>NW_028120137.1:0-596000 GCF_965119305.1 Pelophylax lessonae
AAGATGGCAACCAATATGACAGGTTTGACATGTGACTTCTCTCATCCAACAGATATTCAATTTATATGTTTTAAATACAGTTGCATGGATCAACATTGTTGGACCATGCCTTAAAAAGTCCAGATTGTATTGATAAAATATGTTTCTATTTTCTTAACCTACCATAAAGAATACATCACAACTGAACCCTTTTACTAAAAGCCAGAATCAGCTTAAATCCCAAGATAAAAGAATTAAACCAATCATACTGCAGTTAGAATGATTTAACTTCAAATCTTGATGCTACAGATTAGGTGATGGGTCAGTTAAGTGCATCTAAATAAGGCAGATCAAATATCTATATGAAGAATAGGAACATACTTTACCAGCCAAATTCTATTGTCTGAGAAGTCACGTTGTCTTGGTTATAGGATCAATGGTCACCCATGAGTTTCAGAACTCCCTCACGATCTTTTCAGTCCTCAGCTCTCCCCCTCTCTTAGCAGACTAGGATTTTTAAACCCCCCCTGGAGTATGGGCGGGGATCTCATTACCATATAATCTCTACGTCACTAAAAGCATCTAATTACTATAATCAATTATTGGAAATTAAAATTAAACATCCACTAGGGGCAGTGTTGCATTACTTATTAAATTTTGTTTTAACATACGTCATAACATACAATGGCCTACTATTAAAAGTGACCTTGATGACCTGTTGACTAGTGAGAGCCCATTAAATCACTTGTCTGTGTCTTACACTGTCAATTAAGATGTCTGGCCTTTAGGATTTACAACACCTTGATCAGTCCAAAGTAATTCTTATATAAACACTCCTACCACATGCCTTGAAATGAAGTAATACGTTTTTAAGACGCACAAGTCCTTACACATCATAGAAAAGTATACTTATGTATATATATATATATATTATATATCTAATATTATATAAGTATCAAGTTCACACTTCTATATTAATAAGAATACAATGTACTATCGTTAATATACATCTTACATATGATGATGTTTTCTATAAAAACTTATATGGTTCATCTTTAAATGTCTGCTAGAATATAGTGGGGTATTGTCCATTGTTATATACAGATAAGATAACAGGCCAGACTAGCCATGAGTGACTAGTACGATGTCTCGCCAATTGATTCTTATCTGATGAGATGTGTAAAGGGGTCTTATTTATGACTGCAGACTTACAAGGATTTTCTGTAGAACTTAAGACTAAAAAGGCATCTTGTAAAAGAACATGAACTTCCCATGAACTCCTAACAAAATGGATCCTGTCCTGTTCAGAATCTTATATGCATAATATGGTATATACATGGCTTTTAAAATCATTTTTCATTTTACCTATTATTATTTTATTCAACCCCCAATAACCCCGACATATCCCCCCCCTTTCTTCCCAGTAGACAAGTGAGCAACTCAGGCCTATCTGGAAAGAAAGCTTTTTAAGGAGTAGTAAAAGAAAAAAAAAAAATGTCTTGTTCTCTTTTTTTAAGAGAATAGCTCATATTGGGAATTGTTCATAACTTTTAAGTAAAGCGATAAAAAAAAAATTGAGAAAGAAAAAAAAAATCAGTTCAAAATGTCAGTTCGTAGCGACTTTGCTAGTGTTAGCTATGTCACAAACTGTTCCTTGTTAGTCTCTTTGAATTCTGATCTCCTGGTAAAGAAACACAAATGTTCCTTGAAATCTGCAACATCAGCTTGTAAAGTCTTGATGGAGACAGAAGTTAACTGCTGCAATGGCATTGGCAACTACCATTCAAAGTGCAGTAAAACAATGTTTGCAATCAGGAATCTGAGAAATCTGTTTGGACGTTCAACCTTGGATATTGGTTGGATAATGAATGGTTTCAGCATGGCCTAGAGTGTCATACACCTAGACTGAGGTTTGCTCACATGTGCAATGCACCATTCTCACATCTCCTTCAACTGAAAACAGGAGGTAGTGTGATTCCTCTCAATGGATTTCCTCGGATCAAATGCACAAAGATCTGTAGAAACAAATCTTCCTCTCTTTCACCAAGAATCTGTGGTGTCTCGCAGCTTGATTCCTGAAGAGGGACCTGATGCAATGAGAGGTTCCGTCCTGAGCTGTGCTCTAGGGAGAGATCCATCCGATCGCTGTGTCTTTGGCAAACATCACCATCTGTACCAATCAACGACCTGGCATGGAAGGTTAATCTCTTCCTATTGGATGAAACATACAGTATGAATATATATATTCCCCTCAATTGATATTTTTCAGAATCACGCAACAATAACGAAACTTTGCATGTAAAGATCTGTTAAGTGAGAGAAAATATCACAATGTCAAATCATTAAGTACATTAGGTTTCTTCTTCAGCCTCGCCGTCCAGCATTCTCAGTTGGGACCTAGGATGACAAGCACGTAATTGATTGACATGAACCCATTTTTCTACAAAACCATCACTCTTGACAATTTTAATCTTGTAAGCCACAGGTGAGATCTTATCAATGATGGTGTATGGACCCTTCCATGAAGGAAGAAACTTCTTTTCCTTTACTCGATCCCGAGCAAAATTGTACAGATACACCTTATCACCTGTTTCGTACTCCTTCTTGGTGGTTTTGAGATCATAATAAGTCTTGTTACTTACAGCTGCTTTCTCGAGGTTCTTCTGCGCAAAAGCAAAAGCATGTTGGAGATGTTGACGTAGGTGCTCCACATATTGATGTGTCGTGGCTGCATTGATCAGATTGTGATCTGATGTGCGATACAACAAATGTTGTGGAAGAATCATTTTCCTACCTGTCATCAGTTCAAAGGGCGACATCTTGGTGGCAGCGCTTGGTGTGGCTCTAATAGCCATGAGCACTAGAGGCAATTTTATGTCCCAGTCTTTACCTGATTCTTTGATGAATTTCTTAAGGATGTTGACAATGGACTGGTTATAGCGCTCCACTGCTCCACTAGATGCTGGACGGTATGCAATGTGCAACTTCCGTTTAACCCCCAAGATTTTCCATAGCTTAGACATTACCTCACTGGTGAAGTGCCGGCCCTGATCCGACTCGATCCTTAATGGCAGACCAAATCTGGAAAAGACATGGTTAACAAGCAAAGTGGCACATGTTTCAGCAGTGTTATTATGAGCTGGTAAACATTCTACCCATTTGGTGAAGAGACAAGTGACAGTCAACATATAACGGTTACCTCGGGACGACTTTGTGACAGGACCTATAAAGTCAATCTGGATATCAGACCATGGCAATGAGAAACCCTTTCTTTGAAGCGGGGCACGATGCGTAGGGCCTTGAGGTTGGAATTGAGCACAGACCAGACAACCCTGACAGTATGTTTGGACATCTTTCAACATATGAGGCCAGTAAGCATAATCACGTAGTAACTCATGAGTAATCTTTTCACCACGGTGACCTGCTGTGGGTGCGTCATGGGCATGTTGTAACATTAGGCCTCTAAATGTAGTGGGAACTACCCACTGTTGAAGACCATTCTTAGATGTCCTCATTAGTAAACCATCCTGAATTTTGAACTGAGATTTAGTTCTCACAAGTAATCGGAGATCTTCCTTTTGGGCATAATCTTCCTCCGATAGGGGGTTGTTAATAGGATCCTCAATGTGTTTATAAAAGATTCCAAGTATAGGATCGTCTTTTTGGCTTTTAATTAGATCCTCACTTGTGGATTCTTGACTCCATTGTGCCACATTATTTGTAGTTGAGCGTTAGCTCGTTGTCTAGTGACAGCTTCAATGTGTATCAGTCCTAATAAATGATCTATGTCCACATTTGTTCCATTTATGGCACCTTGTTTAGCAAGTTGATCGGCTAGATCATTACCTTCCTTGTCCATGTTCTGGGTTTTAGAATGACCTTTAGTTTTCTTCCAATAAATGGTTAGACCATTACTTTTGACTAATTCATCAATGGCACAGAATAGCTTGGCGTGTTTTACAGGTTTGTTATTGGACCGTGACATGTTATTTCTTTTCCAAGTAGGCAGGTATTCAACAAAACTATTACGTACATAATTGGAATCGGTGACTATAACAAATTCTTTGATGTTGTGCTCTATAGCAATTTGAACAGTTTTGTATACAGCTGCTAATTCGGCCACTTGGCTGCTCTTAGCACCAATGCTGAATCCCACTGAAATATCTGGAAATCCACTGGTCCAAGCGATTCCAATACCTGCTACTAGTTTTCTCTCCTCCCCTGTGGTGGTGTGATAAGCACAACCATCAATATACACACATGGAAGTAAAGGACAGTAATCCTCATCATATGCTTTGTAAGGGGAAGAGATTTGTTCCTCTAAGAAATCCTCTATTGGCTCCTCTTTATGAGAATGAGCCGCACAATCATGAAGTTCGGCAAGTCCTTGAGCTACTGGACTCTTTTTATTTTGTTTATACCGAATTTCTAATGGCCAACCTTGTAAAGATAACGTCCATGCAGTTATTCTGCTGTTGGACAAATTGCCATCTCTAATTTTGTCACTTTGTAAATATTGTAGTGGTTGGTGTGCCGTTTCAACAATAATTTTCTCACCCTGAATATAACTTCTGAAGTTTTGAAGGGCCCAGACTGTGGCTAATAGGGCTTTTTCACAGTCATTAAATTTTACCTCTACAGGTGACAGGGCCTTGCTGGCATATGCGATGACCTTGTTTAGTTTGTCTTGTTTTTGACACAATACAGCACTAATGCTGAGATTTGTAAAACCAGTTTCCAGGTAAAAGGGTTTACCCCCCTCTGGATATATGAGACATGGGGCTTGGGTGAGTCTCTTTTTAAGTTCAACCATGGATTGTTCCTGGTCTCCCCCCCATGTCCATGGTACATTCTTCTTGAGCAATGTCAACAATGGTTTACTGATTTCTGCATAATTATCAATAAACTTACGTGAATAGTTCATCATACCCAAAAATGATCTCAATTCACTGACATTGGTAGGTGTTTTAGATTTCAACACAGCATCTACCTTCTTCTTTTGAGGATTTAGGCCTTCGGAAGTGACCTCATGTCCCAAGAAGTTTACTTTGGTACGACACCACTGGGCTTTCTGTAATGAAATTTTAACACCTGCCTCTCTCACATGTCTAATCTCCTGGATATGCTGTTCAAAGGAGGTGCTTTTCAACAAAATGTCATCCACATATGTCAAATTTCCCCTTTCGGTAGCATCAGGCATCGCCTTATGCAAAAATACAGCAAATTCATGACCTGCATTTATATAACCAAATGGCATACGATTCCAGGTGAACTGTTCCTTGCCAAATGTAAATGCTAGTTTATATTGGTCTTCAGGACTTACCTTGATGGTCCAATAGCCTTGGGCACAATCCAGTGCAGTGAAAATTTTGGCTCCTTGCATTTGTGCCAAGCATTGGTCAATATATGGCACGGGCCAGCCGGACATATATACACGCTTATTGAGCTGTCTGAGATCAGCACACAAACGCCATTGACCATTCGGTTTGAGGATACCAAGGATAGGATTATTATAAGAACTGTGCACCGATCTTATAATGCCTCTCTCCTTGAGATTCCTTATTATTTCCGCTAGCGAATCGTAACAAGCTAGTGGAAGACGATATTGCTTGACATAAACGGGAGGTGCCTCTGGATCAGTTTGAATCCTAGCAATGTGGATATCTGTTTCACCACAATCATAGGAATCTTTAGCAAAGATGTCCTGACACTCCAGGAGAACTTCTTTTAGTCTCTGGCGCTCTGAGTCATTAGAGCATCCATCAGCTAAGGAGACTTCCTGCTGGACCATTTCTAAAAACCCTGGAAAAGCTTCAGGTTGACCTATTTCATAGGCTTCTTCAAGTTTGTCAGTGAGGTCATGACTTGGCTTATTAGTCTCACCGATAGACACACTATATTCCTTTGCTTCCTGCTCATTAAGTGGATGATCAAAGGTAAGGGAAGATTCCTCCACCTGGCAGGTACCTCTTTCAGGATCAAAAGGATAAATTGAATTAATGGTGAACAATCCTTCAGGAGAAGAATTAAATGTTTGTTCGACCATCTGTTCCTCGGTGAGATATTGTTCAGGAATTAGGCCGATGACTACATTTTGAAATCCAAAAGTATAATAATCTGAATCTAAGGCCAGACCAATTACAGTGTCTTTTGACAAATGGATTTCATTGGGAGTACTGTTGTTGACAATTATTTGAGTTTTGGATTGGTGAATATTTACCATGGGGATAGGACTTACTGAAATTCCCAGTTGTTGCATCCTATTTGAGAGGCATATTAATGCATCAAGGTTCTTTAATTTTTGGCCTTTTGGTACCTGAACAGGTAATAGGAAATTATTGGAACCTGGAGGAATGACAACATTTTGTGGTACTAATACCTTTACTGCATATGGCAGTATCTGGGATGATCTGAGGGCCTCATATTCATTCATGAAAGCACATGGATCCTCTTTTAATCTAGTCCACAATATGGAATTCACCACATCCACGTGTATGGCAAACCGATGTAATATATCATTGCCAATGTACATTTGACACCTTGGCTCATTGAGTACCAGGAATAAATGAGTGGCTGTTTTACCCCCTATGGAAATAGATAACATGCATCTTGCAATGACATTGTGACTTTCAGAGTTATCATCCAATTCATGGACCCAGTTATCTTGAGGGTTAGGATACTTAATTACTTTAGGAGTGGCCACTTGTTTTAGCAGATCCCTACTAATGTAACTGTGTTCCTGGCACAGATCCAGTTTAGCCCTTTTAGTTCTTCCCAGGTCATTAACCTGTAGGGAAAAGAACATGTCATCATTCACCCTTTCAATTCCTGCTAAGAATTGTGTATGATCACTAAACCCAGTAGGGACAGGATCTTCGGGATGAAGGTGAATGGTCAGAACATCACTTTCCAAGCAAACATTTTTAACTCTTTCAGGGGACACACATATGGTGTTATCCTCCCGTCCACCAACTGTACAGGTGGGAGTGGCTTGTAGGAATGAGATGTCTGGAATTTGGGAATTCCTGAAATGGATCTCAATGGAGTCCGGTCTTTCTTCAATTACATGGCAGTTACGTTTACTGCGATAGGACTGGGAGTGCTCATAATTAATCAGCATTTTTGCTTGGGACCAAATAACCTTATTAATGAAATCCACAATGGGATTCAATCTCTTAAGGAGATCTATGCCAATAATCAAACGATCATAGGGCAAATCAACTATCAATATGGGATGGCAAATTATTTTATTTCCCAAGTTGATGGGCAACCAAGCTTCTCCTCTGACCTTTAAAGCAGTGCCTGAAACACTTATGAGGTTAGCTTTAACACTTTTCAGCTTGTATTTCTCAGAAGATAAATCCTGAATTTGTTGAAAATATTTCTGAGATAATATAGTTGCATGGCTACCTGTATCTAATAAAGCCATTATTTGTGGTAAATCATTATGCAATTTAATTTCCAGATAATACCTGTCATCAATTTCCTGTAGTGAACACAAGTATTTAGAATGATCAGTGAAAAGAATGTCATGTTGTCTCTTACCCCTCGACCCCCCTTCCTTTTTCACACAGGATTGCGTGCCTGTCAGTTTCACAGAGGAAGTTTTGGAAGTCTGCAAAATAGAGTCACAGACAAGTCGCCCCTCCTCCTTGCCATCTGGCATTGGAAGGGTTAAATTCTTTTCAGGCATACAAACAACAGGTTCAATGATTTCACTTTTAGACATTGATACAGTACAGGTATTTACATGACTGGAAACTTCTGTTATTGGGGGTTGCTTTCTGCAGCATTCGGTCCTAAAAAAGGATTGTTGGATTTGTTACTGAGGAGCTGGGATATTTTGTCCATCTGTTCTGCCATAACTCCCACTTGGTTCTGCATCTGATCCATTCTATCATAGAGATTATTTCTATTTTTCCAGTGAACTCTGGTGGCTGGATTTTTGGGATTAGCAGTCTGAGACTTGTCAGAACCTTCTGATCCAGAACAATTATTTTGATTTTCTTCAGGGCCATTTTGATAATTCCTAAACTTCCCTCTCGGGTATCTTTTAAATGGAGGATTGCGTCTTTTTACCCATTGATGCTTTTTATCTGGTGCACTATCAACAACTGGACCCTTTTTATCATCTGGATGTGGTTTAGCCTTATTTAATTTGGGAGTATTGGGGTCTTTAACCACATCTGCATAACTCCTTTTTGGGGCTTCAAAGTGTCCCTCATCTCTTTTATGATGAACCTCAGAAATTTCATTATTCAGCTTTTTAAACCTCCTATCCTGAGTCTCCTCGCTATTTTGCAATACAGCAAAAAGGGTTGTACTTTCTGATAGTAACCAATCTAGACCCCATTTGGGATTATATTCCCGGGCCAGAATATTTTTGATTTTATTTGGCAGAGCATCGTAGAACAATTGGATAAATTCAGGGTTTTCAAAGTGGGGCTTTTCCTCAGTCAGGCTATAGGCATTTTTGAGAATGGACAAAAATTCCCTAGGGCTTTGATTTGGCCGACATTTCAAAGTAAACATGGCCTTTCTAGCAGCTGTGGCTGTTTGATAGGGACCGAATTCAGTTTTCACTTCTGAAACAACTTCAGACCAGGTATTTTTGCCCATATCTCGTAGGGAATTAAAGAAAAACCTGTATTTTGATTCAAACACCCATGAAATGAATTGGATCTTCTGCCTGTCACTATTTAAATTCAGGGTCAGCATAGCCTCCTCGTAGGCCTCCAAATGATTAATTATAGAAGGAGAACCTTTCTTGGTAAACAGACCTACTGTTTCTTTTAAGAATTTTATCACCTTTGGGCTATCACATACAGGCTGAGAAGTCCTTCTTTCACTTCTTTGAGACTGTTTATGAGATAAGGTTGAACTCGCTTTGGGAAGAGAATGTCTTTTGGGTCTAAAAATCTCTTCCTCAAATGTGTTATTGGAATCACTCTCAGAATCTGACATTTGAGTTTTTGTGGGATGTTTAAAAACATTATGTTCAGCAGAGGTTCGGCTCAAAAATTCAGGGACATTTTCTCCCTTCCAAATAGAAGGTGTAACCTTTTCACTGCTGGTATGTTTTTCCAGCACTGGATACAGATAAGCCGAATCCTCTAACTCCTGTTGCATTAATTCTTTAGCAAATTGCAACTGGTCACATTTGATTTCTAAAGCAGCCCTCTGTCTGTCACATGTTACCAATTCACTATGTTTTTGACTCAGTTCTTTTCTTAGGGAATCAATTATTTCTTTGGTCTGATTGCTTTGCTCCTGATGACCTGATATATGATCAACCAGTTTCTTATTTTCATCAAACAAATTTTTAACTTGATTTCTACAGTCACTAATTATTTGTTGTGATTGTTCAACAAGCTTAGCCTGGGATCTCAGTTCATTTTGAATTTTGTTCAATTGAGCAGCTAATGCATCAATTGTGTAAAGAAATACTGGCCATGATCTATATATCAGTCCATCTTTATCTTTCTTATGTTTAGCAACAGCAATTTCACAAAGAAATGAAGCTACCCATGATCCTTCACTCCAGATATCATTTACATATCCTGCAATTCCTCGTTTCATTTCAACTACCCAACTATTGAGTTCACCTTTAACATCCAATCTATCTTTGACATAAGACATCACATTAAATTTGACCGTTTCTCTAGTCTGTTCATTGTGCAGACCCATTTCTGATTCTGGTTCTGGTTCTGTATCTGTGCCAAGGGGAAGTAATTCATCTGACACACCTACAGATTCAGCCATGTTCAATATTGTAACCAACAATAGCAACAATCAATTAATGTGAATGGCAATAAAATATATATTTTGCACAATTATAACCCCTATTTCACTAGGTACTTATCTCGCGCTCGGGCCTCCAATTATGTCAGAATGTTTATACTGCTCTGATATAACAGTGTCTATTTATACAAATAAGCAAAGATCTGTAAGTTAGGAGAATCTCAACTTATTTCTATAAATCATAAAAATGCAAGATCGTTTTAAGTGACACTAAACTGAAGATAGAGGATACAATTCTGTGCAAAAATATATATATTTATTAAATACTTCAGTGCAAAATAAATGTCAAAAAATATAATTGGTGATTAACACAAAGTTTCAATAAAATGCAATAATATATCACAAAGGTAATATGAGAATAAAATCAAAGAATATTATCTCAGAATAATAAAATGATCATAACCAAAGACTTTTAAATATAAGTGACAGTCTACATAAAAGATGGCAACCAATATGACAGGTTTGACATGTGACTTCTCTCATCCAACAGATATTCAATTTATATGTTTTAAATACAGTTGCATGGATCAACATTGTTGGACCATGCCTTAAAAAGTCCAGATTGTATTGATAAAATATGTTTCTATTTTCTTAACCTACCATAAAGAATACATCACAACTGAACCCTTTTACTAAAAGCCAGAATCAGCTTAAATCCCAAGATAAAAGAATTAAACCAATCATACTGCAGTTAGAATGATTTAACTTCAAATCTTGATGCTACAGATTAGGTGATGGGTCAGTTAAGTGCATCTAAATAAGGCAGATCAAATATCTATATGAAGAATAGGAACATACTTTACCAGCCAAATTCTATTGTCTGAGAAGTCACGTTGTCTTGGTTATAGGATCAATGGTCACCCATGAGTTTCAGAACTCCCTCACGATCTTTTCAGTCCTCAGCTCTCCCCCTCTCTTAGCAGACTAGGATTTTTAAACCCCCCCTGGAGTATGGGCGGGGATCTCATTACCATATAATCTCTACGTCACTAAAAGCATCTAATTACTATAATCAATTATTGGAAATTAAAATTAAACATCCACTAGGGGCAGTGTTGCATTACTTATTAAATTTTGTTTTAACATACGTCATAACATACAATGGCCTACTATTAAAAGTGACCTTGATGACCTGTTGACTAGTGAGAGCCCATTAAATCACTTGTCTGTGTCTTACACTGTCAATTAAGATGTCTGGCCTTTAGGATTTACAACACCTTGATCAGTCCAAAGTAATTCTTATATAAACACTCCTACCACATGCCTTGAAATGAAGTAATACGTTTTTAAGACGCACAAGTCCTTACACATCATAGAAAAGTATACTTATGTATATATATATATATATTATATATCTAATATTATATAAGTATCAAGTTCACACTTCTATATTAATAAGAATACAATGTACTATCGTTAATATACATCTTACATATGATGATGTTTTCTATAAAAACTTATATGGTTCATCTTTAAATGTCTGCTAGAATATAGTGGGGTATTGTCCATTGTTATATACAGATAAGATAACAGGCCAGACTAGCCATGAGTGACTAGTACGATGTCTCGCCAATTGATTCTTATCTGATGAGATGTGTAAAGGGGTCTTATTTATGACTGCAGACTTACAAGGATTTTCTGTAGAACTTAAGACTAAAAAGGCATCTTGTAAAAGAACATGAACTTCCCATGAACTCCTAACAAAATGGATCCTGTCCTGTTCAGAATCTTATATGCATAATATGGTATATACATGGCTTTTAAAATCATTTTTCATTTTACCTATTATTATTTTATTCAACCCCCAATAACCCCGACAGAGGGTTAGGGTTAGATACATAGGGTTAGGGTTCGGATTTGATACATCGTGTTAGGGTTACAGTTAGATATGGGTTAGGGGGTTAGGGATAGAGGGTTAAGGTTAAGGATGTGGTTAGGGGTTAGGAGTTAGGGTTAGGGGTTAGGGTTAGGCGTTTGGGTTAGGGTTAGGGGTTAGTGCTTAGGGTTAGGGGTTAGGGTTAGGGGATTGGGGTTAGGGTTGAGTGAGGTTTGGGTTATGGTTAGGCTTAGAGTTATGGTGTTAGGATTAGGGTTAGAGGGTTAGGGTTAGAGGGTTATGGTTATAGGGTGAGGGTTAGGGTTAGAGGGTTAAGGTTAGGGTTATGGTTGGGGTTAGAGGGTTAGGATTAGAGTTAGGGTTAGGGTTAGAGGGATAGGGTTAGGGGTTAGGGGGTTAGGGTTAGGGAGTTAGGTTTAGGGGGTTAGGGTTAGATAGGGTATGTTTTAAGGTTGGATAGGGTTTGGGGTTAGAGTTAGGGTCTAGGGTTAAGGGTTAGGGTTAGAGGGTTAGGGGTTATGGTTAGGGTTATGGCTTAGGGTTAGCGTTAGGGTTAGGGTCAGACCTAGGGCTAGGGTTAGAGTTAGGGTTAGAATTAGGGTTAGGGTTATTTTTAGTGCTTAGGGTTAGAGGGTTAAGGTTAGAGGGTTAGGGTTAGAATTTATTGTTAGGGAGTTAGGGTTAGGGGGGTTAGGGTTAGATAGAGTTTGTTTTAAGGTTTGATATGGTTTGGGGTTAGAGTTAGGGTTAGGGTTTAGGGTTTGGGTTAAAGGTTAGGGTTAAGGGTTAGTGTTAGGGTTAGGGTTATGGCTTAGGGTTAGCATTAGGGTTAAGGTCAGGCCTAGAGCTAAGGTTAGAGTTAGGATTAGCATTAGGGTTAGGGCTATGGTTACGGCTAGGGTTAGGGTTTTATTTAGTGCTAGGTTTAGAGGGTGAGGGTTAGGGTTACAGGGTTAGGGTTAGAATTAGGGTTAGGGTTATTTTTAGGGTTAGGGTTAGAGGGTTAGGGGCTAGGGTTAGAGGGTTAGGGTTAAGGTGAGAGGGTTAGGGTTATGGTTAGAGGGTTAGGGCTTAGGGTTAGGGTTTGATACTTACGGTTAGGGTTAGAGCATTAGGATTAGGGTAAGGGTTAGGGTTAGGATTAGAGGGTTAGGGTTTAGGTTAGAGGGTTAGGTTTAGGGCTAGGGGATAGGGTTAGGGTTAGATACTTAGGGTTAGGGTTAGGCTTTGGGTAAGGGTTAGGGGTTAGGGTTAGGGTTAGATACTTAGGGTTATGGTTAGGTTTAGGGTTAGGGTAAGGATAAGGGTTAGGGATTAGGGTTAGGGATAGGGTTAGATACTTAGGGTTAGGGTTAGAGTGTTAGGATTAGGGTAAGGGTTAGGGTTAGGGTTAGAGGGTTAGGGTATTACAATTAGGGTTATGGTTAGAGTTAGAGGATTAGGGTTCTGGTTTAGGGTTAGTGTTAGAGTTAGGGTTGGGGTTAGGGTTAGTGGTTAGGGTTAGGGGTTAAGGTTAGGGTTTAGTGGTTAGGGTTAGGGTTGGGGGAGGTTTTGGTTAGGGCTTGTCTATGGCTTGCATTGGGGGTTAGGGGTTAGGGTTAGATACTTAGGGTTAGATACCTAGGGTTAGCGTTAGGGAGTTAGGGTTAGAGGGTTAGGTTAGGGATAGGGCTAGGGTCAGATATAGAGGGTTTGGGTTAGATACATAGGTTTTGGATTTGATACATAGTGTTAGGGTAACAGTTAGATATGGGTTAGGGGGTTAGGGATAAAGAGTTAAGGTTAGGATTAGGGATGGGGAAAGGGGCTAGCAGTTAGGGTTAGGGGTTAGGGTTAGGCATTTGGGTTAGGGTTAGGGGTTAGTGCTTAGAGTTAGGGGTTAGGGAATTGGGGCTAGGGTTGGGTGAGGTTTGGGTTATGGTTAGGCTTAGGATTACGGTGTTAGGATAAAGGTTAGGGTTAGAGGGTTTTGGTTAGAGGGTGTGGGTTAGGGTTAGAGAGTTAAGGTTAGGGTTATGGTTAGGGTTAGAGGGTTAGGGTTAGGGTTAGGGTTAGAGGGATAGCGTTAGGGGTTAGGGTTAGAGGGTTAGAGTAAGGGAGTTAGGGTTAGATAGGGTATGTTTTAAGGTTGGATAGGGTTTGGGGTTAGAGTTAGGGTCTAGGGTTAGGGTTAAAGGTTAGGGTTAGAGGGTTAGGTGTTATGGTTAGGGTTATGGGTTAGCGGTAGGGTTAGGGTCAGACCTAGGGCTAGGGTTAGAGTTAGGGTTAGGGCTAGGGTTAGGGTTAGGGTAGGGTTAGGGTTATTTACTCTAGAGTTAGAGTTAGTTTTAGGGATAGGGTTAAGGTTAGGGTTAGTGGTTAGGGGTTAAGGTTAGGGGTTAATGGTTAGGGTTAGGGTTGGGTGAGGTTTGGGTTAGGGTTAGGGCTTGTCTAGGGCTAGGATTGGGGGTTAGGGGTTAGATACTTAGGGTTAGGGTTAGTTACATAGGGTTAGGGTTAGATACATAGGGTTAGGTTTAGATACCTAGGGTTAGCGTTAGGGGGTTAGGGTTAGAGGGTTAGGTTAGGTTTAGGGCTAGGGTTAGATATAGAGGGTTAGGGTTAGATACATAGGGTTAGGGTTCGGATTTGATACATAGTGTTAGGGTTAAGGTTAGGGGTTAGGGTTAGGAAGTTAGGGTTAGGGGGTTAGGGTTAGATAGGGTACGTTTTAAGGTTGGATAGGGTTTGGGGTTAGAGTTAGGGTCTAGGGTTAAGGGTTAGGTTTAGAGGGTTAGGGGTTATGGTTAGGGTTATGGCTTAGGGTTAGCATCAGGGTTAGGGTCAGACCTAGGGCTAGGGTTAGAGTTATGGTTAGATTTAGGGCTAGGGTTAGGGTTAGGGTTATTTTTAGTGCTTAGGGTTAGAGGGTTAGGGTTAGAGGGTTAGGGGTAGGGTTAGGGTTAGAATTTAGAGTTAGGGGGTTAGGGTTAGATAGGGGTTGTTTTAAGGTTGGATAGGGTTTGGGGTTAGAGTTAGGGTTAGGGTTTGGGTTAAAGGTTAGGGTTAAGGGTTAGGGTTATGGCTTAGGGTTAGCATTAGGGTTAAGGTCAGTCCTAGAGCTAGGGTTAGAGTTAGGATTAGCATAAGGGTTAGGGCTATGGTTACGGCTAGGGTTAGGGTTTTTTTTAGTGCTAGGTTTAGAGGGTTAGTATTAGGGTTACAGGGATAGGGTTAGGGTTAGGGTTATTTTTCGTGCTTAGGGTTAGAGGGTTAGGGGTAGGGTTAGAATTTAGGGTTAGGGAGTTAGGGTTAGATACTTAGGGTTAGGGTTAGGCTTAGGCTTAGGGTTAGGGCTAGGGGATAGGGTTAGGGTGAGATACTTAGGGTTTGGTTTAGGGTAAGGGTTAGGGGTTAGGGTTAGATACTTAGGGTTAGGGTTAGGGCTAGGGGATAGGGTTAGGGTGAGATGCTTAGGGTTAGGCTTAGGGTAAGGGTTAGGTTTAGGGATAGGGTTAGATACTTAGGGTTAGAGTTTTAGGATTAGGGTAAGGGTTAGGGTTAGAGGGTTAGGGTTAGGGTTGCAGTTAGTGTTAGGGTTGGGGTTAAGGTTAGGGTTAGTGGTTAGGGGTTAATGGTTAGGTTTAGGGTTGGGTGAGGTTTGGGTTAGGGTTAGGGCTTGTCTATGGCTAGGATTGGGGGTTAGGGGTTAGGGTTAGATACTTAGGGTTAGGGTTAGTTACATAGGGTTAGGGTTAGATACATAGCGTTAGGTTTAGCTACCTAGGGTTAGCATTAGGGGGTTAGGGTTAGAGGGTTAGGTTAGGGCTTGGGTTAGATTCAGAGGGTTAGGGTTAGATACATAGGGTTAGGGTTTAGATTTGATACATAGTTTTAGGGTTACAGTTAGATATGTGTTAGGGGGTTAGGGATAGAGGTTAAGGTTAGGGTTAGGGATGGGGTTAGGAGTTCGGGTTAGGGGGTTAGGGTTAGAGGGTTAGGGTTAGATAGGGTACGTTTTAAGGTTGGATAGGGTTTGGGGTTAGAGTTAGGGTCTAGGGTTAGGGTTAGGTTTAGAGGGCTAGGGGTTATGGTTAGGGTTAGGGTTATGGCTTAGGGTTAGGGTCAGACCTAGGGCTAGGGTTAGAGTTAGGGTTAGAATTAGGGTTAGGGCTAGGGTTAGGGTTAATTTTAGTGCTTAGGGTTAGAGGATTAGGGTTAGAGGGTTAGGGGTAGGGTTAGGGTTAGAATTTAGGGTTAGGGAGTTAGGGTTAGATAGGGTTTGTTTTAAGGTTGGATAGGGTTTGGGGTTAGGGTTAGGGTTTGGGTTAAAGGTTAGGGTTAAGGGTTAGGGTTATGGCTTAGGGTTAGCATTACGGTTAGGGTCAGGCCTAGAGCTAGGGTTAGAGTTAGGATTATCATTAGGGTTAGGGCTATGGTTACGGCTAGGGTTAGGGTTTTTTTAGTGCTAGGTTTAGAGGGTTAGGATTAGGGTTACAGGGTTAAGGTTAGGATTAGGGTTATTTTTAGGGCTAGGGTTAGGGTTAGGGTTAGGGGGCTAGGGTAAGAGGGTTAGGGTTAAGGTGAGAGGGTTAAGGTTATGGTTAGAGGGTTAGGGTTAGATACTTATGGTTAGGGTTAGTGTTAGAGCATTAGGATTAGGGTAAGGGTAACGGTAAGGGTTAGAGGGTTAGGGCTAGGGGATAGGGTTAGGGTGAGATACTTAGAGTTAGGGTTAGGGTTAGATACTTAGGGTTAGGGTTAGGCTTAGGGTTACGGTAAGGGATAGGGTTAGATACTTAGGGTTAGGGTTTGAGTTTTAGGATTAGGGTTAGGGTTAGGGTAAGGGTTAGGGTTAGAGGGTTAGGGTGTTACAGTTAGTGTTATGGTTAGGGTTAGAGGGTTAGGGTTAGAGGGTTAGGGTTAGAGGGTTAGGGGTAGGGTTAGGGTTAGAATTTAGGGTTAGGGGGTTAGGGTTAGATAGGGGTTGTTTTAAGGTTGGCTAGGGTTTGGGGTTAGAGTTAGGGTTTAGGGTTTGGGTTAAAGGTTAGGGTTAAGGGTTAGGGTTATGGCTTAGGGTTAGCATTAGGGTTAAGGTCAGGCCTAGAGCTAGGGTTAGAGTTAGGATTAGCATAAGGGTTAGGGCTATGGTTACGGCTAGGGTTAGGGTTTTTTTTAGTGCTAGGTTTAGAGGGTTAGTATTAGGGTTACAGGGATAGGGTTAGGGTTATTTTTCGTGCTTAGGGTTAGAGGGTTAGGGGTAGGGTTAGAATTTAGGGTTAGGGAGTTAGGGTTAGATACTTAGGGTTAGGGTTAGGCTTAGGCTTAGGGTTAGGGCTAGGGGATAGGGTTAGGGTGAGATACTTAGGGTTTGGTTTAGGGTAAGGTTTAGGGGTTAGGGTTAGATACTTAGGGTTAGGGTTAGGCTTAGGGTTAGGGCTAGGGGATAGGGTTAGGGTGAGATGCTTAGGGTTAGGCTTAGGGTAAGGGTTAGGTTTAGGGATAGGGTTAGATACTTAGGGTTAGAGTTTTAGGATTAGGGTAAGGGTTAGGGTTAGAGGGTTAGGGTGTTACAGTTAGTGTTATGGTTAGAGGGTTAGGGTTAGAGGGTTATGGTTTAGGGTTAGGGTTGCAGTTAGTGTTAGGGTTGGGGTTAAGGTTAGGGTTAGTGGTTAGGGGTTAATGGTTAGGTTTAGGGTTGGGTGAGGTTTGGGTTAGGGTTAGGGCTTGTCTATGGCTAGGATTGGGGGTTAGGGTTAGATACTTAGGGTTAGGGTTAGTTACATAGGGTTAGGGTTAGATACATAGCGTTAGGTTTAGCTACCTAGGGTTAGCGTTAGGGGGTTAGGGTTAGAGGGTTAGGTTAGGGCTTGGGTTAGATTTAGAGGGTTAGGTTTAGATACATAGGGTTAGGGTTTAGATTTGATACATAGTTTTAGGGTTACAGTTAGATATGTGTTAGGGGGTTAGGGATAGAGGTTAAGGTTAGGGTTAGGGATGGGGTTAGGAGTTAGGGTTAGGGGGTTAGGGTTAGAGGGTTAGGGTTAGATAGGGTACGTTTTAAGGTTGGATAGGATTTGGGGTTAGAGTTAGGGTCTAGGGTTAGGGTTAGGTTTAGAGGGCTAGGGGTTATGGTTAGGGTTAGGGTTATGGCTTAGGGTTAGGGTCAGACCTAGGGCTTGGGTTAGAGTTAGGGTTAGAATTAGGGTTAGGGCTAGGGTTAGGGTTAATTTTAGTGCTTAGGGTTAGAGGATTAGGGTTAGAGGGTTAGGGTTAGAATTTAGGGTTAGGGAGTTAGGGTTAGATAGGGTTTGTTTTAAGGTTGGATAGGGTTTGGGGTTAGGGTTAGGGTTTGGGTTAAAGGTTAGGGTTAAGGGTTAGGGTTATGGCTTAGGGTTAGCATTACGGTTAGGGTCAGGCCTAGAGCTAGGGTTAGAGTTAGGATTATCATTAGGGTTAGGGCTATGGTTACGGCTAGGGTTAGGGTTTTTTTAGTGCTAGGTTTAGAGGGTTAGGATTAGGGTTACAGGGTTAAGGTTAGGATTAGGGTTATTTTTAGGGCTAGGGTTAGAGGGTTAGGGTTAGGGGGTTAGGGTAAGAGGGTTAGGGTTAAGGTGAGAGGGTTAAGGTTATGGTTAGAGGGTTAGGGTTAGATTCTTATGATTAGGGTTAGTGTTAGAGCATTAGGATTAGGGTAAGGGTAACGGTAAGGGTTAGAGGGTTAGGGCTAGGGGATAGGGTTAGGGTGAGATACTTAGAGTTAGGGTTAGGGTTAGATACTTAGGGTTAGGGTTAGGCTTAGGGTTACGGTAAGGGATAGGGTTAGATACTTAGGGTTAGGGTTTGAGTTTTAGGATTAGGGTAAGGGTTAGGGTTAGAGGGTTAGGGTGTTACAGTTAGTGTTATGGTTAGAGTTAGAGGGTTAGGGTTAGAAGGTTATGGTTATGGTTTAGGGTTAGAGTTAGGGTTAGGGTTGGGGTTAAGGTTAGGGTTAGTGGTTAGGGTTAGGGGTTAAGGTTAGGGGTTAGTGGTTAGGGTTAGGGTTGGGTGAGGTTTGGGTTAGGGTTAGTGCTTGTCTAGGGCTAGGATTGGGGGTTAGGGGTTAGGGTTAGATACTTAGGGTTAGGCTTAGATACATAGGGTTAGGGTTAGATACATAGGGTTAGGGTTTGGATTTGATACATAGTTTTAGGGTTACAGTTAGATATGGGTTAGGGGGTTAGGGATAGAGGGTTAAGGTTAGGGATGGGGTTAGGGGTTAGGAGTTAGGGGTTAGGGTTAGGGTTAGGTTTAGGGGTTAGTGCTTAGGGTTAGGGGATTGGTTTTAAGGTTGGGTGAGGTTTGGGTTAGGGTTAGGGTTACGTTGTTAGGATTAGGGTTAGCGTTAGAGGGTTAGAGGGTGAGGGTTAGGGTTAGAGAGTTAAGGTTATGGTTAGGGTTAGAGGGATAGGGTTAGAGTTAGGGTTAGGGTTAGAGGGATAGGGTTAGAGGGTTAGGGTTAGGGAGTTAGGGTTAGGGGGTTAGGGTTAGATAGGGTTAGGGTTAGATAAGGTATGTTTTAAGGTTGGATAGGGTTTGGTGATAGAGTTAGAGTCTAGGGTTAGGGTTAAGGGTTAGGGTTAGAGGGTTAGGGGTTATGGTTAGGGTTATGGCTTAGGGTTAGCTTTAGGGTTAGGGTCAGACCTAGGGCTAGGGTTAGAGTTAGGGTTAGAATTAGGGCTAGGGTTAGGGCTAGGGTTAAGGCTATTTTTAGTGCTTAGGGTTAGAGGGTTAGGGTTAGAGGGTTAGGGGTAGGGTTAGGGTTAGAATTTTGGGTTAGGGTGTTAGAGTTAGGGTTAGGGGGTTAGGGTTAGATAGGGTTTGTTTTAAGGTTGGATAGGGTTTGGGGTTAGAGTTAGGGTTAGGGTTTATGGTTTGGGTTAAAGGTTAGGGTTAGTGTTATGGCTTAGGGTTAGGGTTATGGCTTAGGGTTAGCATTAGGGTTAGGGTCAGGCCTAGAGCTAGGGTTAGAGTTAGGATTAGCATTAGAGTTAGGGCTATGGTTACGGCTAGGATTAGGGTTTTTTTTAGTGCTAGGTTTAGAGAGTTAGGTTTAGAGGGTTAGGGTTAGAATTAGGGTTAGGGTTATTTTTAGGGCTAGGGTTAGGATTAGAGGGTTAGGGTTAGGGAGTTAGGGTTAGAGGGTTAGGGTTAAGGTGAGAGGGTTAGGGTTAAGGTGAGAGGGTTAGGGCTTAGGGTTAAGGTTAGATACTTACGGTTAGGGTTAGTGTTAGAGCATTAAGATTAGGGTAAGGGTTAGAGGGTTAGGGTTAGGCTTAGGGTAAGGGTTAGGGTTAGATACTTAGGGTTATGCTTAGGGTTATTGTAAGGGTTATGGGTTAGGTTTAGAGTTAGAGTGTTAGGATTAAGGTAAGGGTTAGGGTTAGAGGGTTAGGGTGTTACAGTTAGGGTTATGGTTAGAGTTAGAGGGTTAGGGTTAGAGGGTTACGGTTTAGGATTAGGGTTAGAGTTAGGGTTAGAGTTAGTGTTAGGGTTGGGGTTAAGGTTAGGGTTAGGGGTTAATCTTAGGGGTTAGGGGTTAGTGGTTAGAGTTAGATACTTAGGGTTAGGGTTAGAATCTTAGGGTTAGGGTTAGGCTTAGGGTTGGGGTAAGGGATAGAGTTAGATACTTAGGGTTAGGGTTAGAGTTTTAGGGTTAGGGTGTTACAGTTAGTGTTATGGTTAGAGTTAGAGGGTTAGGGTTAGAGGGTTAGGGTTAGGGGTAGGGTTAGTGTTAGGGTTGGGGTTAAAGTTAGGGTTAGTGGTTAGGGGTTAAGGTTAGGGGTTAATGGTTAGGGTTAGGGTTGGGTGAGGTTTGGGTTAGGGTTAGGGCTTGTCTAGGGCTAGGATTGGGGGTTAGGGGTTAGGGTTAGATACTTAGGGTTAGTATTAGTTACATAGGATTAGGGTTAGATACATAGGGTTAGGTTTAGATACCTAGGGTTAGCATTAGGGGGTTAAGGTTAGAGGGTTAGGTTAGGGTTAGGGCTAGGGCTAGATATAGAGGGTTAGGGTTAGATACATAGGGTAAGGGTTTGGATTTGATACATAGTGTTAGAGTTACAGTTAGATATGGGTTAGGGGGTTAGGGATAGAGGGTTAAGGTTAGGGATGGAGTTAGGGGTTAGGAGTTATGGTTAGGGAGTTAGGGTTAGGGTTTGGGGGTTAGGGTTAGATAGGGTACGTTTTAAGGTTGGATAGGGTTTGGGGTTAGAGTTAGGGTCTAGGGTTAGGTTTAGAGGGTTAGGGGTTATGGTTAGGGTTAGGGTTATGGATTAGGGTTAGCAATAGGGTTAGGGTCAGACCTAGGGCTAGGGTTAGAGTTAGGGTTAGAATTAGGGTTAGGGCTAGGGTTAGGGTTATTTTTAGTGCTTAGGGTTAGAAGGTTAGGGTGAGAGGGTTAGGGGTAGGGTTAGGGTTTGAATTTAGGGTTAGGGGGTTAGGGTTAGGGGGTTAGGGTTAGATAGGGTTTGTTTTAAGGTTGGATAGGGTTTGGGGTTAGAGTTAGGGTTAGGGTTTAGGGTTTGGGTTAAAGTTTAGGGTTAAGGGTTAGGGTTAGGGTTATGGCTTAGGGTTAGCATTAGGGTTAAGGTCAGGCCTAGAGCTAAGGTTAGAGTTAGGATTAGCATTAGGGTTAGGGCTATGGTTACGGCTAGGGTTAGGGTTTTTTTAGTGCTAGGTTTAGAGGGTTAGGATTAGGGTTAAGGTTTGGGTTAGGGTTATTTTTAGTGCTTAGGGTTAGAGGGTTAGGGGTAGGGTTAGGGGTAGAATTTAGGGTTAGGGAGTTAGGGTTAGGGTTAGATACTTAGGGTTATGGTTAGGGTTAGGGCTAGGGGATAGGGTTAGGGTGAGATACTTAGGGTTAGGGTTAGGTTTAGGGTAAGGGTTAGGGGTTACGGTTAGGGTTAGATACTTAGGGTTAGGCTTAGGGTTAGATACTTAGGGTTAGAGTTTTAGGATTAGGGTAAGGGTTAGGGTTAGAGGGTTAGGGTGTTACAGTTAGTGCTATGGTTAGAGTTAGAGGGTTAGGGTTAGAGTTGAGGTTAAGGTTAGGGTTAGTGTTTAGGGTTAGGGGTTAAGGTTAGGGGTTAATGGTTAGGGTTAGGGTTGGTGAGGTTTGGGTTAGGGTTAGGGCTTGTCTAGGGCTAGGATTGGGGGTTAGGGGTTAGGGTTAGATACTTAGGGTTAAGGTTAGTTACATAGGGTTAGATACATAGGGTTCGGTTTAGATACCTAGGGTTAGCGTTAGGGGTTGGGGCTTGGTTTAGATATAGAGGGTTAGGGTTAGATACATAGGGTTAGGGTTCGGTTTTGATACATAGTGTTAGGGTTACAGTTAGATATGGGTTAGGGGGTTAGGGATAGAGGGTTAAGGTTAGGGTTAGGGATGGGTTAGGAGTTAGGGTTAGGGGTTAGGGATGGGTTAGGGGTTAGGAGTTAGGGTTAGGAGGTTAGGGTTAGATAGGGTACGTTTTAAGGTTGGATAGGGTTTGGTGTTAGATTTAGGGTCTAGGGTTAGGGTTAAGGGTTAGATTTAGAGGGTTAGGGGTTATGGTTAGGGTTATGGCTTAGGGTTAGCATTAGGGTTAGGGTCAGACCTATTGTTAGAGTTAGGGTTAGAATTAGGGTTAGGGCTAGGGTTAGGGTTAGGGTTATTTTTACTGCTTAGAGTTAGAGGGTTAGGGTTAGAGGGTTAGGGGTAGGGTTAGAATTTAGGGTTAGGGGGGTTAGGGTTAGATAGGGTTTGTTTTAAGGTTGGATAGGGTTTGGGGTTAGAGTTAAGGTTAGGGTTACGGTTTAGGGTTATGGCTTAGGGTTAGCATTAGGTTAAGGTCAGGCCTAGAGCTAGGGTTAGAGTTAGGATTAGCATTAGGGTTAGGGCTATGGTTACGGCTAGGGTTAGGGTTTTGTTAGTGCTAGGTTTAGAGGGTTAGGATTAGGGTTACAGGGTTAGGGTTAGAATTAGGGTTAGGGTTATTTTTAGGGTTAGGGTTAGAGGGTTAGGGTTAGGGGGTTAGGGTAAGAGGGTTAGGGTTAAGGTGAGAGGGTTAGGGTTATGGTTAGAAGGTTAGGGCTTAGGGTTAGGTTCTTACTGTTAGGGTTAGTGTTAGAGCATTAGGATTAGGGTAACAGTAAGGGTTAGAGGGTTAGGGTTAGAGGGTTAGGGTTAGGGCTAGGGGATAGGGTTAGGGTGAGATACTTAGGGTTAGGCTTAGGGTAAGGGTTAGGGGTTAGGCTTAGGGTTAGGGTAAGGGTTAGGGATAGGGTTAGATACTTAGGGTTAGGGTTAGAGTTTTAGGATTAGGGTAAGGGTTAGGGTTAGAGGGTTAGGGTGTTACAGTTAGTGTTATAGTTAGGGGGCTAGGGTTAGAGGGTTAGGGTTATGGTTTAGGGTTAGAGTTAGTGTTAGGGTTGGGGTTAAGTTTAGGGTTAGTGGTTAGGGTTAGGGGTTAAGGTTAGGGGTTAATGGTTAGGGTTAGGGTTGGGTGAGGTTTGGGTTAGGGTTAGGGCTTGTCTAGGGCTAGGATTGGGGGTTAGGGGTTAGGGTTAGATACTTAGGGTTAGGGTTAGTTACATCGGGTTAGGGTTAGATACATAGGGTTAGGTTTAGATACCTAGGGTTAGCGTTAGGGGGTTAAGGTTAGAGGGTTAGGTTAGGGTTAGGGCTAGGGTTAGATATAGAGGGTTAGGGTTAGATACATAGGGTAAGGGTTTGGATTTGATACATAGTGTTTGGGTTACAGTTAGATATGGGTTAGGGGGTTAGGGATAGAGGGTTAAGGTTAGGGTTAGGGATGACGTTAGGGGTTAGGAGTTAGGGTTAGGGTTTGGGGGTTAGATAGGGTATGTTTTAAGGTTGGATAGGGTTTGGGGTTAGAGTTAGGGTCTAGGGTTAGGTTTAGAGGGTTAGGGGTTATGGTTAGGGTTATGGCTTAGGGTTAGCAATATTGTTAGGGTCAGAACTAGGGCTAGGGTTAGAGTTAGGGTTAGAATTAGGGTTAGGGCTAGGGTTAGGTTTTTTTTTAGTGCTTAGGGTTAGAGGGTTAGGGTTTGAATTTAGGGTTAGAGGGTTAGGGTTAGGGGGTTAGGGTTAGATAGGGTTTTTTTAAGGTTGGATAGGGTTTGGGGTTAGACTTAGGGTTAGGGTTTAGGGTTTGGGTTAAAGGTTAGGGTTAAGGGTTAGGGTTATGGCTTAGGGTTAGCATTAGGGTTAGAGTCAGGCCTAGAGCTAGGGTTAGAGTTAGGATTAGCATTAGGGTTAGGGCTATGGTTACGGCTAGGGTTAGGGTTTTTTTAGTGCTAGGTTTAGAGGGTTAGGATTAGGGTTACAGGGTTAGGGTTAGAGGGTTAGGGGTAGGGTTAGGGTTAGAATTTAGGGTTAGGGAGTTAGGGTTAGGGGGGTTAGAATTAGATAGAGTTTGTTTTAAGGTTTGATAGGGTTTGGGGTTAGAGTTAGGGTTTAGGGTTTGGGTTAAAGGTTAGGGTTAAGGGTTAGTGTTAGGGTTAGGGTTATGGCTTAGGGTTAGCATTAGGGTTAGGGTCAGGCCTAGAGCTAGGGTTAGAGTTAGGATTAGCATTAGGGTTAGGGCTATGGTTATGGCTAGGGTTAGGGTTTTTTTAGTGCTAGGTTTAGAGGGTTAGGATTAGGGTTACAGGGTTAGGGTTAGAATTAGGGTTAGGGTTTGGGTTAGGGTTATTTTTAGTGCTTAGGGTTAGAGGGTTAGGGGTAGAATTTAGGGTTAGGGAGTTAGGGTTATGGTTAGGCTTAGGGTTAGGGTTAGGGGATAGGGTTAGGGTTAGATACTTCAGGTTATGGTTAGGCTTAGGGTTAGGGTTAGGGCTAGGGGATAGGGTTGGGTGAGATACTTAGGGTTAGGTTTAGGGTAAGGGTTAGGGTTAGATACTTAGGGTTAGGCTTAGGGCTATGGTTAGACACTTAGGGTTAGGGTTAGAGTTTTAGGATTAGGGTAAGGGTTAGGGTTAGAGGGTTAGGGTGTTACAGTTAGTGCTATGGTTAGAGTTAGAGGGTTAGGGTTTAGGGTTAGGGTTGAGGTTAAGGTTAGGGTTAATGGTTAGGGTTAGGGGTTAAGGTTAGGGGTTAGGGGTTAATGGTTAGGGTTAGGGTTGGGTGAGGTTTGGGTTAGGGCTTGTCTAGGGCTAGGATTGGGGGTTTGGGGTTAGGGTTAGATACTTAGGGTTAGGTTTAGATACCTAGGGTTAGCGTTAGGGGGTTAGGGTTAGAGGGTTAGGTTAGGGTTAGGGCTTGGGTTAGATATAGAGGGTTAGGGTTAGATACATAGGGTTAGGGTTCGGTTTTGATACATAGTTTTAGGGTTACAGTTAGAGTTAGGGTTAGGGAGTTAGGGTTAGGGTTAGATAGGGTACGTTTTAAGGTTGGATAGGGTTTGGGGTTAGAGTTAGGGCCTAGGGTTAGGGTTAAGGGTTAGGTTTAGAGGGTTAGGGGTTATGGTTAGGGTTATGGCTTAGGGTTAGCATTAGGGTAAGGGTCAGACCTATTGTTAGAGTTAGGGTTAGAATTAGGGTTAGGGCTAGGGTTAGGGTTATTTTTACTGCTTAGGGTTAGAGGGTTAGGGTTAGAGGGTTAGGGGTAGAATTTAGGGTTAGGGGGGTTAGGGTTAGATAGGGTTTGTTTTAAGGTTGGATAGGGTTTGGGGTTAGAGTTAGGGTTAGGGTTAAGGTTAAGGGTTAGGGTTAGCATTAGGTTTAGGGTCAGGCCTAGAGCTAGACCCTAAGGGTTAGACCCTAGCATTAGGGTTAGGGCTATGGTTACGGCTAGGGTTAATGTTTTTTTAGTGCTAGGTTTAGAGGTTTAGGATTAGGGTTACAGGGTTAGGGTTATTTTTAGGGTTAGGGTTATTTTTAGGGTTAGGGTTAGAGGGTTAGGGTTAGGGGGTTAGGGTAAGAGGGTTAGGGTTAAGGTGAGAGGGTTAGGGTTATGGTTAGAAGGTTAGGACTTAGGGTTAGGTTCTTACTGTTAGGGTTAGTGTTAGAGCATTAGTATTAGGGTAAGGGTAAGGGTTAGAGGGTTAGGGTTAGGGGGTTAGGGTTAGGGCTAGGGGATAGGGTTAGGGTGAGATACTTAGGGTTAGGGTTAGGCTTAGGGTAAGGGTAAGGGATAGGGTTAGATACTTAGGGTTAGGGTTAGAGTTTTAGGATTAGGGTAAGGGTTAGGGTGTTACAGTTAGGGTTATGGTTAGAGTTATGGCACTTTTCCACTGCAAGTACCGGCTAGTACCGGCTCGGCTCTACTCGGCCCTGCTTGGCCCGGTTTGCTTTTCCACTGCCGGTACCGCATGGTATAGTGTCGGAAAGGTTCGGTACGGTACGGTATAGGTTTGTTTTTCCACTAAAGTAGTACTAAAGTTAAGTGGGTGGGATAACAACGGGGTGGGTGTGATTCTCTGACCAATCAGTGGCTAGTAGTGACTGCATGCAAAGGATTATTGTGGGATATGGTACCAGTTTGGTACCTGTTGGAACCACAATCGAGTAGGTACTGTTTTTTCAGAGCCGTACCGTACCGTTCGGTTCCATGCAGTGGAAAAGCAAACCTATACCGTACCGAACCGTTCCGACCCTATACCATGCGGTACCGCAGTGGAAAAGCACAAAAGCTTTAGAGGGTTAGAATTAGGGTTAGGGTTATTTTTAGGGCTAGGGTTAGGATTAGAGGGTTAGGGTTAGAGGATTAGGATTAGTGTTATGGCTTAGGGTTAGGGTTAGGGTTAATGTTATGGTTAGGGTTATGGCTTAGGGTTAGGGTCTAATTTAAAATGTGAGAGGGGGATATGAAATTTACCTTCGGGCTGAAGCCCCTGGTCTTTTCCCCACCTAGCAATGCCCCTGCGTGGTGTGGTGGAAGGAGCACTTATCTGGAACATTCTACTGTTTATCCAGTACAGTATTTTTCACCATATGTTGGGACTGTGATTCACTCACTGATTGTAGGGTGAATGTACTAGTGAGCTGGTGGATATTCAGAGTCTAGCGCTACTAATGTGATGATGTATTGTGCTCTATATATGGACTATTCTCTCATTTCATGATTATTAGATTGATGGACTTATATAGTATTTGCTGGACATTTATTTATTGTTTAGGACTTCATAGGCGCTGGGTGTGATTTTATAAATTGATACATTTTATATTTTGACTATATTTGGAATATCGGTAATATCGGCAGGTTCCGGGGCCGATACCGATATATATCGGGAAAAGTGAATATCGGCCCTCCCATAATCGGCTTTGCCGATAATCGGTCGATCCCTAATTCAGAGTCATTGGATCCTTCTTCCCCAGCTCAAGAAGAAGAGCTCCATGCTTTAGCAATACCTGTGAGCTATGAAAAGACTTTACATTTATACAGATAGAGATTTACAGAGCTTTTGGTTCCATTTGAAGGGCCAGAAGTTTGTTTTTACTTCGGCAGGTAAACCAATCAAACATGCTAGGTTAAGTGATTGGCTGTCTTCAGCCTTCCAGCTTCTTACTAAGGTAGCAATACTAACATTAAAACACATGGAAGCAGCTTGACCCATGGACCGTGTCATAAGTCAAGGCAGTTATGGCTATCTTAGTAAATGAGTGTGGGATAGTGCCAGGGTTCACCATAGTTGTTTTTTATAATGACCGTTTCTTGTTTTACCTGTTACCAAAGGTGTTACCAAAAGCTGAACATCCCTTCCAGAGATTACAAAAGGTTATATCAAGATGCCCAAGTAAGGATCTTATGAGTATGCATTTTATCTGCATGGACATGTTTTCTGGATGGCCAGAGGCAAATACTACTGCAAAGGCCACAGTAAAAGGTGTTTTTAGAAGTAGTTTGTAAGTACGGAGTCCCAGAAGCTAGAGAGTAACAGAGGAACTATTTTTATGAGAGAGTCCTTACAAAAAGTTTTGAGGTTTTATTTTACACCTCCTACCATCTACAATGTAGTGGAAAAAGTAGAGTAAGAAACTAGAAAACGATTGCCTGAATGTCTTCACATATTTTTTTATTAAGCCGTAAGGGGATTTGTCTCAGCAGCTGAAGGCCTCCTTTCAGATCTCACAGAGAATGTTTCTGGTCTACAAGCTCATTTATGTGTTTTCTCCCCAATTCCAGATCCTAAACGTTTGGAAGGATCTGATAAACTAAAGCCAGGTGACTTGTGGATTGTTAAGACATTTATAAATATATATATTTAATGTGATTTGAAAAGTAGTTCAGTCATGTTGAAGTCCTATTGTCTTCTATACGTCTTCCATTTTATGTAGAATTGTCTGTGATCACCTATGCTAATAAGTCAGCATGTTCACAATTAAGCTAGAAGGCCATTCTGGCCATAGGAGTGTGCAGCCAATTACTCTGTAAATATTTTTTATCAATCGTTTTTTTACAATGAAAAGTCATTTTGTCTGGATTGCTTCCCCGACTCCAGGGGATCTCCTCCGCCTTCCTACCTTGGGCGCTACGATCCAGGTGTCCAAAGAGGCCTTCCTTGGCACCTCAGTCTCGCCATTACCATCTCCCATGACTCCAGTCCTCGGCAATCCTGAGATTCCTCCCGGTTCTCAGAACCCCCAGTTCCAGTGATTGGTCTCGGGTGGCGGTACTCGTGTTTGGGATTTTCTTGGGGATGATGGAAATCTAGTTCCGAGTGCGGTTGCATCTGCTGCCGACCCCCCCCCCCCATCCCCCTGGACTTCTGGTGTAGTTTTCAATTAAGACATTTCCTGCATCACTGCAACCGCAAGCCGGGTATTTCCCGGCAACTCACGAAGTTGGAATCCATTTGTCAGAGGGGAGAACCAATCCGTCACGGCCTTTCTATTCTCTACAAGGCCTTGCTTCGCCCGGCATCTGATTTTTGCCCTCAGTTTCTTTCCCAATGGGAATCTGACCTCAACAATCTCAGGCTTCCCAAAATGAGAAGATTTTGTATTTTGCGCAAAAATCCTCCATAGCTTCAAAGTTCAGGAAACTGGGTACAAGATCCTGAACAGATGGTATAGGGTGCCCACAACTCTCCATCAATATTTCCCGCAGGTTCCAGATATATGCTGGCGCTGCAATGGTGAACGGGGCACCATACTGCACATTTTTTGGATGTGCCTAAAACTCAAACCCTTTTGGCAGACAGTGACTGACACCATTATACATCTGACCAATGTGGATCTGGCAGACGACCCAGCGGCATGCCTGCTCCACCTCACGCAGAGGCCGATCAAGAAATACAAATTCTCCCTGACCATTCAACTCCTGAATGCAGCCAGGGCCTGCATTCCTGTCTGTTGGAGATCGGTACACCTGCCAACGAGGTCTCTCTGGTATACTAAAATAAATGAACTCATGGACATGGAAGACCTTACAGCCACTCATCACGGTAGGGAGGGGTCCTTTTGTGACACCTGGGGACCTTGTCTGTACTTTGTTGGTACAGACGCATACAGACTACAGGAGGCCGCACGGCATGATGTTTCTGTGTGAGTGATGCCTGGCAGCCCCCGGGGGTGGGGGCACGGATCCCTTCTCCTTTACAGTCATTTACCCTCCTTTCTTTTATTGCCTTTCTCTTTTACCTGTTCCCATTTCCACTATATCCCAACCTCATTCTCTGTATAGTTGGCGCTCACATTACACCACTCATAACCACTGAATCCACGAATCCTCTTCCTGTAGTGCCATCCCATGTTTCTTACTACGGGACTACCATCCCTTGACCCGCATATCTGTTTCCGAATACTCGAGCAGCATGTCTCTTTTTATTTTTCTGCAATGGGGATTGTGCCCCTTGAGACCTGCATTACATGCTCAAGATGGTCCATTTCAAGGGGTGTCTATTATGGAGACACGATGACCCTTTGCACTGGTAATCATTGACCCTTCATGATCCTTGGGTCATAGTTTTATACCTTGCTGGCCAGCTTTGGTCCTGCACATGAAGTTCTATTACCCTATGTGGAATATGATTATGGTTGATTTTGCTGCCTATTGTTTGTAGTCACCGGTTGACCTTAAAATATTATATTCTTGCAAACTGTTCTATGCATACCTTGTACTGTACACTGTAAGAGGTGAGGTTGTAAAGGAAATTTTTACATGCTGTATATTATTGTATTTTATTTTGTATGTATTGCACACGGCACTAATAATGTTTGCATTATTTGGAGTCCTGATTAGAATTAGCCTGCCTATGTTACGCCCCTTGTTACCATAAAAGTACAATTGTAACAATAATGTGATACCTACATAATCATGTGTATAAAAGCCTTCGACAAGACACAAAAAAATTCCAAGCTCTCCTTAGCGACCAGTCAGCGACCAACCAAATTGACCTATCCAACCATATGCATTAAAAACAGGGGTTTAGTTGCACCCATTTGCAAATACATGCGTAAGTCACAAAGCCCCGTCAAGGCACCCCATTTTTTGTGGTCCTAACTCTAAATTCTGTGTCTCCATATAAAAGCCTTCAACTGCGTCAAATAAAACAGAAGAGTTCATTGGGAAAGATGCGGAGTGTATCTTTTTGTGTCTGTTCCCTACTGTAGTAGTTATTTGGAACCACCAATCAATATGAGGATAGGAGTTGCCTTTCTACAAAATGTCCAGAAGAGTCCCCACATAGGATTGTTACTCTTTATTGCTTTCACAAAATATCCCATAAAGAGAACCAGTCACCAGTTACAACTTTTCAATTTATCTGACTTCATTGAAACATTCATTTTTTTTATCACAGGTATTTCTATACTGCGGACAATTTACACATTTATATTGCACATTCAGATCAGCCCTCTAGGATCTTATAATCTAAAGTCGGCCATAGAAGGATTGAACCTCGGCTGATTCAGCAGGGACAGGCCTGAGATTCAATCCATCCATGGACAGGCTGGTTGTATTGAAATCGATTGACTTCAGTACAATCAGCCTTTCGGATTTTTGTCATGTGATCAGTGCCAGAGGCTATGGCCGCCAGCAGTGATCATTCTATTCTTCCGGCAGAGAATGCTTCCCACTGGCAGAACACAATGGCACTATGGAAGGGATTCCCCCATCTGTGTTGATGGGGAAATTGAGCAATTTTATTAAGTTCCACCCATTGTGAAAAGAAAGAAAATGACATAATCTATGGCAGGGATCTCCAAACTACGACCCTCCAGCTGTTGCGAAAGTACACGTCCAATGAGGCATTGTAAAACTCTGACATTCACAGACATGATTAGGCACAATGGGAATTGCAGTTCCTTAAAGCGGAGTTCCACCCATTTTTAATAGGTTGGAATACATAGATCTTTGTAATCCCCTTTAAAATGGCTTTTACCAATGGAAACTTTTTTTTTTTTTTTTTGCTAGTAAATACCTTAATTTTGGCTTTATTCCTCCTCTCCTCACTTCCTGGTCCGATCGGCGATGACGTCATTCGGCGATCCGCAGTGTCTGCTGGGATGTATTCTACTTGCAGTAGCTGTATCTGTACTGAGCCGTGCCTGCCCCGCCTCCGCCCCGCCTCCTCTCATTGAATTGCATTGTATGAATGTATTAAGGCCGTTCTCTGCCCAGCCTCCGCCCCGCCTCCTCTCATTGAATTGCATTGTATGAATGTATTAAGGCTGTTCTCTGCCCAGCCTCCGCCCCGCCTCCTCTCAATACAACTCAATGAGAGGAGGCGGGGCGGAGGCTGGGCAGAGAACAGCCTTAATACATTCATACAATGCAATTCAATGAGAGGAGGCGGGGCGGAGGCGGGGCAGGCACGGCTCAGTACAGATACAGCTACTGCAAGTAGAATACATCCCAGCAGACACTGCGGATCGCCGAATGACGTCATCGCCGATCGGACCAGGAAGTGAGGAGAGGAGGAATAAAGCCAAAATTAAGGTATTTACTAGCAAAAAAAAAAAAAAAAAAGTTTCCATTGGTAAAAGCCATTTTAAAGGGGATTACAAAGATCTAAAGTTCCAAAAATGGGTGGAACTCCACTTTAACAACTGGAGGGCCATAGTTAAGCAGCCCATAGATCAGGGGTCTCCTAAGTCCCTAAGGTTGGCCATAGAGGAGTGCTTTTTATTCTTTTTCAATCAGCCAGCGGGCTGATCAGAAAAAACGAATGAAATCCCCACCCCCATCTGTTCACATAAAAAAAAGAACCTCTAAAGAAACAGTTATATAGGACCGACATTAACAGTACCACACCAACAAGTATTGTTAGGTTAAAATTTTATTACAATATCCAATAACAAAATCCCACAGAAGGGTCTAAATTGAAAATGTAGAAAACACTATAGAGTTTGATAACGTGGTATAGACAGTTACAGGATGATTCATGTTATCACAATAGCCAAATATAGTCATTCCCTCAATATTATGGTCTCAGGATGGAAAGTGGCAGTAGTAGCATCTCGGCTGTTTCTTCGACTCGTTTCACAGGACAGAGCCTTCTTCTTCTTCAGGAAGAGCAGCTTTGGTAGATTTAACTGTCTCCTTACATGAAAACATATACTGTTGAAGCTGTATACAACATATGGAAGCATATACGAGCTGTTTCTTCGACTTGTTTCACAGGACAGAGCATAGAAACATAGAATGTGTCGGCAGATAAGAACCATTTGGCCCATCTAGTCTGCCCAATATATCTGAATCCTATGAATAGTCCCTGGCCCTATCTTATATGAAGGATAGCCTTATGCCTATCCCATGCATGCTTAAACTCCTTCACTGTATTTGCAGCTACCACTTCTGCAGGAAGGTTATTCCATGCATCCACTACTCTCTCAGTAAAGTAATACTTCCTCATATTACTTTTAAACCTTTGCCCCTCTAATTTAAAACTGTGTCCTCTTGTGGTAGTTCTTCTTCTTCTTTTAAATATGCTCTCCTCCTTTACCGAGTTGATTCCCTTTATGTATTTAAAGGTTTCTATCATATCCCCTCCGTCTCTTCTTTCTTCCAAGCTATACATGTTAAGGTCCTTTAACCTTTCCTGGTAAGTTTTTTCCTGCAATCCATGTACTAGTTTAGTAGCTCTTCTCTGAACTCTCTCTAGAGTATCTATATCCTTCTGGAGATATGGCCTCCAGTACTGCGCACAATACTCCAAGTGAGGTCTCACCAGTGTTCTGTACAGCGGCATAAGCACTTCTCTCTTTCTACTGCTTATACCTCTCCCTACACATCCAAGCATTCTGCTGGCATTTCGTGCTGCTCTATTACATTGTCTTCCCACCTTTAAGTCTTCTGAAATAATTACTCCTAAATCCCTTTCCTCAGATACTGAGGTCAGGACTGTGTTAAATATTCTATATTCTGCCCTTGGGTTTTTACGCTCCAGGTGCATTATCTTGCACTTATCCACATTAAATTTTAGTTGCCAGAGTTCTGACCATTCTTCTAGTTTTCCTAAATCCTTTTCCATTTGGCGTTTCCCTCCAGGAACATCAACCCTGTTACATATCTTTGTGTCATCAGCAAAAAGACAAACCTTTCCATCGAGGCCTTTTGCAATATCACTTATGAAGATATTAAACAAAATTGGTCCCAGTACAGATCCCTGAGGTACCCCACTGGTAACATGACCTTGTTCTGAATGTTCTCCATTGACTACAACCCTCTGTTGTCTGTCACTCAGCCACTGCCTAATCCACCCAACAATATGGGAGTCCATGCTCAATGACTGCAGTTTATTGATAAGTCTTCTATGTGGGACAGTGTCAAAAGCCTTACTAAAATCTAGATATGCAATGTCTACTGCACCTCCACCGTCTATTATTTTAGTCACCCAGTCAAAAAAATCTATAAGATTTGTTTGGCATGATCTCCCTGAAGTAAACCCATCCATGGGATTTAAGATGTTCCACAATCCTATCCTTTAATAGGGTTTCCATTAATTTGCCTACTATTGATGTCAGACTCACTGTTCTATAGTTGCTCGATTCCTCCCTACTACCTTTCTTGTGAATGGGCACGACATTTGCCAATGGAAAGTAATCTAGATGTCTTGAACGGTTTACACTGTTATATTTCCTTGGAACTTTTGAGGAAAATTCTTATCACGTTACTATGTGAGATACAGTCGCCAACACTTGCAGGGAGGCCCCAGCGAGATTTGAACTCGCGACCCCTGGTTTACAAGACCAGTGCTCTAACCCCTGAGCTATGGAGCCTTTTTTTTTTTTTTTTTTTTTTTTCTTCAGGAAGAGCAGCTTTGGTAGATATAACTGTCTCCTTACATGAAAACATATACTGTTGAAGCTGTATACAACATATGGAAGCATATACGAGGCCATGAAGGAGAAAAAGCCACATGGACATGTGGACTCCAAGCCACAGATGAGTTCAGGTAGGTGGGGCCTGGGGGGGGGGGTAGGAAGCACCACCACCCTGGGTGTGGGGAAGTGAGTGCAGATGGAGCCTGGGGGGAAGCTCCACTGCCCACACTCACGACACACCCAGGGTGGTAGCATGCCCTTGGTGGTAGGTAGGGAACCCGGGAAGAGGCATTGTCACCTTTGGTGGTAGAGTGCAGATAGCAGAGCCTTGTATGAGGTATTGCCATCTTTTTTTGGAGATAGATTCAGGTAGGTGGGGTTTGGGAAAAACAGCACAACCCTGAATGTTGGTGAGTGAGGGCAGATAGAGCCTGGGGGGAAGCTCCACTGCCCACACTCACGCCACATCCGGGTTTTAGCATTTCCTTGGTGGTAGGTGAGGTAGGTAGGGGAGCCTGGGAAGAGGCATTGCCACTTGCGGTGGTACAGTGCGGCTAGCAGAGCCTGGGAAGAGGCATTACCATCCTTTGTGGGAGATGGATGCAGGTAGGTGGGGTCTGGGGAAAGCAGCACAACCCTGGGTGTTGGTGAGTGAGGGCAGATGGAGCCTGGGGGGAAGCTCCACCGCCCACACACACGACACATCCAGGGTTGTAGCATGCCTTTGGTGTTAAATTTAGTAGGTAACAGAGCCTGGGAAGAGGTACTGTCACCTTTGGTGGAAGATGAATTGAGGTAGGTGTGGTCTGGGAGAAGTACCCACAGTTGATTCAGAGGAAGGCGAAAAACCCCTGCAAAGCAAAATCAAATTTGCTCTAGCAGGGGGAAAAATTCCTTCCTGATCCCCCGAGAGGCAATCGGCTATTCCCTGGATCAACTTTACCTATAAATGTTAGTAGCCAGTCAGGTAGCTGGGACTTGGGGGAAGCCCCACCACACTGGGTGTGGGGTGGGCAGATGGAGCGTGGGGCCGAAGCAGCCCCATGGTGGTAGGTGAGGAGGGTAGCGGAGCCTGGGAAGAGGCATTGCCCCCCGTGGTGGTAGAGTGCAGATTGCAGAGCCTTGTTTGAGGCATTGTCATCTATTGTGGGAGATAGATGCAGGTAGATGGGGTTTGGGAAAAGCAGCAAAACCCTGAATGTTGGTGAGTGAGGGCAGATAGAGCCTGGGGGGAAGCTCCACTGCCCACACTCACGACACATCCGGGGTTTTAGCATTTCCCTGGTGGGAGGTGAGGTAGGTAGGGGAGCCTGGGAAGAGGCATTGCCACTTTCGGTGGTACAGTGCGGCTAGCAGAGCCTGGGAAGAGGCATTACCATCCTATGTGGGAGATGGGATGCAGGTAGGTGGGGTCTGGGGAAAGCAGCACAACCCTGGGTGTTGGTGAGGGCAGATGGAGCCTGGGGGGAAGCTCCACCGCCCACACACACGACACATCCAGGGTTGTAGCATGCCTTTGGTGTTAAATTTAGTAGGTAACAGAGCCTGGGAAGAGGTACTGTCTCCTTTGGTGGAAGATGAATTGAGGTAGGTGTGGTCTGGGAGAAGTACCCACAGTTGATTCAGAGGAAGGCGAAAAACCCCTGCAAAGCACAATCAAATTTGCTCTAGCAGGGGGAAAAATTCCTTCCTGATCCCCCGAGAGGCAATCGGCTATTCCCTGGATCAACTTTACCTATAAATGTTAGTAGCCAGTCAGGTAGCTGGAACTTGGGGGAAGCCCCACCACACTGGGTGTGGGGTGGGCAGATGGAGCGTGGGGCCGAAGCAGCCCCATGGTGGTAGGTGAGGAGGGTAGCGGAGCCTGGGAAGAGGCATTGCCCCCCGTGGTGGTAGAGTGCAGATTGCAGAGCCTTGTTTGAGGCATTGTCATCTATTGTGGGAGATAGATGCAGGTAGATGGGGTTTGGGAAAAGCAGCAAAACCCTGAATGTTGGTGAGTGAGGGCAGATAGAGCCTGGGGGGAAGCTCCACTGCCCACACTCACGACACATCCGGGGTTTTAGCATTTCCCTGGTGGGAGGTGAGGTAGGTAGGGGAGCCTTGGAAGAGGCATTGCCACTTTCGGTGGTACAGTGCGGCTAGCAGAGCCTGGGAAGAGGCATTACCATCCTATGTGGGAGATGGGATGCAGGTAGGTGGGGTCTGGGGAAAGCAGCACAACCCTGGGTGTTGGTGAGGGCAGATGGAGCCTGGGGGGAAGCTCCACCGCCCACACACACGACACCTCCAGGGTTGTAGCATGCCTTTGGTGTTAAATTTAGTAGGTAACAGAGCCTGGGAAGAGGTACTGTCTCCTTTGGTGGAAGATGAATTGAGGTAGGTGTGGTCTGGGAGAAGTACCCACAGTTGATTCAGAGGAAGGCGAAAAACCCCTGCAAAGCACAATCAAATTTGCTCTAGCAGGGGGAAAAATTCCTTCCTGATCCCCCGAGAGGCAATCGGCTATTCCCTGGATCAACTTTACCTATAAATGTTAGTAGCCAGTCAGGTAGCTGGGACTTGGGGGAAGCACCACCACACTGGGTGTGGGGTGGGCAGATGGAGCGTGGGGCTGAAGCAGCCCCATGGTGGTAGGTGAGGAGGGTAGCGGAGCCTGGGAAGAGGCATTGCCCCCCTTGGTGGTAGATTGCAGAGCCTTGTATGAGGCATTGTCATCTATTGTGGGAGATAGATGCAGGTAGGTGGGGTTTGGGAAAAGCAGCACAACCCTGAATGTTGGTGAGTGAGGGCAGATAGAGCCTGGGGGGAAGCTCCACTGCCCACACTCACGACACATCCGGGGTTTTAGCATTTCCTTGGTGGTAGGTGAGGTAGGTAGGGGAGCCTGGGAAGAGGCTGTCAGGTCACCTGTGGCCAGGTGACAACTGCACCCTGTTGGAGGCAGGGGCGCAGCGCAAGGTAGTGAACCCTATAGCAGACTGCTGCGGATGGACCAGAACGTGAACCCAAGATTCCCCAGGGAGCGGAGTCTAAGACCCAGCAGGTGTTCACCAGGGCCTCTAGTGGTGAGGATGGACTTTGCTGCAGCTGGGCCCAGGTCGCGGCCCCTGGGGTCCCCCAGGTCACGCTCCGTAGGGAGAGAAGGGAAGCAGCCACTCAGGACACACAGAATGGTGAAGGTTAACCCGAGGTCGGTGTAACAGGCAGACAAGGGTAGTCAAGGGACAGGCCAAAGGTCAGGGTAACAAGCAAACAGGAATAGTCAGGGACAAGCCAAAAGTCGGTACACAGAGGAGTAATTTCAAGCAAACAGGAACAGGAAACTAATACTGTTGAACAGCAAAGCAGGCCTGCAGTGCGTTGGTTAATATAGACTTCCTGTGATGACCTGGGCGGGGCAGGAACAGGAAGTAGAGGTGATAAAAAGGATCCAGAAATGCAGTCTGACCTCTAATACAGACATGGAGGTACAGGTAAGCTTGCCAAGCTCTATTGCAAGTCCATGACAGGCATTGCCACTTTCGGTGGTACAGTGCGGCTAGCAGAGCCTGGGAAGAGGCATTACCATCCTTTCTGGGAGATGGGATGCAGGTAGGTGGGGTCTGGAGAAAGAAGCACAACCCTGGGTGTTGGTGAGTGAAGGGAGATGGAGCCTGGGGGGAAGCTCCACCGCCCACACTCACGCCACATCCGGGGTGTTAGCATGCCCTTGGTGTTAAATTTAGTAGGTAGCAGAGCCTGGGAAGAGGTACTGTCACCTTTGGTGGAAGATGAATTGAGGTAGGTGTGGTCTGGGAGAAGTACCCACAGTTGATTCAGAGGAGGCAATCAGCTATTCCCTGGATCAACTTTACCTATAAATGTTAGTAGCCAGTCAGGTAGCTGGGACTTGGGGGAAGCCCCACCACACTGGGTGTGGGGTGGGCAGATGGAGCGTGGGGCCGAAGCAGCCCCATGGTGATAGGTGAGGAGGGTAGCGGAGCCTGGGAAGAGGCATTGCCCCCCTTGGTGGTAGAGTGCAGATTGCAGAGCCTTGTATGAGGCATTGTCATCTATTGTGGGAGATAGATGCAGGTAGGTGGGGTTTGGGAAAAGCAGCACAACCCTGAATGTTGGTGAGTGAGGGCAGATAGAGCCTGGGGGGAAGCTCCACTGCCCACACTCACGCCACATCCGGGGTTTTAGCATTTCCTTGGTGGTAGGTGAGGTAGGTAGGGGAGCCTGGGAAGAGGCATTGCCACTTTCGGTGGTACAGTGCGGCTAGCAGAGCCTGGGAAGAGGCATTACCATCCTTTGTGGGAGATGGATGCAGGTAGGTGGGGTCTGGGGAAAGCAGCACAACCCTGGGTGTTGGTGAGTGAGGGCAGATGGAGCCTGGGGGGAAGCTCCACCACCCACACTCACGACACATCCAGGGTTTTAGCATGCCTTTGGTGTTAAATTTAGCAGATAACAGAGCCTGGGAAAAGGTACTGTCACCTTTGGTGGAAGATGAATTGAGGTAGGTGAGGTCCGGGAGAGGTACCCACAGTTGATTCAGAGGAAGGCGAAAAACGCCTGCAAAGCACAATCAAATTTGCTCTAGCAGGGGGAAAAATTCCTTCCTGATCCCCCGAGAGGCAATCGGCTATTCCCTGGATCAACTTTACCTATAAATGTTAGTAGCCAGTCAGGTAGCTGGGACTTGGGGGAAGCACCACCACACTGGGTGTGGGGTTGGGTGGGCAGATGGAGCATGGGGCCGAAGCAGCCCCATGGTGGTAGGTGAGGAGGGTAGCGGAGGGTAGCGGAGCCTGGGAAGAGGCATTGCCCCCCTTGGTGGTAGAGTGCAGATTGCAGAGCCTTGTATGAGGCATTTTCATCTATTGTGGGAGATAGATGCAGGTAGATGGGGTTTGGGAAAAGCAGCAAAACCCTGAATGTTGGTGAGTGAGGGCAGATAGAGCCTGGGGGGAAGCTCCACTGCCCACACTCACGACACATCCAGGGTTGAAGCATGCCGCTGGTGTTAAATTTAGTAGGTAACAGAGCCTGGGAAGAGGTATGTCACCTTTGGTGATAGATAAGTGTGGGTAGCAGAGCCTGCTAAGAGGCACTGCCCCCCTTGGTGGAAGATGAATTGAGGTAGGTGAAGTCTGGGAGAAGTACCCACAGTTGATTCAGAGGAAGGAAAAAAACCCCTGCAAAGCACAATCAAATTTGCTCTAGCAGGGGGAAAAATTCCTTCCTGATCCCCCGAGAGGCAATCGGCTATTCCCTGGATCAACTTTACCTATAAATGTTAGTAGCCAGTCAGGTAGCTGGGACTTGGGGGAAGCCCCACCACACTGGGTGTGGGGTGGGCAGATGGAGCGTGGGGCCGAAGCAGCCCCATGGTGATAGGTGAGGAGGGTAGCGGAGCCTGGGAAGAGGCATTGCCCCCCTTGGTGGTAGAGTGCAGATTGCAGAGCCTTGTATGAGGCATTGTCATCTATTGTGGGAGATAGATGCAGGTAGGTGGGGTTTGGGAAAAGCAGCACAACCCTGAATGGTGGTGAGTGAGGGCAGATAGAGCCTGGGGGGAAGCTCCACTGCCCACACTCACGCCACATCCGGGGTTTTAGCATTTCCTTGGTGGTAGGTGAGGTAGGTAGGGGAGCCTGGGAAGAGGCATTGCCACTTTCAGTGGTACAGTGCGGCTAGCAGAGCCTGGGAAGAGGCATTACCATCCTTTGTGGGAGATGGATGCAGGTAGGTGGGGTCTGGGGAAAGCAGCACAACCCTGGGTGTTGGTGAGTGAGGGCAGATGGAGCCTGGGGGGAAGCTCCACCACCCACACTCACGACACATCCAGGGTTTTAGCATGCCTTTGGTGTTAAATTTAGCAGGTAACAGAGCCTGGGAAGAGGTACTGTCACCTTTGGTGGAAGATGAATTGAGGTAGGTGTGGTCTGGGGAAAGCAGCACAACCCTGGGTGTGGGGTTGGGCAGGCAGATGGAGCGTGGAGCCGAAGCAGCCCCATGGGGGTAGGTGAGGAGTGTAGCGGAGCCTGGGAAGAGGCATTGACACCCTTGGTGGTAGGTGAGGTAGGTAGGGGAGCCTGGGAAGAGGCATTGCCACTTTTGGTGGTAGAGTGTGGCTAGCAGAGCCTGGGAAGAGGCATTACCATCCTTTGTGGGAGGTGGATGTAGGAAGGGGGATCTGGGGAAAGCAGCACAACCATGGGTGTTGGTGAGTGAATGCAGATGGAGCCTGGGGGGAAGCTCCACTGCCCACACTCACGCCACATCCGGGGTAGTAGCTAGGCTAGTGACAGTATCAGATTTTCATACTGCGATTAATTGATTAAGGTTTTGCCACGGTATACGATATTATCACGGTATTCAATTATAATTATTACATTTCTACCTCACTTGAATTTCATTGCTGAATTTAGGGACTTTGGTTTACTTTGAAGGCATAGCAGCTCAAGCCCATTCGAATCAATGGGCTGCTATGCCTGTGCAAATGTGGGTCACCAACCCGCATATATGTGAATCAGGCCTAAAGCAATAGTAAGGTATTTTACAAATAAAAACACAGCTCCTCCTGCAGGTTTAACCACTTCTGGACCGCAAGGATTTGCCCCCTTAATGACCAGGCTATCAGAGCCGAGCACCAGAACCAGTCATCACCAGGTAGGCCAGACACTGCTTGATGGCTATATAATAATGTAATGTGGGCTGCTATGCCTGTGCATCTATATATATATTCTACTATGCCCACGTATGTGTGTATGTCTCTCTCTCTATATATATATATATATATAAATATATATAATATCTATCTATCTTATTCTTTCTATCTATCTTATTCTTTCTATCTATCTTAATCAATCTCTTATTATTTCTATCTATCTTATTCTAACTTATCTTATTCTAACTTATCTTATTCTAACTTATCTTATTCTAACTATCTTACTCTAACTATCTATCTTATTCTATCTATCTATCTTATTCTATCTATCTATCTTATTCTAACTATCTTATTCTATCTATCTTATTCTTTCTATCTATCTTATTCTTTCTATCTATCTTATTCTATCTGCAGAGACTTGCTTGTATTAGGCAGTGTTTCTGTCTGTGTCTGAGCCCTGGAAGAAGCATGTGGGTGTGTGCTGGGAGCCATCTGATTGGTTACAGGGAGGAGCTAAGCTCTCACTCTAGGATCATATTACCAGAGCTGTCTCTGTTGAGCGAGTGAATGAGTCATCCAGCTCACTGAAATCTATAATTTCAAAAGGCAGACTTGAGGAGCAGAGAAACACGGTATTTTAAAAATGACCACAATATCAATACCGTGGGTATGCAATACCGTGATATATCGAATTACCGAAAACCGGCACATCTCTAGTTCTGTGGAAAGCAGCACAACCCTGGGTGTTGGTGAGTGATGGCAGATGGAGCCTGGGGGGAAGCTCCACTGCCCACACTCATGCCACATCCAGGGTATTAGCATGCCCTTGGTGGTAGGTGAGGTAGGTAGTGGAGCCTGGTAAGAGGCATTGACACCCTTGGAGGTAGGTGAGGTAGGTAGGGGAGCCTGGGAAGAGGCATTGTCACCCTTGGTGGTAGAGTGCAGATAGCAGAGCCTGGGAAGAGGCATTACCATCCTTTGTGGGAGATAGATGCAGGTAGGTGGGGTTTGGGAAAAGCAGCACAACCCTGGGGGTTGGTGAGTAAGGGCAGATGGAGCCTGGGGGGAAGCTCCACTGCCCACACTCACGACACATTCAGGGTGGTAGCATGCCCTTAGTGTTAAATTTAGTAGGTAACAGAGCATGGGAAGAGGTACTGCCACTCTTGGTGGTAGGTAGGGGAGCCTGGGAAGAGGCATTGCCACTTTTGGTGGTAGAGTGAGGCTAGCAGAGTGTGGGAAGAGGCATTGCCATCCTTTAAGGGAGGTGTATGCAGGTAGGTGGGTTCCGTGGAAAGCACCACAACCCTGGGTGTTGGTGAGTGAGGGCAGATGGAGCCTGGGGGGAAGCTCCACCGCCCACTCTCACGCCACATCCGGGGTGGTAGGTGAGGTAGGTAGGGGAGCCTGGTAAGAGGCATTGCCACTTTTGGTGGTAGGTGAGGTAGGAAGGGGAGCCTGGGAAGAAGAATTGTCACCCTTAGTGGTAGGTGAGGTTGGTAGGGGAGCCTTTGCCACTCTTGGTGGTAGAATGCGGCTAGAAGAGCTTTCCATTAGGCATTACCATCCTTTGTGGGAGATGGATGCAGGTAGGTTGGGTCTGGGAAAAGCATCACAACCATGCTGGGATTTTTACTACATCTATAGAAAAACCCATGCTGGGATCTGTAGTACATCTATAGAAAAATCAATGCTGGGATCTGTAGTCCATCTATAGAAAAATCCATTTGTGGGAGATGGGATGCAGATAGGTGGGGTCTGGGAAAAGCAGCACAACCCTGGGTGTTGGTGAGTGAGGGGAGATGGAGCCTGGGGGGAAGCTCCACCGCCCACACTCACGCCACATCCGGGGTGTTCGCATGCCCTTGGTGTTAAATTTAGTAGGTAGCAGAGCCTGGGAAGAGGTACTAAAACCCTTGGTGGTAGGTGAGGTAAATAGGGGAGCCTCGGAAGAGGCATTGACACCCTTGGTGGAAAGTGAGGTAGGTAGGGGAGCCTGGGAAGAGGCATTGACACCCTTGGTGGTAGGTGAGGTAGGTAGGGGAGCCTGGGAAGAGGCATTGTCACCCTTGGTGGTAGAGTGCAGATAGCAGAGCCTGGGAAGAGGCATTACCATCCTTTGTGGGAGATAGATGCAGGTAGGTGGGGTTTGGGAAAAGCAGCACAACCCTGGGGGTTGGTGAGTAAGGGTTAGGGGTGTGGGGTTGGGTGGGCAGATGGAGCGTGGGGCCGAGGCAGCCCCGTGGTTGTAGACGAGGAGGGTAGCAGAGCCTGGGAAGAGGCACTGCCACCCTTGGTTGGAGATGAGTGCGGGAGGGGGGGTGTCAGTGTGCGGAGAGGAGGGAAGATCTCCCCACACACACAGCACTGCTCTCCGGAGTCGGGTACAATCATTGTCTGTACTGCAGCCGGCATGTCTGTGTGTCCCTGAGGAAGTACAACTCTCAGCATACACTGTAAGTAATGGGTCCCAGTGTGAATTAGGATGCTATGGGACTACATATGCCAGCATGTTTTTTTCTATGGAGGAACTACAGATCTCAGCAATACCCCTGGGGTATGTAGAGATTGCTGGGATCTATAGAAAAATCCATTATAGGATTTGTAGTACATCTATAGAATAATCTATGCTGGGATTTGTACGTGCTTCCACACTGGGACCCATTACTTACAGAGTATGCTGAGAGTTGTACTTCCTCAGGGACACACAGACATGCAGGCTGTAGTACGGACAATGATTGTACCCGACTCCGGAGGGCAGATCTGTGTGTGTGGGGAGATCTTCCCTCCTCTCCGCACACTGACACCCCCCCCTCCCGCACTCATCTCCCACCAAGGGTGGCAGTGCCTCTTCCCAGGCTCTGCTACCCTCCTCACCTACAACCACGGGGCTGCCTCGGCCCCACGCTCCATCTGTCCACCCAACCCCACACCCCTAACCCTTACTCACCAACCCCCAGGGTTGTGCTGCTTTTCCCAACCCCCACCTACCTGCATCTATCTCCCACAAAGGATGGTAATGCCTCTTCCCAGGCTCTGCTATTTGCACTCTACCACCAAGGGTGACAATGCCTCTTCCCAGGCTGCCTTACCTACCTCACCTACCACCAAGGGTGTCAATGCCTCTTCCCAGGCTCCCCTATCTACCTCACGTACCACCAAGGGTGTCAATGCCTCTTCCCGGACTGCCCTACCCTCCTTACCTACAACCAAGAGGCTGCCTCGGCCCCACGCTCCATCTGCCCACTCATGTATGTATATGTGTACGTGTGTGTGTGTGTATGTATGTATATGTGTGTATGTATATGTGTACGTGTGTGTGTATATGTGTACATGTGTGTGTGTGTGTATGTATATGTGTACATGTGTGTATGTATGTATATGTGTAAGTGTGTGTGTATATGTGTAAATGTGTGTGTGTGTGTATGTATGTGTACATGTGTGTGTATGTAGTATACGTGTGTGTGTGTATATATGTATGTATATGTGTACATGTGTATATATATGTATATGTGTACATGTGTGTGTATGTATGTGTATGTATGTACATGTGTGTGTATGTATATGTGTACATGTGTGTGTATATGTGTACATGTATGTGTGTGTGTACATGTATGTGTGTGTACGTATGTACATGTGTCTGTATGTAGGTGTGTGTGTACATGTGTGTGCATATGTGTACATGTATGTGTGTGTACGTATGTACATGTGTCTGTATGTAGGTGTGTGTGTGAGTGTGCATGTACAGTATGTATGTTTTAATCCTGACCCCCCCTTTTCCTGTACCATTAGACCTGCTTTTGTAGGGCTTGTTTGTGATAGCAGCAAGGACTGCTGCTACTCTGAAAAGCAATCCATGCTCAGATTGCTTTTCAGAAGCATTTAAAGAGGAAGTAAACCCTCCTCTGCAAGTTGTACCTATAGGTGATCCTATGATAAGGCTTACCTATAGGTACTGTAAATATCTCCTAAACATGTACCGTTTAGGAGATATTTACCTTACATGCATCCAGTGACATCACTGGCGCATGCGCTCTGAAGGAACGGCCGTTGGTGCCGTGTTCCTTCAGAGCCCCGTGCCGTCGGCTCCCGTGCGCATGCGCGGGAGTGAAGTAATCGCGGGTCCAGCCAATCAGATGGCCGGATGCTGCAAACCCGGAAGAAGGGTGACAGAATATGTCACCCACGAGAGAGGTGAGCTGTCGACGATTCGTTCTTAGGTAAGTATTTCATAATGAGCTAGTATGCAATCCATACTAGCTCATTATGTGTTTGTCTTTCAGGTGTACTTTAAAAAAAAAAAGAAATTCTGAGGTTTACAACCTCTTTAACTGGTGGTAAAGAGGCAATATGTTGCCTCCCCACCACCTGTTTTAAGCCCGTAAATGCGGCATTACCACACCGCAACCATGCAATGCACACAGTTGTGGGGTGGTTGCAGTGCAGCCCCATTCACCCTGGGTATACCTGCATCTGCAGCCACAGCATGTGTACACCCCCAGCTGCTGCCTTTGCAGCTAAAGGGGTAGAAGTTGGGGGTAATAAAAACAGCTCAACCATGTGTTTTTACTGCCCCCTCCAACCTGACATGTGAACAAGCCCTTGGTTCCTATCTATGTTGCTGCTTGCTGCCTGTAGGGCAGCCCATTCATTTCAATGGGCTTCCCTACCCCCAGAAATGCAGGGAAAGAAGTCCCTGACCCCTTTTTTAAATTGGGCCGCACCAAAAGCAACCCATGTTTTCCAATGTGTGGGGTACCATTAAGAATTAATGGCACCCCTAAGTGCCGGTTCACACTTGTGCGATGCGGGAACGCTGCGAATATGCAGCGTGTTCCCGCATCGCATCCACACATCTGGCAGTTCACACTGCCATATGCGATACGCAGGGGGTCTCAATTAAAAGTTAACGACACCCCCAGTTGCGATCTTCAAGTTCGCACAGAATCGGATCGCACAAGTGTGAACCACTGTGCGATCCAATTCTGAGGCGGCTCAAAAAATGCCTCATGTGCGAGTTTGCTGCGGAAGCGCTGCAAATTCAGCCATACAAAGTGTATGGCTGAACTCGCATCCGCACATGAGATCGCATGTAATGAAGGAGCAGTGCGCTCCAAATTACATGCGATCTCGTAAACCGCAATAATGTGAACCGACACTAAGGGTCCTTTCACACAGTCCGCTCCGTCGGCGGACTCCATTTATCTCAGCGGGTGATCGATCCGCCGATCCCCCGCTGAGCAGGACAATGACAGCTGTTCTCTGCACTGTGTGCAGAGACACAGCTGTCAGAGCCACATACATCTCTATGGGGGAATCGGATGGGAACGGACCGTCGGTCCGTTCTCATTCAATCCGCTGGACGGATGGAAAATAGGGTTTCCATCCGCCCAGATTTGACGGATCGGATGTCAGCGGACATGTCTCCGCTGACATCCGATGCCCCATAGGGATGCATGGAAGGACCGTTCACATCCGCCAAAAAAAACTGACAGGCGGATCTGAACGGTCCGCCTGTGTGAAAGGGGCCTTAAAGAGGAAGTAAACCCTCCTCTGCAAGTTGTACCTATAGGTGATCCTATGATAAGGCTTACCTATAGGTACTGTAAATATCTCCTAAACATGTACCGTTTAGATCTTTACCTTACATGCAGCCAGTGACATCATTGGTGCATGCGCTCTGAAGGAACGGCCGCTTTTGCTGTTCCTTCAGAGCCCCGTGCCGTGACCGACGGCTCCCGCGCGCGGGAGTGACGTCACCGCGGCTCCGGCCAATCAGATGGCCGGATGCCGCGATCCCAGAAGACGGGCGACTGGACATGTCGCCCGTCATAGAGGTAAGCGGACGGCACGGGCTCGTTCTAAGGTAAATATTTCATAATGAGCTAGTATGCGATGCATACTAGCTCATTATGTGTTTCTCTTTCAGGGTAAAAAAAAATAAATAAATACATTTTTCGGTTTACAACCTCTTTAAGAGCAGAGCATTTGTCTGTGTGTCAGAAACAAGCATGATTTTGCACGTTCCGTGACACACAGTAATGTGAACCAAGCCTTGGAAGGGGGTGCCTCAAGAGTGAAAATAATTTTCAAGGGCGCCCTGACTGAAAAAAGATTGAGAAACACTGATCTATACAATAACCCATGCTGGGATTTGTGGGAAATGGATGCAGGTAGATGGGGTCTGGGGAAAGCAGCACAACCCTGGGTGTTTGTGAGTGAAGCACGATGGAGCATGGGTGGTAGCATGCCCTTGGTGGTAGATAGGGCAGCCTAGGAAGAGGCATTGTCACCCTTAGTGGTAGGTGAGGTAGGTAGGGCAGTCCGGGAAGAGGCATTGACACCCTTGGTGGTAGGTGAGGTAGGAAGGGGAGCCAGGGAAGAGGCATTGACACCCTTGGTGGTAGGTGAGGTAGGTAGGGCAGCCTGGGAAGAGGCATTGTCACCCTTGGTGGTAGAGTGCAGATAGCAGAGCCTGGGAAGAGGCATTGCCGTCCTTTGTGGGAGATAGATGCAGGTAGGTGGGGGTTGGGAAAAGCAGCACAACCCTGGGGGTTGGTGAGTAAGGGTTAGGGGTGTGGGGTTGGGTGGGCAGATGGAGGGTGGGGCTGAGGTAGCCCCGTGGTTGTAGGTGAGGAGGGTAGCAGAGCCCGGGAAGAGGCACTGCCACCCTTGGTGGGAGATGAGTGGGGGAGGGGGAGGTGTCAGTGTGCGGAGAGGAGGGAAGATCTCCCCACACACACAGATCTGCTCTCCGGAGTCGGGTACAATCATTGTCTGTACTGCAGCCGGCATGTCTGTGTGTCCCTGAGGAAGTACAACTCTCAGCATACACTGTAAGTTATGGGTCCCAGTGTGGAATAGGATGCTATGGGAATACATAATCCAGCATGTTTATTCTATGGAGGAACTACAGATCTCAGCAATACCAATGGGGTATGTAGAGATTGCTGGGATCCATTATAGAACTTGTATTAAATCTATAGAATAATCCATGCTGGGATTCAGTTCAGTTGTAGAATATTAAAGATTGAGACCTCATTATTAGTGTATGCTGGAAGTTGTAGTCCTCCTCGCCGGCATAGTAGTGCTATAGTGCTGGGGTTTGTAGTAGCTCCGGAGAGCAGCGCTGTGAGTGGAGCGACCTTCCCGCCTGCTGCTCTGTCCGCACACTGGCCCGCGTCTCCTGGGCTCGGATATTTATAAGGTTTAGGCCACGCCCATCGCTCCACTGATGACGCCAACGGCTCCACTGGTCACGCCTACTTACCCTCAGCCCCGGCGTGATTCGCCGCTCTGCTTATTCTGAGCTCAGGCCACTCCCACTCCATGCGCTGGCCACGCGCACCCCATGCACTGATCACGAGAGTGTGCGCACGCAGCTTAGTCTCATGTGAGGTGTGGTGGGCGGGGTTTAGCTTCTGAAGGGGAAGAATTCCAATCATTGGCCCAGATAGAGCGGCGCGCGCAGCCCGTTGCTATACCCTCGTCACTTCCGCCCCGGTGCGCATGCGCAGAAGGCATTCTGGAGGTCCGATGTGTATAGCGCACAGCTGATTGAGTAGAGGCGGGGCTGAGGCGTCATCGAGTTCTTACAGGGGGCGGGGCGGGGAGGATTAGGAGACTTGCGGCCGTGTAATAAATGTATTAAAAGTAGTTCCTTCGGTACTTTATACTCCCCGCCCCCTGTAAGAACTCGATGACGCCTCAGCCCCGCCTCTTCTCATTCCGCTATACACATCGGACCTCCAGAATGCCTTCTGCGCATGCGCACCGGGGCGGAAGTGACGAAGTATAGCATTCTGTCATAGATGAAGTGTAGTGGGCGGGGTTTACTCCTCTGACGGGGAAGAAGTGACATGAATGGAATGTAAAACCTAATTGGGTTTAGAAGGCGGGGTTAGGGGTGGGCGGGGCCTCATCCTATCCTTTGTTTTGTTTGGATAAAGTAGTGAAGGATGACAGGAAGTCACCAGGTAACACCGGTGTCCCCGTTGGAAGATTTACCCCCTACTTCCTGTCTCAGTGATAATAGTTTTCTGGCCAATCAGAGGCAGCCGATCCATTCCCCGCCCCTTTGGCTTCACCTATACACGAGGACGGGGATATTGGTGACATCATTGTCCCCAGAACAGGAATCCTCCAATCAGATTCCCTCACTTTTCATCTCACTTCCTGTTTTTCTATATGGGACAGGAAGTGACGGTAAATCTCCCCAATGGGGACACAGATGGAAAAAATCATAGAAAATCCTTCCCTTACGCTATAGGGAGGGGGAGGGGGGGATTATCTTGGGATATATTATCCACTTCCGGAGGAGCGAGGTGCCGGTGCCTCCCCCTCCGACCAGCCGACCCATCCCCCAGCTGCTTGGATTGGCTTTGATCAGCTCATCGCTATGGTAACCGGGATGAATATATCATACTCCCCCATCCCCCACAATCCTTTCATGTCTTTTCAGGATTACTCCGCCCACAATCCTGCGACAAGTGTGAAAGGGGCGGTTCCCGCCATAGAAACGCCTTACAGATCTTTTCTGCATCAGCGTTTTTCATGCCTCTTTTTCTTCTGGAGCGGAAGATTTACCCCTTAATGACCGGGCAGTTGTTTGCCATTCGGCACTGCGTGACTTTAACTGACAATTGCGCGGTCGTGCGACGCTGCACCCAAATGAAATTGACGTCCTTTTTTTCCCACAAACAGAGATTTCTATTGGTGGGATTTCATCACCTCTGCGATTTTCATTTTTTTGCGATATTAATAAAAATAGAGCGACAATTTGGAAAAAACAAGAATATTTTTCTACTTTGACAGTTAAAAAATATCCAAAATATTCAATTTTTGTCATATTTTTAGGCCAAAATGTATTTAGCTCCATGTTGGTGACAAAAAAATTCTCAATGAGCGTATTTTTAACCGCTTTAAGACCGGAATATTTTACCCCATTCCTGACCAGGCTCTATTTTGAGATTCGGCACTGCGTGACTTTAACTGACAATTGCGCGGTCGTGCGACGCTGCACCCAAATGAAATTGACGTCCTTTTTTTCCCACAAACAGAGATTTCTATTGGTGGGATTTCATCACCTCTGCGATTTTTACTTTTTGGAAAAAAAGCGACAATTTTGAAAAAATAACATTTTTCAAATTTTTTTATATGAAATTCCCCAAAAAAATGTAAAAATCAAAATTTTTTAACATTTTCGGCCAATTTGTTCCCTGCTACATATGTTTGGTAAAAAAAAATCGCAATAAGCGTATTTTGATTGTTTTGCGCAAAAGTTATCGCAGCTACTAACTACGGGAAAGATTTATGTCGTTTTTATTGTTTGTAATGGCGGCGATCTGCGATTTTTTTAGCGGGACTGCGACATTGCGGCGGACAGATCGGACCCCTGACTGACATTTCTGACACTTTTGAGGGGACCAGTGACATTACTGCAGTAATCAGTGCTATACATATGCACTGTCACTGTACTAATGACACTGGCAGGGAAGGGGTTAAGTTTATTGGTGATGCAGGGGTGTGTCCCTAGGGGCGTGCTTCTAACTGTGAAGGGGCGTGGCTAGTGATATAACCACAGAGACATACGATCCTACATAGCAGGACCATATGATCTCTGCAGTTACACCAGGGAGAATGACAGGCGGCTTTGTTTACATCATCCGCCTGCCTTTCTCCCTCTCCAGCGGGAGATCGCCAGTGACTGGAGGACATCGGAGCCGCCGGTCACACGCGTGGACTTCTTAGGGAATGAGCGGGGGCGGGAGTGCGCCCCCTAGAGGCTTGCAGGCGAGCGATGTAGTACTACGTCACTTTGCCTGTCCGGGGCTGACTGCCGCAGTAAATAGTCGTGCGGCGGTCGGCAAGCGGTTAATGACCGGGCAGTTGTTTGCCATTCGGCACTGCGTTACTTTAATCACTAAAGCCCCGGAGGATTTGGCTGCTCAATGACCAGGCCACTTTTTAAAACTTGGCACTGCGTGACTTTAACCACTTGCCGACCGCTCACATTGAGCCTACTGCAGCAAAGTGGCACTCCTGGGTCCTACGTCACTGAATCCCGCCCCCTCTCGGTGTATTCAGACACAGCGGGAGTCACCGCCGATCACCACAGCTCTTCCCCCCCGATCATCGGCAACAGACCGAGGAAATCCGTCTGCTTGTGTAAACAAAGGGGGCGGATCTTCTCTGGGACAGGCAGGGACAGATTACAGGATATAGTTAGTAGCTGCGATAACTTTTGCGCAAACCAATCAAAATACGCTTATTGCGATTTTTTTTACCAAACATATGTAGCAGAATACAAATTGGCCTAAAATGTTAAAAAATTTTGTTTTTTACATTTTTTGGGGGGAATTTCATATAAAAAAATGTGAAAAATATATTTTTTCAAAATTGTTGCTCTTTTTTTGTTTTTAGCGCAAAAAATAAAAATCGCACCGGTGATCAAATACCACCGAAAGAAAGCTCTGTTTGTGGGGGATAAAAAGGACATCAATTTAATTTGGGTACAGCGTCGCACGACCGTGCAATTGTCTGTTAAATTTGCACAGTGCCAAGTTGCAAAAAGTGGCCTGGACGTAAAGCAGGAAAATCCTCCGGTGGTAAAGGGGTTGAAGTGTTGTTAAAGAGGAAGTAAACCCTCCTCTGAGACTCGTACCTATAGATGATCCTATGATAAGGCCCCCCTATAGATGATCCTATGATAAAGCCCCCCTATAGATGATCCTATGATAAGGCCCCCCTATAGATGATCCTATGATAAGGCCCCCCCCTATAGATGATCCTATGATAAGGCCCCCCTATAGATGATCCTATGATAAGGCCCCCCTATAGATGATCCTATGATAAGGCCCCCCTATAGATGATCCTATGATAAGGCTTACCTATAGATGATCCTATGATAAGGCTTCCCTATAGATGATCCTATGATAAGGCCCCCCCTATAGATGATCCTATGATAAGGCTTACCTATAGATGATCCTATGATAAGGCCCCCCTATAGGTGATCCTATGATAACGCCCCCCTATAGATGATCCTATGATAATGCCCCCCCTATAGATGATCCTATGATAAGGCCCCCTATAGATGATCCTATGATAAGGCCCCCCTATAGATGATCCTATGATAAGGCTTACCTATAGATGATCCTATGATAAGGCCCCCCCTATAGATGATCCTATGATAAGGCCCCCTATAGATGATCCTATGATAAGGCCCCCCTATAGATGATCCTATGATAAGGCCCCCTATAGATGATCCTATGATAACGCCCCCCCTATAGATGATCCTATGATAAGGCTTACCTATAGATGATCCTATGATAACGCCCCCCCTATAGATGATCCTATGATAAGGCTTACCTATAGATGATCCTATGATAAGGCCCCCCTATAGGTGATCCTATGATAACGCCCCCCTATAAGTGATCCTATGATAACGCCCCCCTATAGATGATCCTATGATAAGGCCCCCCCTATAGATGATCCTATGATAAGGCCCCCCCTATAGATGATCCTATGATAAGGCCCCCCTATAGATGATCCTATGATAAGGCTTACCTATAGATGATCCTATGATAAGACTCCTCCCTATAGATGATCCTATGATAAGGCCCCCCTATAGATGATCCTATGATAAGGCTTACCTATAGATGATCCTATGATAAGACTCCCCCCTATAGATGATCCTATGATAAGGCCCCCCTATAGATGATCCTATGATAACGCCCCCCTATAGATGATCCTATGATAAGGCCCCCCTATAGATGATCCTATGATAAGACTCCCCCCTATAGATGATCCTATGATAAGGCCCCCCTATAGATGATCCTATGATAAGGCCCCCCTATAGATGATCATATGATAAGGCCCCCCTATAGATGATCCTATGATAAGACCCCCCTATAGATGATCCTATGATAAGGCCCCCCCTATAGATGATCCTATGATAAGGCCCCCCTATAGATGATCCTATGATAAGGCTTACCTATAGATGATCCTATGATAAGGCCCCCCTATAGATGATCCTATGATAAGGCCCCCCTATAGATGATCCTATGATAAGGCCCCCTATAGATGATCCTATGATAAGGCCCCCCCTATAGATGATCCTATGATAAGGCCCCCTATAGATGATCCTATGATAAGGCCCCCCTATAGATGATCCTATGATAAGGCCCCCCCTATAGATGATCCTATGATAAGGCTTCCCTATAGATGATCCTATGATAAGGCCCCCCTATAGATGATCCTATGATAAGGCTTCCCTATAGATGATCCTATGATAAGGCCCCCCCTATAGATGATCCTATGATAAGGCTTCCCTATAGATGATCCTATGATAAGGCTTACCTATAGATGATCCTATGATAAGGCCCCCCCTATAGATGATCCTATGATAAGGCTTACCTATAGGTGATCCTATGATAAGGCCCCCCCTATAGATGATCCTATGATAAGGCCCCCCCTATAGATGATCTTATGATAAGGCCCCCCTATAGATGATCTTATGATAAGGCCCCCCCTATAGATGATCCTATGATAAGACTCCCCCCTATAGATGATCCTATGATAAGACTCCCCCCTATAGATGATCCTATGATAAGGCCCCCCCTATAGATGATCCTATGATAAGGCCCCCCTATAGATGATCCTATGATAAGGCCCCCCTATAGATGATCCTATGATAAGGCCCCCCCATAGATGATCCTATGATAAGGCTTCCCTATAGATGATCCTATGATAAGGCTTACCTATAGATGATCCTATGATAAGGCCCCCCCTATAGGTGATCCTATGATAAGGCCCCCTCTATAGATGATCCTATGATAAGGCCCCCCCTATAGATGATCTTATGATAAGGCCCCCCTATAGATGATCCTATGATAAGGCCCCCTATAGATGATCCTATGATAAGGCCCCCCTATAGATGATCCTATGATAAGGCCCCCCCTATAGATGATCTTATGATAAGGCCCCCCTATAGATGATCCTATGATAAGGCCCCCCCTATAGATGATCCTATGATAAGGCCCCCCCTATAGATGATCCTATGATAAGGCCCCCCCTATAGATGATCTTATGATAAGGCCCCCCCTATAGATGATCCTATGATAAGGCTTACCTATAGGTACTGTAAATATCTCCTAAACATGCACCGTTTAGGAGATATTTACCTTACATGCATCCAGTGACATCACATGCGCTCTGAAGGAACAGCCGCTGGTGCTATTTCTTCAGAGACCCGTGCCATGACCGTCTGCTCTCGCGCGCGTGCACAGGATTGACGTCACCGCGGCTCTGGCCAATCAGATGGCCGGATGCCGCGATCCCGGAAGACGGGCTACTGGACATGTCGCCCGTCATAGAGGTGAGCGGACGGCACGGCGGGGGCTCGTTCTAAGGTAAGTATTTCATAATGAGCTAGTATGCGATGCATACTAGCTCATTATGTGTTTCTCTTTCAGCTTGTAAAAAAAAAAAAAAAAATGAACTGAGTTTACAACCTCTTTAACTGTTGTAGAACGCAATCCTCTAGCATACATAGACATTTATTGGTGTATGTATGTGTGGCCTGTGTTCTGGATCCTAAATCCTTGGTTGGAAATTCAGGATCCCTTTTCCTTTGCTACAATTGTGTTATTTCTGATTTTGTTTGAATTCTCTGATTTCACTTCAAAAGCCAAAAGAGCAGTAAATTGATTATTCACTGCAACATTTGTGGTCTCGGTTATTTACCATGACAGAACTGATAGTGTCAGATGGGTTGGAGCAGGCTCAGGGTGTAAGAGGTGACGAGGATGCCCATGTAACAAGCCACCCCCAAGGGGTTAGTGCTAAGGGTTAGGGGATTGGGGTTAGGGTTGGGTGAGGTTTGGGTTATGGTTAGGCTTAGGGTTACGGTGTTAGCTTTAGGGCTAGGGTTAGAGGGTTATGGTTATAGGGTGAGGGTTAGGGTTAGAGGGTGAAGGTTAGGGTTAGAGGGTTAAGGTTAGGGTTATGGCTTAGAGTTAGCATTAGGGTTATGGTCAGGACTAGAGCTAGGGTTAGAGTTAGGATTAGCATTAGGGTTAGGGCTATGGTTACGGCTAGGGTTAGGGTTTTATTTAGTGCTAGGTTTAGAGGGCTAGGGTTAGAGGGTTAGGGTTAGAATTAAGGTTAGTGTTATTTTTAGGGCTAGGGTTAGAGGGTTAGGGTTAGGAGTTAGTGTTAGAGGGTTAGGGTTAAGGTGAGAGGGTTAGGGTTAGAAGGTTAGGGTTAGGGTTTAGGGTTAGGGTTAGAGTTAGTGTTAGGGTTTGGGGTTAAGGTTAGGGAATAGGGGTTAGTGGTTAGGGTTAGGGTTGGATGAGGTTTGGGTTAGGGTTAGGGCTTGTCTAGGGCTAGGATTGGGGGTTAGGGTTAGATACTTAGGGTTAGGGTTAGATACATAGGGTTAGGGTTAGATACCTAGGGTTAGCATTTGGGGGTTAGGGTTAGGGTTAGGGGTTAGGGTTAGGCATTTGGATTAGGGTTAGGGGTTAGTGCTTAGGGTTAGGGGATTGGGGTTAGGGTTGGGTGAGGTTTGGGTTATGGTTAGGCTTAGGGTTACGGTGTTAGGGTTAGGGTTAGAGGGTTATGGTTAGAGGGTAAAGGTTAGGGTTGGAGAGTTAAGGTTAGAGGGTTAGGGTTAGGGAGTTAGGGTTAGATAAGGTATGTTTTAAGGTTGGCTAGGGTTTGGGGTTAGAGTTAGGGTCTAGGGTTAGGGTTAGAGGGTTAGTGGTTATGGTTAGGGTTATGGCTTAGGGTTAGGGTCAGACCTAGGGCTAGGGTTAGACTTAGGGTTAGAATTAGGGTTAGGGCTAGGGTAGGTTTATTTTTAGTGCTTAGGGTTAGAGGGCTAGGGGTAGGGGTAGAATTTAGGGTTAGGGAGTTAGGGTTAGGGGGGTTAGGGTTAGATAGGGTTTGTTTTAAGGTTGGATAGGGTTTGGGGTTAGAGTTAGGGTTTGGGTTAAAGCTTAGGGTTAAGAGTTAGGGTTAGAGTTAGGGTTATGGCTTAGGGTTAGCGTTAGGTTTAGGGTCAGGCCTTGAGCTAGAGTTAGGATTAGCATTAGGGTTAGGGCTATGGTTACGGCTAGGGTTAGGGTTTTTTAAGTGCTAGGTTTAGAGGGTTAGGATTAGGGTTAGAGGGTTAGGGTTAGAATTAGGTTTGGGGTTAGGGTTATTTTTAGGGTTAGAGGGTTAGGGTATGGGGGTTAGGGTTAAGGTGAGAGGGTTAGGGTTATGGTTAGAGGGTTAGGGGTTAGGGTTAGATACTTATGTTTAGGGTTAGTGTTAGAGCATTAGGGTTAGGGTAAGAGTAACAGTAAGGGTTAGGGGGTTAGGATTAGAGGGTTAGGGCTAGGGGATAGGGTTAGGGTGAGAAACTTAGGGTTAGGGTTAGGCTGAGGGTTAGAGGGTTAGGGTGTTACAGTTAGGGTTATGGTTAGAGTTAGAGGGTTAGGGTTAGAGTGTTAGGGTTAGGGTTGGGGTTAAGGTTAGGGTTAGTGGTTAGGGTTAGGGGTTAAGATTAGGGTTAGATACATAGGGTTAGGGTTAGATACATAGGGTTAGGGTTAGATACATAGGGTTTGGTTTAGATACCTAGGGTTAGCGATAGGGGGTTAGGGTTAGAGGGTTAGGGCTAGGTTAGGGCTAGGGTTAGATATAGAGGGTTAGGGTTATATACATAGGGTTCGGGTTCGCATTTGATACATAGTGTTAGGGTTACAGTTAGATATGGGTTAGGGGGTTAGGGATAGAGGATTAAGGTTCGGGTTAGGGATGGGTTTAGGGGTTGGGAGTTAGGGGTTAGAGTTAGCGTTAGGCATTTGTTTTAGGGGTTAGTGCTAAGGGTTAGGGTTAGGGGATTAGGGTTGGGTGAGGTTTGGGTTATGGTTAGGCTTAGGGTTACGGTGTTAGGATTAGGGTGAGGGTTAGGGTTAGAGGGTTATGGTTATAGAGTTAGGGTTAGAGGGTTAAGGTTAGGGTTAGAGGGTTAGAGTTAGGGCTAGAGGGATAGGGTTAGGGGTCAGGGTTAGAGGGTTAGGGAGTTAGAGTTAAGGGGTTAGGGTTAGATAGGGTATGTTTTAAGGTTGGATAGGGTTTGGGGTTAGAGTTAGGGTCTAGGGTTAAGGGTTAGATGGTTAGGGGTTTGGGTTATGGGTTAGGGTTAGGGTCAGACCTAGGTCTAGGGTTAGAGTTTGGGTTAGAATTAGTGTTAGGGTTATTTTTAGTGCTCAGGGTTAGAGGGGTAGGGTTATGGTTAGAATTTAGGGTTAGGGCGGTTAGGGTTTGATAGAGTTTGTTTTAAGGTTGGATAGGGTTTGGGGTTAGGGTTAGGGTTAGATGGATAGGGTTAGGGTTAGAGGGTTAAGGTTAGGGTTAGAGGGTTAGGGTTAGAGTTAGGGTGAGGGTTAGATGGATAGGGTTAGGGGTTAGGGTTAGAGGGTTAAGGTAGGGGTTAGGGATAGGGTTAAATACTTAGGGTTAGGGTTAGAGTGTTAGGATTAGGGTAAGGGTTAGCGGGTTAGGGTGTTACAGTTAGGGTTATGGTTAGAGTTAGAGGGTTAGGGTAATGGTTAGGGTTAGAGGGTTAGGATTATGGTTTAGGGTTAGAGTTAGTGTTAGAGTTAGGGTTGGGGTTAAGGTTGGGGTTAGTGGTTTGGATTAGGGGTTAAGGTTAGGGGTTAGTGGTTAGGGATAGGGTTGGGTGAGGTTTGGGTTAGGGCTTGTCTAGGGCTAGGATTGGGGGTTAGGGTTAGGGTGAGGGTTAGATACTTAGTGTGACGGTATCCAGACACCACCGACTGGGTTTCTCCGCCAGTAACCTGCTTCCTAAGTTCTGGAACACGGGATCCGTGATTCTGGCTATAGTTACCCCAATAACTCGACAGTACAAGTTTTTGAGTGAAACCAGAATGAGCTCTTTATTAAACCAACTCACAGAATTTTACATACACTTTGAGAATACAACATGATTTAATTATACAGATCCACCCACCACATCACACAATGGTTTCTATACGATCCCCAATGCACATTACTCTGTGTAATTAAATCCCCTAGCAGACAGACAGGTGGGCTCATTACCACACTTAACAATAGGTGAATGGAAAAACTGTCTCAGACCCTATTTTAGACAAAAGCACTTCAATGATTAGCAGACATGATGTCTCTCATAGTTCCTGGACACCCAAATTAGGAGCTGCACTTCCTGTGCCTGACAGTCTAAAGAAATAAGATAGATCTTCATATTTCCTGACAGATATTGTTAATGCATTTTATTGTCCCATTTGAAGTAGTCCAAACCATATTCTCAGTGTTCACTACCCTCTTGGTCACCCTGCATCCATAATAGACGCAGGGTGACTTAAACATAAGAGAGCCCCATAAGGCTGGGCATGGTGCCCCCCAACCTCTCTAAAGGAATTTGGGGTCCACAACCCCCAATGCCCAAAGTGACTCCTTTCACATTTAGGGTTAGGGTTAGATACATAGGGTTAGGGTTAGATACCTAGGGTTATCGTTAGGGTTAGAGGGTTAGGGTTAGGTTAGGGTTAGATATAGAGGGTTAGGGTTATATACATAGGACTAGGGTTCGGATTTGATACATAGTATTAGGGTTACAGTTAGATATGGGTTAGGGATAGAGGGTTAAGGTTAGGGTTAGGGATGGGGTTAGGAGTTAGGGGTTAGGGTTAGGCGTTTGGGTTAGGGGTTAGTGCTTAGGGTTAGGGGATTGGGGTTAGGGTTGGGTGAGGTTTGGGTTATGGTTAGGCTTAGGGTTACGGTGTTAGGGTTAGGGTTAGAGGGTGAAGGTTAGGGTTAGAGGGTTAAGGTTAGGGTTAGAGGGTGAAGGTTAGGGTTAGAGGGTGAAGGTTAGGGTTAGAGGGTTAAGGTTAGGTTTAGAGGGTTAAAATTAGGGTTAGACGGATAGGGTTAGGGAGTTGGGGTTAGGGTTAGGGGGTTAGGGTTAGATAGGGTATGCTTTAAGATTGGATAGGGTTTTGGTTTAGAGTTAGGGTCTAGGGTTAGGGTTAAGTGTTAGAGTTAGAGGGTTAGGTGTTATGGTTAGGGTTAGGGTTATGACTTAGGGTTAGCGTTAGGGTCAGACCTAGGGCTAGGGTTAGAGTTAGGGTTAGAATTAGGGTTAGGGTTAGGGTTAGGCAGGGCCACTGATAGGGGGGGACCACCAGCCCTCTTGTAGGGGGCCCAAGTACACAGGGGGGCCCACACAGAGAGGGGGATTAGTGATGGACAACAAATACAGAAATCTTCCTCCAGCACCTGAATCTGATCTCTGTCCCTCTCCCTGCTATCAGCTTTTATCTGCTGAGAAAGACAGTTGTTCCTCATTAATCCCCCTCCCTGTGTGGGCCCCCCTCCCAGCACTTATCTCTGCTCAGGAGTTTATTTGTAACTTTGTTTCTCTCCCTCTGTCTCTCTGATCACTGATCTCCAACTGCCCAGCCTGTATATTTTTTTCATCTCATCTTCATTTTTATTTATTAACATGGGGTTTTTTTTTAGATTTAGCAGGAATTATGTGAGTTATGTTATATTTGTGTCTGCTAATAGTGATTTTGTTGTCATTTTAGCAAAATATATCTTTAATATTTTCTTGGGGGGACCCTGCCAGGTAGTCTGTATGGGGCCCGCGATTTCTAACAGCAGCCCTGGGCTTAGGGCTAGGGATAGGGTTATTTCTAGTGCTAGGGTTATGGTTAGGGGGTTAAGTTTAAGGTTAGAGGGTTAGGGTTATGGTTAGAGGGTAAGGGTTAGGGCTAGGATTAGGGTTCAGGCTAGGGTTAGGGTTAGGGTTATTTTTATGGCTAGTCTTAGAGGGTTAGGGTTAGGGTTAAGGTTAGAGGGTTAGGGTTATGGTTAGAGGATTAGGGATTAGGGTTAGAAACCTACTGTTAGGGTTAGGGTTAGGGGTAGATACAGAGGGTTAGGGTTAGATATATAGGGTTAGGGTTAGATATGAGATAGGGTTAGGGTGTTAGGGTTAGAGGGTTAGGGGGTAGGGTTTAGGGTTTGGATTAGAGTTAGAGGGTTAGGGTTCGGGGTTAAGGTTAGGGTTAGAGGGTTAGGGTTAGAAGGATAGGGTTAGGGGTAAGGTTAGGGTTAGAATTTAGGGTTAGGGGGGTTAGGGTTAGATAGGGTTTGTTTTAAGGTTGGATAGGGTTTGGGGTTAGAGTTAGAGTTAGGGTTTGGGTTAAAGGTTAGGGTTAAGGGTTAGGGTTATGGCTTAGGGTTAGGGTAAGGCCTAGAGCTAGGGTTAGAGTTAGGATTAGCATTAGGGTTAGGGCTATAATTATGGCTAGGGTTACGTTTTTTTTAGTGCTAGGTTTAGAGGGTTAGGGTTAGAGGGTTAGGGTTAGAATTAGGGTTAGAGGGTTAGGGGTTAGGGTTATGGTTATGGTTAGAGGGTTAGGGCTTAGGGTTAGGGTTTGATACTTACGGTTAAGGTTAGGGTTAGAGCATTAGGATTATGGTTAGGGTAAGGGTAAGGGTTAGGGTTAGGATTAGAGGGTTAGAGTTAAGTTTAAAAGGTTAGGGTTAGGTTTAGGGCTAGGGGATAGGGTTAGGGTGAGATACTTAGGGTTAGGGTTAGGCTTTGGGTAAGGGTTAGGGGTTAGGGTTAGGATTAGATACTTAGGGTTAGGGTTAGAGTGTTAGGATTAGGGTTATGGTAAGGGTTAGGGTTAGAGGGTTAGGGTGTTACAGTTAGGGTTATGGTTAGAGTTAGAGGGCTAGGGTTAGAGGGTTAGGGTTATGGTTTAGGGTTAGAGTTAGTGTTAGGGTTAGGGTTGAGGTTAGGGTTAGTGGTTAGGGTTAGGGGTTAAGGTTAGGGGTTAGGATTATAGGGTTAAGGTTAGAGGGTTAGGGCTTAGGGTTAGGGTTAGATACAGTTAGGGTTAGTGTTAGAGCATTAGATTTAGGGTTGGGGTAAGGTTATGGGTAAGGGTTAGGGCTAGGTGATAGGGTTAATGTGAGATACTTAGGGTAAGGCTTCGGCTAAGGGTTAGGGGTTAGGGTTAGATACTTAGGGTTGGGGTTAGGGTTAGGGTAAGGGTTAGAGGGTTAGGGTGTTGCAGTTAGGGTTATGGTTAGTGGGTTAGGGTTAGAGGGTTAGGATTAGGGTTAGGGTAAGGGTTAGGGTTAGGATTAGAGGGTTAGGGTGTTGCAGTTAGGGTTATGGTTAGTGGGTTAGGGTTAGAGGGTTAGGGTTTAGGGTTAGGGTTAGAGTTAGTGTTAGGGTTAGGGTTGGGGTTAAGGTTATTGTTAGTGGTTATGGTTATGGGTTAAGGTTAGGGGTTAGGGGTTTGTGGTTAGGGTTAGGGTTGGGTGAGGTTTGGTTGAGGGTTAGGGCTTGTCTAGGGCTAGGATTGAGGTTTAGGGGTTAGAGTTAGGGTTAGATACTTAGGGTTAGGGTTAGATACATAGGGTTTGGTTTAGATACCTAGGGTTAGCGTTAGGGGGTTAAGGTTAGAGGGTTAGGTTAAGGTTAGGGCTAGGGTTAGATATAGAGGGTTAGGGTTAGATACATAGGGTTAGGGTTCGGATTTGATACATCGTGTTAGGGTTACAGTTAGATATGGGTTAGGGGGTTAGGGATAGAGGGTTAAGGTTAAGGATGTGGTTAGGGGTTAGGAGTTAGGGTTAGGGGTTAGGGTTAGGCGTTTGGGTTAGGGTTAGGGGTTAGTGCTTAGGGTTAGGGGTTAGGGTTAGGGGATTGGGGTTAGGGTTGAGTGAGGTTTGGGTTATGGTTAGGCTTAGAGTTATGGTGTTAGGATTAGGGTTAGAGGGTTAGGGTTAGAGGGTTATGGTTATAGGGTGAGGGTTAGGGTTAGAGGGTTAAGGTTAGGGTTATGGTTGGGGTTAGAGGGTTAGGATTAGAGTTAGGGTTAGGGTTAGAGGGATAGGGTTAGGGGTTAGGGGGTTAGGGTTAGGGAGTTAGGTTTAGGGGGTTAGGGTTAGATAGGGTATGTTTTAAGGTTGGATAGGGTTTGGGGTTAGAGTTAGGGTCTAGGGTTAAGGGTTAGGGTTAGAGGGTTAGGGGTTATGGTTTGGGTTAGGGTTATGGCTTAGGGTTAGCGTTAGGGTTAGGGTCAGACCTAGGGCTAGGGTTAGAGTTAGGGTTAGAATTAGGGTTAGGGTTATTTTTAGTGCTTAGGGTTAGAGGGTTAGGGTTAGAGGGTTAGGGTTAGAATTTAGGGTTAGGGAGTTAGGGTTAGGGGGGTTAGGGTTAGATAGAGTTTGTTTTAAGGTTTGATATGGTTTGGGGTTAGAGTTAGGGTTTAGGGTTTGGGTTAAAGGTTAGGGTTAAGGGTTAGTGTTAGGGTTAGGGTTATGGCTTAGGGTTAGCATTAGGGTTAAGGTCAGGCCTAGAGCTAAGGTTAGAGTTAGGATTAGCATTAGGGTTAGGGCTATGGTTACGGCTAGGGTTAGGGTTTTATTTAGTGCTAGGTTTAGAGGGTGAGGGTTAGGGTTACAGGGTTAGGGTTAGAATTAGGGTTAGGGTTATTTTTAGGGCTAGGGTTAGGGTTAGAGGGTTAGGGGCTAGGGTTAGAGGGTTAGGGTTAAGGTGAGAGGGTTAGGGTTATGGTTAGAGGGTTAGGGCTTAGGGTTAGGGTTTGATACTTACGGTTAGGGTTAGAGCATTAGGATTAGGGTAAGGGTTAGGGTTAGGATTAGAGGGTTAGGGTTTAGGTTAGAGGGTTAGGTTTAGGGCTAGGGGATAGGGTTAGGGTTAGATACTTAGGGTTAGGGTTAGGCTTTGGGTAAGGGTTAGGGGTTAGGGTTAGGGTTAGATACTTAGGGTTATGGTTAGGTTTAGGGTTAGGGTAAGGATAAGGGTTAGAGATTAGGGTTAGGGATAGGGTTAGATACTTAGGGTTAGGGTTAGAGTGTTAGGATTAGGGTAAGGGTTAGGGTTAGGGTTAGAGGGTTAGGGTATTACAATTAGGGTTATGGTTAGAGTTAGAGGATTAGGGTTCTGGTTTAGGGTTAGTGTTAGAGTTAGGGTTGGGGTTAGGGTTAGTGGTTAGGGTTAGGGGTTAAGGTTAGGGTTTAGTGGTTAGGGTTAGGGTTGGGGGAGGTTTTGGTTAGGGCTTGTCTATGGCTTGCATTGGGGGTTAGGGGTTAGGGTTAGATACTTAGGGTTAGATACCTAGGGTTAGCGTTAGGGAGTTAGGGTTAGAGGGTTAGGTTAGGGATAGGGCTAGGGTCAGATATAGAGGGTTTGGGTTAGATACATAGGTTTTGGATTTGATACATAGTGTTAGGGTAACAGTTAGATATGGGTTAGGGGGTTAGGGATAAAGAGTTAAGGTTAGGATTAGGGATGGGGAAAGGGGCTAGCAGTTAGGGTTAGGGGTTAGGGTTAGGCATTTGGGTTAGGGTTAGGGGTTAGTGCTTAGAGTTAGGGGTTAGGGAATTGGGGTTAGGGTTGGGTGAGGTTTGGGTTATGGTTAGGCTTAGGGTTACGGTGTTAGGATAAAGGTTAGGGTTAGAGGGTTTTGGTTAGAGGGTGTGGGTTAGGGTTAGAGAGTTAAGGTTAGGGTTATGGTTAGGGTTAGAGGGTTAGGGTTAGGGTTAGAGGGTTAGAGTAAGGGAGTTAGGGTTAGATAGGGTATGTTTTAAGGTTGGATAGGGTTTGGGGTTAGAGTTAGGGTCTAGGGTTAGGGTTAAAGGTTAGGGTTAGAGGGTTAGGTGTTATGGTTAGGGTTATGGGTTAGCAGTAGGGTTAGGGTCAGACCTAGGGCTAGGGTTAGAGTTAGGGTTAGGGCTAGGGTTAGGGTAGGGTTAGGGTTATTTTAGTCCTTAGGGTTAGAGGGTTAGAGGGTTAGGGTTAGAATTTTGGGTTAGGGAGTAAGGGTTAGAGTTAGGGGGGTTAGGGTTAGAAAGGGTTTGTTTTAAGGTTGGATAGGGGTTGGGGTCAGAGTTAGGGTTCAGGGTTTGGGTTAAAGGTTAGGGTTAAGGGTTAGTGTTAGGGTTATGGCTTAGGGTTAGCGTTAGGGTTAGGGTCAGGCCTAGAGCTAGGGTTAGAGTTAGGATTAGCATTATGGTTAGGGCTATGGTTATGGCTAGGGTTAGGGTTTTTTTAGTGCTAGATTTAGAGGGTTAGGATTAGGGTTACAGGGTTAGGGTTAGGGTTAGAATTAGGGTTAGGGTTATTTCTAGGGCTAGGGTTAGAGGGTTAGGGTTAGGGGGTTAGCGTTAGAGGGTTAGGGTTAAGGTGAGAGGTTTAGGGTTATGGTTAGAAGGTTAGGGCTTAGAGTTAGGGTTAGATACTTACGGTTAGGGTTAGTGTTAGAGCATTAGGGTTAGGGTAAGGGTAACGTCAAGGGTTAGGGTTAGAGGGTTAGGGTTAGAGGGTTAGGGCTAGGGGATAGGGTTAGGGTGAGATACTTAGGGTTAGGTTTAGGGTAAGGGTTAGGGGTTAGGGTTAGTGTTAGATACTTATGGTTAGGGTTAGGCTTAGGGTAAGGGTTAGGGTTAGGGATAGTGTTAGATACTTAGGGTTAGAGTTTTAGGGTTTGGGTAAGGGTTAGGGTTAGAGGCTTAGGGTTAGAGGGTTAGGGTTATGGTTTAGGGTTAGGGTTAGAGTTAGAGTTAGTTTTAGGGATAGGGTTAAGGTTAGGGTTAGTGGTTAAGGTTAGGGGTTAATGGTTAGGGTTAGGGTTGGGTGAGGTTTGGGTTAGGGTTAGGGCTTGTCTAGGGCTAGGATTGGGGGTTAGGGGTTAGATACTTAGGGTTAGGGTTAGTTACATAGGGTTAGGGTTAGATACATAGGGTTAGGTTTAGATACCTAGGGTTAGCGTTAGGGGGTTAGGGTTAGAGGGTTAGGTTAGGTTTAGGGCTAGGGTTAGATATAGAGGGTTAGGGTTAGATACATAGGGTTAGGGTTCGGATTTGATACATAGTGTTAGGGTTAAGGTTAGGGGTTAGGGTTAGGAAGTTAGGGTTAGGGGGTTAGGGTTAGATAGGGTACGTTTTAAGGTTGGATAGGGTTTGGGGTTAGAGTTAGGGTCTAGGGTTAAGGGTTAGGTTTAGAGGGTTAGGGGTTATGGTTAGGGTTATGGCTTAGGGTTAGCATCAGGGTTAGGGTCAGACCTAGGGCTAGGGTTAGAGTTATGGTTAGATTTAGGGCTAGGGTTAGGGTTATTTTTAGTGCTTAGGGTTAGAGGGTTAGGGTTAGAGGGTTAGGGGTAGGGTTAGGGTTAGAATTTAGGGTTAGGGGGTTAGGGTTAGATAGGGGTTGTTTTAAGGTTGGATAGGGTTTGGGGTTAGAGTTAGGGTTAGGGTTTGGGTTAAAGGTTAGGGTTAAGGGTTAGGGTTATGGCTTAGGGTTAGCATTTGGGTTAAGGTCAGTCCTAGAGCTAGGGTTAGAGTTAGGATTAGCATAAGGGTTAGGGCTATGGTTACGGCTAGGGTTAGGGGTTTTTTTAGTGCTAGGTTTAGAGGGTTAGTATTAGGGTTACAGGGATAGGGTTAGGGTTAGGGTTATTTTTCGTGCTTAGGGTTAGAGGGTTAGGGGTAGGGTTAGAATTTAGGGTTAGGGAGTTAGGGTTAGATACTTAGGGTTAGGGTTAGGCTTAGGCTTAGGGTTAGGGCTAGGGGATAGGGTTAGGGTGAGATACTTAGGGTTTGGTTTAGGGTTAGGGTTAGGGGTTAGGGTTAGGGTTAGATACTTAGGGTTAGGGTTAGGCTTAGGGTAAGGGTTAGGTTTAGGGATAGGGTTAGATACTTAGGGTTAGAGTTTTAGGATTAGGGTAAGGGTTAGGGTTAGAGGGTTAGGGTTAGGGTTGCAGTTAGTGTTAGGGTTGGGGTTAAGGTTAGGGTTAGTGGTTAGGGGTTAATGGTTAGGGTTGGGTGAGGTTTGGGTTAGGGTTAGGGCTTGTCTATGGCTAGGATTGGGGGTTAGGGGTTAGGGTTAGATACTTAGGGTTAGGGTTAGTTACATAGGGTTAGGGTTAGATAAATAGCGTTAGGTTTAGCTACCTAGGGTTAGCGTTAGGGGGTTAGGGTTAGAGGGTTAGGTTAGGGCTTGGGTTAGATTTAGAGGGTTAGGGTTAGATACATAGGGTTAGGGTTTAGATTTGATACATAGTTTTAGGGTTACAGTTAGATATGTGTTAGGGGGTTAGGGATAGAGGTTAAGGTTAGGGTTAGGGATGGGGTTAGGAGTTCGGGTTAGGGGGTTAGGGTTAGAGGGTTAGGGTTAGATAGGGTACGTTTTAAGGTTGGATAGGGTTTGGGGTTAGAGTTAGGGTCTAGGGTTAGGGTTAGGTTTAGAGGGCTAGGGGTTATGGTTAGGGTTAGGGTCAGACCTAGGGCTAGGGTTAGAGTTAGGGTTAGAATTAGGGTTAGGGCTAGGGTTAGGGTTAATTTTAGTGCTTAGGGTTAGAGGATTAGGGTTAGAGGGTTAGGGGTAGGGTTAGGGTTAGAATTTAGGGTTAGGGAGTTAGGGTTAGATAGGGTTTGTTTTAAGGTTGGATAGGGTTTGGGGTTAGGGTTAGGGTTTGGGTTAAAGGTTAGGGTTAAGGGTTAGGGTTATGGCTTAGGGTTAGCATTACGGTTAGGGTCAGGCCTAGAGCTAGGGTTAGAGTTAGGATTATCATTAGGGTTAGGGCTATGGTTACGGCTAGGGTTAGGGTTTTTTTAGTGCTAGGTTTAGAGGGTTAGGATTAGGGTTACAGGGTTAAGGTTAGGATTAGGGTTATTTTTAGGGCTAGGGTTAGGGTTAGAGGGTTAGGGTTAGGGGGCTAGGGTAAGAGGGTTAGGGTTAAGGTGAGAGGGTTAAGGTTATGGTTAGAGGGTTAGGGTTAGATTCTTATGGTTAGGGTTAGTGTTAGAGCATTAGGATTAGGGTAAGGGTAACGGTAAGGGTTAGAGGGTTAGGGTTAGGGCTAGGGGATAGGGTTAGGGTGAGATACTTAGAGTTAGGGTTAGGGTTAGATACTTAGGGTTAGGGTTAGGCTTAGGGTTACGGTAAGGGATAGGGTTAGATACTTAGGGTTAGGGTTTGAGTTTTAGGATTAGGGTTAGGGTTAGGGTTAGGGTAAGGGTTAGGGTTAGAGGGTTAGGGTGTTACAGTTAGTGTTATGGTTAGGGTTAGAGGGTTAGGGTTAGAGGGTTAGGGTTAGAGGGTTAGGGGTAGGGTTAGGGTTAGAATTTAGGGTTAGGGGGTTAGGGTTAGATAGGGGTTGTTTTAAGGTTGGATAGGGTTTGGGGTTAGAGTTAGGGTTTAGGGTTTGGGTTAAAGGTTAGGGTTAAGGGTTAGGGTTATGGCTTAGGGTTAGCATTAGGGTTAAGGTCAGGCCTAGAGCTAGGGTTAGAGTTAGGATTAGCATAAGGGTTAGGGCTATGGTTACGGCTAGGGTTAGGGGTTTTTTTAGTGCTAGGTTTAGAGGGTTAGTATTAGGGTTACAGGGATAGGGTTAGGGTTAGGGTTATTTTTTGTGCTTAGGGTTAGAGGGTTAGGGGTAGGGTTAGAATTTAGGGTTAGGGAGTTAGGGTTAGATACTTAGGGTTAGGGTTAGGCTTAGGCTTAGGGTTAGGGCTAGGGGATAGGGTTAGGGTGAGATACTTAGGGTTTGGTTTAGGGTAAGGTTTAGGGGTTAGGGTTAGGGTTAGATACTTAGGGTTAGGGTTAGGCTTAGGGTTAGGGCTAGGGGATAGGGTTAGGGTGAGATGCTTAGGGTTAGGCTTAGGGTAAGGGTTAGGTTTAGGGATAGGGTTAGATACTTAGGGTTAGAGTTTTAGGATTAGGGTAAGGGTTAGGGTTAGAGGGTTAGGGTGTTACAGTTAGTGTTATGGTTAGAGTTAGAGGGTTAGGGTTAGAGGGTTATGGTTTAGGGTTAGGGTTGCAGTTAGTGTTAGGGTTGGGGTTAAGGTTAGGGTTAGTGGTTAGGGGTTAATGGTTAGGTTTAGGGTTGGGTGAGGTTTGGGTTAGGGTTAGGGCTTGTCTATGGCTAGGATTGGGGGTTAGGGTTAGATACTTAGGGTTAGGGTTAGTTACATAGGGTTAGGGTTAGATACATAGCGTTAGGTTTAGCTACCTAGGGTTAGCGTTAGGGGGTTAGGGTTAGAGGGTTAGGTTAGGGCTTGGGTTAGATTTAGAGGGTTAGGTTTAGATACATAGGGTTAGGGTTTAGATTTGATACATAGTTTTAGGGTTACAGTTAGATATGTGTTAGGGGGTTAGGGATAGAGGTTAAGGTTAGGGTTAGGGATGGGGTTAGGAGTTAGGGTTAGGGGGTTAGGGTTAGAGGGTTAGGGTTAGATAGGGTACGTTTTAAGGTTGGATAGGATTTGGGGTTAGAGTTAGGGTCTAGGGTTAGGGTTAGGTTTAGAGGGCTAGGGGTTATGGTAAGGGTTAGGGTTATGGCTTAGGGTTAGGGTCAGACCTAGGGCTTGGGTTAGAGTTAGGGTTAGAATTAGGGTTAGGGCTAGGGTTAGGGTTAATTTTAGTGCTTAGGGTTAGAGGATTAGGGTTAGAGGGTTAGGGTTAGAATTTAGGGTTAGGGAGTTAGGGTTAGATAGGGTTTGTTTTAAGGTTGGATAGGGTTTGGGGTTAGGGTTTGGGTTAAAGGTTAGGGTTAAGGGTTAGGGTTATGGCTTAGGGTTAGCATTACGGTTAGGGTCAGGCCTAGAGCTAGGGTTAGAGTTAGGATTATCATTAGGGTTAGGGCTATGGTTACGGCTAGGGTTAGGGTTTTTTTAGTGCTAGGTTTAGAGGGTTAGGATTAGGGTTACAGGGTTAAGGTTAGGATTAGGGTTATTTTTAGGGCTAGGGTTAGGGTTAGAGGGTTAGGGTTAGGGGGTTAGGGTAAGAGGGTTAGGGTTAAGGTGAGAGGGTTAAGGTTATGGTTAGAGGGTTAGGGTTAGATTCTTATGATTAGGGTTAGTGTTAGAGCATTAGGATTAGGGTAAGGGTAACGGTAAGGGTTAGAGGGTTAGGGCTAGGGGATAGGGTTAGGGTGAGATACTTAGAGTTAGGGTTAGGGTTAGGGTTAGGGTTAGATACTTAGGGTTAGGGTTAGGCTTAGGGTTACGGTAAGGGATAGGGTTAGATACTTAGGGTTAGGGTTTGAGTTTTAGGATTAGGGTTAGGGTAAGGGTTAGGGTTAGAGGGTTAGGGTGTTACAGTTAGTGTTATGGTTAGAGTTAGAGGGTTAGGTTAGAAGGTTATGGTTATGGTTTAGGGTTAGAGTTAGGGTTAGGGTTGGGGTTAAGGTTAGGGTTAGTGGTTAGGGTTAGGGGTTAAGGTTAGGGGTTAGTGGTTAGGGTTAGGGTTGGGTGAGGTTTGGGTTAGGGTTAGTGCTTGTCCAGGGCTAGGATTGGGGGTTAGGGGTTAGGGTTAGATACTTAGGGTTAGGGTTAGATACATAGGGTTAGGGTTAGATACATAGGGTTAGGGTTTGGATTTGATACATAGTTTTAGGGTTACAGTTAGATATGGGTTAGGGGGTTAGGGATAGAGGGTTAAGGTTAGGGATGGGGTTAGGGGTTAGGAGTTAGGGGTTAGGGTTAGGGTTAGGTTTAGGGGTTAGTGCTTAGGGTTAGGGGATTGGTTTTAAGGTTGGGTGAGGTTTGGGTTAGGGTTAGGGTTACGTTGTTAGGATTAGGGTTAGCGTTAGAGGGTGAGGGTTAGGGTTAGAGAGTTAAGGTTATGGTTAGGGTTAGAGGGATAGGGTTAGAGTTAGGGTTAGGGTTAGAGGGATAGGGTTAGAGGGTTAGGGTTAGGGAGTTAGGGTTAGGGGGTTAGGGTTAGATAGGGTTAGGGTTAGATAAGGTATGTTTTAAGGTTGGATAGGGTTTGGTGATAGAGTTAGAGTCTAGGGTTATGGTTAAGGGTTAGGGTTAGAGGGTTAGGGGTTATGGTTAGGGTTATGGCTTAGGGTTAGCTTTAGGGTTAGGGTCAGACCTAGGGCTAGGGTTAGAGTTAGGGTTAGAATTAGGGTTAGGGCTAGGGTTAAGGCTATTTTTAGTGCTTAGGGTTAGAGGGTTAGGGTTAGAGGGTTAGGGGTAGGGTTAGGGTTAGAATTTTGGGTTAGGGTGTTAGAGTTAGGGTTAGGGGGTTAGGGTTAGATAGGGTTTGTTTTAAGGTTGGATAGGGTTTGGGGTTAGAGTTAGGGTTAGGGTTTATGGTTTGGGTTAAAGGTTAGGGTTAGTGTTATGGCTTAGGGTTAGTGTTAGGGTTATGGCTTAGGGTTAGCATTAGGGTTAGGGTCAGGCCTAGAGCTAGGGTTAGAGTTAGGATTAGCATTAGAGTTAGGGCTATGGTTACGGCTATGATTAGGGTTTTTTTTAGTGCTAGGTTTAGAGAGTTAGGTTTAGAGGGTTAGGGTTAGAATTAGGGTTAGGGTTATTTTTAGGGCTAGGGTTAGGATTAGAGGGTTAGGGTTAGGGAGTTAGGGTTAGAGGGTTAGGGTTAAGGTGAGAGGGTTAGGGTTAAGGTGAGAGGGTTAGGGCTTAGGGTTAAGGTTAGATACTTACGGTTAGGGTTAGTGTTAGAGCATTAAGATTAGGGTTAGGGTAAGGGTTAGAGGGTTAGGGTTAGGCTTAGGGTAAGGGTTAGGGGTTAGGGTTAGATACTTAGGGTTATGCTTAGGGTTATTGTAAGGGTTATGGGTTAGGTTTAGAGTTAGAGTGTTAGGATTAAGGTAAGGGTTAGGGTTAGAGGGTTAGGGTGTTACAGTTAGGGTTATGGTTAGAGTTAGAGGGTTAGGGTTAGAGGGTTACGGTTTAGGATTAGGGTTAGAGTTAGGGTTAGAGTTAGTGTTAGGGTTGGGGTTAAGGTTAGGGTTAATCTTAGGGGTTAGGGGTTAGTGGTTAGAGTTAGATACTTAGGGTTAGGGTTAGAATCTTAGGGTTAGGGTTAGGCTTAGGGTTGGGGTAAGGGATAGAGTTAGATACTTAGGGTTAGGGTTAGAGTTTTAGGATTAGGGTTAGGGTGTTACAGTTAGTGTTATGGTTAGGGTTAGAGGGTTAGGGGTAGGGCTAGTGTTAGGGTTGGGGTTAAAGTTAGGGTTAGTGGTTAGGGTTAGGGGTTAAGGTTAGGGGTTAATGGTTAGGGTTAGGGTTGGGTGAGGTTTGGGTTAGGGTTAGGGCTTGTCTAGGGCTAGGATTGGGGGTTAGGGGTTAGGGTTAGATACTTAGGGTTAGTATTAGTTACATAGGATTAGGGTTAGATACATAGGGTTAGGTTTAGATACCTAGGGTTAGCATTAGGGGGTTAAGGTTAGAGGGTTAGGTTAGGGTTAGGGTTAGGGCTAGGGCTAGATATAGAGGGTTAGGGTTAGATACATAGGGTAAGGGTTTGGATTTGATACATAGTGTTAGGGTTACAGTTAGATATGGGTTAGGGGGTTAGGGATAGAGGGTTAAGGTTAGGGATGGAGTTAGGGGTTAGGAGTTAGGGTTAGGGTTAGGGTTTGGGTGTTAGGGTTAGATAGGGTACGTTTTAAGGTTGGATAGGGTTTGGGGTTAGAGTTAGGGTCTAGGGTTAGGTTTAGAGGGTTAGGGGTTATGGTTAGGGTTAGGGTTATGGATTAGGGTTAGCAATAGGGTTAGGGTCAGACCTAGGGCTAGGGTTAGAGTTAGGGTTAGAATTAGGGTTAGGGCTAGGGTTAGGGTTATTTTTAGTGCTTAGGGTTAGAAGGTTAGGGTGAGAGGGTTAGGGGTAGGGTTAGGGTTTGAATTTAGGGTTAGGGGGTTAGGGTTAGGGGGTTAGGGTTAGATAGGGTTTGTTTTAAGGTTGGATAGGGTTTGGGGTTAGAGTTAGGGTTAGGGTTTAGGGTTTGGGTTAAAGTTTAGGGTTAAGGGTTAGGGTTAGGGTTATGGCTTAGGGTTAGCATTAGGGTTAAGGTCAGGCCTAGAGCTAAGGTTAGAGTTAGGATTAGCATTAGGGTTAGGGCTATGGTTACGGCTAGGGTTAGGGTTTTTTTAGTGCTAGGTTTAGAGGGTTAGGATTAGGGTTAGGGTTTGGGTTAGGGTTATTTTTAGTGCTTAGGGTTAGAGGGTTAGGGGTAGGGTTAGGGGTAGAATTTAGGGTTAGGGAGTTAGGGTTAGGGTTAGATACTTAGGGTTAGGGTTAGGGCTAGGGGATAGGGTTAGGGTGAGATACTTAGGGTTAGGGTTAGGTTTAGGGTAAGGGTTAGGGGTTACGGTTAGGGTTAGATACTTAGGTTTAGGCTTAGGGTTAGATACTTAGGGTTAGAGTTTTAGAATTAGGGTAAGGGTTAGGGTTAGAGGGTTAGGGTGTTACAGTTAGTGCTATGGTTAGAGTTAGAGGGTTAGGGTTAGAGTTGAGGTTAAGGTTAGGGTTAGTGTTTAGGGTTAGGGGTTAAGGTTAGGGGTTAATGGTTAGGGTTAGGGTTGGTGAGGTTTGGGTTAGGGTTAGGGCTTGTCTAGGGCTAGGATTGGGGGTTAGGGGTTAGGGTTAGATACTTAGGGTTAAGGTTAGTTACATAGGGTTAGGGTTAGATACATAGGGTTCGGTTTAGATACCTAGGGTTAGCGTTAGGGGTTGGGGCTTGGTTTAGATATAAAGGGTTAGGGTTAGATACATAGGGTTAGGGTTCGGTTTTGATACATAGTGTTAGGGTTACAGTTAGATATGGGTTAGGGGGTTAGGGATAGAGGGTTAAGGTTAGGGTTAGGGATGGGTTAGGAGTTAGGGTTAGGGGTTAGGGATGGGTTAGGGGTTAGGAGTTAGGGTTAGGAGGTTAGGGTTAGATAGGGTACGTTTTAAGGTTGGATAGGGTTTGGTGTTAGATTTAGGGTCTAGGGTTAGGGTTAAGGGTTAGATTTAGAGGGTTAGGGGTTATGGTTAGGGTTATGGCTTAGGGTTAGCATTAGGGTTAGGGTCAGACCTATTGTTAGAGTTAGGGTTAGAATTAGGGTTAGGGCTAGGGTTAGGGTTAGGGTTATTTTTACTGCTTAGAGTTAGAGGGTTAGGGTTAGAGGGTTAGGGGTAGGGTTAGAATTTAGGGTTAGGGGGGTTAGGGCTAGATAGGGTTTGTTTTAAGGTTGGATAGGGTTTGGGGTTAGAGTTAAGGTTAGGGTTACGGTTTAGGGTTATGGCTTAGGGTTAGCATTAGGTTAAGGTCAGGCCTAGAGCTAGGGTTAGAGTTAGGATTAGCATTAGGGTTAGGGCTATGGTTACGGCTAGGGTTAGGGTTTTGTTAGTGCTAGGTTTAGAGGGTTAGGATTAGGGTTACAGGGTTAGGGTTAGAATTAGGGTTAGGGTTATTTTTAGGGTTAGGGTTAGAGGGTTAGGGTTAGGGGGTTAGGGTAAGAGGGTTAGGGTTAAGGTGAGAGGGTTAGGGTTATGGTTAGAAGGTTAGGGCTTAGGGTTAGGTTCTTACTGTTAGGGTTAGTGTTAGAGCATTAGGATTAGGGTAACAGTAAGGGTTAGAGGGTTAGGGTTAGAGGGTTAGGGTTAGGGCTAGGGGATAGGGTTAGGGTGAGATACTTAGGGTTAGGCTTAGGGTAAGGGTTAGGGGTTAGGGTTAGGCTTAGGGTTAGGGTAAGGGTTAGGGATAGGGTTAGATACTTAGGGTTAGGGTTAGAGTTTTAGGATTAGGGTAAGGGTTAGGGTTAGAGGGTTAGGGTGTTACAGTTAGTGTTATAGTTAGGGGGCTAGGGTTAGAGGGTTAGGGTTATGGTTTAGGGTTAGAGTTAGTGTTAGGGTTGGGGTTAAGTTTAGGGTTAGTGGTTAGGGTTAGGGGTTAAGGTTAGGGGTTAATGGTTAGGGTTAGGGTTGGGTGAGGTTTGGGTTAGGGTTAGGGCTTGTCTAGGGCTAGGATTGGGGGTTAGGGGTTAGGGTTAGATACTTAGGGTTAGGGTTAGTTACATTGGGTTAGGGTTAGATACATAGGGTTAGGTTTAGATACCTAGGGTTAGCGTTAGGGGGTTAAGGTTAGAGGGTTAGGTTAGGGTTAGGGCTAGGGTTAGATATAGAGGGTTAGGGTTAGATACATAGGGTAAGGGTTTGGATTTGATACATAGTGTTTGGGTTACAGTTAGATATGGGTTAGGGGGTTAGGGATAGAGGGTTAAGGTTAGGGTTAGGGATGACGTTAGGGGTTAGGAGTTAGGGTTAGGGTTTGGGGGTTAGGGTTAGATAGGGTATGTTTTAAGGTTGGATAGGGTTTGGGGTTAGAGTTAGGGTCTAGGGTTAGGTTTAGAGGGTTAGGGGTTATGGTTAGGGTTATGGCTTAGGGTTAGCAATATTGTTAGGGTCAGAACTAGGGCTAGGGTTAGAGTTAGGGTTAGAATTAGGGTTAGGGCTAGGGTTAGGGTTATTTTTAGTGCTTAGGGTTAGGGGGTTAGGGTTTGAATTTAGGGTTAGGGGGTTAGGGTTAGATAGGGTTTTTTTAAGGTTGGATAGGGTTTGGGGTTAGAGTTAGGGTTAGGGTTTAGGGTTTGGGTTAAAGGTTAGGGTTAAGGGTTAGGGTTATGGCTTAGGGTTAGCATTAGGGTTAGAGTCAGGCCTAGAGCTAGGGTTAGAGTTAGGATTAGCATTAGGGTTAGGGCTATGGTTACGGCTAGGGTTAGGGTTTTTTTAGTGCTAGGTTTAGAGGGTTAGGATTAGGGTTACAGGGTTAGGGTTAGAGGGTTAGGGGTAGGGTTAGGGTTAGAATTTAGGGTTAGGGAGTTAGGGTTAGGGTTAGGGGGGGTTAGAATTAGATAGAGTTTGTTTTAAGGTTTGATAGGGTTTGGGGTTAGAGTTAGGGTTTAGGGTTTGGGTTAAAGGTTAGGGTTAAGGGTTAGTGTTAGGGTTAGGGTTATGGCTTAGGGTTAGCATTAGGGTTAGGGTCAGGCCTAGAGCTAGGGTTAGAGTTAGGATTAGCATTAGGGTTAGGGCTATGGTTATGGCTAGGGTTAGGGTTTTTTTAGTGCTAGGTTTAGAGGGTTAGGATTAGGGTTACAGGGTTAGGGTTAGAATTAGGGTTAGGGTTTGGGTTAGGGTTATTTTTAGTGCTTAGGGTTAGAGGGTTAGGGGTAGAATTTAGGGTTAGGGAGTTAGGGTTATGGTTAGGCTTAGGGTTAGGGTTAGGGGATAGGGTTAGGGTTAGATACTTCGGGTTAGGGTTAGGCTTAGGGTTAGGGCTAGGGGATAGGGTTGGGTGAGATACTTAGGGTTAGATTTAGGGTAAGGGTTAGGGTTAGATACTTAGGGTTAGGCTTAGGGCTATGGTTAGACACTTAGGGTTAGGGTTAGAGTTTTAGGATTAGGGTAAGGGTTAGGGTTAGAGGGTTAGGGTGTTACAGTTAGTGCTATGGTTAGAGTTAGAGGGTTAGGGTTTAGGGTTAGGGTTGAGGTTAAGGTTAGGGTTAATGGTTAGGGTTAGGGGTTAAGGTTAGGGGTTAGGGGTTAATGGTTAGGGTTAGGTTTGGGTGAGGTTTGGGTTAGGGCTTGTCTAGGGCTAGGATTGGGGGTTTGGGGTTAGGGTTAGATACTTAGGGTTAGGGTTAGTTACATAGGGTTAGGGTTAGATACATAGGGTTAGGTTTAGATACCTAGGGTTAGCGTTAGGGGGTTAGGGTTAGAGGGTTAGGTTAGGGTTAGGGCTTGGGTTAGATATAGAGGGTTAGGGTTAGATACATAGGGTTAGGGTTCGGTTTTGATACATAGTTTTAGGGTTACAGTTAGAGTTAGGGTTAGGGAGTTAGGGTTAGGGTTAGATAGGGTACGTTTAAGGTTGGATAGGGTTTGGGGTTAGAGTTAGGGCCTAGGGTTAGGGTTAAGGGTTAGGTTTAGAGGGTTAGGGTTTATGGTTAGGGTTATGGCTTAGGGTTAGCATTAGGGTAAGGGTCAGACCTATTGTTAGAGTTAGGGTTAGAATTAGGGTTAGGGCTAGGGTTAGGGTTATTTTTACTGCTTAGGGTTAGAGGGTTAGGGTTAGAGGGTTAGGGGTAGAATTTAGGGTTAGGGGGGTTAGGGTTAGATAGGGTTTGTTTTAAGGTTGGATAGGGTTTGGGGTTAGAGTTAGGGTTAGGGTTAGGGTTAAGGGTTAGGGTTAGCATTAGGTTTAGGGTCAGGCCTAGAGCTAGGGTTAGAGTTAGGATTAGCATTAGGGTTAGGGCTATGGTTACGGCTAGGGTTAATGTTTTTTTAGTGCTAGGTTTAGAGGTTTAGGATTAGGGTTACAGGGTTAGGGTTAGAATTAGGGTTAGGGTTATTTTTAGGGTTAGGGTTAGGGTTAGAGGGTTAGGGGGTTAGGGTAAGAGGGTTAGGGTTAAGGTGAGAGGGTTAGGGTTATGGTTAGAAGGTTAGGACTTAGGGTTAGGTTCTTACTGTTAGGGTTAGTGTTAGAGCATTAGGATTAGGGTAAGGGTAAGGGTTAGAGGGTTAGGGTTAGGGGGTTAGGGTTAGGGCTAGGGGATAGGGTTAGGGTGAGATACTTAGGGTTAGGGTTAGGCTTAGGGTAAGGGTAAGGGATAGGGTTAGATACTTAGGGCTAGGGTTAGAGTTTTAGGATTAGGGTAAGGGTTAGGGGGTTAGGGTGTTACAGTTAGGGTTATGGTTAGAGTTATGGCACTTTTCCACTGCAAGTACCGGCTAGTACCGGCTCGGCTCTACTCGGCCCTGCTTGGCCCGGTTTGCTTTTCCACTGCCGGTACCGCATGGTATAGTGTCGGAAAGGTTCGGTACGGTACGGTATAGGTTTGCTTTTCCACTAAAGTGGTACTAAAGTTAAGTGGGTGGGATAACAACAGGGTGGGTGTGATTCTCTGACCAATCAGTGGCTAGTAGTGACTGCATGCAAAGGATTGTGGGATATGGTACCAGTTTGGTACCTGTTGGAACCACAATCGAGTAGGTACTGTTTTTTCAGAGCCGTACCGTACCGTTCGGTTCCATGCAGTGGAAAAGCAAACCTATACCGTACCGAACCGTTCCGACCCTATACCATGCGGTACCGCAGTGGAAAAGCACAAAAGCGTGCCGAGCCGGTACGGTTCTATGCAGTGGAAAAGCGCCATTAGAGGGCTAGGGTTAGAGGGTTAGGGTTATGGTTTAGGGTAAGTGTTAGGGTTGGGGTCAAGGTTAGGGTTAGTGGTTAGGGTTAGGGTTGGGTGAGGTTTTGGCTAGGGTTAGGGCTTGTCTAGGGCTAGGATTTGGGGTTAGGGGTTAGGGTTAGATACTTAGGGTTAGGGTTAGATACATAGGGTTAGGGTTAGATACATAGGGTTAGGTTTAGATACCTAGGGTTAGCGTTAGGGGGTTAGGGTTAGAGGGTTAGGGTTATGGCTTAGGGTTAGCATTAGGGTTAGGGTCAGGCCTAGAGCTAGGGTTAGAGTTAGGATTTGCATTAGGGTTAGGGCTATGGTTACGGCTAGGGTTAGGGGTTATTTTAGTGCTAGGTTTAGAGGGTTAGAATTAGGGTTAGGGTTATTTTTAGGGCTAGGGTTAGGATTAGAGGGTTAGGGTTAGAGGATTAGGATTAGTGTTATGGCTTAGGGTTAGGGTTAGGGTTAATGTTATGGTTAGGGTTATGGCTTAGGGTTAGGGTCTAATTTAAAATGTGAGAGGGGGATATGAAATTTACCTTCGGGCTGAAGCCCCTGGTCTTTTCCCCACCTAGCAATGCCCCTGCGTGGTGTGGTGGAAGGAGCACTTATCTGGAACATTCTACTGTTTATCCAGTACAGTATTTTTCACCATATGTTGGGACTGTGATTCACTCACTGATTGTAGGGTGAATGTACTGGTGAGCTGGTGGATATTCAGAGTCTAGCGCTACTAATGTGATGATGTATTGTGCTCTATTTATGGACTATTCTCTCATTTCATGATTATTAGATTGATGGACTTATATAGTATTTGCTGGACATTTATTTATTGTTTAGGACTTCATAGGCGCTGGGTGTGATTTTATAAATTGATACATTTTATATTTTGACTATATTTGGAATATCGGTAATATCGGCAGGTTCCGGGGCCGATACCGATATATATCGGGAAAAGTGAATATCGGCCCTCCCATAATCGGCTTTGCCGATAATCGGTCGATCCCTAATTCAGAGTCATTGGATCCTTCTTCCCCAGCTCAAGAAGAAGAGCTCCATGCTTTAGCAATACCTGTGAGCTATGAAAAGACTTTACATTTATACAGATAGAGATTTACAGAGCTTTTGGTTCCATTTGAAGGGCCAGAAGTTTGTTTTTACTTCGGCAGGTAAACCAATCAAACATGCTAGGTTAAGTAATTGGCTGTCTTCAGCCTTCCAGCTTCTTACTAAGGTAGCAATACTAACATTAAAACTCACACATGGAAGCAGCTTGACCCATGGACCGTGTCATAAGTCAAGGCAGTTATGGCTATCTTAGTAAATGAGTGTGGGATAGTGCCAGGGTTCACCATAGTTGTTTTTTATAATGACCGTTTCTTGTTTTACCTGTTACCAAAGGTGTTACCAAAAGCTGAACATCCCTTCCAGAGATTACAAAAGGTTATATCAAGATGCCCAAGTAAGGATCTTATGAGTATGCATTTTATCTGCATGGACATGTTTTCTGGATGGCCAGAGGCAAATACTACTGCAAAGGCCACAGTAAAAGGTGTTTTTAGAAGTAGTTTGTAAGTACGGAGTCCCAGAAGCTAGAGAGTAACAGAGGAACTATTTTTATGAGAGAGTCCTTACAAAAAGTTTTGAGGTTTTATTTTACACCTCCTACCATCTACAATGTAGTGGAAAAAGTAGAGTAAGAAACTAGAAAACGATTGCCTGAATGTCTTCACATATTTTTTTATTAAGCCGTAAGGGGATTTGTCTCAGCAGCTGAAGGCCTCCTTTCAGATCTCACAGAGAATGTTTCTGGTCTACAAGCTCATTTATGTGTTTTCTCCCCAATTCCAGATCCTAAACGTTTGGAAGGATCTGATAAACTAAAGCCAGGTGACTTGTGGATTGTTAAGACATTTATAAATATATATATTTAATGTGATTTGAAAAGTAGTTCAGTCATGTTGAAGTCCTATTGTCTTCTATACGTCTTCCATTTTATGTAGAATTGTCTGTGATCACCTATGCTAATAAGTCAGCATGTTCACAATTAAGCTAGAAGGCCATTCTGGCCATAGGAGTGTGCAGCCAATTACTCTGTAAATATTTTTTATCAATAGTTTTTTTACAATGAAAAGTCATTTTGTCTGGATTGCTTCCCCGACTCCAGGGGATCTCCTCCGCTGTCCTACCTTGGGCGCTACGATCCAGGTGTCCAGAGAGGCCTTCCTTGGCACCTCAGTCTCGCCATTACCATCTCCCATGACTCCAGTCCTCGGCAATCCTGAGATTCCTCCCGGGTTCCCAGAACCCCCAGTTCCAGTGATTGGTCTCGGGTGGCGGTACTCGTGTTTGGGATTTTCTTGGGGATGATGGAAATCTAGTTCCGAGTGCGGTTGCATCTGCTGCCGACCCCCCCCCCCCCATCCCCCTGGACTTCTGGTGTAGTTTTCAATTAAGACATTTCCTGCATCACTGCAACCGCAAGCCGGGTATTTCCCGGCAACTCACGAAGTTGGAATCCATTTGTCAGAGGGGAGAACCAATCCGTCACGGCCTTTCTATTCTCTACAAGGCCTTGCTTCGCCCGGCATCTGATTTTTGCCCTCAGTTTCTTTCCCAATGGGAATCTGACCTCAACAATCTCAGGCTTCCCAAAATGAGAAGATTTTGTATTTTGCGCAAAAATCCTCCATAGCTTCAAAGTTCAGGAAACTGGGTACAAGATCCTGAACAGATGGTATAGGGTGCCCACAACTCTCCATCAATATTTCCCGCAGGTTCCAGATATATGCTGGCGCTGCAATGGTGAACGGGGCACCATACTGCACATTTTTTGGATGTGCCCAAAACTCAAACCCTTTTGGCAGACAGTGACTGACACCATTATACATCTGACCAATGTGGATCTGGCAGACGACCCAGCGGCATGCCTGCTCCACCTCACGCAGAGGCCGATCAAGAAATACAAATTCTCCCTGACCATTCAACTCCTGAATGCAGCCAGGGCCTGCATTCCTGTCTGTTGGAGATCGGTACACCTGCCAACGAGGTCTCTCTGGTATACTAAAATAAATGAACTCATGGACATGGAAGACCTTACAGCCACTCATCACGGTAGGGAGGGGTCCTTTTGTGACACCTGGGGACCTTGTCTGTACTTTGTTGGTACAGATGCATATCTACAGGAGGCCACACGGCATGACGTTTCTGTGTGAGTGATGCCTGGCAGCCCCCGGGGGTGGGGGCATGGATCCCTTCTCCTTTACAGTCATTTACCCTCCTTTCTTTTATTGCCTTTCTCTTTTACCTGTTCCCATTTCCACTATATCCCAACCTCATACTCTGTATAGTTGGCGCTCACATTACACCACTCATAACCACTGAATCCACGACATGGACATGGAAGACCTTACAGCCACTCATCACGGTAGGGAGGGGTCCTTTTGTGACACCTGGGGACCTTGTCTGTACTTTGTTGGTACAGACGCATACAGACTACAGGAGGCCTCACGGCATGATGTTTCTGTGTGAGTGATGCCTGGCAGCCCCCGGGGGTGGGGGCACGGATCCCTTCTCCTTTACAGTCATTTACCCTCCTTTCTTTTATTGCCTTTCTCTTTTACCTGTTCCCATTTCCACTATATCCCAACCTCATTCTCTGTATAGTTGGCGCTCACATTACACCACTCATAACCACTGAATCCACGAATCCTCTTCCTGTAGTGCCATCCCATGTTTCTTACTACGGGACTACCATCCCTTGACCCGCATATCTGTTTCCGAATACTCGAGCAGCATGTCTCTTTTTATTTTTCTGCAATGGGGATTGTGCCCCTTGAGACCTGCATTACATGCTCAAGATGGTCCATTTCAAGGGGTGTCTATTATGGAGACACGATGACCCTTTGCACTGGTAATCATTGACCCTTCCTGATCCTTGGGTCATAGTTTTATACCTTGCTGGCCAGCTTTGGTCCTGCACATGAAGTTCTATTACCCTATGTGGAATATGATTATGGTTGATTTTGCTGCCTATTGTTTGTAGTCACCGGTTGACCTTAAAATATTATATTCTTGCAAACTGTTCTATGCATACCTTGTACTGTACACTGTAAGAGGTGAGGTTGTAAAGGAAATTTTTACATGCTGTATATTATTGTATTTTATTTTGTATGTATTGCACACGGCACTAATAATGTTTGCATTATTTCGAGTCCTGATTAGAATTAGCCTGCCTATGTTACGCCCCTTGTTACCATAAAAGTACAATTGTAACAATAATGTGATACCTACATAATCATGTGTATAAAAGCCTTCGACAAGACACAAAAAAATTCCAAGCTCTCCTTAGCGACCAGTCAGCGACCAACCAAATTGACCTATCCAACCATATGCATTAAAAACAGGGGTTTAGTTGCACCCATTTGCAAATACATGCGTAAGTCACAAAGCCCCGTCAAGGCACCCCATTTTTTGTGGTCCTAACTCTAAATTCTGTGTCTCCATATAAAAGCCTTCAACTGCGTCAAATAAAACAGAAGAGTTCATTGGGAAAGATGCAGAGTGTATCTTTTTGTGTCTGTTCCCTACTGTAGTAGTTATTTGGAACCACCAATCAATATGAGGATAGGAGTTGCCTTTCTACAAAATGTCCAGAAGAGTCCCCACATAGGATTGTTACTCTTTATTGCTTTCACAAAATATCCCATAAAGAGAACCAGTCACCAGTTACAACTTTTCAATTTATCTGACTTCATTGAAACATTCATTTTTTTTATCACAGGTATTTCTATACTGCGGACAATTTACACATTTATATTGCACATTCAGATCAGCCCTCTAGGATCTTATAATCTAAAGTCGGCCATAGAAGGATTGAACCTCGGCTGATTCAGCAGGGACAGGCCTGAGATTCAATCCATCCATGGACAGGCTGGTTGTATTGAAATCGATTGACTTCAGTACAATCAGCCTTTCGGATTTTTGTCATGTGATCAGTGCCAGAGGCTATGGCCGCCAGCAGTGATCATTCTATTCTTCCGGCAGAGAATGCTTCCCACTGGCAGAACACAATGGCACTATGGAAGGGATTCCCCCATCTGTGTTGATGGGGAAATTGAGCAATTTTATTAAGTTCCACCCATTGTGGAAAGAAAGAAAATGGCATAATCTATGGCAGGGATCTCCAAACTACGACCCTCCAGCTGTTGCGAAAGTACACGTCCAATGAGGCATTGTAAAACTCTGACATTCACAGACATGATTAGGCACAATGGGAATTGCAGTTCCTTAACAACTGGAGGGCCATAGTTAGGCAGCCCATAGATCAGGGGTCTCCTAAGTCCCTAAGGTTGGCCATAGAGGAGTGCTTTTTATTCTTTTTCAATCAGCCAGCGGGCTGATCAGAAAAAACGAATGAAATCCCCACCCCCATCTGTTCACATAAAAAAAAGAACCTCTAAAGAAACAGTTATATAGGACCGACATTAACAGTACCACACCAACAAGTATTGTTAGGTTAAAATTTTATTACAATATCCAATAACAAAATCCCACAGAAGGGTCTAAATTGAAAATGTAGAAAACACTATAGAGTTTGATAACGTGGTATAGACAGTTACAGGATGATTCATGTTATCACAATAGCCAAATATAGTCATTCCCTCAATATTATGGTCTCAGGATGGAAAGTGGCAGTAGTAGCATCTCGGCTGTTTCTTCGACTCGTTTCACAGGACAGAGCCTTCTTCTTCTTCAGGAAGAGCAGCTTTGGTAGATTTAACTGTCTCCTTACATGAAAACATATACTGTTGAAGCTGTATACAACATATGGAAGCATATACGAGCTGTTTCTTCGACTTGTTTCACAGGACAGAGCATAGAAACATAGAATGTGTCGGCAGATAAGAACCATTTGGCCCATCTAGTCTGCCCAATATATCTGAATCCTATGAATAGTCCCTGGCCCTATCTTATATGAAGGATAGCCTTATGCCTATCCCATGCATGCTTAAACTCCTTCACTGTATTTGCAGCTACCACTTCTGCAGGAAGGTTATTCCATGCATCCACTACTCTCTCAGTAAAGTAATACTTCCTCATATTACTTTTAAACCTTTGCCCCTCTAATTTAAAACTGTGTCCTCTTGTGGTAGTTTTCCTTCTTTTAAATATGCTCTCCTCCTTTACCGAGTTGATTCCCTTTATGTATTTAAAGGTTTCTATCATATCCCCTCTGTCTCTTCTTTCTTCCAAGCTATACATGTTAAGGTCCTTTAACCTTTCCTGGTAAGTTTTTTCCTGCAATCCATGTACTAGTTTAGTAGCTCTTCTCTGAACTCTCTCTAGAGTATCTATATCCTTCTGGAGATATGGCCTCCAGTACTGCGCACAATACTCCAAGTGAGGTCTCACCAGTGTTCTGTACAGCGGCATAAGCACTTCTCTCTTTCTACTGCTTATACCTCTCCCTATACATCCAAGCATTCTGCTGGCATTTTGTGCTGCTCTATTACATTGTCTTCCCACCTTTAAGTCTTCTGAAATAATTACTCCTAAATCCCTTTCCTCAGATACTGAGGTCAGGACTGTGTTAAATATTCTATATTCTGCCCTTGGGTTTTTACGCCCCAGGTGCATTATCTTGCACTTATCCACATTAAATTTTAGTTGCCAGAGTTCTGACCATTCTTCTAGTTTTCCTATATCCTTTTCCATTTGGCGTTTCCCTCCAGGAACATCAACCCTGTTACATATCTTTGTGTCATCAGCAAAAAGACAAACCTTTCCATCGAGGCCTTTTGCAATATCACTTATGAAGATATTAAACAAAATTGGTCCCAGTACAGATCCCTGAGGTACCCCACTGGTAACATGACCTTGTTCTGAATGTTCTCCATTGACTACAACCCTCTGTTGTCTGTCACTCAGCCACTGCCTAATCCACCCAACAATATGGGAGTCCATGCTCAATGACTGCAGTTTATTGATAAGTCTTCTATGTGGGACAGTGTCAAAAGCCTTACTAAAATCTAGATATGCAATGTCTACTGCACCTCCACCGTCTATTATTTTAGTCACCCAGTCAAAAAAATCTATAAGATTTGTTTGGCATGATCTCCCTGAAGTAAACCCATCCATGGGATTTAAGATGTTCCACAATCCTATCCTTTAATAGGGTTTCCATTAATTTGCCTACTATTGATGTCAGACTCACTGTTCTATAGTTGCTCGATTCCTCCCTACTACCTTTCTTGTGAATGGGCACGACATTTGCCAATGGAAAGTAATCTAGATGTCTTGAACGGTTTACACTGTTATATTTCCTTGGAACTTTTGAGGAAAATTCTTATCACGTTACTATGTGAGATACAGTCGCCAACACTTGCAGGGAGGCCCCAGCGAGATTTGAACTCGCGACCCCTGGTTTACAAGACCAGTGCTCTAACCCCTGAGCTATGGAGCCTTTTTTTTTTTTTTTTTTTTTTTTTCTTCAGGAAGAGCAGCTTTGGTAGATATAACTGTCTCCTTACATGAAAACATATACTGTTGAAGCTGTATACAACATATGGAAGCATATACGAGGCCATGAAGGAGAAAAAGCCACATGGACATGTGGACTCCAAGCCACAGATGAGTTCAGGTAGGTGGGGCCTGGGGGGGGGGTAGGAAGCACCACCACCCTGGGTGTGGGGAAGTGAGTGCAGATGGAGCCTGGGGGGAAGCTCCACTGCCCACACTCACGACACACCCAGGGTGGTAGCATGCCCTTGGTGGTAGGTAGGGAACCCGGGAAGAGGCATTGTCACCTTTGGTGGTAGAGTGCAGATAGCAGAGCCTTGTATGAGGTATTGCCATCTTTTTTTGGAGATAGATTCAGGTAGGTGGGGTTTGGGAAAAACAGCACAACCCTGAATGTTGGTGAGTGAGGGCAGATAGAGCCTGGGGGGAAGCTCCACTGCCCACACTCACGCCACATCCGGGTTTTAGCATTTCCTTGGTGGTAGGTGAGGTAGGTAGGGGAGCCTGGGAAGAGGCATTGCCACTTGCGGTGGTACAGTGCGGTTAGCAGAGCCTGGGAAGAGGCATTACCATCCTTTGTGGGAGATGGATGCAGGTAGGTGGGGTCTGGGGAAAGCAGCACAACCCTGGGTGTTGGTGAGTGAGGGCAGATGGAGCCTGGGGGGAAGCTCCACCGCCCACACACACGACACATCCAGGGTTGTAGCATGCCTTTGGTGTTAAATTTAGTAGGTAACAGAGCCTGGGAAGAGGTACTGTCACCTTTGGTGGAAGATGAATTGAGGTAGGTGTGGTCTGGGAGAAGTACCCACAGTTGATTCAGAGGAAGGCGAAAAACCCCTGCAAAGCAAAATCAAATTTGCTCTAGCAGGGGGAAAAATTCCTTCCTGATCCCCCGAGAGGCAATCGGCTATTCCCTGGATCAACTTTACCTATAAATGTTAGTAGCCAGTCAGGTAGCTGGGACTTGGGGGAAGCCCCACCACACTGGGTGTGGGGTGGGCAGATGGAGCGTGGGGCCGAAGCAGCCCCATGGTGGTAGGTGAGGAGGGTAGCGGAGCCTGGGAAGAGGCATTGCCCCCCGTGGTGGTAGAGTGCAGATTGCAGAGCCTTGTTTGAGGCATTGTCATCTATTGTGGGAGATAGATGCAGGTAGATGGGGTTTGGGAAAAGCAGCAAAACCCTGAATGTTGGTGAGTGAGGGCAGATAGAGCCTGGGGGGAAGCTCCACTGCCCACACTCACGACACATCCGGGGTTTTAGCATTTCCCTGGTGGGAGGTGAGGTAGGTAGGGGAGCCTGGGAAGAGGCATTGCCACTTTCGGTGGTACAGTGCGGCTAGCAGAGCCTGGGAAGAGGCATTACCATCCTATGTGGGAGATGGGATGCAGGTAGGTGGGGTCTGGGGAAAGCAGCACAACCCTGGGTGTTGGTGAGGGCAGATGGAGCCTGGGGGGAAGCTCCACCGCCCACACACACGACACATCCAGGGTTGTAGCATGCCTTTGGTGTTAAATTTAGTAGGTAACAGAGCCTGGGAAGAGGTACTGTCTCCTTTGGTGGAAGATGAATTGAGGTAGGTGTGGTCTGGGAGAAGTACCCACAGTTGATTCAGAGGAAGGCGAAAAACCCCTGCAAAGCACAATCAAATTTGCTCTAGCAGGGGGAAAAATTCCTTCCTGATCCCCCGAGAGGCAATCGGCTATTCCCTGGATCAACTTTACCTATAAATGTTAGTAGCCAGTCAGGTAGCTGGGACTTGGGGGAAGCCCCACCACACTGGGTGTGGGGTGGGCAGATGGAGCGTGGGGCCGAAGCAGCCCCATGGTGGTAGGTGAGGAGGGTAGCGGAGCCTGGGAAGAGGCATTGCCCCCCGTGGTGGTAGAGTGCAGATTGCAGAGCCTTGTTTGAGGCATTGTCATCTATTGTGGGAGATAGATGCAGGTAGATGGGGTTTGGGAAAAGCAGCAAAACCCTGAATGTTGGTGAGTGAGGGCAGATAGAGCCTGGGGGGAAGCTCCACTGCCCACACTCACGCCACATCCGGGGTTTTAGCATTTCCCTGGTGGGAGGTGAGGTAGGTAGGGGAGCCTTGGAAGAGGCATTGCCACTTTCGGTGGTACAGTGCGGCTAGCAGAGCCTGGGAAGAGGCATTACCATCCTATGTGGGAGATGGGATGCAGGTAGGTGGGGTCTGGGGAAAGCAGCACAACCCTGGGTGTTGGTGAGGGCAGATGGAGCCTGGGGGGAAGCTCCACCGCCCACACACACGACACCTCCAGGGTTGTAGCATGCCTTTGGTGTTAAATTTAGTAGGTAACAGAGCCTGGGAAGAGGTACTGTCTCCTTTGGTGGAAGATGAATTGAGGTAGGTGTGGTCTGGGAGAAGTACCCACAGTTGATTCAGAGGAAGGCGAAAAACCCCTGCAAAGCACAATCAAATTTGCTCTAGCAGGGGGAAAAATTCCTTCCTGATCCCCCGAGAGGCAATCGGCTATTCCCTGGATCAACTTTACCTATAAATGTTAGTAGCCAGTCAGGTAGCTGGGACTTGGGGGAAGCACCACCACACTGGGTGTGGGGTGGGCAGATGGAGCGTGGGGCTGAAGCAGCCCCATGGTGGTAGGTGAGGAGGGTAGCGGAGCCTGGGAAGAGGCATTGCCCCCCTTGGTGGTAGATTGCAGAGCCTTGTATGAGGCATTGTCATCTATTGTGGGAGATAGATGCAGGTAGGTGGGGTTTGGGAAAAGCAGCACAACCCTGAATGTTGGTGAGTGAGGGCAGATAGAGCCTGGGGGGAAGCTCCACTGCCCACACTCACGACACATCCGGGGTTTTAGCATTTCCTTGGTGGTAGGTGAGGTAGGTAGGGGAGCCTGGGAAGAGGCTGTCAGGTCACCTGTGGCCAGGTGACAACTGCACCCTGTTGGAGGCAGAGGCGCAGCGCAAGGTAGTGAACCCTATAGCAGACTGCTGCGGATGGACCAGAACGTGAACCCAAGATTCCCCAGGGAGCGGAGTCTAAGACCCAGCAGGTGTTCACCAGGGCCTCTAGTGGTGAGGATGGACTTTGCTGCAGCTGGGCCCAGGTCGCGGCCCCTGGGGTCCCCCAGGTCACGCTCCGTAGGGAGAGAAGGGAAGCAGCCACTCAGGACACACAGAATGGTGAAGGTTAACCCGAGGTCGGTGTAACAGGCAGACAAGGGTAGTCAAGGGACAGGCCAAAGGTCAGGGTAACAAGCAAACAGGAATAGTCAGGGACAAGCCAAAAGTCGGTACACAGAGGAGTAATTTCAAGCAAACAGGAACAGGAAACTAATACTGTTGAACAGCAAAGCAGGCCTGCAGTGCGTTGGTTAATATAGACTTCCTGTGATGACCTGGGCGGGGCAGGAACAGGAAGTAGAGGTGATAAAAAGGATCCAGAAATGCAGTCTGACCTCTAATACAGACATGGAGGTACAGGTAAGCTTGCCAAGCTCTATTGCAAGTCCATGACAGGCATTGCCACTTTCGGTGGTACAGTGCGGCTAGCAGAGCCTGGGAAGAGGCATTACCATCCTTTCTGGGAGATGGTATGCAGGTAGGTGGGGTCTGGAGAAAGAAGCACAACCCTGGGTGTTGGTGAGTGAAGGGAGATGGAGCCTGGGGGGAAGCTCCACCGCCCACACTCACGCCACATCCGGGGTGTTAGCATGCCCTTGGTGTTAAATTTAGTAGGTAGCAGAGCCTGGGAAGAGGTACTGTCACCTTTGGTGGAAGATGAATTGAGGTAGGTGTGGTCTGGGAGAAGTACCCACAGTTGATTCAGAGGAGGCAATCAGCTATTCCCTGGATCAACTTTACCTATAAATGTTAGTAGCCAGTCAGGTAGCTGGGACTTGGGGGAAGCCCCACCACACTGGGTGTGGGGTGGGCAGATGGAGCGTGGGGCCGAAGCAGCCCCATGGTGATAGGTGAGGAGGGTAGTGGAGCCTGGGAAGAGGCATTGCCCCCCTTGGTGGTAGAGTGCAGATTGCAGAGCCTTGTATGAGGCATTGTCATCTATTGTGGGAGATAGATGCAGGTAGGTGGGGTTTGGGAAAAGCAGCACAACCCTGAATGTTGGTGAGTGAGGGCAGATAGAGCCTGGGGGGAAGCTCCACTGCCCACACTCACGCCACATCCGGGGTTTTAGCATTTCCTTGGTGGAAGGTGAGGTAGGTAGGGGAGCCTGGGAAGAGGCATTGCCACTTTCGGTGGTACAGTGCGGCTAGCAGAGCCTGGGAAGAGGCATTACCATCCTTTGTGGGAGATGGATGCAGGTAGGTGGGGTCTGGGGAAAGCAGCACAACCCTGGGTGTTGGTGAGTGAGGGCAGATGGAGCCTGGGGGGAAGCTCCACCACCCACACTCACGACACATCCAGGGTTTTAGCATGCCTTTGGTGTTAAATTTAGCAGATAACAGAGCCTGGGAAAAGGTACTGTCACCTTTGGTGGAAGATGAATTGAGGTAGGTGAGGTCCGGGAGAGGTACCCACAGTTGATTCAGAGGAAGGCGAAAAACGCCTGCAAAGCACAATCAAATTTGCTCTAGCAGGGGGAAAAATTCCTTCCTGATCCCCCGAGAGGCAATCGGCTATTCCCTGGATCAACTTTACCTATAAATGTTAGTAGCCAGTCAGGTAGCTGGGACTTGGGGGAAGCACCACCACACTGGGTGTGGGGTTGGGTGGGCAGATGGAGCATGGGGCCGAAGCAGCCCCATGGTGGTAGGTGAGGAGGGTAGCGGAGCCTGGGAAGAGGCATTGCCCCCCTTGGTGGTAGAGTGCAGATTGCAGAGCCTTGTATGAGGCATTTTCATCTATTGTGGGAGATAGATGCAGGTAGATGGGGTTTGGGAAAAGCAGCAAAACCCTGAATGTTGGTGAGTGAGGGCAGATAGAGCCTGGGGGGAAGCTCCACTGCCCACACTCACGACACATCCAGGGTTGAAGCATGCCGCTGGTGTTAAATTTAGTAGGTAACAGAGCCTGGGAAGAGGTATGTCACCTTTGGTGATAGATAAGTGTGGGTAGCAGAGCCTGCTAAGAGGCACTGCCCCCCTTGGTGGAAGATGAATTGAGGTAGGTGAAGTCTGGGAGAAGTACCCACAGTTGATTCAGAGGAAGGAAAAAACCCCCTGCAAAGCACAATCAAATTTGCTCTAGCAGGGGGAAAAATTCCTTCCTGATCCCCCGAGAGGCAATCGGCTATTCCCTGGATCAACTTTACTTATAAATGTTAGTAGCCAGTCAGATAGCTGGGACTTGGGGGAAGCCCCACCACACTGGGTGTGGGGTGGGCAGATGGAGCGTGGGGCCGAAGCAGCCCCATGGTGATAGGTGAGGAGGGTAGCGGAGCCTGGGAAGAGGCATTGCCCCCCTTGGTGGTAGAGTGCAGATTGCAGAGCCTTGTATGAGGCATTGTCATCTATTGTGGGAGATAGATGCAGGTAGGTGGGGTTTGGGAAAAGCAGCGCAACCCTGAATGGTGGTGAGTGAGGGCAGATAGAGCCTGGGGGGAAGCTCCACTGCCCACACTCACGCCACATCCGGGGTTTTAGCATTTCCTTGGTGGTAGGTGAGGTAGGTAGGGGAGCCTGGGAAGAGGCATTGCCACTTTCAGTGGTTCAGTGCGGCTAGCAGAGCCTGGGAAGAGGCATTACCATCCTTTGTGGGAGATGGATGCAGGTAGGTGGGGTCTGGGGAAAGCAGCACAACCCTGGGTGTTGGTGAGTGAGGGCAGATGGAGCCTGGGGGGAAGCTCCACCACCCACACTCACGACACATCCAGGGTTTTAGCATGCCTTTGGTGTTAAATTTAGCAGGTAACAGAGCCTGGGAAGAGGTACTGTCACCTTTGGTGGAAGATGAATTGAGGTAGGTGTGGTCTGGGGAAAGCAGCACAACCCTGGGTGTGGGGTTGGGCAGGCAGATGGAGCGTGGAGCCGAAGCAGCCCCATGGGGGTAGGTGAGGAGTGTAGCGGAGCCTGGGAAGAGGCATTGACACCCTTGGTGGTAGGTGAGGTAGGTAGGGGAGCCTGGGAAGAGGCATTGCCACTTTTGGTGGTAGAGTGTGGCTAGCAGAGCCTGGGAAGAGGCATTACCATCCTTTGTGGGAGGTGGATGTAGGAAGGGGGATCTGGGGAAAGCAGCACAACCATGGGTGTTGGTGAGTGAATGCAGATGGAGCCTGGGGGGAAGCTCCACTGCCCACACTCACGCCACATCCGGGGTAGTAGCTAGGCTAGTGACAGTATCAGATTTTCATAGTGCGATTAATTGATTAAGGTTTTGCCACGGTATACGATATTATCACGGTATTCAATTATAATTATTACATTTCTACCTCACTTGAATTTCATTGCTGAATTTAGGGACTTTGGTTTACTTTGAAGGCATAGCAGCTCAAGCCTCATTCGAATCAATGGGCTGCTATGCCTGTGCAAATGTGGGTCACCAACCCGCATACATGTGAATCAGGCCTAAAGCAATAGTAAGGTATTTTACAAATAAAAACACAGCTCCTCCTGCAGGTTTAACCACTTCTGGACCGCAAGGATTTGCCCCCTTAATGACCAGGCTATCAGAGCCGAGCACCAGAACCAGTCATCACCAGGTAGGCCAGACACTGCTTGATGGCTATATAATAATGTAATGTGGGCTGCTATGCCTGTGCATCTATATATATATTCTACTATGCCCACGTATGTGTGTATGTCTCTCTCTCTCTATATATATATATATATATTGTGAGGGATTAGCTCGGTGGTAGGCGTGGATGACTCCTTGGGGGGTGCGTTTTCACAGAGAAATAGCCCAAAAGTGCTTGCAAACAACAGGTTTATTCTTCACACAAGTGCATGCAGCAAAAACATCAAAATAAAATAAAACAAAATAAATCCTTGCCTCTGTGGGCGGCTACCTTCTCACGCTGGAACCTACCTAAGAAGTCTTCCCAACCTACTGTTGGGCCGACACTGCTGATCCTACAGCAGACACTCAAATGTCCATTTGTTTGCTTTTCACACAGCACAAACATTGTCCATTGAACATGTCCCTTTGTTTTCTTTCACATCAACAACACTTCGTCTTCTCACCTTTGAGACGTCTTCACTCTTGGTTACCGTCCCGGGCACACATCACTCCGGGGGGTCTTCTCCCAGGACCACACATCCTGTCGGGAGGCACACGCTGACTGTCCTCCTGCTCCCAGCCCACATGGCTTCAGGACACAGCTTCTGGAGGCAGCAAACAACAGGAATTTCTCTGAACAAATTATAGAGCCTTAACTCCCTCATTCTGAACAGGTGAAGGCCTTTCAACTTCCTGCTGGCTAGCTCTGTAGCCAACACCCTAAATTAATTAATGGACTTCTCAATCAGGTGGAAATGTATCTCCTTCTTGTGACTACATTCCCAGATTTAGCTGACTTCCTGTCACATACCCCCCCCTCTTGTTTCAACCCTAGGGTTGGGACACATATTTCCAGGCACGCATGTGTCAGGCACTGCTGACTCACTGATAAGCCTCCTATTATCCTCAAGCTTCCGGATGAAACTGTTTTGTCATCTTCATTGACGGATTTCTCATAAATGCCACACAGTTTGTCTCTCATCTCATATACACATTCTTCAACTGCATTTTTGGCATCATTTCGCTCCTTCTCGTTTCTGTCATCTTCATTGACAGCTTTCTCATAAATGTCAGACAGCTTGTCCCTCATAACCGTCTGTCCAATCCACCATGGAGGACCGTGATCCATAGGCAACTCAATTGGGCTAGTCTTAATGTCTTCAACATTCTTAAGACGCCTCTCTCTGCAATCCATAAATGTTTTCCACAAAACTTTGAGAACCTTTGCTTCACTAAGCTTTGTTCCAAGTAGGGACTCTTGACATCCCTCTGTGACTTGAGTTACCTCTCCATACATCTGTACACAATCATTGACTTTTTGTTGTAAAAGGGAATGATCTTCCTTCTTGAGCTTTGCTTGCTCTAAGATGCTGTGCAGAGGATTTTCCAATTGAGACAACAGGCTGTCACACATTTCTTCAAAGTGACCCCTGTTCCTTTTCCCAGAGATATCAATATCATTCAAACATTTCATATTCATAGGCAGATCTGAAGCATTTGCACTCATCAACTTCTTAAACTTTTCGCCCTCCTGAGCGAGTCGCAGTAAAGGCCTACTATTTGATTTGATATTCAGTTTATATTTCTTGCCAAACTCTTCACAGAAGTAGCCAACCAGAACATCATCAACTTTCCTTCCACCAACATCGGGGTTAAAGGCAACAACACAGTTGAACCCAGCGATCTGGGTGGTATCCATTATAGACCTCCTCTCTGCATCAGTGAAGAAGCATGGAACTGCAACACATTCTTTTACAGGTTTCTTCAATGCACTTTCTGCTGAACTATTTGACCGCTCAAGGTCACCTAGTTCCTTTTCTCTATCTGAATTCCACATGGAATGCATCTCAAGATCACGATCAAACTTCTGCCACCCGTCTTTCACCAGTTCCATTTTGGAAACACTCCCTGAAAGGCACTTATTCATTTGCTTCACGTTTTCACCAACAGCCTTAGTTTTCTCCACTAGGTTTTCAGCCTGAACTGAGAAATCACCACATTTCTTACTCAGCTCCTTTGTTTGCTGAAGTTCTAATGATACATTTTCCAATGCTTGAAGTTTTTGAAGGAACGGTTTATTCCAAAAGGGTGATTCAAGCCACATGTCGTCACATTTCTGAGGCTCACTCAGGACAGACCCCAAAACACTGATCCTTTTAAAAACTGCATCAGGCACACTATCCCCTCTTTGGGACAGATCCTCTGTTGCCTGGAATTCCTCTTCCAGTTCCTGCAACGGAATCTTCATCTCTTCTACTTGCTGTTCTAAGGCTCGCTTAGACTTTTCTAGCTCCTGAACGCTTTTCACAACATCATCCTTGGAGCTGACTAATTCTTCCATTTCTGTACGCAGCTGTTTGTTAACACTTTCTAGTTCAGCCTTACACTCTAGAACTTCCTCCAAAGAGCGAGCCAAGAACAGGGCTTTGCTCTCGTTATCACGCGCCTCCGTTTTTGCACGGTCGCGTTCTTCTGCATATTTTGCAGACACAGTCTTCTCTTCACCAAGCATCTGATCAAACTTCTTTTTCACATCTTCAACACACTGTAATGAACCAACGCTTTCTTCCATGCGTTTTTTCATATCCGCTATCTGAGCTTGCAATGTTGCGACTTGCTCTGATAGGTTTTTCTTTGCTTCCGCCTCCTCTTTTAATTGTTCCAGGAAGCCATTTTTCTCATCTTCCATTTGTTTGAGCTTTGTGCTAAAACTCAGCCTTTGACACCTCTCTTCCTGTAAGAGTTCCTGCGTGTCTTGCAGCTGCGATTCCAAGATAGAAAAATCTTCCGCAATTTCTCTAGATTTGCTGTCTGCTTGAGAAAGCTGATTTGTAACATTGTCCAACTCAACCTGCAGTCGGTTTGCCTTCTCTGACAGCTTAGCACACAATCGGTCACCTTCTGACACCTTGACTTGCGATTCCAGAAGCTGTGCCTCTACTTTTTCCCTCTTATGTTCACAATCTCCTTTTCCCTGCATAAGAGCCTTCACCTCATTGGCTAGCATCTGGGAATAAGAATGTAATTCTGCCACACAGGCTTCTTTCTCCTTTAACTGCTGCTGGACACGTTGGGCTTCATCTTTCCAACTTTCACAGTCCGCACGCCATTCATCTACCACATTGCTCAAAGTAGTGAGCTCATACACAGTACTCAGTAATTTAGCCTCTCTTTCACTTTTCTCGTTGTCGCTGAGAGACAATGTCGTTTTCAGAGCGACATTCTGTTCCTGCGACTCCTGCAGGTCTATTTTTGTAGCTCCCAAAGACTGAAGACTTTTTTCCAGCTGATTACGCAACTCCAACATATCAGCCATACTTTGCTTCTGCAAAGTCTGAATTTCACTTTCCTTTTCCATGAGGATGGTATCTTTCTCCATTATAGTCTCTCTGCGTTTTTGCAACTCGACCAAAAGAAGAGCAGTGGATTCTTCCCACTGTAACACATGAGACTTGAGTAGTTCATTCATTTCCTGCAAGTTTCTATGCTCCATTTTAAGCAATTCCAAGGCTTGTTCCTTTTCTTCCATTTTCCGTTGCAAGGCATCCAACTCAGCCCTGCACACATACTCGGTTTCCTCCAAACCGATGGCCTCCATTGGCTGCTGGCGTCTCTGTTTCCAGCCTGCCATGCTCTCTTGGTGATCCTTTTGTTGAGCTGCAAAGCTCCGCTGTTTCAGCATCTCCCCCATTTTGGGTTTACTTTTCATCTGAGAACCCTGCGTCTCCAAAGCAGTTTCATTTGCCCCAGTGTTGCTAGGGACAACAACTTTTCTCTTTAGCCGATTCCGTTCAGGCATGGATGGGGCTGGTTCAGACGGTAACATCCCCTCCATCCATAGAATCCGGTCTCTCATTTCATCTATCTTTGCATTCTTCAGGCGTTTTGAACGCCCCATCTTCAATAACTCCACAAACAAATTTTTCACAGTCCAGCAAAAATTTTTCAGACCACTGTCTCTTTAACACATGTAGTTTTTCTCTCTCTCTTGCAAGATCTCTTTTCCTGCACACACAGTTTGTGCAGTCACTTGCACCAGACACAACAAAGTTCATCAAATAATTTTGAGACCGCTGTCTCTTTAAAACACTTTTTTTTTCTGTCAGGATCTTCTCTCCTGCACACATAGATTGTGCAATCTCATGCACCAGACAAAGTTCATCAAACATATGCACTCCATTGCAGGGATCTTGCTGCTTCTGCCCACTGCATACCTCCACCATATGTGAGGGATTAGCTCGGTGGTAGGCGTGGATGACTCCTTGGGGGGTGCGTTTTCACAGAGAAATAGCCCAAAAGTGCTTGCAAACAACAGGTTTATTCTTCACACAAGTGCATGCAGCAAAAACATCAAAATAAAATAAAACAAAATAAATCCTTGCCTCTGTGGGCGGCTACCTTCTCACGCTGGAACCTACCTAAGAAGTCTTCCCAACCTACTGTTGGGCCGACACTGCTGATCCTACAGCAGACACTCAAATGTCCATTTGTTTGCTTTTCACACAGCACAAACATTGTCCATTGAACATGTCCCTTTGTTTTCTTTCACATCAACAACACTTCGTCTTCTCACCTTTGAGACGTCTTCACTCTTGGTTACCGTCCCGGGCACACATCACTCCGGGGGGTCTTCTCCCAGGACCACACATCCTGTCGGGAGGCACACGCTGACTGTCCTCCTGCTCCCAGCCCACATGGCTTCAGGACACAGCTTCTGGAGGCAGCAAACAACAGGAATTTCTCTGAACAAATTATAGAGCCTTAACTCCCTCATTCTGAACAGGTGAAGGCCTTTCAACTTCCTGCTGGCTAGCTCTGTAGCCAACACCCTAAATTAATTAATGGACTTCTCAATCAGGTGGAAATGTATCTCCTTCTTGTGACTACATTCCCAGATTTAGCTGACTTCCTGTCACAATATATAAATATATATAATATCTATCTATCTTATTCTTTCTATCTATCTTATTCTTTCTATCTATCTTAATCAATCTCTTATTATTTGTATCTATCTTATTCTAACTTATCTTATTCTAACTTATCTTATTCTAACTATCTTACTCTAACTATCTATCTTATTCTATCTATCTATCTTATTCTATCTATCTATCTTATTCTAACTATCTTATTCTATCTATCTTATTCTTTCTATCTATCTTATTCTTTCTATCTATCTTATTCTATCTGCAGAGACTTGCTTGTATTAGGCAGTGTTTCTGTCTGTGTCTGAGCCCTGGAAGAAGCATGTGGGTGTGTGCTGGGAGCCATCTGATTGGTTACAGGGAGGAGCTAAGCTCTCACTCTAGGATCATATTACCAGAGCTGTCTCTGTTGAGCGAGTGAATGAGTCATCCAGCTCACTGAAATCTATAATTTCAAAAGGCATACTTGAGGAGCAGAGAAACACGGTATTTTAAAAATGACCACAATATCAATACCGTGGGTATGCAATACCGTGATATATCGAATTACCGAAAACCGGCACATCTCTAGTTCTGTGGAAAGCAGCACAACCCTGGGTGTTGGTGAGTGATGGCAGATGGAGCCTGGGGGGAAGCTCCACTGCCCACACTCATGCCACATCCAGGGTATTAGCATGCCCTTGGTGGTAGGTGAGGTAGGTAGTGGAGCCTGGTAAGAGGCATTGACACCCTTGGAGGTAGGTGAGGTAGGTAGGGGAGCCTGGGAAGAGGCATTGTCACCCTTGGTGGTAGAGTGCAGATAGCAGAGCCTGGGAAGAGGCATTACCATCCTTTGTGGGAGATAGATGCAGGTAGGTGGGGTTTGGGAAAAGCAGCACAACCCTGGGGGTTGGTGAGTAAGGGCAGATGGAGCCTGGGGGGAAGCTCCACTGCCCACACTCACGACACATTCAGGGTGGTAGCATGCCCTTAGTGTTAAATTTAGTAGGTAACAGAGCATGGGAAGAGGTACTGCCACTCTTGGTGGTAGGTAGGGGAGCCTGGGAAGAGGCATTGCCACTTTTGGTGGTAGAGTGAGGCTAGCAGAGTGTGGGAAGAGGCATTGCCATCCTTTAAGGGAGGTGTATGCAGGTAGGTGGGTTCCGTGGAAAGCACCACAACCCTGGGTGTTGGTGAGTGAGGGCAGATGGAGCCTGGGGGGAAGCTCCACCGCCCACTCTCACGCCACATCCGGGGTGGTAGGTGAGGTAGGTAGGGGAGCCTGGTAAGAGGCATTGCCACTTTTGGTGGTAGGTGAGGTAGGAAGGGGAGCCTGGGAAGAAGAATTGTCACCCTTAGTGGTAGGTGAGGTTGGTAGGGGAGCCTTTGCCACTCTTGGTGGTAGAATGCGGCTAGAAGAGCTTTCCATTAGGCATTACCATCCTTTGTGGGAGATGGATGCAGGTAGGTTGGGTCTGGGAAAAGCACCACAACCATGCTGGGATTTTTACTACATCTATAGAAAAACCCATGCTGGGATCTGTAGTACATCTATAGAAAAATCAATGCTGGGATCTGTAGTCCATCTATAGAAAAATCCATTTGTGGGAGATGGGATGCAGATAGGTGGGGTCTGGGAAAAGCAGCACAACCCTGGGTGTTGGTGAGTGAGGGGAGATGGAGCCTGGGGGGAAGCTCCACCGCCCACACTCACGCCACATCCGGGGTGTTCGCATGCCCTTGGTGTTAAATTTAGTAGGTAGCAGAGCCTGGGAAGAGGTACTAAAACCCTTGGTGGTAGGTGAGGTAAATAGGGGAGCCTCGGAAGAGGCATTGACACCCTTGGTGGTAAGTGAGGTAGGTAGGGGAGCCTGGGAAGAGGCATTGACACCCTTGGTGGTAGGTGAGGTAGGTAGGGGAGCCTGGGAAGAGGCATTGTCACCCTTGGTGGTAGAGTGCAGATAGCAGAGCCTGGGAAGAGGCATTACCATCCTTTGTGGGAGATAGATGCAGGTAGGTGGGGTTTGGGAAAAGCAGCACAACCCTGGGGGTTGGTGAGTAAGGGTTAGGGGTGTGGGGTTGGGTGGGCAGATGGAGCGTGGGGCCGAGGCAGCCCCGTGGTTGTAGACGAGGAGGGTAGCAGAGCCTGGGAAGAGGCACTGCCACCCTTGGTTGGAGATGAGTGCGGGAGGGGGGGTGTCAGTGTGCGGAGAGTGCGGAGAGGAGGGAAGATCTCCCCACACACACAGCACTGCTCTCCGGAGTTGGGTACAATCATTGTCTGTACTGCAGCCGGCATGTCTGTGTGTCCCTGAGGAAGTACAACTCTCAGCATACACTGTAAGTAATGGGTCCCAGTGTGAAATAGGATGCTATGGGACTACATATGCCAGCATGTTTTTTTCTATGGAGGAACTACAGATCTCAGCAATACCCCTGGGGTATGTAGAGATTGCTGGGATCTATAGAAAAATCCATTATAGGATTTGTAGTACATCTATAGAATAATCTATGCTGGGATTTGTACGTGCTTCCACACTGGGACCCATTACTTACAGAGTATGCTGAGAGTTGTACTTCCTCAGGGACACACAGACATGCAGGCTGTAGTACGGACAATGATTGTACCCGACTCCGGAGGGCAGATCTGTGTGTGTGGGGAGATCTTCCCTCCTCTCCGCACACTGACACCCCCCCTCCTGCACTCATCTCCCACCAAGGGTGGCAGTGCCTCTTCCCAGGCTCTACTACCCTCCTCACCTACAACCACGGGGCTGCCTCGGCCCCACGCTCCATCTGTCCACCCAACCCCACACCCCTAACCCTTACTCACCAACCCCCAGGGTTGTGCTGCTTTTCCCAACCCCCACCTACCTGCATCTATCTCCCACAAAGGATGGTAATGCCTCTTCCCAGGCTCTGCTATTTGCACTCTACCACCAAGGGTGACAATGCCTCTTCCCAGGCTGCCCTACCTACCTCACCTACCACCAAGGGTGTCAATGCCTCTTCCCAGGCTCCCCTATCTACCTCACGTACCACCAAGGGTGTCAATGCCTCTTCCCGGACTGCCCTACCCTCCTTACCTACAACCAAGAGGCTGCCTCGGCCCCACGCTCCATCTGCCCACTCATGTATGTATATGTGTACGTGTGTGTGTGTGTATGTATGTATATGTGTACGTGTGTGTGTGTATGTATATGTGTACGTGTGTGTGTATATGTGTACATGTGTGTGTGTGTGTGTATGTATATGTGTACATGTGTGTATGTATGTATATGTGTAAGTGTGTGTGTATATGTGTAAATGTGTGTGTGTGTGTATGTATGTGTACATGTGTGTGTATGTAGTATACGTGTGTGTGTGTGTGTATATATGTATGTATATGTGTACATGTGTATATATATGTATATGTGTACATGTGTGTGTATGTATGTGTATGTATGTACATGTGTGTGTATGTATATGTGTACATGTGTGTGTATATGTGTACATGTATGTGTGTGTGTGTACATGTATGTGTGTGTACGTATGTACATGTGTCTGTATGTAGGTGTGTGTGTGTGTGTGTACATGTGTGTGCATATGTGTACATGTATGTGTGTGTACGTATGTACATGTGTCTGTATGTAGGTGTGTGTGTGTGCATATGTGTACATGTATGTGTGTGTACGTATGTACATGTGTCTGTATGTAGGTGTGTGTGTGAGTGTGCATGTACAGTATGTATGTTTTAATCCTGACCCCCCCCCCCTTTTCCTGTACCATTAGACCTGCTTTTGTAGGGCTTGTTTGTGATAGCAGCAAGGACTGCTGCTACTCTGAAAAGCAATCCATGCTCAGATTGCTTTTCAGAAGCATTTAAAGAGGAAGTAAACCCTCCTCTGCAAGTTGTACCTATAGGTGATCCTATGATAAGGCTTACCTATAGGTACTGTAAATATCTCCTAAACATGTACCGTTTAGGAGATATTTACCTTACATGCATCCAGTGACATCACTGGCGCATGCGCTCTGAAGGAACGGCCGTTGGTGCCGTGTTCCTTCAGAGCCCCGTGCCGTCGGCTCCCGTGCGCATGCGCGGGAGTGAAGTAATCGCGGGTCCAGCCAATCAGATGGCCGGATGCTGCAAACCCGGAAGAAGGGTGACAGAATATGTCACCCACGAGAGAGGTGAGCGGTCGACGATTCGTTCTTAGGTAAGTATTTCATAATGAGCTAGTATGCAATCCATACTAGCTCATTATGTGTTTGTCTTTCAGGTGTACTTTAAAAAAAAAAAGAAATTCTGAGGTTTACAACCTCTTTAACTGGTGGTAAAGAGGCAATATGTTGCCTCCCCACCACCTGTTTTAAGCCCGTAAATGCGGCATTACCACACCGCAACCATGCAATGCACACAGTTGTGGGGTGGTTGCAGTGCAGCCCCATTCACCCTGGGTATACCTGCATCTGCAGCCACAGCATGTGTACACCCCCAGCTGCTGCCTTTGCAGCTAAAGGGGTAGAAGTTGGGGGTAATAAAAACAGCTCAACCATGTGTTTTTACTGCCCCCTCCAACCTGACATGTGAACAAGCCCTTGGTTCCTATCTATGTTGCTGCTTGCTGCCTGTAGGGCAGCCCATTCATTTCAATGGGCTTCCCTACCCCCAGAAATGCAGGGAAAGAAGTCCCTGACCCCTTTTTTAAATTGGGCCGCACCAAAAGCAACCCATGTTTTCCAATGTGTGGGGTACCATTAAGAATTAATGGCACCCCTAAGTGTCGGTTCACACTTGTGCGATGCGGGAACGCTGCGAATATGCAGCGTGTTCCCGCATCGCATCCGCACATCTGGCAGTTCACACTGCCATATGCGATACGCAGGGGGTCTCAATTAAAAGTTAACGACACCCCCAGTTGCGATCTGCAAGTTCGCACAGAATCGGATCGCACAAGTGTGAACCACTGTGCGATCCAATTCTGAGGCGGCTCAAAAAATGCCTCATGTGCGACTTTGCTGCGGAAGCGCTGCAAATTCAGCCATACAAAGTGTATGGCTGAACTCGCATCCGCACATGAGATCGCATGTAATGAAGGAGCAGTGCGCTCCAAATTACATGCGATCTCGTAAACCGCAATAATGTGAACCGACACTAAGGGTCCTTTCACACAGTCCGCTCCGTCGGCGGACTCCATTTATCTCAGCGGGTGATCGATCCGCCGATCCCCCGCTGAGCAGGACAATGACAGCTGTTCTCTGCACTGTGTGCAGAGACACAGCTGTCAGAGCCACATACATCTCTATGGGGGAATCGGATGGGAACGGACCGTCGGTCCGTTCTCATTCAATCCGCTGGACGGATGGAAAATAGGGTTTCCATCCGCCCAGATTTGACGGATCGGATGTCAGCGGACATGTCTCCGCTGACATCCGATGCCCCATAGGGATGCATGGAAGGACCGTTCACATCCGCCAAAAAAAACTGACAGGCGGATCTGAACGGTCCGCCTGTGTGAAAGGGGCCTTAAAGAGGAAGTAAACCCTCCTCTGCAAGTTGTACCTATAGGTGATCCTTTGATAAGGCTTACCTATAGGTACTGTAAATATCTCCTAAACATGTACCGTTTAGATCTTTACCTTACATGCAGCCAGTGACATCATTGGTGCATGCGCTCTGAAGGAACGGCCGCTTTTGCTGTTCCTTCAGAGCCCCGTGCCGTGACCGACGGCTCCCGCGCGCGGGAGTGACGTCACCGCGGCTCCGGCCAATCAGATGGCCGGATGCCGCGATCCCAGAAGACGGGCGACTGGACATGTCGCCCGTCATAGAGGTAAGCGGACGGCACGGGCTCGTTCTAAGGTAAATATTTCATAATGAGCTAGTATGCGATGCATACTAGCTCATTATGTGTTTCTCTTTCAGGGTAAAAAAAAATAAATAAATACATTTTTCGGTTTACAACCTCTTTAAGAGCAGAGCATTTGTCTGTGTGTCAGAAACAAGCATGATTTTGCACGTTCCGTGACACACAGTAATGTGAACCAAGCCTTGGAAGGGGGTGCCTCAAGAGTGAAAATAATTTTCAAGGGCGCCCTGACTGAAAAAAGATTGAGAAACACTGATCTATACAATAACCCATGCTGGGATTTGTGGGAAATGGATGCAGGTAGATGGGGTCTGGGGAAAGCAGCACAACCCTGGGTGTTTGTGAGTGAAGCACGATGGAGCATGGGTGGTAGCATGCCCTTGGTGGTAGGTAGGGCAGCCTAGGAAGAGGCATTGTCACCCTTAGTGGTAGGTGAGGTAGGTAGGGCAGTCCGGGAAGAGGCATTGACACCCTTGGTGGTAGGTGAGGTAGGAAGGGGAGCCAGGGAAGAGGCATTGACACCCTTGGTGGTAGGTGAGGTAGGTAGGGCAGCCTGGGAAGAGGCATTGTCACCCTTGGTGGTAGAGTGCAGATAGCAGAGCCTGGGAAGAGGCATTGCCGTCCTTTGTGGGAGATAGATGCAGGTAGGTGGGGGTTGGGAAAAGCAGCACAACCCTGGGGGTTGGTGAGTAAGGGTTAGGGGTGTGGGGTTGGGTGGGCAGATGGAGGGTGGGGCTGAGGTAGCCCCGTGGTTGTAGGTGAGGAGGGTAGCAGAGCCCGGGAAGAGGCACTGCCACCCTTGGTGGGAGATGAGTGGGGGAGGGGGAGGTGTCAGTGTGCGGAGAGGAGGGAAGATCTCCCCACACACACAGATCTGCTCTCCGGAGTCGGGTACAATCATTGTCTGTACTGCAGCCGGCATGTCTGTGTGTCCCTGAGGAAGTACAACTCTCAGCATACACTGTAAGTTATGGGTCCCAGTGTGGAATAGGATGCTATGGGAATACATAATCCAGCATGTTTATTCTATGGAGGAACTACAGATCTCAGCAATACCAATGGATCCATTATAGAACTTGTATTAAATCTATAGAATAATCCATGCTGGGATTCAGTTCAGTTGTAGAATATTAAAGATTGAGACCTCATTATTGGTGTATGCTGGAAGTTGTAGTCCTCCTCGCCGGCATAGTAGTGCTATAGTGCTGGGGTTTGTAGTAGCTCCGGCTCCGGAGAGCAGCGCTGTGAGTGGAGCGACCTTCCCGCCTGCTGCTCTGTCCGCACACTGGCCCGCGTCTCCTGGGCTCGGATATTTATAAGGTTTAGGCCACGCCCATCGCTCCACTGATGACGCCAACGGCTCCACTGGTCACGCCTACTTACCCTCAGCCCCGGCGTGATTCGCCGCTCTGCTTATTCTGAGCTCAGGCCACTCCCACTCCATGCGCTGGCCACGCGCACCCCATGCACTGATCACGAGAGTGTGCGCACGCAGCTTAGTCTCATGTGAGGTGTGGTGGGCGGGGTTTAGCTTCTGAAGGGGAAGAATTCCAATCATTGGCCCAGATAGAGCGGCGCGCGCAGCCCGTTGCTATACCCTCGTCACTTCCGCCCCGGTGCGCATGCGCAGAAGGCATTCTGGAGGTCCGATGTGTATAGCGCACAGCTGATTGAGTAGAGGCGGGGCTGAGGCGTCATCGAGTTCTTACAGGGGGCGGGGCGGGGAGGATTAGGAGACTTGCGGCCGTGTAATAAATGTATTAAAAGTAGTTCCTTCGGTACTTTATACTCCCCGCCCCCTGTAAGAACTCGATGACGCCTCAGCCCCGCCTCTTCTCATTCCGCTATACACATCGGACCTCCAGAATGCCTTCTGCGCATGCGCACCGGGGCGGAAGTGACGAAGTATAGCATTCTGTCATAGATGAAGTGTAGTGGGCGGGGTTTACTCCTCTGACGGGGAAGAAGTGACATGAATGGAATGTAAACCCTAATTGGGTGTAGAAGGCGGGGTTAGGGGTGGGCGGGGCCTCATCCTATCCTTTGTTTTGTTTGGATAAAGTAGTGAAGGATGACAGGAAGTCACCAGGTAACACCGGTGTCCCCGTTGGAAGATTTACCCCCTACTTCCTGTCTCAGTGATAATAGTTTTCTGGCCAATCAGAGGCAGCCGACCCATCCCCCAGCTGCTTGGATTGGCTTTGATCAGCTCATCGCTATGGTAACCGGGATGAATATATCATACTCCCCCATCCCCCACAATCCTTTCATGTCTTTTCAGGATTACTCCGCCCACAATCCTGCGACAAGTGTGAAAGGGGCGGTTCCCGCCATAGAAACGCCTTACAGATCTTTTCTGCATCAGCGTTTTTCATGCCTCTTTTTCTTCTGGAGCGGAAGATTTACCCCTTAATGACCGGGCAGTTGTTTGCCATTCGGCACTGCGTGACTTTAACTGACAATTGCGCGGTCGTGCGACGCTGCACCCAAATGAAATTGACGTCCTTTTTTTCCCACAAACAGAGATTTCTATTGGTGGGATTTCATCACCTCTGCGATTTTTACTTTTTGGAAAAAAAAGCGACAATTTTGAAAAAATAACATTTTTCAAATTTTTTTATATGAAATTCCCCAAAAAAATGTAAAAATCAAAATTTTTTAACATTTTCGGCCAATTTGTTCCCTGCTACATATGTTTGGTAAAAAAAAATCGCAATAAGCGTATTTTGATTGTTTTGCGCAAAAGTTATCGCAGCTACTAACTACGGGAAAGATTTATGTCGTTTTTATTGTTTGTAATGGCGGCGATCTGCGATTTTTTTAGCGGGACTGCGACATTGCGGCGGACAGATCGGACCCCTGACTGACATTTCTGACACTTTTGAGGGGACCAGTGACATTACTGCAGTAATCAGTGCTATACATATGCACTGTCACTGTACTAATGACACTGGCAGGGAAGGGGTTAAGTTTATTGGTGATGCAGGGGTGTGTCCCTAGGGGCGTGCTTCTAACTGTGAAGGGGCGTGGCTAGTGATATAACCACAGAGACATACGATCCTACATAGCAGGACCATATGATCTCTGCAGTTACACCAGGGAGAATGACAGGCGGCTTTGTTTACATCATCCGCCTGCCTTTCTCCCTCTCCAGCGGGAGATCGCCAGTGACTGGAGGACATCGGAGCCGCCGGTCACACGCGTGGACTTCTTAGGGAATGAGCGGGGGCGGGAGTGCGCCCCCTAGAGGCTTGCAGGCGAGCGATGTAGTACTACGTCACTTTGCATGTCCGGGGCTGACTGCCGCAGTAAATAGTCGTGCGGCGGTCGGCAAGCGGTTAATGACCGGGCAGTTGTTTGCCATTCGGCACTGCGTTACTTTAATCACTAAAGCCCCGGAGGATTTGGCTGCTCAATGACCAGGCCACTTTTTAAAACTTGGCACTGCGTGACTTTAACCACTTGCCGACCGCTCACATTGAGCCTACTGCAGCAAAGTGGCTCTCCTGGGTCCTACGTCACTGAATCCCGCCCCCTCTCGGTGTATTCAGACACAGCGGGAGTCACCGCCGATCACCACAGCTCTTCCCCCCCGATCATCGGCAACAGACCGAGGAAATCCGTCTGCTTGTGTAAACAAAGGGGGCGGATCTTCTCTGTGACAGGCAGGGACAGATTACAGGATATAGTTAGTAGCTGCGATAACTTTTGCGCAAACCAATCAAAATACGCTTATTGCGATTTTTTTTACCAAACATATGTAGCAGAATACAAATTGGCCTAAAATGTTAAAAAATTTTGTTTTTTACATTTTTTGGGGGGAATTTCATATAAAAAAATGTGAAAAATATATTTTTTCAAAATTGTTGCTCTTTTTTTGTTTTTAGCGCAAAAAATAAAAATCGCACCGGTGATCAAATACCACCGAAAGAAAGCTCTGTTTGTGGGGGATAAAAAGGACATCAATTTAATTTGGGTACAGCGTCGCACGACCGTGCAATTGTCTGTTAAATTTGCACAGTGCCAAGTTGCAAAAAGTGGCCTGGACGTAAAGCAGGAAAATCCTCCGGTGGTAAAGGGGTTGAAGCAGTGGCGTACCTAGAGCATTTGGCACCCGGGGCGGATCCTATATCTGGCACCCCCCCCCCCCCCCCACTTTAAAATGTAAAAACACCCGCAAAAAATTGTAATGTCTCCAAGAATATTTATTGCACAAATTTCCCAGCCCCCCTATCACAGTGCCCTTTGCAGTCTGCCCCCCCCCCCTGTCTCTCTAATCACAGTTCCCCCTTTTGCACTCTCTGCCTCCCTACCTTTGGCATAGACAGATAGCTAATACTATTATCAATGTGTTTAAGTTTGAGTAGGAGATTGGAGACATGCTAAAGGAGATAGTCAGAGACTGAGGACATGATGCAAGAGATGGTCAGAGACTGAGGACATGATGCAAGAGATGGTCAGAGACTGAGGACATGATACAAGAGATGGTCAGAGACTGAGGACATGATACAAGAGATGGTCAGAGACTACGGACCTAATACAAGAGAAATCTGATACTGAGGATATGATACAAGAGATGGTCAGAGACTACGGACGGGATACTAGAGATGGTCAGAGACTGCAGAAAACACACAGGAGATGGTCAGAGACTGAGGACATGATACAGGAGATGATCAGAGACTGTGGACATGATCCAAGAGATGGTTGGTCAGAGACTGAGGACATGATCCAAGAGATGGTCAGAGACTGAGGACATGATCCAAGAGATAGTCAGAGACTGAGGACATGATCCAAGAGATGGTCAGAGACTGAGGACATGATCCAAGAGATGGTCAGAGACTGAGGACATGATCCAAGAGATAGTCAGAGACTGAGGACATGATCCAAGAGATAGTCAGAGACTGAGGACATGATCCAAGAGATGGTCAGAGACTGAGAAGAGCATTAGGGGGGCCGGAGAGCACAGGGCAAGCAGAGAGCACTGGAGGAGCTGAAGGGCGCGGGGGGGGGGGGACTGGAGAGAATTAAGAGGGGTTTGAAAAGCATTGTAGGGGGGTTGGAAGGCGCAGGGGTGGAACTCACTGAGGGGGGAGGCAGGGAGCACAGGGGGGTGGAGAGCACTGGGGGAGCCAGAGAGCATAGGGGGGAGATGAAAAGCACTGCGGGGAGCTGAAGAGCACTGGGGGGCTAAGGAGCGCTGGGGGGCAAGAGCACTGAGGGTGTTAAGAGCAAGGGGGGTGTTAAGAGCAGGGGGTGTTAAGAGCAGGGGGGGGTGTTAAGAGCAGGGGGGGGTGTTAAGAGCAGGGGGGTGTTTAGAGCAGGGGGGGGGGTGTTAAGAGCAGGGGGGGGTGTTAAGAGCAGGGGGGGGGGTGTTAAGAGCAGGGGGGGTGTTAAGAGCAGGGGGGTGTTAAGAGCAGGGGGGTGTTAAGAGCAGGGGGGGTGTTTAGAACAGGGGGGGTGTTAAGAGCAGGGGGTGTTAAGAGAAGGGGGTGTTAAGAGCAGGGGGGGGGTGTTTAGAGCAGGGGGGGGTGTTTAGAGCAGGGGGGGTGTTTAGAGCAGGGGGGGGTGTTTAGAGCAGGGGGGGTGTTTAGAGTAGGGGGGGTGTTTAGAGCAGGGGGGGTGTTTAGAACAGGGGGGGGTGTTAAGAGCAGGGGGGGTGTTAAGAGCAGGGGGGTGTTTAGAGCAGGGGGGTGTTTAGAGCAGGGGGGGGTGTTTAGAACAGGGGGGGTGTTTAGAACAGGGGGGGTGTTTAGAAAAGGGGGGGTGTTAAGAGAAGGGGGTGTTAAGAGCAGGGGGGGTGTTTAGAACAGGGGGGGGTGTTTAGAACAGGGGGGGTGTTAAGAGCAGGGGGGGGTGTTTAGAACAGGGGGGGTGTTTAGAACAGGGGGGGGGGTGTTAAGAGCAGGGGGGTGTTAAGAGAAGGGGGTGTTAAGAGCAAGGGGAGGGGGGGCTGGAGAGCACTAGGGGGCCAGCAAGTTGTATAGGAGAGGGGATGGGACAGCTGCATATCGATGATTTGATCTTTACATATTCCTTCTGCTGCCGCTAACTGACTGCAGGAGGGAGAGGAGAATCGGCCATTCAACGGCAGCAGGAGAAATACGGAAAGATGAATCCTTCTATATCCAGCTGTCCCATCTCCTCTCCAGTCCAGTCACACAGACACACAGGAGGAGGCTGCTCAGTGCTCACCTTCTTCCCGCCGGCCGCCGCCCCCGCGAGCAGCGCGGACTTTAGAAACTGCAGCTCCTTCCCACTGGCTGATATTCCGAGCAGCCTGACACCCCCCCAGTGCGTGGCACCCGGGGCGGCCCGCCCCCCCGCCCCCCCCCCGTAGGTACGCCACTGGGTTGAAGTGTTGTTAAAGAGGAAGTAAACCCTCCTCTGAGACTCGTACCTATAGATGATCCTATGATAAGGCCCCCCTATAGATGATCCTATGATAAAGCCCCCCTATAGATGATCCTATGATAAGGCCCCCCTATAGATGATCCTATGATAAGGCCCCCCCTATAGATGATCCTATGATAAGGCCCCCCCTATAGATGATCCTATGATAAGGCCCCCCCTATAGATGATCCTATGATAAGGCCCCCCCTATAGATGATCCTATGATAAGGCTTCCCTATAGATGATCCTATGATAAGGCCCCCCCTATAGATGATCCTATGATAAGGCTTACCTATAGATGATCCTATGATAAGGCCCCCCTATAGGTGATCCTATGATAAGGCTTACCTATAGATGATCCTATGATAAGGCCCCCCTATAGGTGATCCTATGATAACGCCCCCCTATAGATGATCCTATGATAACGCCCCCCCCCTATAGATGATCCTATGATAAGGCCCCCTATAGATGATCCTATGATAAGGCCCCCCCTATAGATGATCCTATGATAAGGCTTACCTATAGATGATCCTATGATAAGGCCCCCCCTATAGATGATCCTATGATAAGGCCCCCTATAGATGATCCTATGATAAGGCCCCCCCTATAGATGATCCTATGATAAGGCCCCCTATAGATGATCCTATGATAACGCCCCCCCTATAGATGATCCTATGATAAGGCTTACCTATAGATGATCCTATCATAACGCCCCCCCTATAGATGATCCTATGATAAGGCTTACCTATAGATGATCCTATGATAAGGCCCCCCTATAGGTGATCCTATGATAACGCCCCCCTATAAGTGATCCTATGATAACGCCCCCCTATAGATGATCCTATGATAAGGCCCCCCCTATAGATGATCCTATGATAAGGCCCCCCCTATAGATGATCCTATGATAAGGCCCCCCTATAGATGATCCTATGATAAGGCTTACCTATAGATGATCCTATGATAAGACTCCTCCCTATAGATGATCCTATGATAAGGCCCCCCTATAGATGATCCTATGATAAGGCTTACCTATAGATGATCCTATGATAAGACTCCCCCCTATAGATGATCCTATGATAAGGCCCCCCTATAGATGATCCTATGATAAGGCCCCCCCTATAGATGATCCTATGATAAGGCCCCCCTATAGATGATCCTATGATAAGACCCCCCTATAGATGATCCTATGATAAGGCCCCCCCTATAGATGATCCTATGATAAGGCTTACCTATAGATGATCCTATGATAAGGCCCCCTATAGATGATCCTATGATAAGGCCCCCCCCCTATAGATGATCCTATGATAAGGCCCCCCTATAGATGATCCTATGATAAGGCCCCCCTATAGATGATCCTATGATAAGGCCCCCCCTATAGATGATCCTATGATAAGGCTTCCCTATAGATGATCCTATGATAAGGCTTACCTATAGATGATCCTATGATAAGGCCCCCCCCTATAGATGATCCTATGATAAGGCTTACCTATAGGTGATCCTATGATAAGGCCCCCCCTATAGATGATCCTATGATAAGGCCCCCCCTATAGATGATCCTATGATAAGGCTTACCTATAGGTGATCCTATGATAAGGCCCCCCCTATAGATGATCCTATGATAAGGCCCCCCCTATAGATGATCTTATGATAAGGCCCCCCTATAGATGATCTTATGATAAGGCTTACCTATAGGTACTGTAAATATCTCCTAAACATGCACCGTTTAGGAGATATTTACCTTACATGCATCCAGTGACATCACATGCGCTCTGAAGGAACAGCCGCTGGTGCTATTTCTTCAGAGACCCGTGCCATGACCGTCGGCTCTCGCGCGCGTGCACAGGATTGACGTCACCGCGGCTCTGGCCAATCAGATGGCCGGATGCCGCGATCCCGGAAGACGGGCTACTGGACATGTCGCCCGTCATAGAGGTGAGCGGACGGCACGGCGGGGGCTCGTTCTAAGGTAAGTATTTCATAATGAGCTAGTATGCGATGCATACTAGCTCATTATGTGTTTCTCTTTCAGCTTGTAAAAAAAAAAAAAAAATGAACTGAGTTTACAACCTCTTTAACTGTTGTAGAACGCAATCCTCTAGCATACATAGACATTTATTGGTGTATGTATGTGTGGCCTGTGTTCTGGATCCTAAATCCTTGGTTGGAAATTCAGGATCCCTTTTCCTTTGCTACAATTGTGTTATTTCTGATTTTGTTTGAATTCTCTGATTTCACTTCAAAAGCCAAAAGAGCAGTAAATTGATTATTCACTGCAACATTTGTGGTCTCGGTTATTTACCATGACAGAACTGATAGTGTCAGATGGGTTGGAGCAGGCTCAGGGTGTAAGAGGTGACGAGGATGCCCATGCAACAAGCCACCCCCAAGGGGGCCGGGCTACAGTTGCAAACGGGGTAGGGGTGTATTTACCAAACATTTGCTGAGCTTTAAGCCCCGTACACACGCAACGATTATCGGCCGACCAGTCGTCCGTCTTTTGTCCAGAGTGGTGTCTGTTGGTTGGAATGTGCCTAGACTGCACACAAATTTTCTCGCCCAACAAAATTCTACTTCAGAAGTGATGTCATGTGTTGGTTTGCTTTCTTTGTTCTTTCTTCACTGAGCATGCCCAGACTTGCTCATCAGATTTTTCCCTGTCGAAATCTGTACTGACCGCACGAAAATTGGCCGTGTTTTGACGGCAGACAAAAATTTTATAGCCTGCACACCAGATTTTTTGATACATAGTGTTAGGGTTACAGTTAGATATGGGTTAGGGGGTTAGGGATATAGGATTAAGGTTAGGGTTAGGGATGGGGTTAGGAGTTAGAGTTAGGGGTTAGGGTTAGGCATTTGGATTAGGGTTAGGGGTTAGTGCTAAGGGTTAGGGGATTGGGGTTAGGGTTGGGTGAGGTTTGGGTTATGGTTAGGCTTAGGGTTACGGTGTTAGCTTTAGGGCTAGGGTTAGAGGGTTATGGTTATAGGGTGAGGGTTAGGGTTAGAGGGTGAAGGTTAGGGTTAGAGGGTTAAGGTTAGGGTTATGGCTTAGAGTTAGCATTAGGGTTATGGTCAGGACTAGAGCTAGGGTTAGAGTTAGGATTAGCATTAGGGTTAGGGCTATGGTTACGGCTAGGGTTAGGGTTTTATTTAGTGCTAGGTTTAGAGGGTTAGGGTTAGAATTAAGGTTAGTGTTATTTTTAGGGCTAGGGTTAGAGGGTTAGGGTTAGGAGTTAGTGTTAGAGGGTTAGGGTTAAGGTGAGAGGGTTAGGGTTAGAAGGTTAGGGTTATGGTTTAGGGTTAGGGTTAGGGTTAGAGTTAGTGTTAGGGTTTGGGGTTAAGGTTAGGGAATAGGGGTTAGTGGTTAGGGTTAGGGTTGGATGAGGTTTGGGTTAGGGTTAGGGCTTGTCTAGGGCTAGGATTGGGGGTTAGGGTTAGATACTTAGGGTTAGGGTTAGATACATAGGGTTAGGGTTAGATACCTAGGGTTAGCATTTGGGGGTTAGGGTTAGGGGTTAGGGTTAGGCATTTGGATTAGGGTTAGGGGTTAGTGCTTAGGGTTAGGGGATTGGGGTTAGGGTTGGGTGAGGTTTGGGTTATGGTTAGGCTTAGGGTTACGGTGTTAGGGTTAGGGTTAGAGGGTTATGGTTAGAGGGTAAAGGTTAGGGTTGGAGAGTTAAGGTTAGAGGGTTAGGGTTAGGGAGTTAGGGTTAGATAAGGTATGTTTTAAGGTTGGCTAGGGTTTGGGGTTAGAGTTAGGGTCTAGGGTTAAGGGTTAGGGTTAGAGGGTTAGTGGTTATGGTTAGGGTTATGGCTTAGGGTTAGGGTCAGACCTAGGGCTAGGGTTAGACTTAGGGTTAGAATTAGGGTTAGGGCTAGGGTAGGTTTATTTTTAGTGCTTAGGGTTAGAGGGCTAGGGGTAGGGGTAGAATTTAGGGTTAGGGAGTTAGGGTTAGGGGGGTTAGGGTTAGATAGGGTTTGTTTTAAGGTTGGATAGGGTTTGGGGTTAGAGTTAGGGTTTGGGTTAAAGCTTAGGGTTAAGAGTTAGGGTTAGAGTTAGGGTTATGGCTTAGGGTTAGCGTTAGGTTTAGGGTCAGGCCTTGAGCTAGAGTTAGGATTAGCATTAGGGTTAGGGCTATGGTTACGGCTAGGGTTAGGGTTTTTTAAGTGCTAGGTTTAGAGGGTTAGGATTAGGGTTAGAGGGTTAGGGTTAGAATTAGGTTTGGGGTTAGGGTTATTTTTAGGGTTAGGGTTAGAGGGTTAGGGTATGGGGGTTAGGGTTAAGGTGAGAGGGTTAGGGTTATGGTTAGAGGGTTAGGGGTTAGGGTTAGATACTTATGTTTAGGGTTAGTGTTAGAGCATTAGGGTTAGGGTAAGAGTAACAGTAAGGGTTAGGGGGTTAGGATTAGAGGGTTAGGGCTAGGGGATAGGGTTAGGGTGAGAAACTTAGGGTTAGGGTTAGGCTGAGGGTTAGAGGGTTAGGGTGTTACAGTTAGAGTTATGGTTAGAGTTAGAGGGTTAGGGTTAGAGTGTTAGGGTTAGGGTTGGGGTTAAGGTTAGGGTTAGTGGTTAGGGTTAGGGGTTAAGATTAGGGTTAGATACATAGGGTTAGGGTTAGATACATAGGGTTAGGGTTAGATACATAGGGTTAGGGTTAGATACATAGGGTTTGGTTTAGATACCTAGGGTTAGCGATAGGGGGTTAGGGCTAGGTTAGGGCTAGGGTTAGATATAGAGGGTTAGGGTTATATACATAGGGTTCGGGTTCGCATTTGATACATAGTGTTAGGGTTACAGTTAGATATGGGTTAGGGGGTTAGGGATAGAGGATTAAGGTTCGGGTTAGGGATGGGTTTAGGGGTTAGGAGTTAGGGGTTAGAGTTAGCGTTAGGCATTTGTTTTAGGGGTTAGTGCTAAGGGTTAGGGTTAGGGGATTAGGGTTGGGTGAGGTTTGGGTTATGGTTAGGCTTAGGGTTACGGTGTTAGGATTAGGGTGAGGGTTAGGGTTAGAGGGTTATGGTTATAGAGTTAGGGTTAGAGGGTTAAGGTTAGGGTTAGAGGGTTAGAGTTAGGGCTAGAGGGATAGGGTTAGGGGTCAGGGTTAGAGGGTTAGGGAGTTAGAGTTAAGGGGTTAGGGTTAGATAGGGTATGTTTTAAGGTTGGATAGGGTTTGGGGTTAGGGTCTAGGGTTAAGGGTTAGATGGTTAGGGGTTTGGGTTATGGGTTAGGGTTAGGGTCAGACCTAGGTCTAGGGTTAGAGTTTGGGTTAGAATTAGTGTTAGGGTTATTTTTAGTGCTTAGGGTTAGAGGGGTAGGGTTATGGTTAGAATTTAGGGTTAGGGCGGTTAGGGTTTGATAGAGTTTGTTTTAAGGTTGGATAGGGTTTGGGGTTAGGGTTAGGGTTAGATGGATAGGGTTAGGGTTAGAGGGTTAAGGTTAGGGTTAGAGGGTTAGGGTTAGAGTTAGGGTGAGGGTTAGATGGATAGGGTTAGGGGTTAGGGTTAGAGGGTTAAGGTAGGGGTTAGGGTTAGGGATAGGGTTAAATACTTAGGGTTAGGGTTAGAGTGTTAGGATTAGGGTAAGGGTTAGCGGGTTAGGGTGTTACAGTTAGGGTTATGGTTAGAGTTAGAGGGTTAGGGTAATGGTTAGGGTTAGAGGGTTAGGATTATGGTTTAGGGTTAGAGTTAGTTTTAGAGTTAGGGTTGGGGTTAAGGTTGGGGTTAGTGGTTTGGATTAGGGGTTAAGGTTAGGGGTTAGTGGTTAGGGATAGGGTTGGGTGAGGTTTGGGTTAGGGCTTGTCTAGGGCTAGGATTGGGGGTTAGGGGTTAGGGTTAGGGTGAGGGTTAGATACTTAGTGTGACGGTATCCGGACACCACCGACTGGGTATCTCCGCCAGTAACCTGCTTCCTAAGTTCTGGAACACGGGATCCGTGATTCTGGCTATAGTTACCCCAATAACTCGACAGTACAAGTTTTTGAGTGAAACCAGAATGAGCTCTTTATTAAACCAACTCACAGAATTTTACATACACTTTGAGAATACAACATGATTTAATTATACAGATCCACCCACCACATCACACAATGGTTTCTATACGATCCCCAATGCACATTACTCTGTGTAATTAAATCCCCTAGCAGACAGACAGGTGGGCTCATTACCACACTTAACAATAGGTGAATGGAAAAACTGTCTCAGACCCTATTTTAGACAAAAGCACTTCAATGATTAGCAGACATGATGTCTCTCATAGTTCCTGGACACCCAAATTAGGAGCTACACTTCCTGTGCCTGACAGTCTAAAGAAATAAGATAGATCTTCATATTTCCTGACAGATATTGTTAATGCATTTTATTGTCCCATTTGAAGTAGTCCAAACCATATTCTCAGTGTTCACTACCCTCTTGGTCACCCTGCATCCATAATAGACGCAGGGTGACTTAAACATAAGAGAGCCCCATAAGGCTGGGCATGGTGCCCCCCAACCTCTCTAAAGGAATTTGGGGTCCACAACCCCCATGCCCAAAGTGACTCCTTTCACATTTAGGGTTAGGGTTAGATACATAGGGTTAGGGTTAGATACCTAGGGTTATCGTTAGGGTTAGAGGGTTAGGGTTAGGTTAGGGTTAGATATAGAGGGTTAGGGTTATATACATAGGACTAGGGTTCGGATTTGATACATAGTATTAGGGTTACAGTTAGATATGGGTTAGGGGGTTAGGGATAGAGGGTTAAGGTTAGGGTTAGGGATGGGGCTAGGAGTTAGGGGTTAGGGTTAGGCGTTTGGGTTAGGGGTTAGTGCTTAGGGGATTGGGGTTAGGGTTGGGTGAGGTTTGGGTTATGGTTAGGCTTAGGGTTACGGTGTTAGGGTTAGGGTTAGAGGGTGAAGGTTAGGGTTAGAGGGTTAAGGTTAGGGTTAGAGGGTGAAGGTTAGGGTTAGAGGGTGAAGGTTAGGGTTAGAGGGTTAAGGTTAGGGTTAGAGGGTTAGGGTTAGAGTTAGGGTTAGACGGATAGGGTTAGGGTTAGGGAGTTGGGGTTAGGGTTAGATAGGGTATGCTTTAAGATTGGATAGGGTTTTGGGTTAGAGTTAGGGTCTAGGGTTAGGGTTAAGGGTTAGAGTTAGAGGGTTAGGTGTTATGGTTAGGGTTAGGGTTATGACTTAGGGTTAGTGTTAGGGTCAGACCTAGGGCTAGGGTGAGAGTTAGGGTTAGAATTAGGGTTAGGGTTAGGCAGGGCCACTGATAGGGGGGGACCACCAGCCCTCTTGTAGGGGGCCCAAGTACACAGGGGGGCCCACATAGAGAGGGGGATTAGTGATGGACAACAAATACAGAAATCTTCCTCCAGCACCTGAATCTGATCTCTGTCCCTCTCCCTGCTATCAGCTTTTATCTGCTGAGAAAGACAGTTGTTCCTCATTAATCCCCCTCCCTGTGTGGGCCCCCCTCCCAGCACTTATCTCTGCTCAGGAGTTTATTTGTAACTTTGTTTCTCTCCCTCTGTCTCTCTGATCACTGATCTCCAACTGCCCAGCCTGTATATTTTTTTCATCTCATCTTCATTTTTATTTATTAACATGGGTTTTTTTTAGATTTAGCAGGAATTATGTGAGTTATGTTATATTTGTGTCTGCTAATAGTGATTTTGTTGTCATTTTAGCAAAATATATATTTAATATTTTCTTGGGGGGACCCTGCCAGGTAGTCTTTATGGGGCCCGCGATTTCTAACAGCAGCCCTGGGCTTAGGGCTAGGGATAGGGTTATTTCTAGTGCTAGGGTTATGGTTAGGGGGTTAAGTTTAGGGTTAGAGGGTTAGGGTTATGGTTAGAGGGTAAGGGTCAGGGCTAGGATTAGGGTTCAGGCTAGGGTTAGGGTTAGGGTTATTTTTATGGCTAGTCTTAGAGGGTTAGGGTTAAGGTTAGAGGGTTAGGGTTATGGTTAGAGGATTAGGGATTAGGGTTAGAAACCTACTGTTAGGGTTAGGGTTAGGGGTAGATACAGAGGGTTAGGGTTAGATATATAGGGTTAGGGTTAGATATGAGATAGGGTTAGGGTGTTAGGGTTAGAGGGTTAGGGGGTAGGGTTTAGGGTTTGGATTAGAGTTAGAGGGTTAGGGTTCGGGGTTAAGGTTAGGGTTAGAGGGTTAGGGTTAGAAGGATAGGGTTAGGGGTAAGGTTAGGGTTAGAATTTAGGGTTAGGGGGGTTAGGGTTAGATAGGGTTTGTTTTAAGGTTGGATAGGGTTTGGGGTTAGAGTTAGAGTTAGGGTTTGGGTTAAAGGTTAGGGTTAAGGGTTAGGGTTATGGCTTAGGGTTAGGGTAAGGCCTAGAGCTAGGGTTAGAGTTAGGATTAGCATTAGGGTTAGGGCTATGGTTATGGCTAGGGTTACGTTTTTTTTAGTGCTAGGTTTAGAGGGTTAGGGTTAGAGGGTTAAGGTTAGAATTAGGGTTAGGGTTAGAGGGTTAGGGGTTAGGGTTATGGTTATGGTTATAGGGTTACGGCTTAGGGTTAGGGTTTGATACTTACGGTTAAGGTTAGGGTTAGAGCATTAGGATTATGGTTAGGGTAAGGGTTAGGGTTAGGATTAGAGGGTTAGAGTTAAGTTTAAAAGGTTAGGGTTAGGTTTAGGGCTAGGGGATAAGGTTAGGGTGAGATACTTAGGGTTAGGGTTAGGCTTTGGGTAAGGGTTAGGGGTTAGGGTTAGATATTTAGGGTTAGGCTTAGGGTTAGGGTAAGGATAAGGGTTAGGGATTAGGGTTAGGGTTAGATACTTAGGGTTAGGGTTAGAGTGTTAGGATTAGGGTTATGGTAAGGGTTAGGGTTAGAGGGTTAGGGTGTTACAGTTAGGGTTATGGTTAGAGTTAGAGGGCTAGGGTTAGAGGGTTAGGGTTATGGTTTAGGGTTAGAGTTAGTGTTAGGGTTAGGGTTGAGGTTAGGGTTAGTGGTTAGGGTTAGGGGTTAAGGTTAGGGGTTAGGATTATAGGGTTAAGGTTAGAGGGTTAGGGCTTAGGGTTAGGGTTAGATACTTACAGTTAGGGTTAGTGTTAGAGCATTAGATTTAGGGTTGGGGTAAGGTTATGGGTAAGGGTTAGGGCTAGGTGATAGGGTTAATGTGAGATACTTAGGGTAAGGCTTCGGCTAAGGGTTAGGGGTTAGGGTTAGATACTTAGGGTTGGGGTTAGGGTTAGGGTAAGGGTTAGGTGTTAGGGTTAGGGATAGGGTTAGATACTTAGGGTTAGGGTTAGAGTGTTAGGATTAGGGTTAGGGTAAGGGTTAGGGTTAGGATTAGAGGGTTAGGGTGTTGCAGTTAGGGTCATGGTTAGTGGGTTAGGGTTAGAGGGTTAGGGTTTAGGGTTAGGGTTAGAGTTAGGGTTAGGGTTGGGGTTAAGGTTATTGTTAGTGGTTATGGTTATGGGTTAAGGTTAGGGGTTAGGGGTTTGTGGTTAGGGTTAGGGTTGGGTGAGGTTTGGTTGAGGGTTAGGGCTTGTCTAGGGCTAGGATTGAGGTTTAGGGGTTAGAGTTAGGGTTAGATACTTAGGGTTAGGGTTAGATACATAGGGTTTGGTTTAGATACCTAGGGTTAGCGTTAGGGGGTTAAGGTTAGAGGGTTAGGTTAAGGTTAGGGCTAGGGTTAGATATAGAGGGTTAGGGTTAGATACATAGGGTTAGGGTTCGGATTTGATACATCGTGTTAGGGTTACAGTTAGATATGGGTTAGGGGGTTAGGGATAGAGGGTTAAGGTTAAGGATGTGGTTAGGGGTTAGGAGTTAGGGTTAGGGGTTAGGCGTTTGGGTTAGGGTTAGGGGTTAGTGCTTAGGGTTAGGGGTTAGGGGATTGGGGTTAGGGTTGAGTGAGGTTTGGGTTATGGTTAGGCTTAGAGTTATGGTGTTAGGATTAGGGTTAGAGGGTTAGGGTTAGAGGGTTATGGTTATAGGGTGAGGGTTAGGGTTAGAGGGTTAAGGTTAGGGTTATGGTTGGGGTTAGAGGGTTAGGATTAGAGTTAGGGTTAGGGTTAGAGGGATAGGGTTAGGGGTTAGGGGGTTAGGGTTAGGGAGTTAGGTTTAGGGGGTTAGGGTTAGATAGGGTATGTTTTAAGGTTGGATAGGGTTTGGGGTTAGAGTTAGGGTCTAGGGTTAAGGGTTAGGGTTAGGGGTTATGGTTAGGGTTATGGCTTAGGGTTAGCGTTAGGGTTAGGGTCAGACCTAGGGCTAGGGTTAGAGTTAGGGTTAGAATTAGGGTTAGGGTTATTTTTAGTGCTTAGGGTTAGAGGGTTAGGGTTAGAATTTAGGGTTAGGGAGTTAGGGTTAGGGGGGTTAGGGTTAGATAGAGTTTGTTTTAAGGTTTGATATGGTTTGGGGTTAGAGTTAGGGTTAGGGTTTAGGGTTTGGGTTAAAAGTTAGGGTTAAGGGTTAGTGTTAGGGTTAGGGTTATGGCTTAGGGTTAGCATTAGGGTTAAGGTCAGGCCTAGAGCTAAGGTTAGAGTTAGGATTAGCATTAGGGTTAGGGCTATGGTTACGGCTAGGGTTAGGGTTTTATTTAGTGCTAGGTTTAGAGGGTGAGGGTTAGGGTTACAGGGTTAGGGTTAGAATTAGGGTTAGGGTTATTTTTAGGGTTAGGGTTAGAGGGTTAGGGGCTAGGGTTAGAGGGTTAGGGTTAAGGTGAGAGGGTTAGGGTTATGGTTAGAGGGTTAGGGCTTAGGGTTAGGGTTTGATACTTACGGTTAGGGTTAGAGCATTAGGATTAGGGTAAGGGTTAGGGTTAGGATTAGAGGGTTAGGGTTTAGGTTAGAGGGTTAGGTTTAGGGCTAGGGGATAGGGTTAGGGTTAGATACTTAGGGTTAGGGTTAGGCTTTGGGTAAGGGTTAGGGGTTAGGGTTAGATACTTAGGGTTATGGTTAGGGTTAGGGTAAGGATAAGGGTTAGGGATTAGGGTTAGGGAAAGGGTTAGATACTTAGGGTTAGGGTTAGAGTGTTAGGATTAGGGTAAGGGTTAGGGTTAGGGTTAGAGGGTTAGGGTATTACAATTAGGGTTATGGTTAGAGTTAGAGGATTAGGGTTCTGGTTTAGGGTTAGTGTTAGAGTTAGGGTTGGGGTTAGGGTTAGTGGTTAGGGTTAGGGGTTAAGGTTAGGGTTTAGTGGTTAGGGTTAGGGTTGGGGGAGGTTTTGGTTAGGGCTTGTCTATGGCTTGCATTGGGGGTTAGGGGTTAGGGTTAGATACTTAGGGTTAGATACCTAGGGTTAGCGTTAGGGAGTTAGGGTTAGAGGGTTAGGTTAGGGATAGGGCTAGGGTCAGATATAGAGGGTTTGGGTTAGATACATAGGTTTTGGATTTGATACATAGTGTTAGGGTAACAGTTAGATATGGGTTAGGGGGTTAGGGATAAAGAGTTAAGGTTAGGATTAGGGATGGGGAAAGGGGCTAGCAGTTAGGGTTAGGGGTTAGGGTTAGGCATTTGGGTTAGGGTTAGGGGTTAGTGCTTAGAGTTAGGGGTTAGGGAATTGGGGTTAGGGTTGGGTGAGGTTTGGGTTATGGTTAGGCTTAGGGTTACGGTGTTAGGATAAAGGTTAGGGTTAGAGGGTTTTGGTTAGAGGGTGTGGGTTAGGGTTAGAGAGTTAAGGTTAGGGTTATGGTTAGGGTTAGAGGGTTAGGGTTAGGGTTAGAGGGATAGCGTTAGGGGTTAGGGTTAGAGGGTTAGAGTAAGGGAGTTAGGGTTAGATAGGGTATGTTTTAAGGTTGGATAGGGTTTGGGGTTAGAGTTAGGGTCTAGGGTTAGGGTTAAAGGTTAGGGTTAGAGGGTTAGGTGTTATGGTTAGGGTTATGGGTTAGCGGTAGGGTTAGGGTCAGACCTAGGGCTAGGGTTAGAGTTAGGGTTAGGGCTAGGGTTAGGGTAGGGTTAGGGTTATTTACTCTAGAGTTAGAGTTAGTTTTAGGGATAGGGTTAAGGTTAGGGTTAGTGGTTAGGGGTTAAGGTTAGGGGTTAATGGTTAGGGTTAGGGTTGGGTGAGGTTTGGGTTAGGGTTAGGGCTTGTCTAGGGCTAGGATTGGGGGTTAGGGGTTAGATACTTAGGGTTAGGGTTAGTTACATAGGGTTAGGGTTAGATACATAGGGTTAGGTTTAGATACCTAGGGTTAGCGTTAGGGGGTTAGGGTTAGAGGGTTAGGTTAGGTTTAGGGCTAGGGTTAGATATAGAGGGTTAGGGTTAGATACATAGGGTTAGGGTTCGGATTTGATACATAGTGTTAGGGTTAAGGTTAGGGGTTAGGGTTAGGAAGTTAGGGTTAGGGGGTTAGGGTTAGATAGGGTACGTTTTAAGGTTGGATAGGGTTTGGGGTTAGAGTTAGGGTCTAGGGTTAAGGGTTAGGTTTAGAGGGTTAGGGGTTATGGTTAGGGTTATGGCTTAGGGTTAGCATCAGGGTTAGGGTCAGACCTAGGGCTAGGGTTAGAGTTATGGTTAGATTTAGGGCTAGGGTTAGGGTTAGGGTTATTTTTAGTGCTTAGGGTTAGAGGGTTAGGGTTAGAGGGTTAGGGGTAGGGTTAGGGTTAGAATTTAGGGTTAGGGGGTTAGGGTTAGATAGGGGTTGTTTTAAGGTTGGATAGGGTTTGGGGTTAGAGTTAGGGTTAGGGTTTGGGTTAAAGGTTAGGGTTAAGGGTTAGGGTTATGGCTTAGGGTTAGCATTAGGGTTAAGGTCAGTCCTAGAGCTAGGGTTAGAGTTAGGATTATCATTAGGGTTAGGGCTATGGTTACGGCTAGGGTTAGGGTTTTTTTTAGTGCTAGGTTTAGAGGGTTAGTATTAGGGTTACAGGGATAGGGTTAGGGTTAGGGTTATTTTTCGTGCTTAGGGTTAGAGGGTTAGGGGTAGGGTTAGAATTTAGGGTTAGGGAGTTAGGGTTAGATACTTAGGGTTAGGGTTAGGCTTAGGCTTAGGGTTAGGGCTAGGGGATAGGGTTAGGGTGAGATACTTAGGGTTTGGTTTAGGGTAAGGGTTAGGGGTTAGGGTTAGGGTTAGATACTTAGGGTTAGGGTTAGGCTTAGGGTTAGGGCTAGGGGATAGGGTTAGGGTGAGATGCTTAGGGTTAGGCTTAGGGTAAGGGTTAGGTTTAGGGATAGGGTTAGATACTTAGGGTTAGAGTTTTAGGATTAGGGTAAGGGTTAGGGTTAGAGGGTTGGGGTTAGGGTTAGGGTTGCAGTTAGTGTTAGGGTTGGGGTTAAGGTTAGGGTTAGTGGTTAGGGGTTAATGGTTAGGTTTAGGGTTGGGTGAGGTTTGGGTTAGGGTTAGGGCTTGTCTATGGCTAGGATTGGGGGTTAGGGGTTAGGGTTAGATACTTAGGGTTAGGGTTAGTTACATAGGGTTAGGGTTAGATACATAGCGTTAGGTTTAGCTACCTAGGGTTAGCGTTAGGTGGTTAGGGTTAGAGGGTTAGGTTAGGGCTTGGGTTAGATTTAGAGGGTTAGGGTTAGATACATAGGGTTAGGGTTTAGATTTGATACATAGTTTTAGGGTTACAGTTAGATATGTGTTAGGGGGTTAGGGATAGAGGTTAAGGTTAGGGTTAGGGATGGGGTTAGGAGTTCGGGTTAGGGGGTTAGGGTTAGAGGGTTAGGGTTAGATAGGGTACGTTTTAAGGTTGGATAGGGTTTGGGGTTAGAGTTAGGGTCTAGGGTTAGGGTTAGGTTTAGAGGGCTAGGGGTTATGGTTAGGGTTAGGGTTATGGCTTAGGGTTAGGGTCAGACCTAGGGCTAGGGTTAGAGTTAGGGTTAGAATTAGGGTTAGGGCTAGGGTTAGGGTTAATTTTAGTGCTTAGGGTTAGAGGATTAGGGTTAGAGGGTTAGGGGTAGGGTTAGGGTTAGAATTTAGGGTTAGGGAGTTAGGGTTAGATAGGGTTTGTTTTAAGGTTGGATAGGGTTTGGGGTTAGGGTTAGGGTTTGGGTTAAAGGTTAGGGTTAAGGGTTAGGGTTATGGCTTAGGGTTAGCATTACGGTTAGGGTCAGGCCTAGAGCTAGGGTTAGAGTTAGGATTATCATTAGGGTTAGGGCTATGGTTACGGCTAGGGTTAGGGTTTTTTTAGTGCTAGGTTTAGAGGGTTAGGATTAGGGTTACAGGGTTAGGGTTAGAGGGTTAGGGGTAGGGTTAGGGTTAGAATTTAGGGTTAGGGAGTTAGGGTTAGGGGGGTTAGAATTAGATAGAGTTTGTTTTAAGGTTTGATAGGGTTTGGGGTTAGAGTTAGGGTTTAGGGTTTGGGTTAAAGGTTAGGGTTAAGGGTTAGTGTTAGGGTTAGGGTTATGGCTTAGGGTTAGCATTAGGGTTAGGGTCAGGCCTAGAGCTAGGGTTAGAGTTAGGATTAGCATTAGGGTTAGGGCTATGGTTATGGCTAGGGTTAGGGTTTTTTTAGTGCTAGGTTTAGATGGTTAGGATTAGGGTTACAGGGTTAGGGTTAGAATTAGGGTTAGGGTTTGGGTTAGGGTTATTTTTAGTGCTTAGGGTTAGAGGGTTAGGGGTAGAATTTAGGGTTAGGGAGTTAGGGTTATGGTTAGGCTTAGGGTTAGGGTTAGGGGATAGGGTTAGGGTTAGATACTTCGGGTTAGGGTTAGGCTTAGGGTTAGGGTTAGGGCTAGGGGATAGGGTTGGGTGAGATACTTAGGGTTAGGTTTAGGGTAAGGGTTAGGGTTAGATACTTAGGGTTAGGCTTAGGGCTATGGTTAGACACTTAGGGTTAGGGTTAGAGTTTTAGGATTAGGATTAGGGTAAGGGTTAGGGTTAGAGGGTTAGGGTGTTACAGTTAGTGCTATGGTTAGAGTTAGAGGGTTAGGGTTGAGGTTAAGGTTAGGGTTAATGGTTAGGGTTAGGGGTTAAGGTTAGGGGTTAGGGGTTAATGGTTAGGGTTAGGGTTGGGTGAGGTTTGGGTTAGGGCTTGTCTAGGGCTAGGATTGGGGGTTTGGGGTTAGGGTTAGATACTTAGGGTTAGGGTTAGTTACATAGGGTTAGGGTTAGATACATAGGGTTAGGTTTAGATACCTAGGGTTAGCGTTAGGGGGTTAGGGTTAGAGGGTTAGGTTAGGGTTAGGGCTTGGGTTAGATATAGAGGGTTAGGGTTAGATACATAGGGTTAGGGTTCGGTTTTGATACATAGTTTTAGGGTTACAGTTAGAGTTAGGGTTAGGGAGTTAGGGTTAGGGTTAGATAGGGTACGTTTTAAGGTTGGATAGGGTTTGGGGTTAGAGTTAGGGCCTAGGGTTAGGGTTAAGGGTTAGGTTTAGAGGGTTAGGGGTTATGGTTAGGGTTATGGCTTAGGGTTAGCATTAGGGTAAGGGTCAGACCTATTGTTAGAGTTAGGGTTAGAATTAGGGTTAGGGCTAGGGTTAGGGTTATTTTTACTGCTTAGGGTTAGAGTGTTAGGGTTAGAGGGTTAGGGGTAGAATTTAGGATTAGGGGGGTTAGGGTTAGATAGGGTTTGTTTTAAGGTTGGATAGGGTTTGGGGTTAGAGTTAGGGTTAGGGTTAAGGGTTAGGGTTAGCATTAGGTTTAGGGTCAGGCCTAGAGCTAGGGTTAGAGTTAGGATTAGCATTAGGGTTAGGGCTATGGTTATGGCTAGGGTTAATGTTTTTTTAGTGCTAGGTTTAGAGGTTTAGGATTAGGGTTACAGGGTTAGGGTTAGAATTAGGGTTAGGGTTATTTTTAGGGTTAGGGTTAGAGGGTTAGGGTTAGGGGGTTAGGGTAAGAGGGTTAGGGTTAAGGTGAGAGGGTTAGGGTTATGGTTAGAAGGTTAGGACTTAGGGTTAGGTTCTTACTGTTAGGGTTAGTGTTAGAGCATTAGGATTAGGGTAAGGGTAAGGGTTAGAGGGTTAGGGTTAGGGGGTTAGGGTTAGGGCTAGGGGATAGGGTTAGGGTGAGATACTTAGGGTTAGGGTTAGGCTTAGGGTAAGGGTAAGGGATAGGGTTAGATACTTAGGGTTAGGGTTAGAGTTTTAGGATTAGGGTAAGGGTTAGGGGGTTAGGGTGTTACAGTTAGGGTTATGGTTAGAGTTATGGCACTTTTCCACTGCAAGTACCGGCTAGTACCGGCTCGGCTCTACTCGGCCCTGCTTGGCCCGGTTTGCTTTTCCACTGCCGGTACCGCATGGTATAGTGTCGGAAAGGTTCGGTACGGTACGGTATAGGTTTGCTTTTCCACTAAAGTAGTACTAAAGTTAAGTGGGTGGGATAACAACGGGGTGGGTGTGATTCTCTGACCAATCAGTGGCTAGTAGTGACTGCATGCAAAGGATTGTGGGATATGGTACCAGTTTGGTACCTGTTGGAACCACAATCGAGTAGGTACTGTTTTTTCAGAGCCGTACCGTACCGTTCGGTTCCATGCAGTGGAAAAGCAAACCTATACCGTACCGAACCGTTCCGACCCTATACCATGCGGTACCGCAGTGGAAAAGCACAAAAGCGTGCTGAGCCGGTACGGTTCTATGCAGTGGAAAAGCGCCATTAGAGGGCTAGGGTTAGAGGGTTAGGGTTATGGTTTAGGGTAAGTGTTAGGGTTGGGGTTAAGGTTAGGGTTAGTGGTTAGGGTTAGGGTTGGGTGAGGTTTTGGCTAGGGTTAGGGCTTGTCTAGGGCTAGGATTTGGGGTTAGGGGTTAGGGTTAGATACTTAGGGTTAGGGTTAGATACATAGGGTTAGGTTTAGATACCTAGGGTTAGCGTTAGGGGGTTAGGGTTAGAGGGTTAGGGTTATGGCTTAGGGTTAGCATTAGGGTTAGGGTCAGGCCTAGAGCTAGGGTTAGAGTTAGGATTTGCATTAGGGTTAGGGCTATGGTTACGGCTAGGGTTAGGGGTTATTTTAGTGCTAGGTTTAGAGGGTTAGAATTAGGGTTAGGGTTATTTTTAGGGCTAGGGTTAGGATTAGAGGGTTAGGGTTAGAGGATTAGGATTAGTGTTATGGCTTAGGGTTAGGGTTAGGGTTAATGTTATGGTTAGGGTTATGGCTTAGGGTTAGGGTCTAATTTAAAATGTGAGAGGGGGATATGAAATTTACCTTCGGGCTGAAGCCCCTGGTCTTTTCCCCACCTAGCAATGCCCCTGCGTGGTGTGGTGGAAGGAGCACTTATCTGGAACATTCTACTGTTTATCCAGTACAGTATTTTTCACCATATGTTGGGACTGTGATTCACTCACTGATTGTAGGGTGAATGTACTAGTGAGCTGGTGGATATTCAGAGTCTAGCGCTACTAATGTGATGATGTATTGTGCTCTATTTATGGACTATTCTCTCATTTCATGATTATTAGATTGATGGACTTATATAGTATTTGCTGGACATTTATTTATTGTTTAGGACTTCATAGGCGCTGGGTGTGATTTTATAAATTGATACATTTTATATTTTGACTATATTTGGAATATCGGTAATATCGGCAGGTTCCGGGGCCGATACCGATATATATCGGGAAAAGTGAATATCGGCCCTCCCATAATCGGCTTTGCCGATAATCGGTCGATCCCTAATTCAGAGTCATTGGATCCTTCTTCCCCAGCTCAAGAAGGAGAGCTCCATGCTTTAGCAATACCTGTGAGCTATGAAAAGACTTTACATTTATACAGATAGAGATTTACAGAGCTTTTGGTTCCATTTGAAGGGCCAGAAGTTTGTTTTTACTTCGGCAGGTAAACCAATCAAACATGCTAGGTTAAGTGATTGGCTGTCTTCAGCCTTCCAGCTTCTTACTAAGGTAGCAATACTAACATTAAAACTCACACATGGAAGCAGCTTGACCCATGGACCGTGTCATAAGTCAAGGCAGTTATGGCTATCTTAGTAAATGAGTGTGGGATAGTGCCAGGGTTCACCATAGTTGTTTTTTATAATGACCGTTTCTTGTTTTACCTGTTACCAAAGGTGTTACCAAAAGCTGAACATCCCTTCCAGAGATTACAAAAGGTTATATCAAGATGCCCAAGTAAGGATCTTATGAGTATGCATTTTATCTGCATGGACATGTTTTCTGGATGGCCAGAGGCAAATACTACTGCAAAGGCCACAGTAAAAGGTGTTTTTAGAAGTAGTTTGTAAGTACGGAGTCCCAGAAGCTAGAGAGTAACAGAGGAACTATTTTTATGAGAGAGTCCTTACAAAAAGTTTTGAGGTTTTATTTTACACCTCCTACCATCTACAATGTAGTGGAAAAAGTAGAGTAAGAAACTAGAAAACGATTGCCTGAATGTCTTCACATATTTTTTTATTAAGCCGTAAGGGGATTTGTCTCAGCAGCTGAAGGCCTCCTTTCAGATCTCACAGAGAATGTTTCTGGTCTACAAGCTCATTTATGTGTTTTCTCCCCAATTCCAGATCCTAAACGTTTGGAAGGATCTGATAAACTAAAGCCAGGTGACTTGTGGATTGTTAAGACATTTATAAATATATATATTTAATGTGATTTGAAAAGTAGTTCAGTCATGTTGAAGTCCTATTGTCTTCTATACGTCTTCCATTTTATGTAGAATTGTCTGTGATCACCTATGCTAATCAGTCAGCATGTTCACAATTAAGCTAGAAGGCCATTCTGGCCATAGGAGTGTGCAGCCAATTACTCTGTAAATATTTTTTATCAATAGTTTTTTTACAATGAAAAGTCATTTTGTCTGGATTGCTTCCCCGACTCCAGGGGATCTCCTCCGCCGTCCTACCTTGGGCGCTACGATCCAGGTGTCCAGAGAGGCCTTCCTTGGCACCTCAGTCTCGCCATTACCATCTCCCATGACTCCAGTCCTCGGCAATCCTGAGATTCCTCCCGGTTCCCAGAACCCCCAGTTCCAGTGATTGGTCTCGGGTGGCGGTACTCGTGTTTGGGATTTTCTTGGGGATGATGGAAATCTAGTTCCGAGTGCAGTTGCATCTGCTGCCGACCCCCCCCCCCCCCATCCCCCTGGACTTCTGGTGTATTTTCAATTAAGACATTTCCTGCATCACTGCAACCGCAAGCCGGGTATTTCCCGGCAACTCACGAAGTTGGAATCCATTTGTCAGAGGGGAGAACCAATCCGTCACGGCCTTTCTATTCTCTACAAGGCCTTGCTTCACCCGGCATCTGATTTTTGCCCTCAGTTTCTTTCCCAATGGGAATCTGACCTCAACAATCTCAGGCTTCCCAAAATGAAAAGATTTTGTATTTTGTGCAAAAATCCTCCATAGCTTCAAAGTTCAGGAAACTGGGTACAAGATCCTGAACAGATGGTATAGGGTGCCCACAACTCTCCATCAATATTTCCCGCAGGTTCCAGATATATGCTGGCGCTGCAATGGTGAACGGGGCACCATACTGCACATTTTTTGGATGTGCCCAAAACTCAAACCCTTTTGGCAGACAGTGACTGACACCATTATACATCTGACCAATGTGGATCTGGCAGACGACCCAGCGGCATGCCTGCTCCACCTCACGCAGAGGCCGATCAAGAAATACAAATTCTCCCTGACCATTCAACTCCTGAATGCAGCCAGGGCCTGCATTCCTGTCTGTTGGAGATCGGTACACCTGCCAACGAGGTCTCTCTGGTATACTAAAATAAATGAACTCATGGACATGGAAGACCTTACAGCCACTCATCACGGTAGGGAGGGGTCCTTTTGTGACACCTGGGGACCTTGTCTGTACTTTGTTGGTACAGATGCATATCTACAGGAGGCCACACGGCATGACGTTTCTGTGTGAGTGATGCCTGGCAGCCCCCGGGGGTGGGGGCATGGATCCCTTCTCCTTTACAGTCATTTACCCTCCTTTCTTTTATTGCCTTTCTCTTTTACCTGTTCCCATTTCCACTATATCCCAACCTCATTCTCTGTATAGTTGGCGCTCACATTACACCACTCATAACCACTGAATCCACGACATGGACATGGAAGACCTTACAGCCACTCATCACGGTAGGGAGGGGTCCTTTTGTGACACCTGGGGACCTTGTCTGTACTTTGTTGGTACAGACGCATACAGACTACAGGAGGCCGCACGGCATGATGTTTCTGTGTGAGTGATGCCTGGCAGCCCCCGGGGGTGGGGGCACGGATCCCTTCTCCTTTACAGTCATTTACCCTCCTTTCTTTTATTGCCTTTCTCTTTTACCTGTTCCCATTTCCACTATATCCCAACCTCATTCTCTGTATAGTTGGCGCTCACATTACACCACTCATAACCACTGAATCCACGACATGGACATGGAAGACCTTACAGCCACTCATCACGGTAGGGAGGGGTCCTTTTGTGACACCTGGGGACCTTGTCTGTACTTTGTTGGTACAGACGCATACAGACTACAGGAGGCCGCACGGCATGATGTTTCTGTGTGAGTGATGCCTGGCAGCCCCCGGGGGTGGGGGCACGGATCCCTTCTCCTTTACAGTCATTTACCCTCCTTTCTTTTATTGCCTTTCTCTTTTACCTGTTCCCATTTCCACTATATCCCAACCTCATTCTCTGTATAGTTGGCGCTCACATTACACCACTCATAACCACTGAATCCACGAATCCTCTTCCTGTAGTGCCATCCCATGTTTCTTACTACGGGACTACCATCCCTTGACCCGCATATCTGTTTCCGAATACTCGAGCAGCATGTCTCTTTTTATTTTTCTGCAATGGGGATTGTGCCCCTTGAGACCTGCATTACATGCTCAAGATGGTCCATTTCAAGGGGTGTCTATTATGGAGACACGATGACCCTTTGCACTGGTAATCATTGACCCTTCCTGATCCTTGGGTCATAGTTTTATACCTTGCTGGCCAGCTTTGGTCCTGCACATGAAGTTCTATTACCCTATGTGGAATATGATTATGGTTGATTTTGCTGCCTATTGTTTGTAGTCACCGGTTGACCTTAAAATATTATATTCTTGCAAACTGTTCTATGCATACCTTGTACTGTACACTGTAAGAGGTGAGGTTGTAAAGGAAATTTTTACATGCTGTATATTATTGTATTTTATTTTGTATGTATTGCACACGGCACTAATAATGTTTGCATTATTTCGAGTCCTGATTAGAATTAGCCTGCCTATGTTACGCCCCTTGTTACCATAAAAGTACAATTGTAACAATAATGTGATACCTACATAATCATGTGTATAAAAGCCTTCGACAAGACACAAAAAAATTCCAAGCTCTCCTTAGCGACCAACCAAATTGACCTATCCAACCATATGCATTAAAAACAGGGGTTTAGTTGCACCCATTTGCAAATACATGCGTAAGTCACAAAGCCCCGTCAAGGCACCCCATTTTTTGTGGTCCTAACTCTAAATTCTGTGTCTCCATATAAAAGCCTTCAACTGCGTCAAATAAAACAGAAGAGTTCATTGGGAAAGATGCGGAGTGTATCTTTTTGTGTCTGTTCCCTACTGTAGTAGTTATTTGGAACCACCAATCAATATGAGGATAGGAGTTGCCTTTCTACAAAATGTCCAGAAGAGTCCCCACATAGGATTGTTACTCTTTATTGCTTTCACAAAATATCCCATAAAGAGAACCAGTCACCAGTTACAACTTTTCAATTTATCTGACTTCATTGAAACATTAATTTTTTTTATCACAGGTATTTCTATACTGCGGACAATTTACACATTTATATTGCACATTCAGATCAGCCCTCTAGGATCTTATAATCTAAAGTCGGCCATAGAAGGATTGAACCTCGGCTGATTCAGCAGGGACAGGCCTGAGATTCAATCCATCCATGGACAGGCTGGTTGTATTGAAATCGATTGACTTCAGTACAATCAGCCTTTCGGATTTTTGTCATGTGATCAGTGCCAGAGGCTATGGCCGCCAGCAGTGATCATTCTATTCTTCCAGCAGAGAATGCTTCCCACTGGCAGAACACAATGGCACTATGGAAGGGATTCCCCCATCTGTGTTGATGGGGAAATTGAGCAATTTTATTAAGTTCCACCCATTGTGGAAAGAAAGAAAATGGCATAATCTATGGCAGGGATCTCCAAACTACGACCCTCCAGCTGTTGCGAAAGTACACGTCCAATGAGGCATTGTAAAACTCTGACATTCACAGACATGATTAGGCACAATGGGAATTGCAGTTCCTTAACAACTGGAGGGCCATAGTTAGGCAGCCCATAGATCAGGGGTCTCCTAAGTCCCTAAGGTTGGCCATAGAGGAGTGCTTTTTATTCTTTTTCAATCAGCCAGCGGGCTGATCAGAAAAAACTAATGAAATCCCCACCCCCATCTGTTCACATAAAAAAAAGAACCTCTAAAGAAACAGTTATATAGGACCGACATTAACAGTACCACACCAACAAGTATTGTTAGGTTAAAATTTTATTACAATATCCAATAACAAAATCCCACAGAAGGGTCTAAATTGAAAATGTAGAAAACACTATAGAGTTTGATAACGTGGTATAGACAGTTACAGGATGATTCATGTTATCACAATAGCCAAATATAGTCATTCCCTCAATATTATGGTCTCAGGATGGAAAGTGGCAGTAGTAGCATCTCGGCTGTTTCTTCGACTCGTTTCACAGGACAGAGCCTTCTTCTTCTTCAGGAAGAGCAGCTTTGGTAGATTTAACTGTCTCCTTACATGAAAACATATACTGTTGAAGCTGTATACAACATATGGAAGCATATACGAGCTGTTTCTTCGACTTGTTTCACAGGACAGAGCATAGAAACATAGAATGTGTCGGCAGATAAGAACCATTTGGCCCATCTAGTCTGCCCAATATATCTGAATCCTATGAATAGTCCCTGGCCCTATCTTATATGAAGGATAGCCTTATGCCTATCCCATGCATGCTTAAACTCCTTCACTGTATTTGCAGCTACCACTTCTGCAGGAAGGTTATTCCATGCATCCACTACTCTCTCAGTAAAGTAATACTTCCTCATATTACTTTTAAACCTTTGCCCCTCTAATTTAAAACTGTGTCCTCTTGTGGTAGTTTTTCTTCTTTTAAATATGCTCTCCTCCTTTACCGAGTTGATTCCCTTTATGTATTTAAAGGTTTCTATCATATCCCCTCTGTCTCTTCTTTCTTCCAAGCTATACATGTTAAGGTCCTTTAACCTTTCCTGGTAAGTTTTTTCCTGCAATCCATGTACTAGTTTGGTAGCTCTTCTCTGAACTCTCTCTAGAGTATCTATATCCTTCTGGAGATATGGCCTCCAGTACTGCGCACAATACTCCAAGTGAGGTCTCACCAGTGTTCTGTACAGCGGCATAAGCACTTCTCTCTTTCTACTGCTTATACCTCTCCCTATACATCCAAGCATTCTGCTGGCATTTTGTGCTGCTCTATTACATTGTCTTCCCACCTTTAAGTCTTCTGAAATAATTACTCCTAAATCCCTTTCCTCAGATACTGAGGTCAGGACTGTGTTAAATATTCTATATTCTGCCCTTGGGTTTTTACGCCCCAGGTGCATTATCTTGCACTTATCCACATTAAATTTTAGTTGCCAGAGTTCTGACCATTCTTCTAGTTTTCCTAAATCCTTTTCCATTTGGCGTTTCCCTCCAGGAACATCAACCCTGTTACATATCTTTGTGTCATCAGCAAAAAGACAAACCTTTCCATCGAGGCCTTTTGCAATATCACTTATGAAGATATTAAACAAAATTGGTCCCAGTACAGATCCCTGAGGTACCCCACTGGTAACATGACCTTGTTCTGAATGTTCTCCATTGACTACAACCCTCTGTTGTCTGTCACTCAGCCACTGCCTAATCCACTCAACAATATGGGAGTCCATGCTCAATGACTGCAGTTTATTGATAAGTCTTCTATGTGGGACAGTGTCAAAAGCCTTACTAAAATCTAGATATGCAATGTCTACTGCACCTCCACCGTCTATTATTTTAGTCACCCAGTCAAAAAAATCTATAAGATTTGTTTGGCATGATCTCCCTGAAGTAAACCCATCCATGGGATTTAAGATGTTCCACAATCCTATCCTTTAATAGGGTTTCCATTAATTTGCCTACTATTGATGTCAGACTCACTGTTCTATAGTTGCTCGATTCCTCCCTACTACCTTTCTTGTGAATGGGCACGACATTTGCCAATGGAAAGTAATCTAGATGTCTTGAACGGTTTACACTGTTATATTTCCTTGGAACTTTTGAGGAAAATTCTTATCACGTTACTATGTGAGATACAGTCGCCAACACTTGCAGGGAGGCCCCAGCGAGATTTGAACTCGCGACCCCTGGTTTACAAGACCAGTGCTCTAACCCCTGAGCTATGGAGCCTTTTTTTTTTTTTTTTTTTTTTTTTTTCTTCAGGAAGAGCAGCTTTGGTAGATATAACTGTCTCCTTACATGAAAACATATACTGTTGAAGCTGTATACAACATATGGAAGCATATACGAGGCCATGAAGGAGAAAAAGCCACATGGACATGTGGACTCCAAGCCACAGATGAGTTCAGGTAGGTGGGGCCTGGGGGGGGGGGTAGGAAGCACCACCACCCTGGGTGTGGGGAAGTGAGTGCAGATGGAGCCTGGGGGGAAGCTCCACTGCCCACACTCACGACACACCCAGGGTGGTAGCATGCCCTTGGTGGTAGGTAGGGAACCCGGGAAGAGGCATTGTCACCTTTGGTGGTAGAGTGCAGATAGCAGAGCCTTGTATGAGGTATTGCCATCTTTTTTTGGAAATAGATTTAGGTAGGTGGGGTTTGGGAAAAACAGCACAACCCTGAATGTTGGTGAGTGAGGGCAGATAGAGCCTGGGGGGAAGCTCCACTGCCCACACTCACGCCACATCCGGGTTTTAGCATTTCCTTAATGGTAGGTGAGGTAGGTAGGGGAGCCTGGGAAGAGGCATTGCCACTTGCGGTGGTACAGTGCGGCTAGCAGAGCCTGGGAAGAGGCATTACCATCCTTTGTGGGAGATGGATGCAGGTAGGTGGGGTCTGGGGAAAGCAGCACAACCCTGGGTGTTGGTGAGTGAGGGCAGATGGAGCCTGGGGGGAAGCTCCACCGCCCACACACACGACACATCCAGGGTTGTAGCATGCCTTTGGTGTTAAATTTAGTAGGTAACAGAGCCTGGGAAGAGGTACTGTCACCTTTGGTGGAAGATGAATTGAGGTAGGTGTGGTCTGGGAGAAGTACCCACAGTTGATTCAGAGGAAGGCGAAAAACCCCTGCAAAGCAAAATCAAATTTGCTCTAGCAGGGGGAAAAATTCCTTCCTGATCCCCCGAGAGGCAATCGGCTATTCCCTGGATCAACTTTACCTATAAATGTTAGTAGCCAGTCAGGTAGCTGGGACTTGGGGGAAGCCCCACCACACTGGGTGTGGGGTGGGCAGATGGAGCCTGGGGCCGAAGCAGCCCCATGGTGGTAGGTGAGGAGGGTAGCGGAGCCTGGGAAGAGGCATTGCCCCCCGTGGTGGTAGAGTGCAGATTGCAGAGCCTTGTTTGAGGCATTGTCATCTATTGTGGGAGATAGATGCAGGTAGATGGGGTTTGGGAAAAGCAGCAAAACCCTGAATGTTGGTGAGTGAGGGCAGATAGAGCCTGGGGGGAAGCTCCACTGCCCACACTCACGACACATCCGGGGTTTTAGCATTTCCCTGGTGGGAGGTGAGGTAGGTAGGGGAGCCTGGGAAGAGGCATTGCCACTTTCGGTGGTACAGTGCGGCTAGTAGAGCCTGGGAAGAGGCATTACCATCCTATGTGGGAGATGGGATGCAGGTAGGTGGGGTCTGGGGAAAGCAGCACAACCCTGGGTGTTGGTGAGGGCAGATGGAGCCTGGGGGGAAGCTCCACCGCCCACACACACGACACATCCAGGGTTGTAGCATGCCTTTGGTGTTAAATTTAGTAGGTAACAGAGCCTGGGAAGAGGTACTGTCTCCTTTGGTGGAAGATGAATTGAGGTAGGTGTGGTCTGGGAGAAGTACCCACAGTTGATTCAGAGGAAGGCGAAAAACCCCTGCAAAGCACAATCAAATTTGCTCTAGCAGGGGGAAAAATTCCTTCCTGATCCCCCGAGAGGCAATCGGCTATTCCCTGGATCAACTTTACCTATAAATGTTAGTAGCCAGTCAGGTAGCTGGGACTTGGGGGAAGCCCCACCACACTGGGTGTGGGGTGGGCAGATGGAGCGTGGGGCCGAAGCAGCCCCATGGTGGTAGGTGAGGAGGGTAGCGGAGCCTGGGAAGAGGCATTGCCCCCCGTGGTGGTAGAGTGCAGATTGCAGAGCCTTGTTTGAGGCATTGTCATCTATTGTGGGAGATAGATGCAGGTAGATGGGGTTTGGGAAAAGCAGCAAAACCCTGAATGTTGGTGAGTGAGGGCAGATAGAGCCTGGGGGGAAGCTCCACTGCCCACACTCACGACACATCCGGGGTTTTAGCATTTCCCTGGTGGGAGGTGAGGTAGGTAGGGGAGCCTTGGAAGAGGCATTGCCACTTTCGGTGGTACAGTGCGGCTAGCAGAGCCTGGGAAGAGGCATTACCATCCTATGTGGGAGATGGGATGCAGGTAGGTGGGGTCTGGGGAAAGCAGCACAACCCTGGGTGTTGGTGAGGGCAGATGGAGCCTGGGGGGAAGCTCCACCGCCCACACACACGACACCTCCAGGGTTGTAGCATGCCTTTGGTGTTAAATTTAGTAGGTAACAGAGCCTGGGAAGAGGTACTGTCTCCTTTGGTGGAAGATGAATTGAGGTAGGTGTGGTCTGGGAGAAGTACCCACAGTTGATTCAGAGGAAGGCGAAAAACCCCTGCAAAGCACAATCAAATTTGCTCTAGCAGGGGGAAAAATTCCTTCCTGATCCCCCGAGAGGCAATCGGCTATTCCCTGGATCAACTTTACCTATAAATGTTAGTAGCCAGTCAGGTAGCTGGGACTTGGGGGAAGCACCACCACACTGGGTGTGGGGTGGGCAGATGGAGCGTGGGGCTGAAGCAGCCCCATGGTGGTAGGTGAGGAGGGTAGCGGAGCCTGGGAAGAGGCATTGCCCCCCTTGGTGGTAGATTGCAGAGCCTTGTATGAGGCATTGTCATCTATTGTGGGAGATAGATGCAGGTAGGTGGGGTTTGGGAAAAGCAGCACAACCCTGAATGTTGGTGAGTGAGGGCAGATAGAGCCTGGGGGGAAGCTCCACTGCCCACACTCACGACACATCCGGGGTTTTAGCATTTCCTTGGTGGTAGGTGAGGTAGGTAGGGGAGCCTGGGAAGAGGCTGTCAGGTCACCTGTGGCCAGGTGACAACTGCACCCTGTTGGAGGCAGGGGCGCAGCGCAAGGTAGTGAACCCTATAGCAGACTGCTGCGGATGGACCAGAACGTGAACCCAAGATTCCCCAGGGAGCGGAGTCTAAGACCCAGCAGGTGTTCACCAGGGCCTCTAGTGGTGAGGATGGACTTTGCTGCAGCTGGGCCCAGGTCGCGGCCCCTGGGGTCCCCCAGGTCACGCTCCGTAGGGAGAGAAGGGAAGCAGCCACTCAGGACACACAGAATGGTGAAGGTTAACCCGAGGTCGGTGTAACAGGCAGACAAGGGTAGTCAAGGGACAGGCCAAAGGTCAGGGTAACAAGCAAACAGGAATAGTCAGGGACAAGCCAAAAGTCGGTACACAGAGGAGTAATTTCAAGCAAACAGGAACAGGAAACTAATACTGTTGAACAGCAAAGCAGGCCTGCAGTGAGTTGGTTAATATAGACTTCCTGTGATGACCTGGGCGGGGCAGGAACAGGAAGTAGAGGTGATAAAAAGGATCCAGAAATGCAGTCTGACCTCTAATACAGACATGGAGGTACAGGTAAGCTTGCCAAGCTCTATTGCAAGTCCATGACAGGCATTGCCACTTTCGGTGGTACAGTGCGGCTAGCAGAGCCTGGGAAGAGGCATTACCATCCTTTCTGGGAGATGGGATGCAGGTAGGTGGGGTCTGGAGAAAGAAGCACAACCCTGGGTGTTGGTGAGTGAAGGGAGATGAAGCCTGGGGGGAAGCTCCACCGCCCACACTCACGCCACATCCGGGGTGTTAGCATGCCCTTGGTGTTAAATTTAGTAGGTAGCAGAGCCTGGGAAGAGGTACTGTCACCTTTGGTGGAAGATGAATTGAGGTAGGTGTGGTCTGGGAGAAGTACCCACAGTTGATTCAGAGGAGGCAATCAGCTATTCCCTGGATCAACTTTACCTATAAATGTTAGTAGCCAGTCAGGTAGCTGGGACTTGGGGGAAGCCCCACCACACTGGGTGTGGGGTGGGCAGATGGAGCGTGGGGCCGAAGCAGCCCCATGGTGATAGGTGAGGAGGGTAGCGGAGCCTGGGAAGAGGCATTGCCCCCCTTGGTGGTAGAGTGCAGATTGCAGAGCCTTGTATGAGGCATTGTCATCTATTGTGGGAGATAGATGCAGGTAGGTGGGGTTTGGGAAAAGCAGCAGAACCCTGAATGTTGGTGAGTGAGGGCAGATAGAGCCTGGGGGGAAGCTCCACTGCCCACACTCACGCCACATCCGGGGTTTTAGCATTTCCTTGGTGGTAGGTGAGGTAGGTAGGGGAGCCTGGGAAGAGGCATTGCCACTTTCGGTGGTACAGTGCGGCTAGCAGAGCCTGGGAAGAGGCATTACCATCCTTTGTGGGAGATGGATGCAGGTAGGTGGGGTCTGGGGAAAGCAGCACAACCCTGGGTGTTGGTGAGTGAGGGCAGATGGAGCCTGGGGGGAAGCTCCACCACCCACACTCACGACACATCCAGGGTTTTAGCATGCCTTTGGTGTTAAATTTAGCAGATAACAGAGCCTGGGAAAAGGTACTGTCACCTTTGGTGGAAGATGAATTGAGGTAGGTGAGGTCCGGGAGAGGTACCCACAGTTGATTCAGAGGAAGGCGAAAAACGCCTGCAAAGCACAATCAAATTTGCTCTAGCAGGGGGAAAAATTCCTTCCTGATCCCCCGAGAGGCAATCGGCTATTCCCTGGATCAACTTTACCTATAAATGTTAGTAGCCAGTCAGGTAGCTGGGACTTGGGGGAAGCACCACCACACTGGGTGTGGGGTTGGGTGGGCAGATGGAGCATGGGGCCGAAGCAGCCCCATGGTGGTAGGTGAGGAGGGTAGCGGAGCCTGGGAAGAGGCATTGCCCCCCTTGGTGGTAGAGTGCAGATTGCAGAGCCTTGTATGAGGCATTTTCATCTATTATGGGAGATAGATGCAGGTAGATGGGGTTTGGGAAAAGCAGCAAAACCCTGAATGTTGGTGAGTGAGGGCAGATAGAGCCTGGGGGGAAGCTCCACTGCCCACACTCACGACACATCCAGGGTTGAAGCATGCCGCTGGTGTTAAATTTAGTAGGTAACAGAGCCTGGGAAGAGGTATGTCACCTTTGGTGATAGATAAGTGTGGGTAGCAGAGCCTGCTAAGAGGCACTGCCCCCCTTGGTGGAAGATGAATTGAGGTAGGTGAAGTCTGGGAGAAGTACCCACAGTTGATTCAGAGGAAGGAAAAAACCCCCTGCAAAGCACAATCAAATTTGCTCTAGCAGGGGGAAAAATTCCTTCCTGATCCCCCGAGAGGCAATCGGCTATTCCCTGGATCAACTTTACCTATAAATGTTAGTAGCCAGTCAGGTAGCTGGGACTTGGGGGAAGCCCCACCACACTGGGTGTGGGGTGGGCAGATGGAGCGTGGGGCCGAAGCAGCCCCATGGTGATAGGTGAGGAGGGTAGCGGAGCCTGGGAAGAGGCATTGCCCCCCTTGGTGGTAGAGTGCAGATTGCAGAGCCTTGTATGAGGCATTGTCATCTATTGTGGGAGATAGATGCAGGTAGGTGGGGTTTGGGAAAAGCAGCGCAACCCTGAATGGTGGTGAGTGAGGGCAGATAGAGCCTGGGGGGAAGCTCCACTGCCCACACTCACGCCACATCCAGGGTTTTAGCATTTCCTTGGTGGTAGGTGAGGTAGGTAGGGGAGCCTGGGAAGAGGCATTGCCACTTTCAGTGGTACAGTGCGGCTAGCAGAGCCTGGGAAGAGGCATTACCATCCTTTGTGGGAGATGGATGCAGGTAGGTGGGGTCTGGGGAAAGCAGCACAACCCTGGGTGTTGGTGAGTGAGGGCAGATGGAGCCTGGGGGGAAGCTCCACCACCCACACTCACGACACATCCAGGGTTTTAGCATGCCTTTGGTGTTAAATTTAGCAGGTAACAGAGCCTGGGAAGAGGTACTGTCACCTTTGGTGGAAGATGAATTGAGGTAGGTGTGGTCTGGGGAAAGCAGCACAACCCTGGGTGTGGGGTTGGGCAGGCAGATGGAGCGTGGAGCCGAAGCAGCCCCATGGGGGTAGGTGAGGAGTGTAGCGGAGCCTGGGAAGAGGCATTGACACCCTTGGTGGTAGGTGAGGTAGGTAGGGGAGCCTGGGAAGAGGCATTGCCACTTTTGGTGGTAGAGTGTGGCTAGCAGAGCCTGGGAAGAGGCATTACCATCCTTTGTGGGAGGTGGATGTAGGAAGGGGGATCTGGGGAAAGCAGCACAACCATGGGTGTTGGTGAGTGAATGCAGATGGAGCCTGGGGGGAAGCTCCACTGCCCACACTCACGCCACATCCGGGGTAGTAGCTAGGCTAGTGACAGTATCAGATTTTCATACTGCGATTAATTGATTAAGGTTTTGCCACGGTATACGATATTATCACGGTATTCAATTATAATTATTACATTTCTACCTCACTTGAATTTCATTGCTGAATTTAGGGACTTTGGTTTACTTTGAAGGCATAGCAGCTCAAGCCCATTTGAATCAATGGGCTGCTATGCCTGTGCAAATGTGGGTCACCAACCCGCATACATGTGAATCAGGCCTAAAGCAATAGTAAGGTATTTTACAAATAAAAACACAGCTCCTCCTGCAGGTTTAACCACTTCTGGACCGCAAGGATTTGCCCCCTTAATGACCAGGCTATCAGAGCCGAGCACCAGAACCAGTCATCACCAGGTAGGCCAGACACTGCTTGATGGCTATATAATAATGTAATGTGGGCTGCTATGCCTGTGCATCTATATATATATTCTACTATGCCCACGTATGTGTGTATGTCTCTCTCTCTCTATATATATATATATATAAATATATATAATATCTATCTATCTTATTCTTTCTATCTATCTTATTCTTTCTATCTTAATCAATATCTTATTATTTCTATCTATCTTATTCTAACTTACCTTATTCTAACTTATCTTATTCTAACTTATCTTATTCTAACTATCTTACTCTAACTATCTATCTTATTCTATCTATCTATCTTATTCTATCTATCTATCTTATTCTAACTATCTTATTCTATCTATCTTATTCTTTCTATCTATCTTATTCTATCTGCAGAGACTTGCTTGTATTAGGCAGTGTTTCTGTCTGTGTCTGAGCCCTGGAAGAAGCATGTGGGTGTGTGCTGGGAGCCATCTGATTGGTTACAGGGAGGAGCTAAGCTCTCACTCTAGGATCATATTACCAGAGCTGTCTCTGTTGAGCGAGTGAATGAGTCATCCAGCTCACTGAAATCTATAATTTCAAAAGGCAGACTTGAGGAGCAGAGAAACACGGTATTTTAAAAATGACCACAATATCAATACCGTGGGTATGCAATACCGTGATATATCGAATTACCGAAAACCGGCACATCTCTAGTTCTGTGGAAAGCAGCACAACCCTGGGTGTTGGTGAGTGATGGCAGATGGAGCCTGGGGGGAAGCTCCACTGCCCACACTCATGCCACATCCAGGGTATTAGCATGCCCTTGGTGGTAGGTGAGGTAGGTAGTGGAGCCTGGTAAGAGGCATTGACACCCTTGGAGGTAGGTGAGGTAGGTAGGGGAGCCTGGGAAGAGGCATTGTCACCCTTGGTGGTAGAGTGCAGATAGCAGAGCCTGGGAAGAGGCATTACCATCCTTTGTGGGAGATAGATGCAGGTAGGTGGGGTTTGGGAAAAGCAGCACAACCCTGGGGGTTGGTGAGTAAGGGCAGATGGAGCCTGGGGGGAAGCTCCACTGCCCACACTCACGACACATTCAGGGTGGTAGCATGCCCTTAGTGTTAAATTTAGTAGGTAACAGAGCATGGGAAGAGGTACTGCCACTCTTGGTGGTAGGTAGGGGAGCCTGGGAAGAGGCATTGCCACTTTTGGTGGTAGAGTGAGGCTAGCAGAGTGTGGGAAGAGGCATTGCCATCCTTTAAGGGAGGTGTATGCAGGTAGGTGGGTTCCGTGGAAAGCACCACAACCCTGGGTGTTGGTGAGTGAGGGCAGATGGAGCCTGGGGGGAAGCTCCACCGCCCACTCTCACGCCACATCCGGGGTGGTAGGTGAGGTAGGTAGGGGAGCCTGGTAAGAGGCATTGCCACTTTTGGTGGTAGGTGAGGTAGGAAGGGGAGCCTGGGAAGAAGAATTGTCACCCTTAGTGGTAGGTGAGGTTGGTAGGGGAGCCTTTGCCACTCTTGGTGGTAGAATGCGGCTAGAAGAGCTTTCCATTAGGCATTACCATCCTTTGTGGGAGATGGATGCAGGTAGGTTGGGTCTGGGAAAAGCACCACAACCATGCTGGGATTTTTACTACATCTATAGAAAAACCCATGCTGGGATCTGTAGTACATCTATAGAAAAATCAATGCTGGGATCTGTAGTCCATCTATAGAAAAATCCATTTGTGGGAGATGGGATGCAGATAGGTGGGGTCTGGGAAAAGCAGCACAACCCTGGGTGTTGGTGAGTGAGGGGAGATGGAGCCTGGGGGGAAGCTCCACCGCCCACACTCACGCCACATCCGGGGTGTTCGCATGCCCTTGGTGTTAAATTTAGTAGGTAGCAGAGCCTGGGAAGAGGTACTAAAACCCTTGGTGGTAGGTGAGGTAAATAGGGGAGCCTCGGAAGAGGCATTGACACCCTTGGTGGTAAGTGAGGTAGGTAGGGGAGCCTGGGAAGAGGCATTGACACCCTTGGTGGTAGGTGAGGTAGGTAGGGGAGCCTGGGAAGAGGCATTGTCACCCTTGGTGGTAGAGTGCAGATAGCAGAGCCTGGGAAGAGGCATTACCATCCTTTGTGGGGGATAGATGCAGGTAGGTGGGGTTTGGGAAAAGCAGCACAACCCTGGGGGTTGGTGAGTAAGGGTTAGGGGTGTGGGGTTGGGTGGGCAGATGGAGCGTGGGGCCGAGGCAGCCCCGTGGTTGTAGACGAGGAGGGTAGCAGAGCCTGGGAAGAGACACTGCCACCCTTGGTTGGAGATGAGTGCGGGAGGGGGGGTGTCAGTGTGCGGAGAGGAGGGAAGATCTCCCCACACACACAGCACTGCTCTCCGGAGTCGGGTACAATCATTGTCTGTACTGCAGCCGGCATGTCTGTGTGTCCCTGAGGAAGTACAACTCTCAGCATACACTGTAAGTAATGGGTCCCAGTGTGAAATAGGATGCTATGGGACTACATATGCCAGCATGTTTTTTTCTATGGAGGAACTACAGATCTCAGCAATACCCCTGGGGTATGTAGAGATTGCTGGGATCTATAGAAAAATCCATTATAGGATTTGTAGTACATCTATAGAATAATCTATGCTGGGATTTGTACGTGCTTCCACACTGGGACCCATTACTTACAGAGTATGCTGAGAGTTGTACTTCCTCAGGGACACACAGACATGCAGGCTGTAGTACGGACAATGATTGTACCCGACTCCGGAGGGCAGATCTGTGTGTGTGGGGAGATCTTCCCTCCTCTCCGCACACTGACACCCCCCCTCCCGCACTCATCTCCCACCAAGGGTGGCAGTGCCTCTTCCCAGGCTCTGCTACCCTCCTCACCTACAACCACGGGGCTGCCTCGGCCCCACGCTCCATCTGTCCACCCAACCCCACACCCCTAACCCTTACTCACCAACCCCCAGGGTTGTGCTGCTTTTCCCAACCCCCACCTACCTGCATCTATCTCCCACAAAGGATGGTAATGCCTCTTCCCAGGCTCTGCTATTTGCACTCTACCACCAAGGGTGACAATGCCTCTTCCCAGGCTGCCCTACCTACCTCACCTACCACCAAGGGTGTCAATGCCTCTTCCCAGGCTCCCCTATCTACCTCACGTACCACCAAGGGTGTCAATGCCTCTTCCCGGACTGCCCTACCCTCCTTACCTACAACCAAGAGGCTGCCTCGGCCCCACGCTCCATCTGCCCACTCATGTATGTATATGTGTACGTGTGTGTGTGTGTATGTATGTATATGTGTACGTGTGTGTGTGTATGTATATGTGTACGTGTGTGTGTATATGTGTACATGTGTGTGTGTGTGTATGTATATGTGTACATGTGTGTATGTATGTATATGTGTAAGTGTGTGTGTATATGTGTAAATGTGTGTGTGTGTGTATGTATGTGTACATGTGTGTGTATGTAGTATACGTGTGTGTGTGTGTGTGTATATATATGTATGTATATGTGTACATGTGTATATATATGTATACATGTGTGTGTATGTATGTGTATGTATGTACATGTGTGTGTATGTATATGTGTACATGTGTGTGTATATGTGTACATGTATGTGTGTGTGTACATGTATGTGTGTGTACGTATGTACATGTGTCTGTATGTAGGTGTGTGTGTGTGTGTGTGTACATGTGTGTGCATATGTGTACATGTATGTGTGTGTACGTATGTACATGTGTCTGTATGTAGGTGTGTGTGTGAGTGTGCATGTACAGTATGTATGTTTTAATCCTGACCCCCCCCCCCTTTTCCTGTACCATTAGACCTGCTTTTGTAGGGCTTGTTTGTGATAGCAGCAAGGACTGCTGCTACTCTGAAAAGCAATCCATGCTCAGATTGCTTTTCAGAAGCATTTAAAGAGGAAGTAAACCCTCCTCTGCAAGTTGTACCTATAGGTGATCCTATGATAAGGCTTACCTATAGGTACTGTAAATATCTCCTAAACATGTACCGTTTAGGAGATATTTACCTTACATGCATCCAGTGACATCACTGGCGCATGCGCTCTGAAGGAACGGCCGTTGGTGCCGTGTTCCTTCAGAGCCCCGTGCCGTCGGCTCCCGTGCGCATGCGCGGGAGTGAAGTAATCGCGGGTCCAGCCAATCAGATGGCCGGATGCTGCAAACCCGGAAGAAGGGTGACAGAATATGTCACCCACGAGAGAGGTGAGCGGTCGACGATTCGTTCCTAGGTAAGTATTTCATAATGAGCTAGTATGCAATCCATACTAGCTCATTATGTGTTTGTCTTTCAGGTGTACTTTAAAAAAAAAAAGAAATTCTGAGGTTTACAACCTCTTTAACTGGTGGTAAAGAGGCAATATGTTGCCTCCCCACCACCTGTTTTAAGCCCGTAAATGCGGCATTACCACACCGCAACCATGCAATGCACACAGTTGTGGGGTGGTTGCAGTGCAGCCCCATTCACCCTGGGTATACCTGCATCTGCAGCCACAGCATGTGTACACCCCCAGCTGCTGCCTTTGCAGCTAAAGGGGTAGAAGTTGGGGGTAATAAAAACAGCTCAACCATGTGTTTTTACTGCCCCCTCCAACCTGACATGTGAACAAGCCCTTGGTTCCTATCTATGTTGCTGCTTGCTGCCTGTAGGGCAGCCCATTCATTTCAATGGGCTTCCCTACCCCCAGAAATGCAGGGAAAGAAGTCCCTGACCCCTTTTTTAAATTGGGCCGCACCAAAAGCAACCCATGTTTTCCAATGTGTGGGGTACCATTAAGAATTAATGGCACCCCTAAGTGCCGGTTCACACTTGTGCGATGCGGGAACGCTGCGAATATGCAGCGTGTTCCCGCATCGCATCCGCACATCTGGCAGTTCACACTGCCATATGCGATACGCAGGGGGTCTCAATTAAAAGTTAACGACACCCCCAGTTGCGATCTGCAAGTTCGCACAGAATCGGATCGCACAAGTGTGAACCACTGTGCGATCCAATTCTGAGGCGGCTCAAAAAATGCCTCATGTGCGAGTTTGCTGCGGAAGCGCTGCAAATTCAGCCATACAAAGTGTATGGCTGAACTCGCATCCGCACATGAGATCGCATGTAATGAAGGAGCAGTGCGCTCCAAATTACATGCGATCTCGTAAACCGCAATAATGTGAACCGACACTAAGGGTCCTTTCACACAGTCCGCTCCGTCGGCGGACTCCATTTATCTCAGCGGGTGATCGATCCGCCGATCCCCCGCTGAGCAAGACAATGACATCTGTTCTCTGCACTGTGTGCAGAGACACAGCTGTCAGAGCCACATACATCTCTATGGGGGAATCGGATGGGAACGGACCGTCGGTCCGTTCTCATTCAATCCGCTGGACGGATGGAAAATAGGGTTTCCATCCGCCCAGATTTGACGGATTGGATGTCAGCGGACATGTCTCCGCTGACATCCGATGCCCCATAGGGATGCATGGAAGGACCGTTCACATCCGCCAAAAAAAACTGACAGGCGGATCTGAACGGTCCGCCTGTGTGAAAGGGGCCTTAAAGAGGAAGTAAACCCTCCTCTGCAAGTTGTACCTATAGGTGATCCTATGATAAGGCTTACCTATAGGTACTGTAAATATCTCCTAAACATGTACCGTTTAGATCTTTACCTTACATGCAGCCAGTGACATCATTGGTGCATGCGCTCTGAAGGAACGGCCGCTTTTGCTGTTCCTTCAGAGCCCCGTGCCGTGACCGACGGCTCCCGCGCGCGGGAGTGACGTCACCGCGGCTCCGGCCAATCAGATGGCCGGATGCCGCGATCCCAGAAGACGGGCGACTGGACATGTCGCCCGTCATAGAGGTAAGCGGACGGCACGGGCTCGTTCTAAGGTAAATATTTCATAATGAGCTAGTATGCGATGCATACTAGCTCATTATGTGTTTCTCTTTCAGGGTAAAAAAAAATAAATAAATAAATTTTTCGGTTTACAACCTCTTTAAGAGCAGAGCATTTGTCTGTGTGTCAGAAACAAGCATGATTTTGCACGTTCCGTGACACACAGTAATGTGAACCAAGCCTTGGAAGGGGGTGCCTCAAGAGTGAAAATAATTTTCAAGGGCGCCCTGACTGAAAAAAGATTGAGAAACACTGATCTATACAATAACCCATGCTGGGATTTGTGGGAAATGGATGCAGGTAGATGGGGTCTGGGGAAAGCAGCACAACCCTGGGTGTTTGTGAGTGAAGCACGATGGAGCATGGGTGGTAGCATGCCCTTGGTGGTAGGTAGGGCAGCCTAGGAAGAGGCATTGTCACCCTTAGTGGTAGGTGAGGTAGGTAGAGGGCAGTCCGGGAAGAGGCATTGACACCCTTGGTGGTAGGTGAGGTAGGAAGGGGAGCCAGGGAAGAGGCATTGACACCCTTGGTGGTAGGTGAGGTAGGTAGGGCAGCCTGGGAAGAGGCATTGTCACCCTTGGTGGTAGAGTGCAGATAGCAGAGCCTGGGAAGAGGCATTGCCGTCCTTTGTGGGAGATAGATGCAGGTAGGTGGGGGTTGGGAAAAGCAGCACAACCCTGGGGGTTGGTGAGTAAGGGTTAGGGGTGTGGGGTTGGGTGGGCAGATGGAGGGTGGGGCTGAGGTAGCCCCGTGGTTGTAGGTGAGGAGGGTAGCAGAGCCCGGGAAGAGGCACTGCCACCCTTGGTGGGAGATGAGTGGGGGAGGGGGAGGTGTCAGTGTGCGGAGAGGAGGGAAGATCTCCCCACACACACAGATCTGCTCTCCGGAGTCGGGTACAATCATTGTCTGTACTGCAGCCGGCATGTCTGTGTGTCCCTGAGGAAGTACAACTCTCAGCATACACTGTAAGTTATGGGTCCCAGTGTGGAATAGGATGCTATGGGAATACATAATCCAGCATGTTTATTCTATGGAGGAACTACAGATCTCAGCAATACCAATGGGGTATGTAGAGATTGCTGGGATCCATTATAGAACTTGTATTAAATCTATAGAATAATCCATGCTGGGATTCAGTTCAGTTGTAGAATATTAAAGATTGAGACCTCATTATTAGTGTATGCTGGAAGTTGTAGTCCTCCTCGCCGGCATAGTAGTGCTATAGTGCTGGGGTTTGTAGTAGCTCCGGAGAGCAGCGCTGTGAGTGGAGCGACCTTCCCGCCTGCTGCTCTGTCCGCACACTGGCCCGCGTCTCCTGGGCTCGGATATTTATAAGGTTTAGGCCACGCCCATCGCTCCACTGATGACGCCAACGGCTCCACTGGTCACGCCTACTTACCCTCAGCCCCGGCGTGATTCGCCGCTCTGCTTATTCTGAGCTCAGGCCACTCCCACTCCATGCGCTGGCCACGCGCACCCCATGCACTGATCACGAGAGTGTGCGCACGCAGCTTAGTCTCATGTGAGGTGTGGTGGGCGGGGTTTAGCTTCTGAAGGGGAAGAATTCCAATCATTGGCCCAGATAGAGCGGCGCGCGCAGCCCGTTGCTATTACCTCGTCACTTCCGCCCCGGTGCGCATGCGCAGAAGGCATTCTGGAGGTCCGATGTGTATAGCGCACAGCTGATTGAGTAGAGGCGGGGCTGAGGCGTCATCGAGTTCTTACAGGGGGCGGGGCGGGGAGGATTAGGAGACTTGCGGCCGTGTAATAAATGTGTTAAAAGTAGTTCCTTCGGTACTTTATACTCCCCGCCCCCTGTAAGAACTCGATGACGCCTCAGCCCCGCCTCTTCTCATTCCGCTATACACATCGGACCTCCAGAATGCCTTCTGCGCATGCGCACCGGGCCGGAAGTGACGAAGTATAGCATTCTGTCATAGATGAAGTGTAGTGGGCGGGGTTTACTCCTCTGACGGGGAAGAAGTGACATGAATGGAATGTAAACCCTAATTGGGTGTAGAAGGCGGGGTTAGGGGTGGGCGGGGCCTCATCCTATCCTTTGTTTTGTTTGGATAAAGTAGTGAAGGATGACAGGAAGTCACCAGGTAACACCGGTGTCCCCGTTGGAAGATTTACCCCCTACTTCCTGTCTCAGTGATAATAGTTTTCTGGCCAATCAGAGGCAGCCGATCCATTCCCCGCCCCTTTGGCTTCACCTATACACGAGGACGGGGATATTGGTGACATCATTGTCCCCAGAACAGGAATCCTCCAATCAGATTCCCTCACTTTTCATCTCACTTCCTGTTTTTCTATATGGGACAGGAAGTGACGGTAAATCTCCCCAATGGGGACACAGATGGAAAAAATCATAGAAAATCCTTCCCTTACGCTATAGGGAGGGGGAGGGGGGGATTATCTTGGGATATATTATCCACTTCCGGAGGAGCGAGGTGCCGGTGCCTCCCCCTCCGACCAGCCGACCCATCCCCCAGCTGCTTGGATTGGCTTTGATCAGCTCATCGCTATGGTAACCGGGATGAATATATCATACTCCCCCATCCCCCACAATCCTTTCATGTCTTTTCAGGATTACTCCGCCCACAATCCTGCGACAAGTGTGAAAGGGGCGGTTCCCGCCATAGAAACGCCTTACAGATCTTTTCTGCATCAGCGTTTTTCATGCCTCTTTTTCTTCTGGAGCGGAAGATTTACCCCTTAATGACCGGGCAGTTGTTTGCCATTCGGCACTGCGTGACTTTAACTGACAATTGCGCGGTCGTGCGACGCTGCACCCAAATGAAATTGACGTCCTTTTTTTCCCACAAACAGAGATTTCTATTGGTGGGATTTCATCACCTCTGCGATTTTCATTTTTTTGCGATATTAATAAAAATAGAGCGACAATTTGGAAAAAACAAGAATATTTTTCTACTTTGACAGTTAAAAAATATCCAAAATATTCAATTTTTGTCATATTTTTAGGCCAAAATGTATTTAGCTCCATGTTGGTGACAAAAAAATTCTCAATGAGCGTATTTTTAACCGCTTTAAGACCGGAATATTTTACCCCATTCCTGACCAGGCTCTATTTTGAGATTCGGCACTGCGTGACTTTAACTGACAATTGCGCGGTCGTGCGACGCTGCACCCAAATGAAATTGACGTCCTTTTTTTCCCACAAACAGAGATTTCTATTGGTGGGATTTCATCACCTCTGCGATTTTTACTTTTTGGAAAAAAAGCGACAATTTTGAAAAAATAACATTTTTCAAATTTTTTTATATGAAATTCCCCAAAAAAATGTAAAAATCAAAATTTTTTAACATTTTCGGCCAATTTGTTCCCTGCTACATATGTTTGGTAAAAAAAATCGCAATAAGCGTATTTTGATTGTTTTGCGCAAAAGTTATCGCAGCTACTAACTACGGGAAAGATTTATGTCGTTTTTATTGTTTGTAATGGCGGCGATCTGCGATTTTTTTAGCGGGACTGCGACATTGCGGCGGACAGATCGGACCCCTGACTGACATTTCTGACACTTTTGAGGGGACCAGTGACATTACTGCAGTAATCAGTGCTATACATATGCACTGTCACTGTACTAATGACACTGGCAGGGAAGGGGTTAAGTTTATTGGTGATGCAGGGGTGTGTCCCTAGGGGCGTGCTTCTAACTGTGAAGGGGCGTGGCTAGTGATATAACCACAGAGACATACGATCCTACATAGCAGGACCATATGATCTCTGCAGTTACACCAGGGAGAATGACAGGCGGCTTTGTTTACATCATCCGCCTGCCTTTCTCCCTCTCCAGCGGGAGATCGCCAGTGACTGGAGGACATCGGAGCCGCCGGTCACACGCGTGGACTTCTTAGGGAATGAGCGGGGGCGGGAGTGCGCCCCCTAGAGGCTTGCAGGCGAGCGATGTAGTACTACGTCACTTTGCCTGTCCGGGGCTGACTGCCGCAGTAAATAGTCGTGCGGCGGTCGGCAAGCAGTTAATGACCGGGCAGTTGTTTGCCATTCGGCACTGCGTTACTTTAATCACTAAAGCCCCGGAGGATTTGGCTGCTCAATGACCAGGCCACTTTTTAAAACTTGGCACAGCGTGACTTTAACCACTTGCCGACCGCTCACATTGAGCCTACTGCAGCAAAGTGGCACTCCTGGGTCCTACGTCACTGAATCCCGCCCCCTCTCGGTGTATTCAGACACAGCGGGAGTCACCGCCGATCACCACAGCTCTTCCCCCCCGATCATCGGCAACAGACCGAGGAAATCCGTCTGCTTGTGTAAACAAAGGGGGCGGATCTTCTCTGTGACAGGCAGGGACAGATTACAGGATTCAGCATAGCTCAACCTGCGCTCTGTGTCTGTGTCACACAATCCCCTCCCCCACACACGTCACACAATCCCCTCCCCCCACACACGTCACACAATCCCCTCCCCCCACACACGTCACACAATCCCCTCCCCCCACACATGTCACACAATCCCCTCCCCCCACACACGTCACACAATCCCCTCCCCCCACACACGTCACACAATCCCCTCCCCCCACACACGTCACACAATCCCCTCCCCCCACACATGTCACACAATCCCCTCCCCCCACACACGTCACACAATCCCCTCCCCCCACACACGTCACACAATCCCCTCCCCCCACACACGTCACACAATCTCCTCCCCCCACACACGTCACACAATCCCCTCCCCCCACACACATCACACAATCCCCTCCCCCAACACACGTCACACAATCCCCTCCCCCCACACACGTCACACAATCCCCTCCCCCCACACACGTCACACAATCCCCTCCCCCCACACACATCACACAATCCCCTCCCCCAACACACGTCACACAATCCCCTCCCCCCACACACGTCACACAATCCCCTCCCCCCACACACGTCACACAATCCCCTCCCCCCACACACATCACACAATCCCCTCCCCCAACACACGTCACACAATCCCCTCCCCCCACACACGTCACACAATCCCCTCCCCCCACACGTCACACAATCCCCTCCCCCCACACACGTCACACAATCCCCTACCCCCACACACGTCACACAATCCCCTCCCCCGACACACGTCACACAATCCCCTCCCCCCACACACGTCACACAGTCCCCTTCCCCCACACACGTCACACAATCCCCTCCCCCCACACACGTCACACAATCCCCTCCCCCCACACACGTCACACAGTCCCCTCCCCCCACACACGTCACACAATCCCCTCCCCCAACACACCTCACACAATCCCCTCCCCCCACACACCTCACACAATCCCCTCCCCCCACACACGTCACACAATCCCCTCCCCCCACACACGTCACACAATCCTCTCCCCCCACACACGTCACACAATCCCCTCCCCCCACACACGTCACACAATCCCCTCCCCCCACACACGTCACACAATCCCCTCCCCCCACACACGTCACACAATCCCCTCCCCCCACACACGTCACACAATCCCCTCCCCCCACACACGTCACACAATCCCCTCCCCCCACACACGTCACACAATCCCCTCCCCCCACACACGTCACACAGTCCCCTCCCCCCACACACGTCACACAATCCCCTCCCCCCACACACGTCACACAGTCCCCTCCCCCCACACACGTCACACAATCCCCTCCCCCCACACACGTCACACAGTCCCCTCCCCCCACACACGTCACACAATCCCCTCCCCCCACACACGTCACACAGTCCCCTCCCCCCACACACGTCACACAATCCCCTCCCCCCACACACGTCACACAGTCCCCTCCCCCCACACACGTCACACAATCCCCTCCCCCCACACACGTCACACAATCCCCTCCCCCAACACACCTCACACAATCCCCTCCCCCCACACACCTCACACAATCCCCTCCCCCCACACACGTCACACAATCCCCTCCCCCAACACACCTCAGTAAGCATGAGGCATACGTTTAACCCCCTTGATCACCAATAAAGTTAACCCCTTCCCTGCCAGTGTCATTAGTACAGTGACAGTGCATATGTATAGCACTGATTACTGTAGTGATGTCACTGGTAACCCCAAAAGTGTCAAAATGTCAGTCAGGGGTCCGATCTGTCCGCCGCAATGTCGCAGTCCTGCTAAAAAAATCGCAGATCGCCGCCATTACTAGTTAAAAAAAAAAAACAATAAAAATGACATAAATTTCCCGTAGTTAGTAGCTGCGATAAAATTTTGCGCAAACCAATCAAAATACGCTTATTGCGATTTTTTTTTTACCAAACATATGTAGCAGAATACAAATTGGCCTAAAATGTTAAAAAATTTTGTTTTTTACATTTTTTGGGGGGAATTTCATATAAAAAAATGTGAAAAATATATTTTTTCAAAATTGTTGCTCTTTTTTTGTTTTTAGCGCAAGGGGTTTAGGGGTTAAGGTTAGGGGTTAGTGGTTAGGGTTAGGGTTGGGTGAGGTTTGGGTTAGGGCTTGTCTAGGGCTAGGATTGGGGGTTAGGGGTTAGGGTTAGGGGTTAGTGGTTAGGGATAGGGTTGGGTGAGGTTTGGGTTAGGGCTTGTCTAGGGCTAGGATTGGGGGTTAGGGGTTAGGGTTAGGGTGAGGGTTAGATACTTAGTGTGACGGTATCCGGACACCACCGACTGGGTATCTCCGCCAGTAACCTGCTTCCTAAGTTCTGGAACACGGGATCCGTGATTCTGGCTATAGTTACCCCAATAACTCGACAGTACAAGTTTTTGAGTGAAACCAGAATGAGCTCTTTATTAAACCAACTCACAGAATTTTACATACACTTTGAGAATACAACATGATTTAATTATACAGATCCACCCACCACATCACACAATGGTTTCTATACGATCCCCAATGCACATTACTCTGTGTAATTAAATCCCCTAGCAGACAGACAGGTGGGCTCATTACCACACTTAACAATAGGTGAATGGAAAAACTGTCTCAGACCCTATTTTAGACAAAAGCACTTCAATGATTAGCAGACATGATGTCTCTCATAGTTCCTGGACACCCAAATTAGGAGCTGCACTTCCTGTGCCTGACAGTCTAAAGAAATAAGATAGATCTTCATATTTCCTGACAGATATTGTTAATGCATTTTATTGTCCCATTTGAAGTAGTCCAAACCATATTCTCAGTGTTCACTACCCTCTTGGTCACCCTGCATCCATAATAGACGCAGGGTGACTTAAACATAAGAGAGCCCCATAAGGCTGGGCATGGTGCCCCCCAACCTCTCTAAAGGAATTTGGGGTCCACAACCCCCAATGCCCAAAGTGACTCCTTTCACATTTAGGGTTAGGGTTAGATACATAGGGTTAGGGTTAGATACCTAGGGTTATCGTTAGGGTTAGAGGGTTAGGGCTAGGTTAGGGTTAGATATAGAGGGTTAGGGTTATATACATAGGACTAGGGTTCGGATTTGATACATAGTATTAGGGTTACAGTTAGATATGGGTTAGGGATAGAGGGTTAAGGTTAGGGTTAGGGATGGGGTTAGGAGTTAGGGGTTAGGGTTAGGCGTTTGGGTTAGGGGTTAGTGCTTAGGGTTAGGGGATTGGGGTTAGGGTTGGGTGAGGTTTGGGTTATGGTTAGGCTTAGGGTTACGGTGTTAGGGTTAGAGGGTGAAGGTTAGGGTTAGAGGGTTAAGGTTAGGGTTAGAGGGTGAAGGTTAGGGTTAGAGGGTTAAGGTTAGGGTTAGAGGGTTAAGGTTAGGTTTAGAGGGTTAGAGTTAGGGTTAGACGGATAGGGTTAGGGAGTTGGGGTTAGGGGGTTAGGGTTAGATAGGGTATGCTTTAAGATTGGATAGGGTTTTGGTTTAGAGTTAGGGTCTAGGGTTAGGGTTAAGGGTTAGAGTTAGAGGGTTAGGTGTTATGGTTAGGGTTAGGGTTATGACTTAGGGTTAGCGTTAGGGTCAGACCTAGGGCTAGGGTTAGAGTTAGGGTTAGAATTAGGGTTAGGGTTAGGGTTAGGCAGGGCCACTGATAGGGGGGGACCACCAGCCCTCTTGTAGGGGGCCCAAGTACACAGGGGGGCCCACACAGAGAGGGGGATTAGTGATGGACAACAAATACAGAAATCTTCCTCCAGCACCTGAATCTGATCTCTGTCCCTCTCCCTGCTATCAGCTTTTATCTGCTGAGAAAGACAGTTGTTCCTCATTAATCCCCCTCCCTGTGTGGGCCCCCCTCCCAGCACTTATCTCTGCTCAGGAGTTTATTTGTAACTTTGTTTCTCTCCCTCTGTCTCTCTGATCACTGATCTCCAACTGCCCAGCCTGTATATTTTTTTCATCTCATCTTCATTTTTATTTATTAACATGGGGTTTTTTTTTAGATTTAGCAGGAATTATGTGAGTTATGTTATATTTGTGTCTGCTAATAGTGATTTTGTTGTCATTTTAGCAAAATATATCTTTAATATTTTCTTGGGGGGACCCTGCCAGGTAGTCTGTATGGGGCCCGCGATTTCTAACAGCAGCCCTGGGCTTAGGGCTAGGGATAGGGTTATTTCTAGTGCTAGGGTTATGGTTAGGGGGTTAAGTTTAAGGTTAGAGGGTTAGGGTTAGAGGGTAAGGGTTAGGGCTAGGATTAGGGTTCAGGCTAGGGTTAGGGTTAGGGTTATTTTTATGGCTAGTCTTAGAGGGTTAGGGTTAAGGTTAGAGGGTTAGGGTTATGGTTAGAGGATTAGGGATTAGGGTTAGAAACCTACTGTTAGGGTTAGGGTTAGGGGTAGATACAGAGGGTTAGGGTTAGATGTATAGGGTTAGGGTTAGATATGAGATAGGGTTAGGGTGTTAGGGTTAGAGGGTTAGGGGGTAGGGTTTAGGGTTTGGATTAGAGTTAGAGGGTTAGGGTTCGGGGTTAAGGTTAGGGTTAGAGGGTTAGGGTTAGAAGGATAGGGTTAGGGGTAAGGTTAGGGTTAGAATTTAGGGTTAGGGGGGTTAGGGTTAGATAGGGTTTGTTTTAAGGTTGGATAGGGTTTGGGGTTAGAGTTAGAGTTAGGGTTTGGGTTAAAGGTTAGGGTTAAGGGTTAGGGTTATGGCTTAGGGTTAGGGTAAGGCCTAGAGCTAGGGTTAGAGTTAGGATTAGCATTAGGGTTAGGGCTATGGTTATGGCTAGGGTTACGTTTTTTTTAGTGCTAGGTTTAGAGGGTTAGGGTTAGAGGGTTAGGGTTAGAATTAGGGTTAGGGTTAGAGGGTTAGGGGTTAGGGTTATGGTTATGGTTAGAGGGTTACGGCTTGATACTTACGGTTAAGGTTAGGGTTAGAGCATTAGGATTATGGTTAGGGTAAGGGTAAAGGTTAGGGTTAGGATTAGAGGGTTAGAGTTAAGTTTAAAAGGTTAGGGTTAGGTTTAGGGCTAGGGGATAGGGTTAGGGTGAGATACTTAGGGTTAGGGTTAGGGTTAGGCTTTGGGTAAGGGTTAGGGGTTAGGGTTAGATATTTTGGGTTAGGCTTAGGGTTAGGGTAAGGATAAGGGTTAGGGATTAGGGTTAGGGTTAGATACTTAGGGTTAGGGTTAGAGTGTTAGGATTAGGGTTATGGTAAGGGTTAGGGTTAGAGGGTTAGGGTGTTACAGTTAGGGTTATGGTTAGAGTTAGAGGGCTAGGGTTAGAGGGTTAGGGTTATGGTTTAGGGTTAGAGTTAGTGTTAGGGTTGAGGTTAGGGTTAGTGGTTAGGGTTAGGGGTTAAGGTTAGGGGTTAGGATTATAGGGTTAAGGTTAGAGGGTTAGGGCTTAGGGTTAGGGTTAGATACTTACAGTTAGGGTTAGTGTTAGAGCATTAGATTTAGGGTTGGGGTAAGGTTATGGGTAAGGGTTAGGGCTAGGTGATAGGGTTAATGTGAGATACTTAGGGTAAGGCTTCGGCTAAGGGTTAGGGGTTAGGGTTAGATACTTAGGGTTGGGGTTAGGGTAAGGGTTAGGTGTTAGGGTTAGGGATAGGGTTAGATACTTAGGGTTAGGGTTAGAGTGTTAGGATTAGGGTTAGGGTAAGGGTTAGGGTTAGGATTAGAGGGTTAGGGTGTTGCAGTTAGGGTTATGGTTAGTGGGTTAGGGTTAGAGGGTTAGGGTTTAGGGTTAGGGTTAGAGTTAGTGTTAGGGTTAGGGTTGGGGTTAAGGTTATTGTTAGTGGTTATGGTTATGGGTTAAGGTTAGGGGTTAGGGGTTTGTGGTTAGGGTTAGGGTTGGGTGAGGTTTGGTTGAGGGTTAGGGCTTGTCTAGGGCTAGGATTGAGGTTTAGGGGTTAGAGTTAGGGTTAGATACTTAGGGTTAGGGTTAGATACATAGGGTTTGGTTTAGATACCTAGGGTTAGCGTTAGGGGGTTAAGGTTAGAGGGTTAGGTTAAGGTTAGGGCTAGGGTTAGATATAGAGGGTTAGGGTTAGATACATAGGGTTAGGGTTCGGATTTGATACATCGTGTTAGGGTTACAGTTAGATATGGGTTAGGGGGTTAGGGATAGAGGGTTAAGGTTAAGGATGTGGTTAGGGGTTAGGAGTTAGGGTTAGGGGTTAGGGTTAGGCGTTTGGGTTAGGGTTAGGGGTTAGTGCTTAGGGTTAGGGGTTAAGGTTAGGGGATTGGGGTTAGGGTTGAGTGAGGTTTGGGTTATAGTTAGGCTTAGAGTTATGGTGTTAGGATTAGGGTTAGAGGGTTAGGGTTAGAGGGTTATGGTTATAGGGTGAGGGTTAGGGTTAGAGGGTTAAGGTTAGGGTTATGGTTGGGGTTAGAGGGTTAGGATTAGAGTTAGGGTTAGGGTTAGAGGGATAGGGTTAGGGGTTAGGGGGTTAGGGTTAGGGAGTTAGGTTTAGGGGGTTAGGGTTAGATAGGGTATGTTTTAAGGTTGGATAGGGTTTGGGGTTAGAGTTAGGGTCTAGGGTTAAGGGTTAGGGTTAGAGGGTTAGGGGTTATGGTTAGGGTTATGGCTTAGGGTTAGCGTTAGGGTTAGGGTCAGACCTAGGGCTAGGGTTAGAGTTAGGGTTAGAATTAGGGTTAGGGTTATTTTTAGTGCTTAGGGTTAGAGGGTTAGGGTTAGAGGGTTAGGGTTAGAATTTAGGGTTAGGGAGTTAGGGTTAGGGGGGTTAGGGTTAGATAGAGTTTGTTTTAAGGTTTGATATGGTTTGGGGTTAGAGTTAGGGTTAGGGTTTAGGGTTTGGGTTAAAGGTTAGGGTTAAGGGTTAGTGTTAGGGTTAGGGTTATGGCTTAGGGTTAGCATTAGGGTTAAGGTCAGGCCTAGAGCTAAGGTTAGAGTTAGGATTAGCATTAGGGTTAGGGCTATGGTTACGGCTAGGGTTAGGGTTTTATTTAGTGCTAGGTTTAGAGGGTGAGGGTTAGGGTTACAGGGTTAGGGTTATAATTAGGGTTAGGGTTATTTTTAGGGCTAGGGTTAGGGTTAGAGGGTTAGGGGCTAGGGTTAGAGGGTTAGGGTTAAGGTGAGAGGGTTAGGGTTATGGTTAGAGGGTTAGGGCTTAGGGTTAGGGTTTGATACTTACGGTTAGGGTTAGAGCATTAGGATTAGGGTAAGGGTTAGGGTTAGGATTAGAGGGTTAGGGTTTAGGTTAGAGGGTTAGGTTTAGGGCTAGGGGATAGGGCTAGGGTTAGATACTTAGGGTTAGGGTTAGGCTTTGGGTAAGGGTTAGGGGTTAGGGTTAGGGTTAGATACTTAGGGTTATGGTTAGGTTTAGGGTTAGGGTAAGGATAAGGGTTAGGGATTAGGGTTAGGGATAGGGTTAGATACTTAGGGTTAGGGTTAGAGTGTTAGGATTAGGGTAAGGGTTAGGGTTAGAGGGTTAGGGTATTACAATTAGGGTTATGGTTAGAGTTAGAGGATTAGGGTTCTGGTTTAGGGTTAGTGTTAGAGTTAGGGTTGGGGTTAGGGTTAGTGGTTAGGGTTAGGGGTTAAGGTTAGGGTTTAGTGGTTAGGGTTAGGGTTGGGGGAGGTTTTGGTTAGGGCTTGTCTATGGCTTGCATTGGGGGTTAGGGTTAGATACTTAGGGTTAGATACCTAGGGTTAGCGTTAGGGAGTTAGGGTTAGAGGGTTAGGTTAGGGATAGGGCTAGGGTCAGATATAGAGGGTTTGGGTTAGATACATAGGTTTTGGATTTGATACATAGTGTTAGGGTAACAGTTAGATATGGGTTAGGGGGTTAGGGATAAAGAGTTAAGGTTAGGATTAGGGATGGGGAAAGGGGCTAGCAGTTAGGGTTAGGGGTTAGGGTTAGGCATTTGGGTTAGGGTTAGGGGTTAGTGCTTAGAGTTAGGGGTTAGGGAATTGGGGTTAGGGTTGGGTGAGGTTTGGGTTATGGTTAGGCTTAGGGTTACGGTGTTAGGATAAAGGTTAGGGTTAGAGGGTTTTGGTTAGAGGGTGTGGGTTAGGGTTAGAGAGTTAAGGTTAGGGTTATGGTTAGGGTTAGAGGGTTAGGGTTAGGGTTAGGGTTAGAGGGATAGCGTTAGGGGTTAGGGTTAGAGGGTTAGAGTAAGGGAGTTAGGGTTAGATAGAGTATGTTTTAAGGTTGGATAGGGTTTGGGGTTAGAGTTAGGGTCTAGGGTTAGGGTTAAAGGTTAGGGTTAGAGGGTTAGGTGTTATGGTTAGGGTTATGGGTTAGCGGTAGGGTTAGGGTCAGACCTAGGGCTAGGGTTAGAGTTAGGGTTAGGGCTAGGGTTAGGGTTAGGGTAGGGTTAGGGTTATTTTAGTCCTTAGGGTTAGAGGGTTAGAGGGTTAGGGTTAGAATTTAGGGTTAGGGAGTTAGGGTTAGAGTTAGGGGGGTTAGGGTTAGAAAGGGTTTGTTTTAAGGTTGGATAGGGGTTGGGGTCAGAGTTAGGGTTCAGGGTTTGGGTTAAAGGTTAGGGTTAAGGGTTAGTGTTAGGGTTATGGCTTAGGGTTAGCGTTAGGGTTAGGGTCAGGCCTAGAGCTAGGGTTAGAGTTAGGATTAGCATTATGGTTAGGGCTATGGTTATGGCTAGGGTTAGGGTTTTTTTAGCGCTAGATTTAGAGGGTTAGGATTAGGGTTACAGGGTTAGGGTTAGGGTTAGAATTAGGGTTAGGGTTATTTCTAGGGCTAGGGTTAGAGGGTTAGGGTTAGGGGGTTAGCGTTAGAGGGTTAGGGTTAAGGTGAGAGGTTTAGGGTTATGGTTAGAGGGTTAGGGCTTAGAGTTAGGGTTAGATACTTACGGTTAGGGTTAGTGTTAGAGCATTAGGGTTAGGGTAAGGGTAACGTCAAGGGTTAGGGTTAGAGGGTTAGGGTTAGAGGGTTAGGGCTAGGGGATAGGGTTAGGGTGATATACTTAGGGTTAGGTTTAGGGTAAGGGTTAGGGGTTAGGGTTAGTGTTAGATACTTATGGTTAGGGTTAGGCTTAGGGTAAGGGTTAGGGTTAGGGATAGGGTTAGATACTTAGGGTTAGGGTTAGAGTTTTAGGGTTTGGGTAAGGGTTAGGGTTAGAGGCTTAGGGTTAGAGGGTTAGGGTTATGGTTTAGGGTTAGGGTTGGAGTTAGAGTTAGTTTTAGGGATAGGGTTAAGGTTAGGGTTAGTGGTTAGGGGTTAAGGTTAGGGGTTAATGGTTAGGGTTAGGGTTGGGTGAGGTTTGGGTTAGGGTTAGGGCTTGTCTAGGGCTAGGATTGGGGGTTAGGGGTTAGATACTTAGGGTTAGGGTTAGTTACATAGGGTTAGGGTTAGATACATAGGGTTAGGTTTAGATACCTAGGGTTAGCGTTAGGGGGTTAGGGTTAGAGGGTTAGGTTAGGTTTAGGGCTAGGGTTAGATATAGAGGGTTAGGGTTAGATACATAGGGTTAGGGTTCGGATTTGATACATAGTGTTAGGGTTAAGGTTAGGGGTTAGGGTTAGGAAGTTAGGGTTAGGGGGTTAGGGTTAGATAGGGTACGTTTTAAGGTTGGATAGGGTTTGGGGTTAGAGTTAGGGTTAAGGGTTAGGTTTAGAGGGTTAGGGGTTATGGTTAGGGTTATGGCTTAGGGTTAGCATCAGGGTTAGGGTCAGACCTAGGGCTAGGGTTAGAGTTATGGTTAGATTTAGGGCTAGGGTTAGGTTTAGGGTTATTTTTAGTGCTTAGGGTTAGAGGGTTAGGGTTAGAGGGTTAGGGGTAGGGTTAGGGTTAGAATTTAGGGTTAGGGGGTTAGGGTTAGATAGGGGTTGTTTTAAGGTTGGATAGGGTTTGGGGTTAGAGTTAGGGTTAGGGTTTGGGTTAAAGGTTAGGGTTATGGCTTAGGGTTAGCATTTGGGTTAAGGTCAGTCCTAGAGCTAGGGTTAGAGTTAGGATTAGCATAAGGGTTAGGGCTATGGTTACGGCTAGGGTTAGGGTTTTTTTTAGTGCTAGGTTTAGAGGGTTAGTATTAGGGTTACAGGGATAGGGTTAGGGTTAGGGTTATTTTTCGTGCTTAGGGTTAGAGGGTTAGGGGTAGGGTTAGAATTTAGGGTTAGGGAGTTAGGGTTAGATACTTAGGGTTAGGGTTAGGCTTAGGCTTAGGGTTAGGGCTAGGGGATAGGGTTAGGGTGAGATACTTAGGGTTTGGTTTAGGGTAAGGGTTAGGGGTTAGGGTTAGGGTTAGATACTTAGGGTTAGGGTTAGGCTTAGGGTTAGGGCTAGGGGATAGGGTTAGGGTGAGATGCTTAGGGTTAGGCTTAGGGTAAGGGTTAGGTTTAGGGATAGGGTTAGATACTTAGGGTTAGAGTTTTAGGATTAGGGTAAGGGTTAGGTTAGAGGGTTAGGGTTAGGGTTGCAGTTAGTGTTAGGGTTGGGGTTAAGGTTAGGGTTAGTGGTTAGGGGTTAATGGTTAGGTTTAGGGTTGGGTGAGGTTTGGGTTAGGGTTAGGGCTTGTCTATGGCTAGGATTGGGGGTTAGGGGTTAGGGTTAGATACTTAGGGTTAGGGTTAGTTACATAGGGTTAGGGTTAGATACATAGCGTTAGGTTTAGCTACCTAGGGTTAGCGTTAAGGGGTTAGGGTTAGAGGGTTAGGTTAGGGCTTGGGTTAGATTTAGAGGGTTAGGTTTAGATACATAGGGTTAGGGTTTAGATTTGATACATAGTTTTAGGGTTACAGTTAGATATGTGTTAGGGGGTTAGGGATAGAGGTTAAGGTTAGGGTTAGGGATGGGGTTAGGAGTTAGGGTTAGGGGGTTAGGGTTAGAGGGTTAGGGTTAGATAGGGTACGTTTTAAGGTTGGATAGGGTTTGGGGTTAGAGTTAGGGTCTAGGGTTAGGGTTAGGTTTAGAGGGCTAGGGGTTATGGTTAGGGTTAAGGTTATGGCTTAGGGTTAGGGTCAGACCTAGGGCTTGGGTTAGAGTTAGGGTTAGAATTAGGGTTAGGGCTAGGGTTAGGGTTAATTTTAGTGCTTAGGGTTAGAGGATTAGGGTTAGAGGGTTAGGGTTAGAATTTAGGGTTAGGGAGTTAGGGTTAGATAGGGTTTGTTTTAAGGTTGGATAGGGTTTGGGGTTAGGGTTAGGGTTTGGGTTAAAGGTTAGGGTTAAGGGTTAGGGTTATGGCTTAGGGTTAGCATTACGGTTAGGGTCAGGCCTAGAGCTAGGGTTAGAGTTAGGATTATCATTAGGGTTAGGGCTATGGTTACGGCTAGGGTTAGGGTTTTTTTAGTGCTAGGTTTAGAGGGTTAGGATTAGGGTTACAGGGTTAAGGTTAGGATTAGGGTTATTTTTAGGGCTAGGGTTAGGGTTAGAGGGTTAGGGTTAGGGGGTTAGGGTAAGAGAGTTAGGGTTAAGGTGAGAGGGTTAAGGTTATGGTTAGAGGGTTAGGGTTAGATTCTTATGATTAGGGTTAGTGTTAGAGCATTAGGATTAGGGTAAGGGTAACGGTAAGGGTTAGAGGGTTAGGGCTAGGGGATAGGGTTAGGGTGAGATACTTAGAGTTAGGGTTAGGGTTAGGGTTAGATACTTAGGGTTAGGGTTAGGCTTAGGGTTACGGTAAGGGATAGGGTTAGATACTTAGGGTTTGGGTTTGAGTTTTAGGATTAGGGTTAGGGTAAGGGTTAGGGTTAGAGGGTTAGGGTGTTACAGTTAGTGTTATGGTTAGAGTTAGAGGGTTAGGGTTAGAAGGTTATGGTTATGGTTTAGGGTTAGAGTTAGGGTTAGGGTTGGGGTTAAGGTTAGGGTTAGTGGTTAGGGTTAGGGGTTAAGGGAAGGGGTTGATGGTTAGGGTTAGGGTTGGGTGAGGTTTGGGTTATGGTTAGTGCTTGTCTAGGGCTAGGATTGGGGGTTAGGGGTTAGGGTTAGATACTTAGGGTTAGGGTTAGATACATAGGGTTAGGGTTAGATACATAGGGTTAGGGTTTGGATTTGATACATAGTTTTAGGGTTACAGTTAGATATGGGTTAGGGGGTTAGGGATATAGGGTTAAGGTTAGGGATGGGGTTAGGGGTTAGGAGTTAGGGGTTAGGGTTAGGGTTAGGTTTAGGGGTTAGTGCTTAGGGTTAGGGAATTGGTTTTAAGGTTGGGTGAGGTTTGGGTTAGGGTTACGTTGTTAGGATTAGGGTTAGCGTTAGAGGGTTAGAGGGTGAGGGTTAGGGTTAGAGAGTTAAGGTTATGGTTAGGGTTAGAGGGATAGGGTTAGAGTTAGGGTTAGGGTTAGAGGGATAGGGTTAGAGGGTTAGGGTTAGGGAGTTAGGGTTAGGGGGTTAGGGTTAGATAGGGTTAGGGTTAGATAAGGTATGTTTTAAGGTTGGATAGGGTTTGGTGATAGAGTTAGAGTCTAGGGTTAGGGTTAAGGGTTAGGGTTAGAGGGTTAGGGGTTATGGTTAGGGTTATGGCTTAGGGTTAGCTTTAGGGTTAGGGTCAGACCTAGGGCTAGGGTTAGAGTTAGGGTTAGAATTAGGGCTAGGGTTAGGGCTAGGGTTAAGGCTATTTTTAGTGCTTAGGGTTAGAGGGTTAGGGTTAGAGGGTTAGGGGTAGGGTTAGAATTTTGGGTTAGGGTGTTAGAGTTAGGGTTAGGGGGTTAGGGTTAGATAGGGTTTGTTTTAAGGTTGGATAGGGTTTGGGGTTAGAGTTAGGGTTAGGGTTTATGGTTTGGGTTAAAGGTTGGGGTTAGTGTTATGGCTTAGGGTTAGGGTTAGTGTTAGGGTTATGGCTTAGGGTTAGCATTAGGGTTAGGGTCAGGCCTAGAGCTAGGGTTAGAGTTAGGATTAGCATTAGAGTTAGGGCTATGGTTACGGCTAGGATTAGGGTTTTTTTTAGTGCTAGGTTTAGAGAGTTAGGTTTAGAGGGTTAGGGTTAGAATTAGGGTTAGGGTTATTTTTAGGGCTAGGGTTAGGATTAGAGGGTTAGGGTTAGGGAGTTAGGGTTAGAGGGTTAGGGTTTGGGTGAGAGGGTTAGGGTTAAGGTGAGAGGGTTAGGGCTTAGGGTTAAGGTTAGATACTTACGGTTAGGGTTAGTGTTAGAGCATTAAGATTAGGGTTAGGGTAAGGGTTAGAGGGTTAGGGTTAGGCTTAGGGTAAGGGTTAGGGGTTAGGGTTAGATACTTAGGGTTATGCTTAGGGTTATTGTAAGGGTTATGGGTTAGGTTTAGAGTTAGAGTGTTAGGATTAAGGTAAGGGTTAGGGTTAGAGGGTTAGGGTGTTACAGTTAGGGTTATGGTTAGAGTTAGAGGGTTAGGGTTAGAGGGTTACGGTTTAGGATTAGGGTTAGAGTTAGGGTTAGAGTTAGTGTTAGGGTTGGGGTTAAGGTTAGGGTTAGGGGTTAATCTTAGGGGTTAGGGGTTAGTGGTTAGAGTTAGATACTTAGGGTTAGGGTTAGAATCTTAGGGTTAGGGTTAGGCTTAGGGTTGGGGTAAAGGATAGAGTTAGATACTTAGGGTTAGGGTTAGAGTTTTAGGATTAGGGTTAGGGTGTTACAGTTAGTGTTATGGTTAGAGTTAGAGGGTTAGGGTTAGAGGGGTAGGGTTAGTGTTAGGGTTGGGGTTAAAGTTAGGGTTAGTGGTTAGGGTTAGGGGTTAAGGTTAGGGGTTAATGGTTAGGGTTAGGGTTGGGTGAGGTTTGGGTTAGGGTTAGGGCTTGTCTAGGGCTAGGATTGGGGGTTAGGGTTAGATACTTAGGGTTAGTATTAGTTACATAGGATTAGGGTTAGATACATAGGGTTAGGTTTAGATACCTAGGGTTAGCATTAGGGGGTTAAGGTTAGAGGGTTAGGTTAGGGTTAGGGCTAGGGCTAGATATAGAGGGTTAGGGTTAGATACATAGGGTAAGGGTTTGGATTTGATACATAGTGTTAGGGTTACAGTTAGATATGGGTTAGGGGGTTAGGGATAGAGGGTTAAGGTTAGGGATGTAGTTAGGGGTTAGGAGTTAGGGTTAGGGAGTTAGGGTTAGGGTTTGGGGGTTAGGGTTAGATAGGGTACGTTTTAAGGTTGGATAGGGTTTGGGGTTAGAGTTGGGGTCTAGGGTTAGGTTTAGAGGGTTAGGGGTTATGGTTAGGGTTAGGGTTATGGATTAGGGTTAGCAATAGGGTTAGGGTCAGACCTAGGGCTAGGGTTAGAGTTAGGGTTAGAATTAGGGTTAGGGCTAGGGTTAGGGTTATTTTTAGTGCTTAGGGTTAGAAGGTTAGGGTTAGAGGGTTAGGGGTAGGGTTAGGGTTTGAATTTAGGGTTAGGGGGTTAGGGTTAGGGGGTTAGGGTTAGATAGGGTTTGTTTTAAGGTTGGATAGGGTTTGGGGTTAGAGTTAGGGTTAGGGTTTAGGGTTTGGGTTAAAGTTTAGGGTTAAGGGTTAGGGTTAGGGTTATGGCTTAGGGTTAGCATTAGGGTTAAGGTCAGGCCTAGAGCTAAGGTTAGAGTTAGGATTAGCATTAGGGTTAGGGCTATGGTTACGGCTAGGGTTAGGGTTTTTTTAGTGCTAGGTTTAGAGGGTTAGGATTAGGGTTAGGGTTTGGGTTAGGGTTATTTTTAGTGCTTAGGGTTAGAGGGTTAGGGGTAGGGTTAGGGGTAGAATTTAGGGTTAGGGAGTTAGGGTTAGGGTTAGATACTTAGGGTTATGGTTAGGGTTAGGGCTAGGGGATAGGGTTAGGGTGAGATACTTAGGGTTAGGGTTAGGTTTAGGGTAAGGGTTAGGGGGTTAGGGTGTTACAGTTAGTGCTATGGTTAGAGTTAGAGAGTTAGGGTTAGAGTTGAGGTTAAGGTTAGGGTTAGTGTTTAGGGTTAGGGGTTAAGGTTAGGGGTTAATGGTTAGGGTTAGGGTTGGTGAGGTTTGGGTTAGGGTTAGGGCTTGTCTAGGGCTAGGATTGGGGGTTAGGGGTTAGGGTTAGATACTTAGGGTTAAGGTTAGTTACATAGGGTTAGGGTTAGATACATAGGGTTCGGTTTAGATACCTAGGGTTAGCGTTAGGGGTTGGGGCTTGGTTTAGATATAGAGGGTTAGGGTTAGATACATAGGGTTAGGGTTCGGTTTTGATACATAGTGTTAGGGTTACAGTTAGATATGGGTTAGGGGGTTAGGGATAGAGGGTTAAGGTTAGGGTTAGGGATGGGTTAGGAGTTAGGTTTAGGGGTTAGGGATGGATTAGGGGTTAGGAGTTAGGGTTAGGAGGTTAGGGTTAGATAGGGTACGTTTTAAGGTTGGATAGGGTTTGGTGTTAGAGTTAGGGTCTAGGGTTAGGGTTAAGGGTTAGATTTAGAGGGTTAGGGGTTATGGTTAGGGTTATGGCTTAGGGTTAGCATTAGGGTTAGGGTCAGACCTATTGTTAGAGTTAGGGTTAGAATTAGGGTTAGGGCTAGGGTTAGGGTTAGGGTTATTTTTACTGCTTAGAGTTAGAGGGTTAGGGTTAGAGGGTTAGGGGTAGGGTTAGAATTTAGGGTTAGGGGGGTTAGGGTTAGATAGGGTTTGTTTTAAGGTTGGATAGGGTTTGGGGTTAGAGTTAAGGTTAGGGTTACGGTTTAGGGTTATGGCTTAGGGTTAGCATTAGGTTAAGGTCAGGCCTAGAGCTAGGGTTAGAGTTAGGATTAGCATTAGGGTTAGGGCTATGGTTACGGCTAGGGTTAGGGTTTTGTTAGTGCTAGGTTTAGAGGGTTAGGATTAGGGTTACAGGGTTAGGGTTAGAATTAGGGTTAGGGTTATTTTTAGGGTTAGGGTTAGAGGGTTAGGGTTAGGGGGTTAGGGTAAGAGGGTTAGGGTTAAGGTGAGAGGGTTAGGGTTATGGTTAGAAGGTTAGGGCTTAGGGTTAGGTTCTTACTGTTAGGGTTAGTGTTAGAGCATTAGGATTAGGGTAACAGTAAGGGTTAGAGGGTTAGGGTTAGAGGGTTAGGGTTAGGGCTAGGGGATAGGGTTAGGGTGAGATACTTAGGGTTAGGCTTAGGGTAAGGGTTAGGCTTAGGGTTAGGGTAAGGGTTAGGGATAGGGTTAGATACTTAGGGTTAGGGTTAGAGTTTTAGGATTAGGGTAAGGGTTAGGGTTAGAGGGTTAGGGTGTTACAGTTAGTGTTATAGTTAGGGGGCTAGGGTTAGAGGGTTAGGGTTATGGTTTAGGGTTAGAGTTAGTGTTAGGGTTGGGGTTAAGTTTAGGGTTAGTGGTTAGGGTTAGGGGTTAAGGTTAGGGGTTAATGGTTAGGGTTAGGGTTGGGTGAGGTTTGGGTTAGGGTTAGGGCTTGTCTAGGGCTAGGATTGGGGGTTAGGGGTTAGGGTTAGATACTTAGGGTTAGGGTTAGTTACATCGGGTTAGGGTTAGATACATAGGGTTAGGTTTAGATACCTAGGGTTAGCGTTAGGGGGTTAAGGTTAGAGGGTTAGGTTAGGGTTAGGGCTAGGGTTAGATATAGAGGGTTAGGGTTAGATACATAGGGTAAGGGTTTGGATTTGATACATAGTGTTTGGGTTACAGTTAGATATGGGTTAGGGGGTTAGGGATAGAGGGTTAAGGTTAGGGTTAGGGATGACGTTAGGGGTTAGGAGTTAGGGTTAGGGTTTGGGGGTTAGGGTTAGATAGGGTATGTTTTAAGGTTGGATAGGGTTTGGGGTTAGAGTTAGGGTCTAGGGTTAGGTTTAGAGGGTTAGGGGTTATGGTTAGGGTTATGGCTTAGGGTTAGCAATATTGTTAGGGTCAGAACTAGGGCTAGGGTTAGAGTTAGGGTTAGAATTAGGGTTAGGGCTAGGGTTAGGGTTATTTTTAGTGCTTAGGGTTAGAGGGTTAGGGTTTGAATTTAGGGTTAGAGGGTTAGGGTTAGGGGGTTAGGGTTAGATAGGGTTTTTTTAAGGTTGGATAGGGTTTGGGGTTAGAGTTAGGGTTAGGGTTTAGGGTTTGGGTTAAAGGTTAGGGTTAAGGGTTAGGGTTATGGCTTAGGGTTAGCATTAGGGTTAGAGTCAGGCCTAGAGCTAGGGTTAGAGTTAGGATTAGCATTAGGGTTAGGGCTATGGTTACGGCTAGGGTTAGGGTTTTTTTAGTGCTAGGTTTAGAGGGTTAGGATTAGGGTTACAGGGTTAGGGTTAGGGGTAGGGTTAGGGTTAGAATTTAGGGTTAGGGAGTTAGGGTTAGGGGGGTTAGAATTAGATAGAGTTTGTTTTAAGGTTTGATAGGGTTTGGGGTTAGAGTTAGGGTTTAGGGTTTGGGTTAAAGGTTAGGGTTAAGGGTTAGTGTTAGTGTTAGGGTTATGGCTTAGGGTTAGCATTAGGGTTAGGGTCAGGCCTAGAGCTAGGGTTAGAGTTAGGATTATCATTAGGGTTAGGGCTATGGTTATGGCTAGGGTTAGGGTTTTTTTAGTGCTAGGTTTAGAGGGTTAGGATTAGGGTTACAGGGTTAGGGTTAGAATTAGGGTTAGGGTTTGGGTTAGGGTTATTTTTAGTGCTTAGGGTTAGAGGGTTAGGGGTAGAATTTAGGGTTAGGGAGTTAGGGTTATGGTTAGGCTTAGGGTTAGGGTTAGGGGATAGGGTTAGGGTTAGATACTTCGGGTTAGGGTTAGGCTTAGGGTTAGGGTTAGGGCTAGGGGATAGGGTTGGGTGAGATACTTAGGGTTAGGTTTAGGGTAAGGGTTAGGGTTAGATACTTAGGGTTAGGCTTAGGGCTATGGTTAGACACTTAGGGTTAGGGTTAGAGTTTTAGGATTAGGGTAAGGGTTAGGGTTAGAGGGTTAGGGTGTTACAGTTAGTGCTATGGTTAGAGTTAGAGGGTTAGGGTTTAGGGTTAGGGTTGAGGTTAAGGTTAGGGTTAATGGTTAGGGTTAGGGGTTAAGGTTAGGGGTTAGGGGTTAATGGTTAGGGTTAGGGTTGGGTGAGGTTTGGGTTAGGGCTTGTCTAGGGCTAGGATTGGGGGTTTGGGGTTAGGGTTAGATACTTAGGGTTAGGGTTAGTTACATAGGGTTAGGGTTAGATACATAGGGTTAGGTTTAGATACCTAGGGTTAGCGTTAGGGGGTTAGGGTTAGAGGGTTAGGTTAGGGTTAGGGCTTGGGTTAGATATAGAGGGTTAGGGTTAGATACATAGGGTTAGGGTTCGGTTTTGATACATAGTTTTAGGGTTACAGTTAGAGTTAGGGTTAGGGAGTTAGGGTTAGGGTTAGATAGGGTACGTTTTAAGGTTGGATAGGGTTTGGGGTTAGAGTTAGGGCCTAGGGTTAGGGTTAGGTTTAGAGGGTTAGGGGTTATGGTTAGGGTTATGGCTTAGGGTTAGCATTAGGGTAAGGGTCAGACCTATTGTTAGAGTTAGGGTTAGAATTAGGGTTAGGGCTAGGGTTAGGGTTAGGGTTATTTTTACTGCTTAGAGTTAGAGGGTTAGGGTTAGAGGGTTAGGGGTAGGGTTAGAATTTAGGGTTAGGGGGGTTAGGGTTAGATAGGGTTTGTTTTAAGGTTGGATAGGGTTTGGGGTTAGAGTTAAGGTTAGGGTTACGGTTTAGGGTTATGGCTTAGGGTTAGCATTAGGTTAAGGTCAGGCCTAGAGCTAGGGTTAGAGTTAGGATTAGCATTAGGGTTAGGGCTATGGTTACGGCTAGGGTTAGGGTTTTGTTAGTGCTAGGTTTAGAGGGTTAGGATTAGGGTTACAGGGTTAGGGTTAGAATTAGGGTTAGGGTTATTTTTAGGGTTAGGGTTAGAGGGTTAGGGTTAGGGGGTTAGGGTAAGAGGGTTAGGGTTAAGGTGAGAGGGTTAGGGTTATGGTTAGAAGGTTAGGGCTTAGGGTTAGGTTCTTACTGTTAGGGTTAGTGTTAGAGCATTAGGATTAGGGTAACAGTAAGGGTTAGAGGGTTAGGGTTAGAGGGTTAGGGTTAGGGCTAGGGGATAGGGTTAGGGTGAGATACTTAGGGTTAGGCTTAGGGTAAGGGTTAGGGGTTAGGCTTAGGGTTAGGGTAAGGGTTAGGGATAGGGTTAGATACTTAGGGTTAGGGTTAGAGTTTTAGGATTAGGGTAAGGGTTAGGGTTAGAGGGTTAGGGTGTTACAGTTAGTGTTATAGTTAGGGGGCTAGGGTTAGAGGGTTAGGGTTATGGTTTAGGGTTAGAGTTAGTGTTAGGGTTGGGGTTAAGTTTAGGGTTAGTGGTTAGGGTTAGGGGTTAAGGTTAGGGGTTAATGGTTAGGGTTAGGGTTGGGTGAGGTTTGGGTTAGGGTTAGGGCTTGTCTAGGGCTAGGATTGGGGGTTAGGGGTTAGGGTTAGATACTTAGGGTTAGGGTTAGTTACATCGGGTTAGGGTTAGATACATAGGGTTAGGTTTAGATACCTAGGGTTAGCGTTAGGGGGTTAAGGTTAGAGGGTTAGGTTAGGGTTAGGGCTAGGGTTAGATATAGAGGGTTAGGGTTAGATACATAGGGTAAGGGTTTGGATTTGATACATAGTGTTTGGGTTACAGTTAGATATGGGTTAGGGGGTTAGGGATAGAGGGTTAAGGTTAGGGTTAGGGATGACGTTAGGGGTTAGGAGTTAGGGTTAGGGTTTGGGGGTTAGGGTTAGATAGGGTATGTTTTAAGGTTGGATAGGGTTTGGGGTTAGAGTTAGGGTCTAGGGTTAGGTTTAGAGGGTTAGGGGTTATGGTTAGGGTTATGGCTTAGGGTTAGCAATATTGTTAGGGTCAGAACTAGGGCTAGGGTTAGAGTTAGGGTTAGAATTAGGGTTAGGGCTAGGGTTAGGGTTATTTTTAGTGCTTAGGGTTAGAGGGTTAGGGTTTGAATTTAGGGTTAGAGGGTTAGGGTTAGGGGGTTAGGGTTAGATAGGGTTTTTTTAAGGTTGGATAGGGTTTGGGGTTAGAGTTAGGGTTAGGGTTTAGGGTTTGGGTTAAAGGTTAGGGTTAAGGGTTAGGGTTATGGCTTAGGGTTAGCATTAGGGTTAGAGTCAGGCCTAGAGCTAGGGTTAGAGTTAGGATTAGCATTAGGGTTAGGGCTATGGTTACGGCTAGGGTTAGGGTTTTTTTAGTGCTAGGTTTAGAGGGTTAGGATTAGGGTTACAGGGTTAGGGTTAGGGGTAGGGTTAGGGTTAGAATTTAGGGTTAGGGAGTTAGGGTTAGGGGGGTTAGAATTAGATAGAGTTTGTTTTAAGGTTTGATAGGGTTTGGGGTTAGAGTTAGGGTTTAGGGTTTGGGTTAAAGGTTAGGGTTAAGGGTTAGTGTTAGTGTTAGGGTTATGGCTTAGGGTTAGCATTAGGGTTAGGGTCAGGCCTAGAGCTAGGGTTAGAGTTAGGATTATCATTAGGGTTAGGGCTATGGTTATGGCTAGGGTTAGGGTTTTTTTAGTGCTAGGTTTAGAGGGTTAGGATTAGGGTTACAGGGTTAGGGTTAGAATTAGGGTTAGGGTTTGGGTTAGGGTTATTTTTAGTGCTTAGGGTTAGAGGGTTAGGGGTAGAATTTAGGGTTAGGGAGTTAGGGTTATGGTTAGGCTTAGGGTTAGGGTTAGGGGATAGGGTTAGGGTTAGATACTTCGGGTTAGGGTTAGGCTTAGGGTTAGGGTTAGGGCTAGGGGATAGGGTTGGGTGAGATACTTAGGGTTAGGTTTAGGGTAAGGGTTAGGGTTAGATACTTAGGGTTAGGCTTAGGGCTATGGTTAGACACTTAGGGTTAGGGTTAGAGTTTTAGGATTAGGGTAAGGGTTAGGGTTAGAGGGTTAGGGTGTTACAGTTAGTGCTATGGTTAGAGTTAGAGGGTTAGGGTTTAGGGTTAGGGTTGAGGTTAAGGTTAGGGTTAATGGTTAGGGTTAGGGGTTAAGGTTAGGGGTTAGGGGTTAATGGTTAGGGTTAGGGTTGGGTGAGGTTTGGGTTAGGGCTTGTCTAGGGCTAGGATTGGGGGTTTGGGGTTAGGGTTAGATACTTAGGGTTAGGGTTAGTTACATAGGGTTAGGGTTAGATACATAGGGTTAGGTTTAGATACCTAGGGTTAGCGTTAGGGGGTTAGGGTTAGAGGGTTAGGTTAGGGTTAGGGCTTGGGTTAGATATAGAGGGTTAGGGTTAGATACATAGGGTTAGGGTTCGGTTTTGATACATAGTTTTAGGGTTACAGTTAGAGTTAGGGTTAGGGAGTTAGGGTTAGGGTTAGATAGGGTACGTTTTAAGGTTGGATAGGGTTTGGGGTTAGAGTTAGGGCCTAGGGTTAGGGTTAGGTTTAGAGGGTTAGGGGTTATGGTTAGGGTTATGGCTTAGGGTTAGCATTAGGGTAAGGGTCAGACCTATTGTTAGAGTTAGGGTTAGAATTAGGGTTAGGGCTAGGGTTAGGGTTAGGGTTATTTTTACTGCTTAGAGTTAGAGGGTTAGGGTTAGAGGGTTAGGGGTAGGGTTAGAATTTAGGGTTAGGGGGGTTAGGGTTAGATAGGGTTTGTTTTAAGGTTGGATAGGGTTTGGGGTTAGAGTTAAGGTTAGGGTTACGGTTTAGGGTTATGGCTTAGGGTTAGCATTAGGTTAAGGTCAGGCCTAGAGCTAGGGTTAGAGTTAGGATTAGCATTAGGGTTAGGGCTATGGTTACGGCTAGGGTTAGGGTTTTGTTAGTGCTAGGTTTAGAGGGTTAGGATTAGGGTTACAGGGTTAGGGTTAGAATTAGGGTTAGGGTTATTTTTAGGGTTAGGGTTAGAGGGTTAGGGTTAGGGGGTTAGGGTAAGAGGGTTAGGGTTAAGGTGAGAGGGTTAGGGTTATGGTTAGAAGGTTAGGGCTTAGGGTTAGGTTCTTACTGTTAGGGTTAGTGTTAGAGCATTAGGATTAGGGTAACAGTAAGGGTTAGAGGGTTAGGGTTAGAGGGTTAGGGTTAGGGCTAGGGGATAGGGTTAGGGTGAGATACTTAGGGTTAGGCTTAGGGTAAGGGTTAGGGGTTAGGCTTAGGGTTAGGGTAAGGGTTAGGGATAGGGTTAGATACTTAGGGTTAGGGTTAGAGTTTTAGGATTAGGGTAAGGGTTAGGGTTAGAGGGTTAGGGTGTTACAGTTAGTGTTATAGTTAGGGGGCTAGGGTTAGAGGGTTAGGGTTATGGTTTAGGGTTAGAGTTAGTGTTAGGGTTGGGGTTAAGTTTAGGGTTAGTGGTTAGGGTTAGGGGTTAAGGTTAGGGGTTAATGGTTAGGGTTAGGGTTGGGTGAGGTTTGGGTTAGGGTTAGGGCTTGTCTAGGGCTAGGATTGGGGGTTAGGGGTTAGGGTTAGATACTTAGGGTTAGGGTTAGTTACATCGGGTTAGGGTTAGATACATAGGGTTAGGTTTAGATACCTAGGGTTAGCGTTAGGGGGTTAAGGTTAGAGGGTTAGGTTAGGGTTAGGGCTAGGGTTAGATATAGAGGGTTAGGGTTAGATACATAGGGTAAGGGTTTGGATTTGATACATAGTGTTTGGGTTACAGTTAGATATGGGTTAGGGGGTTAGGGATAGAGGGTTAAGGTTAGGGTTAGGGATGACGTTAGGGGTTAGGAGTTAGGGTTAGGGTTTGGGGGTTAGAGTTAGGGTTTAGGGTTTGGGTTAAAGGTTAGGGTTAAGGGTTAGTGTTAGTGTTAGGGTTATGGCTTAGGGTTAGCATTAGGGTTAGGGTCAGGCCTAGAGCTAGGGTTAGAGTTAGGATTATCATTAGGGTTAGGGCTATGGTTATGGCTAGGGTTAGGGTTTTTTTAGTGCTAGGTTTAGAGGGTTAGGATTAGGGTTACAGGGTTAGGGTTAGAATTAGGGTTAGGGTTTGGGTTAGGGTTATTTTTAGTGCTTAGGGTTAGAGGGTTAGGGGTAGAATTTAGGGTTAGGGAGTTAGGGTTATGGTTAGGCTTAGGGTTAGGGTTAGGGGATAGGGTTAGGGTTAGATACTTCGGGTTAGGGTTAGGCTTAGGGTTAGGGCTAGGGGATAGGGTTGGGTGAGATACTTAGGGTTAGGTTTAGGGTAAGGGTTAGGGTTAGATACTTAGGGTTAGGCTTAGGGCTATGGTTAGACACTTAGGGTTAGGGTTAGAGTTTTAGGATTAGGGTAAGGGTTAGGGTTAGAGGGTTAGGGTGTTACAGTTAGTGCTATGGTTAGAGTTAGAGGGTTAGGGTTTAGGGTTAGGGTTGAGGTTAAGGTTAGGGTTAATGGTTAGGGTTAGGGGTTAAGGTTAGGGGTTAGGGGTTAATGGTTAGGGTTAGGGTTGGGTGAGGTTTGGGTTAGGGCTTGTCTAGGGCTAGGATTGGGGGTTTGGGGTTAGGGTTAGATACTTAGGGTTAGGGTTAGTTACATAGGGTTAGGGTTAGATACATAGGGTTAGGTTTAGATACCTAGGGTTAGCGTTAGGGGGTTAGGGTTAGAGGGTTAGGTTAGGGTTAGGGCTTGGGTTAGATATAGAGGGTTAGGGTTAGATACATAGGGTTAGGGTTCGGTTTTGATACATAGTTTTAGGGTTACAGTTAGAGTTAGGGTTAGGGAGTTAGGGTTAGATAGGGTACGTTTTAAGGTTGGATAGGGTTTGGGGTTAGAGTTAGGGCCTAGGGTTAGGGTTAAGGGTTAGGTTTAGAGGGTTAGGGGTTATGGTTAGGGTTATGGCTTAGGGTTAGCATTAGGGTAAGGGTCAGACCTATTGTTAGAGTTAGGGTTAGAATTAGGGTTAGGGCTAGGGTTAGGGTTATTTTTACTGCTTAGGGTTAGAGGGTTAGGGTTAGAGGGTTAGGGGTAGAATTTAGGATTAGGGGGGTTAGGGTTAGATAGGGTTTGTTTTAAGGTTGGATAGGGTTTGGGGTTAGAGTTAGGGTTAGGGTTAAGGGTTAGGGTTAGCATTAGGTTTAGGGTCAGGCCTAGAGCTAGGGTTAGAGTTAGGATTAGCATTAGGGTTAGGGCTATGGTTATGGCTAGGGTTAATGTTTTTTTAGTGCTAGGTTTAGAGGTTTAGGATTAGGGTTACAGGGTTAGGGTTAGAATTAGGGTTAGGGTTATTTTTAGGGTTAGGGTTAGAGGGTTAGGGTTAGGGGGTTAGGGTAAGAGGGTTAGGGTTAAGGTGAGAGGGTTAGGGTTATGGTTAGAAGGTTAGGACTTAGGGTTAGGTTCTTACTGTTAGGGTTAGTGTTAGAGCATTAGGATTAGGGTAAGGGTAAGGGTTAGAGGGTTAGGGTTAGGGGGTTAGGGTTAGGGCTAGGGGATAGGGTTAGGGTGAGATACTTAGGGTTAGGGTTAGGCTTAGGGTAAGGGTAAGGGATAGGGTTAGATACTTAGGGTTAGGGTTAGAGTTTTAGGATTAGGGTAAGGGTTAGGGGGTTAGGGTGTTACAGTTAGGGTTATGGTTAGAGTTATGGCACTTTTCCACTGCAAGTACCGGCTAGTACCGGCTCGGCTCTACTCGGCCCTGCTTGGCCCGGTTTGCTTTTCCACTGCCGGTACCGCATGGTATAGTGTCGGAAAGGTTCGGTACGGTACGGTATAGGTTTGCTTTTCCACTAAAGTAGTACTAAAGTTAAGTGGGTGGGATAACAACGGGGTGGGTGTGATTCTCTGACCAATCAGTGGCTAGTAGTGACTGCATGCAAAGGATTGTGGGATATGGTACCAGTTTGGTACCTGTTGGAACCACAATCGAGTAGGTACTGTTTTTTCAGAGCCGTACCGTACCGTTCGGTTCCATGCAGTGGAAAAGCAAACCTATACCGTACCGAACCGTTCCGACCCTATACCATGCGGTACCGCAGTGGAAAAGCACAAAAGCGTGCCGAGCCGGTACGGTTCTATGCAGTGGAAAAGCGCCATTAGAGGGCTAGGGTTAGAGGGTTAGGGTTATGGTTTAGGGTAAGTGTTAGGGTTGGGGTTAAGGTTAGGGTTAGTGGTTAGGGTTAGGGTTGGGTGAGGTTTTGGCTAGGGTTAGGGCTTGTCTAGGGCTAGGATTTGGGGTTAGGGGTTAGGGTTAGATACTTAGGGTTAGGGTTAGATACATAGGGTTAGGGTTAGATACATAGGGTTAGGTTTAGATACCTAGGGTTAGCGTTAGGGGGTTAGGGTTAGAGGGTTAGGGTTATGGCTTAGGGTTAGCATTAGGGTTAGGGTCAGGCCTAGAGCTAGGGTTAGAGTTAGGATTTGCATTAGGGTTAGGGCTATGGTTACGGCTAGGGTTAGGGGTTATTTTAGTGCTAGGTTTAGAGGGTTAGAATTAGGGTTAGGGTTATTTTTAGGGCTAGGGTTAGGATTAGAGGGTTAGGGTTAGAGGATTAGGATTAGTGTTATGGCTTAGGGTTAGGGTTAGGGTTAATGTTATGGTTAGGGTTATGGCTTAGGGTTAGGGTCTAATTTAAAATGTGAGAGGGGGATATGAAATTTACCTTCGGGCTGAAGCCCCTGGTCTTTTCCCCACCTAGCAATGCCCCTGCGTGGTGTGGTGGAAGGAGCACTTATCTGGAACATTCTACTGTTTATCCAGTACAGTATTTTTCACCATATGTTGGGACTGTGATTCACTCACTGATTGTAGGGTGAATGTACTAGTGAGCTGGTGGATATTCAGAGTCTAGCGCTACTAATGTGATGATGTATTGTGCTCTATTTATGGACTATTCTCTCATTTCATGATTATTAGATTGATGGACTTATATAGTATTTGCTGGACATTTATTTATTGTTTAGGACTTCATAGGCGCTGGGTGTGATTTTATAAATTGATACATTTTATATTTTGACTTTATTTGGAATATCGGTAATATCGGCAGGTTCCGGGGCCGATACCGATATATATCGGGAAAAGTGAATATCGGCCCTCCCATAATCGGCTTTGCCGATAATCGGTCGATCCCTAATTCAGAGTCATTGGATCCTTCTTCCCCAGCTCAAGAAGAAGAGCTCCATGCTTTAGCAATACCTGTGAGCTATGAAAAGACTTTACATTTATACAGATAGAGATTTACAGAGCTTTTGGTTCCATTTGAAGGGCCAGAAGTTTGTTTTTACTTCGGCAGGTAAACCAATCAAACATGCTAGGTTAAGTGATTGGCTGTCTTCAGCCTTCCAGCTTCTTACTAAGGTAGCAATACTAACATTAAAACTCACACATGGAAGCAGCTTGACCCATGGACCGTGTCATAAGTCAAGGCAGTTATGGCTATCTTAGTAAATGAGTGTGGGATAGTGCCAGGGTTCACCATAGTTGTTTTTTATAATGACCGTTTCTTGTTTTACCTGTTACCAAAGGTGTTACCAAAAGCTGAACATCCCTTCCAGAGATTACAAAAGGTTATATCAAGATGCCCAAGTCAGGATCTTATGAGTATGCATTTTATCTGCATGGACATGTTTTCTGGATGGCCAGAGGCAAATACTACTGCAAAGGCCACAGTAAAAGGTGTTTTTAGAAGTAGTTTGTAAGTACGGAGTCCCAGAAGCTAGAGAGTAACAGAGGAACTATTTTTATGAGAGAGTCCTTACAAAAAGTTTTGAGGTTTTATTTTACACCTCCTACCATCTACAATGTAGTGGAAAAAGTAGAGTAAGAAACTAGAAAACGATTGCCTGAATGTCTTCACATATTTTTTTATTAAGCCGTAAGGGGATTTGTCTCAGCAGCTGAAGGCCTCCTTTCAGATCTCACAGAGAATGTTTCTGGTCTACAAGCTCATTTATGTGTTTTCTCCCCAATTCCAGATCCTAAACGTTTGGAAGGATCTGATAAACTAAAGCCAGGTGACTTGTGGATTGTTAAGACATTTATAAATATATATATTTAATGTGATTTGAAAAGTAGTTCAGTCATGTTGAAGTCCTATTGTCTTCTATACGTCTTCCATTTTATGTAGAATTGTCTGTGATTACCTATGCTAATCAGTCAGCATGTTCACAATTAAGCTAGAAGGCCATTCTGGCCATAGGAGTGTGCAGCCAATTACTCTGTAAATATTTTTTATCAATAGTTTTTTTACAATGAAAAGTCATTTTGTCTGGATTGCTTCCCCGACTCCAGGGGATCTCCTCCGCCGTCCTACCTTGGGCGCTACGATCCAGGTGTCCAGAGAGGCCTTCCTTGGCACCTCAGTCTCGCCATTACCATCTCCCATGACTCCAGTCCTCGGCAATCCTGAGATTCCTCCCGGTTCCCAGAACCCCCAGTTCCAGTGATTGGTCTCGGGTGGCGGTACTCGTGTTTGGGATTTTCTTGGGGATGATGGAAATCTAGTTCCGAGTGCGGTTGCATCTGCTGCCGACCCCCCCCCCATCCCCCTGGACTTCTGGTGTAGTTTTCAATTAAGACATTTCCTGCATCACTGCAACCGCAAGCCGGGTATTTCCCGGCAACTCACGAAGTTGGAATCCATTTGTCAGAGGGGAGAACCAATCCGTCACGGCCTTTCTATTCTCTACAAGGCCTTGCTTCGCCCGGCATCTGATTTTTGCCCTCAGTTTCTTTCCCAATGGGAATCTGACCTCAACAATCTCAGGCTTCCCAAAATGAGAAGATTTTGTATTTTGCGCAAAAATCCTCCATAGCTTCAAAGTTCAGGAAACTGGGTACAAGATCCTGAACAGATGGTATAGGGTGCCCACAACTCTCCATCAATATTTCCCGCAGGTTCCAGATATATGCTGGCGCTGCAATGGTGAACGGGGCACCATACTGCACATTTTTTGGATGTGCCCAAAACTCAAACCCTTTTGGCAGACAGTGACTGACACCATTATACATCTGACCAATGTGGATCTGGCAGACGACCCAGCGGCATGCCTGCTCCACCTCACGCAGAGGCCGATCAAGAAATACAAATTCTCCCTGACCATTCAACTCCTGAATGCAGCCAGGGCCTGCATTCCTGTCTGTTGGAGATCGGTACACCTGCCAACGAGGTCTCTCTGGTATACTAAAATAAATGAACTCATGGACATGGAAGACCTTACAGCCACTCATCACGGTAGGGAGGGGTCCTTTTGTGACACCTGGGGACCTTGTCTGTACTTTGTTGGTACAGATGCATATCTACAGGAGGCCACACGGCATGACGTTTCTGTGTGAGTGATGCCTGGCAGCCCCCGGGGGTGGGGGCATGGATCCCTTCTCCTTTACAGTCATTTACCCTCCTTTCTTTTATTGCCTTTCTCTTTTACCTGTTCCCATTTCCACTATATCCCAACCTCATTCTCTGTATAGTTGGCGCTCACATTACACCACTCATAACCACTGAATCCACGACATGGACATGGAAGACCTTACAGCCACTCATCACGGTAGGGAGGGGTCCTTTTGTGACACCTGGGGACCTTGTCTGTACTTTGTTGGTACAGACGCATACAGACTACAGGAGGCCGCACGGCATGATGTTTCTGTGTGAGTGATGCCTGGCAGCCCCCGGGGGTGGGGGCACGGATCCCTTCTCCTTTACAGTCATTTACCCTCCTTTCTTTTATTGCCTTTCTCTTTTACCTGTTCCCATTTCCACTATATCCCAACCTCATTCTCTGTATAGTTGGCGCTCACATTACACCACTCATAACCACTGAATCCACGAATCCTCTTCCTGTAGTGCCATCCCATGTTTCTTACTACGGGACTACCATCCCTTGACCCGCATATCTGTTTCCGAATACTCTTTTTATTTTTCTGCAATGGGGATTGTGCCCCTTGAGACCTGCATTACATGCTCAAGATGGTCCATTTCAAGGGGTGTCTATTATGGAGACACGATGACCCTTTGCACTGGTAATCATTGACCCTTCCTGATCCTTGGGTCATAGTTTTATACCTTGCTGGCCAGCTTTGGTCCTGCACATGAAGTTCTATTACCCTATGTGGAATATGATTATGGTTGATTTTGCTGCCTATTGTTTGTAGTCACCGGTTGACCTTAAAATATTATATTCTTGCAAACTGTTCTATGCATACCTTGTACTGTACACTGTAAGAGGTGAGGTTGTAAAGGAAATTTTTACATGCTGTATATTATTGTATTTTATTTTGTATGTATTGCACACGGCACTAATAATGTTTGCATTATTTCGAGTCCTGATTAGAATTAGCCTGCCTATGTTACGCCCCTTGTTACCATAAAAGTACAATTGTAACAATAATGTGATACCTACATAATCATGTGTATAAAAGCCTTCGACAAGACACAAAAAAATTCCAAGCTCTCCTTAGCGACCAGTCAGCGACCAACCAAATTGACCTATCCAACCATATGCATTAAAAACAGGGGTTTAGTTGCACCCATTTGCAAATACATGCGTAAGTCACAAAGCCCCGTCAAGGCACCCCATTTTTTGTGGTCCTAACTCTAAATTCTGTGTCTCCATATAAAAGCCTTCAACTGCGTCAAATAAAACAGAAGAGTTCATTGGGAAAGATGCAGAGTGTATCTTTTTGTGTCTGTTCCCTACTGTAGTAGTTATTTGGAACCACCAATCAATATGAGGATAGGAGTTGCCTTTCTACAAAATGTCCAGAAGAGTCCCCACATAGGATTGTTACTCTTTATTGCTTTCACAAAATATCCCATAAAGAGAACCAGTCACCAGTTACAACTTTTCAATTTATCTGACTTCATTGAAACATTCATTTTTTTTATCACAGGTATTTCTATACTGCGGACAATTTACACATTTATATTGCACATTCAGATCAGCCCTCTAGGATCTTATAATCTAAAGTCGGCCATAGAAGGATTGAACCTCGGCTGATTCAGCAGGGACAGGCCTGAGATTCAATCCATCCATGGACAGGCTGGTTGTATTGAAATCGATTGACTTCAGTACAATCAGCCTTTCGGATTTTTGTCATGTGATCAGTGCCAGAGGCTATGGCCGCCAGCAGTGATCATTCTATTCTTCCAGCAGAGAATGCTTCCCACTGGCAGAACACAATGGCACTATGGAAGGGATTCCCCCATCTGTGTTGATGGGGAAATTGAGCAATTTTATTAAGTTCCACCCATTGTGGAAAGAAAGAAAATGGCATAATCTATGGCAGGGATCTCCAAACTACGACCCTCCAGCTGTTGCGAAAGTACACGTCCAATGAGGCATTGTAAAACTCTGACATTCACAGACATGATTAGGCACAATGGGAATTGCAGTTCCTTAACAACTGGAGGGCCATAGTTAGGCAGCCCATAGATCAGGGGTCTCCTAAGTACCTAAGGTTGGCCATAGAGGAGTGCTTTTTATTCTTTTTCAATCAGCCAGCGGGCTGATCAGAAAAAACGAATGAAATCCCCACCCCCATCTGTTCACATAAAAAAAAGAACCTCTAAAGAAACAGTTATATAGGACCGACATTAACAGTACCACACCAACAAGTATTGTTAGGTTAAAATTTTATTACAATATCCAATAACAAAATCCCACAGAAGGGTCTAAATTGAAAATGTAGAAAACACTATAGAGTTTGATAACGTGGTATAGACAGTTACAGGATGATTCATGTTATCACAATAGCCAAATATAGTCATTCCCTCAATATTATGGTCTCAGGATGGAAAGTGGCAGTAGTAGCATCTCGGCTGTTTCTTCGACTCGTTTCACAGGACAGAGCCTTCTTCTTCTTCAGGAAGAGCAGCTTTGGTAGATTTAACTGTCTCCTTACATGAAAACATATACTGTTGAAGCTGTATACAACATATGGAAGCATATACGAGCTGTTTCTTCGACTTGTTTCACAGGACAGAGCATAGAAACATAGAATGTGTCGGCAGATAAGAACCATTTGGCCCATCTAGTCTGCCCAATATATCTGAATCCTATGAATAGTCCCTGGCCCTATCTTATATGAAGGATAGCCTTATGCCTATCCCATGCATGCTTAAACTCCTTCACTGTATTTGCAGCTACCACTTCTGCAGGAAGGTTATTCCATGCATCCACTACTCTCTCAGTAAAGTAATACTTCCTCATATTACTTTTAAACCTTTGCCCCTCTAATTTAAAACTGTGTCCTCTTGTGGTAGTTTTTCTTCTTTTAAATATGCTCTCCTCCTTTACCGAGTTGATTCCCTTTATGTATTTAAAGGTTTCTATCATATCCCCTCTGTCTCTTCTTTCTTCCAAGCTATACATGTTAAGGTCCTTTAACCTTTCCTGGTAAGTTTTTTCCTGCAATCCATGTACTAGTTTAGTAGCTCTTCTCTGAACTCTCTCTAGAGTATCTATATCCTTCTGGAGATATGGCCTCCAGTACTGCGCACAATACTCCAAGTGAGGTCTCACCAGTGTTCTGTACAGCGGCATAAGCACTTCTCTCTTTCTACTGCTTATACCTCTCCCTATACATCCAAGCATTCTGCTGGCATTTTGTGCTGCTCTATTACATTGTCTTCCCACCTTTAAGTCTTCTGAAATAATTACTCCTAAATCCCTTTCCTCAGATACTGAGGTCAGGACTGTGTTAAATATTCTATATTCTGCCCTTGGGTTTTTACGCCCCAGGTGCATTATCTTGCACTTATCCACATTAAATTTTAGTTGCCAGAGTTCTGACCATTCTTCTAGTTTTCCTAAATCCTTTTCCATTTGGCGTTTCCCTCCAGGAACATCAACCCTGTTACATATCTTTGTGTCATCAGCAAAAAGACAAACCTTTCCATCGAGGCCTTTTGCAATATCACTTATGAAGATATTAAACAAAATTGGTCCCAGTACAGATCCCTGAGGTACCCCACTGGTAACATGACCTTGTTCTGAATGTTCTCCATTGACTACAACCCTCTGTTGTCTGTCACTCAGCCACTGCCTAATCCACTCAACAATATGGGAGTCCATGCTCAATGACTGCAGTTTATTGATAAGTCTTCTATGTGGGACAGTGTCAAAAGCCTTACTAAAATCTAGATATGCAATGTCTACTGCACCTCCACCGTCTATTATTTTAGTCACCCAGTCAAAAAAATCTATAAGATTTGTTTGGCATGATCTCCCTGAAGTAAACCCATCCATGGGATTTAAGATGTTCCACAATCCTATCCTTTAATAGGGTTTCCATTAATTTGCCTACTATTGATGTCAGACTCACTGTTCTATAGTTGCTCGATTCCTCCCTACTACCTTTCTTGTGAATGGGCACGACATTTGCCAATGGAAAGTAATCTAGATGTCTTGAACGGTTTACACTGTTATATTTCCTTGGAACTTTTGAGGAAAATTCTTATCACGTTACTATGTGAGATACAGTCGCCAACACTTGCAGGGAGGCCCCAGCGAGATTTGAACTCGCGACCCCTGGTTTACAAGACCAGTGCTCTAACCCCTGAGCTATGGAGCCTTTTTTTTTTTTTTTTTTTTTTTTTCTTCAGGAAGAGCAGCTTTGGTAGATATAACTGTCTCCTTACATGAAAACATATACTGTTGAAGCTGTATACAACATATGGAAGCATATACGAGGCCATGAAGGAGAAAAAGCCACATGGACATGTGGACTCCAAGCCACAGATGAGTTCAGGTAGGTGGGGCCTGGGGGGGGGGGGGGGGTAGGAAGCACCACCACCCTGGGTGTGGGGAAGTGAGTGCAGATGGAGCCTGGGGGGAAGCTCCACTGCCCACACTCACGACACACCCAGGGTGGTAGCATGCCCTTGGTGGTAGGTAGGGAACCCGGGAAGAGGCATTGTCACCTTTGGTGGTAGAGTGCAGATAGCAGAGCCTTGTATGAGGTATTGCCATCTTTTTTTGGAAATAGATTCAGGTAGGTGGGGTTTGGGAAAAACAGCACAACCCTGAATGTTGGTGAGTGAGGGCAGATAGAGCCTGGGGGGAAGCTCCACTGCCCACACTCACGCCACATCCGGGTTTTAGCATTTCCTTGGTGGTAGGTGAGGTAGGTAGGGGAGCCTGGGAAGAGGCATTGCCACTTGCGGTGGTACAGTGCGGCTAGCAGAGCCTGGGAAGAGGCATTACCATCCTTTGTGGGAGATGGATGCAGGTAGGTGGGGTCTGGGGAAAGCAGCACAACCCTGGGTGTTGGTGAGTGAGGGCAGATGGAGCCTGGGGGGAAGCTCCACCGCCCACACACACGACACATCCAGGGTTGTAGCATGCCTTTGGTGTTAAATTTAGTAGGTAACAGAGCCTGGGAAGAGGTACTGTCACCTTTGGTGGAAGATGAATTGAGGTAGGTGTGGTCTGGGAGAAGTACCCACAGTTGATTCAGAGGAAGGCGAAAAACCCCTGCAAAGCAAAATCAAATTTGCTCTAGCAGGGGGAAAAATTCCTTCCTGATCCCCCGAGAGGCAATCGGCTATTCCCTGGATCAACTTTACCTATAAATGTTAGTAGCCAGTCAGGTAGCTGGGACTTGGGGGAAGCCCCACCACACTGGGTGTGGGGTGGGCAGATGGAGCCTGGGGCCGAAGCAGCCCCATGGTGGTAGGTGAGGAGGGTAGCGGAGCCTGGGAAGAGGCATTGCCCCCCGTGGTGGTAGAGTGCAGATTGCAGAGCCTTGTTTGAGGCATTGTCATCTATTGTGGGAGATAGATGCAGGTAGATGGGGTTTGGGAAAAGCAGCAAAACCCTGAATGTTGGTGAGTGAGGGCAGATAGAGCCTGGGGGGAAGCTCCACTGCCCACACTCACGACACATCCGGGGTTTTAGCATTTCCCTGGTGGGAGGTGAGGTAGGTAGGGGAGCCTGGGAAGAGGCATTGCCACTTTCGGTGGTACAGTGCGGCTAGCAGAGCCTGGGAAGAGGCATTACCATCCTATGTGGGAGATGGGATGCAGGTAGGTGGGGTCTGGGGAAAGCAGCACAACCCTGGGTGTTGGTGAGGGCAGATGGAGCCTGGGGGGAAGCTCCACCGCCCACACACACGACACATCCAGGGTTGTAGCATGCCTTTGGTGTTAAATTTAGTAGGTAACAGAGCCTGGGAAGAGGTACTGTCTCCTTTGGTGGAAGATGAATTGAGGTAGGTGTGGTCTGGGAGAAGTACCCACAGTTGATTCAGAGGAAGGCGAAAAACCCCTGCAAAGCACAATCAAATTTGCTCTAGCAGGGGGAAAAATTCCTTCCTGATCCCCCGAGAGGCAATCGGCTATTCCCTGGATCAACTTTACCTATAAATGTTAGTAGCCAGTCAGGTAGCTGGGACTTGGGGGAAGCCCCACCACACTGGGTGTGGGGTGGGCAGATGGAGCGTGGGGCCGAAGCAGCCCCATGGTGGTAGGTGAGGAGGGTAGCGGAGCCTGGGAAGAGGCATTGCCCCCCGTGGTGGTAGAGTGCAGATTGCAGAGCCTTGTTTGAGGCATTGTCATCTATTGTGGGAGATAGATGCAGGTAGATGGGGTTTGGGAAAAGCAGCAAAACCCTGAATGTTGGTGAGTGAGGGCAGATAGAGCCTGGGGGGAAGCTCCACTGCCCACACTCACGACACATCCGGGGTTTTAGCATTTCCCTGGTGGGAGGTGAGGTAGGTAGGGGAGCCTTGGAAGAGGCATTGCCACTTTCGGTGGTACAGTGCGGCTAGCAGAGCCTGGGAAGAGGCATTACCATCCTATGTGGGAGATGGGATGCAGGTAGGTGGGGTCTGGGGAAAGCAGCACAACCCTGGGTGTTGGTGAGGGCAGATGGAGCCTGGGGGGAAGCTCCACCGCCCACACACACGACACCTCCAGGGTTGTAGCATGCCTTTGGTGTTAAATTTAGTAGGTAACAGAGCCTGGGAAGAGGTACTGTCTCCTTTGGTGGAAGATGAATTGAGGTAGGTGTGGTCTGGGAGAAGTACCCACAGTTGATTCAGAGGAAGGCGAAAAACCCCTGCAAAGCACAATCAAATTTGCTCTAGCAGGGGGAAAAATTCCTTCCTGATCCCCCGAGAGGCAATCGGCTATTCCCTGGATCAACTTTACCTATAAATGTTAGTAGCCAGTCAGGTAGCTGGGACTTGGGGGAAGCACCACCACACTGGGTGTGGGGTGGGCAGATGGAGCGTGGGGCTGAAGCAGCCCCATGGTGGTAGGTGAGGAGGGTAGCGGAGCCTGGGAAGAGGCATTGCCCCCCTTGGTGGTAGATTGCAGAGCCTTGTATGAGGCATTGTCATCTATTGTGGGAGATAGATGCAGGTAGGTGGGGTTTGGGAAAAGCAGCACAACCCTGAATGTTGGTGAGTGAGGGCAGATAGAGCCTGGGGGGAAGCTCCACTGCCCACACTCAGGACACATCCGGGGTTTTAGCATTTCCTTGGTGGTAGGTGAGGTAGGTAGGGGAGCCTGGGAAGAGGCTGTCAGGTCACCTGTGGCCAGGTGACAACTGCACCCTGTTGGAGGCAGGGGCGCAGCGCAAGGTAGTGAACCCTATAGCAGACTGCTGCGGATGGACCAGAACGTGAACCCAAGATTCCCCAGGGAGCGGAGTCTAAGACCCAGCAGGTGTTCACCAGGGCCTCTAGTGGTGAGGATGGACTTTGCTGCAGCTGGGCCCAGGTCGCGGCCCCTGGGGTCCCCCAGGTCACGCTCCGTAGGGAGAGAAGGGAAGCAGCCACTCAGGACACACAGAATGGTGAAGGTTAACCCGAGGTCGGTGTAACAGGCAGACAAGGGTAGTCAAGGGACAGGCCAAAGGTCAGGGTAACAAGCAAACAGGAATAGTCAGGGACAAGCCAAAAGTCGGTACACAGAGGAGTAATTTCAAGCAAACAGGAACAGGAAACTAATACTGTTGAACAGCAAAGCAGGCCTGCAGTGAGTTGGTTAATATAGACTTCCTGTGATGACCTGGGCGGGGCAGGAACAGGAAGTAGAGGTGATAAAAAGGATCCAGAAATGCAGTCTGACCTCTAATACAGACATGGAGGTACAGGTAAGCTTGCCAAGCTCTATTGCAAGTCCATGACAGGCATTGCCACTTTCGGTGGTACAGTGCGGCTAGCAGAGCCTGGGAAGAGGCATTACCATCCTTTCTGGGAGATGGGATGCAGGTAGGTGGGGTCTGGAGAAAGAAGCACAACCCTGGGTGTTGGTGAGTGAAGGGAGATGGAGCCTGGGGGGAAGCTCCACCGCCCACACTCACGCCACATCCGGGGTGTTAGCATGCCCTTGGTGTTAAATTTAGTAGGTAGCAGAGCCTGGGAAGAGGTACTGTCACCTTTGGTGGAAGATGAATTGAGGTAGGTGTGGTCTGGGAGAAGTACCCACAGTTGATTCAGAGGAGGCAATCAGCTATTCCCTGGATCAACTTTACCTATAAATGTTAGTAGCCAGTCAGGTAGCTGGGACTTGGGGGAAGCCCCACCACACTGGGTGTGGGGTGGGCAGATGGAGCGTGGGGCCGAAGCAGCCCCATGGTGATAGGTGAGGAGGGTAGCGGAGCCTGGGAAGAGGCATTGCCCCCCTTGGTGGTAGAGTGCAGATTGCAGAGCCTTGTATGAGGCATTGTCATCTATTGTGGGAGATAGATGCAGGTAGGTGGGGTTTGGGAAAAGCAGCACAACCCTGAATGTTGGTGAGTGAGGGCAGATAGAGCCTGGGGGGAAGCTCCACTGCCCACACTCACGCCACATCCGGGGTTTTAGCATTTCCTTGGTGGTAGGTGAGGTAGGTAGGGGAGCCTGGGAAGAGGCATTGCCACTTTCGGTGGTACAGTGCGGCTAGCAGAGCCTGGGAAGAGGCATTACCATCCTTGGTGGGAGATGGATGCAGGTAGGTGGGGTCTGGGGAAAGCAGCACAACCCTGGGTGTTGGTGAGTGAGGGCAGATGGAGCCTGGGGGGAAGCTCCACCACCCACACTCACGACACATCCAGGGTTTTAGCATGCCTTTGGTGTTAAATTTAGCAGATAACAGAGCCTGGGAAAAGGTACTGTCACCTTTGGTGGAAGATGAATTGAGGTAGGTGAGGTCCGGGAGAGGTACCCACAGTTGATTCAGAGGAAGGCGAAAAACGCCTGCAAAGCACAATCAAATTTGCTCTAGCAGGGGGAAAAATTCCTTCCTGATCCCCCGAGAGGCAATCGGCTATTCCCTGGATCAACTTTACCTATAAATGTTAGTAGCCAGTCAGGTAGCTGGGACTTGAGGGAAGCACCACCACACTGGGTGTGGGGTTGGGTGGGCAGATGGAGCATGGGGCCGAAGCAGCCCCATGGTGGTAGGTGAGGAGGGTAGCGGAGCCTGGGAAGAGGCATTGCCCCCCTTGGTGGTAGAGTGCAGATTGCAGAGCCTTGTATGAGGCATTTTCATCTATTATGGGAGATAGATGCAGGTAGATGGGGTTTGGGAAAAGCAGCAAAACCCTGAATGTTGGTGAGTGAGGGCAGATAGAGCCTGGGGGGAAGCTCCACTGCCCACACTCACGACACATCCAGGGTTGAAGCATGCCGCTGGTGTTAAATTTAGTAGGTAACAGAGCCTGGGAAGAGGTATGTCACCTTTGGTGATAGATAAGTGTGGGTAGCAGAGCCTGCTAAGAGGCACTGCCCCCCTTGGTGGAAGATGAATTGAGGTAGGTGAAGTCTGGGAGAAGTACCCACAGTTGATTCAGAGGAAGGAAAAAACCCCCTGCAAAGCACAATCAAATTTGCTCTAGCAGGGGGAAAAATTCCTTCCTGATCCCCCGAGAGGCAATCGGCTATTCCCTGGATCAACTTTACCTATAAATGTTAGTAGCCAGTCAGGTAGCTGGGACTTGGGGGAAGCCCCACCACACTGGGTGTGGGGTGGGCAGATGGAGCGTGGGGTCGAAGCAGCCCCATGGTGATAGGTGAGGAGGGTAGCGGAGCCTGGGAAGAGGCATTGCCCCCCTTGGTGGTAGAGTGCAGATTGCAGAGCCTTGTATGAGGCATTGTCATCTATTGTGGGAGATAGATGCAGGTAGGTGGGGTTTGGGAAAAGCAGCGCAACCCTGAATGGTGGTGAGTGAGGGCAGATAGAGCCTGGGGGGAAGCTCCACTGCCCACACTCACGCCACATCCGGGGTTTTAGCATTTCCTTGGTGGTAGGTGAGGTAGGTAGGGGAGCCTGGGAAGAGGCATTGCCACTTTCAGTGGTACAGTGCGGCTAGCAGAGCCTGGGAAGAGGCATTACCATCCTTTGTGGGAGATGGATGCAGGTAGGTGGGGTCTGGGGAAAGCAGCACAACCCTGGGTGTTGGTGAGTGAGGGCAGATGGAGCCTGGGGGGAAGCTCCACCACCCACACTCACGACACATCCAGGGTTTTAGCATGCCTTTGGTGTTAAATTTAGCAGGTAACAGAGCCTGGGAAGAGGTACTGTCACCTTTGGTGGAAGATGAATTGAGGTAGGTGTGGTCTGGGGAAAGCAGCACAACCCTGGGTGTGGGGTTGGGCAGGCAGATGGAGCGTGGAGCCGAAGCAGCCCCATGGGGGTAGGTGAGGAGTGTAGCGGAGCCTGGGAAGAGGCATTGACACCCTTGGTGGTAGGTGAGGTAGGTAGGGGAGCCTGGGAAGAGGCATTGCCACTTTTGGTGGTAGAGTGTGGCTAGCAGAGCCTGGGAAGAGGCATTACCATCCTTTGTGGGAGGTGGATGTAGGAAGGGGGATCTGGGGAAAGCAGCACAACCATGGGTGTTGGTGAGTGAATGCAGATGGAGCCTGGGGGGAAGCTCCACTGCCCACACTCACGCCACATCCGGGGTAGTAGCTAGGCTAGTGACAGTATCAGATTTTCATACTGCGATTAATTGATTAAGGTTTTGCCACGGTATACGATATTATCACGGTATTCAATTATAATTATTACATTTCTACCTCACTTGAATTTCATTGCTGAATTTAGGGACTTTGGTTTACTTTGAAGGCATAGCAGCTCAAGCCCATTCGAATCAATGGGCTGCTATGCCTGTGCAAATGTGGGTCACCAACCCGCATACATGTGAATCAGGCCTAAAGCAATAGTAAGGTATTTTACAAATAAAAACACAGCTCCTCCTGCAGGTTTAACCACTTCTGGACCGCAAGGATTTGCCCCCTTAATGACCAGGCTATCAGAGCCGAGCACCAGAACCAGTCATCACCAGGTAGGCCAGACACTGCTTGATGGCTATATAATAATGTAATGTGGGCTGCTATGCCTGTGCATCTATATATATATTCTACTATGCCCACGTATGTGTGTATGTCTCTCTCTCTCTCTATATATATATATATAAATATATATAATATCTATCTATCTTATTCTTTCTATCTATCTTATTCTTTCTATCTTAATCAATCTCTTATTATTTCTATCTATCTTATTCTAACTTATCTTATTCTAACTATCTTACTCTAACTATCTATCTTATTCTATCTATCTATCTTATTCTATCTATCTATCTTATTCTAACTATCTTATTCTATCTATCTTATTCTTTCTATCTATCTTATTCTATCTGCAGAGACTTGCTTGTATTAGGCAGTGTTTCTGTCTGTGTCTGAGCCCTGGAAGAAGCATGTGGGTGTGTGCTGGGAGCCATCTGATTGGTTACAGGGAGGAGCTAAGCTCTCACTCTAGGATCATATTACCAGAGCTGTCTCTGTTGAGCGAGTGAATGAGTCATCCAGCTCACTGAAATCTATAATTTCAAAAGGCAGACTTGAGGAGCAGAGAAACACGGTATTTTAAAAATGACCACAATATCAATACCGTGGGTATGCAATACCGTGATATATCGAATTACCGAAAACCGGCACATCTCTAGTTCTGTGGAAAGCAGCACAACCCTGGGTGTTGGTGAGTGATGGCAGATGGAGCCTGGGGGGAAGCTCCACTGCCCACACTCATGCCACATCCAGGGTATTAGCATGCCCTTGGTGGTAGGTGAGGTAGGTAGTGGAGCCTGGTAAGAGGCATTGACACCCTTGGAGGTAGGTGAGGTAGGTAGGGGAGCCTGGGAAGAGGCATTGTCACCCTTGGTGGTAGAGTGCAGATAGCAGAGCCTGGGAAGAGGCATTACCATCCTTTGTGGGAGATAGATGCAGGTAGGTGGGGTTTGGGAAAAGCAGCACAACCCTGGGGGTTGGTGAGTAAGGGCAGATGGAGCCTGGGGGGAAGCTCCACTGCCCACACTCACGACACATTCAGGGTGGTAGCATGCCCTTAGTGTTAAATTTAGTAGGTAACAGAGCATGGGAAGAGGTACTGCCACTCTTGGTGGTAGGTAGGGGAGCCTGGGAAGAGGCATTGCCACTTTTGGTGGTAGAGTGAGGCTAGCAGAGTGTGGGAAGAGGCATTGCCATCCTTTAAGGGAGGTGTATGCAGGTAGGTGGGTTCCGTGGAAAGCACCACAACCCTGGGTGTTGGTGAGTGAGGGCAGATGGAGCCTGGGGGGAAGCTCCACCGCCCACTCTCACGCCACATCCGGGGTGGTAGGTGAGGTAGGTAGGGGAGCCTGGTAAGAGGCATTGCCACTTTTGGTGGTAGGTGAGGTAGGAAGGGGAGCCTGGGAAGAAGAATTGTCACCCTTAGTGGTAGGTGAGGTTGGTAGGGGAGCCTTTGCCACTCTTGGTGGTAGAATGCGGCTAGAAGAGCTTTCCATTAGGCATTACCATCCTTTGTGGGAGATGGATGCAGGTAGGTTGGGTCTGGGAAAAGCACCACAACCATGCTGGGATTTTTACTACATCTATAGAAAAACCCATGCTGGGATCTGTAGTACATCTATAGAAAAATCAATGCTGGGATCTGTAGTCCATCTATAGAAAAATCCATTTGTGGGAGATGGGATGCAGATAGGTGGGGTCTGGGAAAAGCAGCACAACCCTGGGTGTTGGTGAGTGAGGGGAGATGGAGCCTGGGGGGAAGCTCCACCGCCCACACTCACGCCACATCCGGGGTGTTCGCATGCCCTTGGTGTTAAATTTAGTAGGTAGCAGAGCCTGGGAAGAGGTACTAAAACCCTTGGTGGTAGGTGAGGTAAATAGGGGAGCCTCGGAAGAGGCATTGACACCCTTGGTGGTAAGTGAGGTAGGTAGGGGAGCCTGGGAAGAGGCATTGACACCCTTGGTGGTAGGTGAGGTAGGTAGGGGAGCCTGGGAAGAGGCATTGTCACCCTTGGTGGTAGAGTGCAGATAGCAGAGCCTGGGAAGAGGCATTACCATCCTTTGTGGGAGATAGATGCAGGTAGGTGGGGTTTGGGAAAAGCAGCACAACCCTGGGGGTTGGTGAGTAAGGGTTAGGGGTGTGGGGTTGGGTGGGCAGATGGAGCGTGGGGCCGAGGCAGCCCCGTGGTTGTAGACGAGGAGGGTAGCAGAGCCTGGGAAGAGACACTGCCACCCTTGGTTGGAGATGAGTGCGGGAGGGGGGGTGTCAGTGTGCGGAGAGGAGGGAAGATCTCCCCACACACACAGCACTGCTCTCCGGAGTCGGGTACAATCATTGTCTGTACTGCAGCCGGCATGTCTGTGTGTCCCTGAGGAAGTACAACTCTGAGCATACACTGTAAGTAATGGGTCCCAGTGTGAAATAGGATGCTATGGGACTACATATGCCAGCATGTTTTTTTCTAAGGAGGAACTACAGATCTCAGCAATACCCCTGGGGTATGTAGAGATTGCTGGGATCTATAGAAAAATCCATTATAGGATTTGTAGTACATCTATAGAATAATCTATGCTGGGATTTGTACGTGCTTCCACACTGGGACCCATTACTTACAGAGTATGCTGAGAGTTGTACTTCCTCAGGGACACACAGACATGCAGGCTGTAGTACGGACAATGATTGTACCCGACTCCGGAGGGCAGATCTGTGTGTGTGGGGAGATCTTCCCTCCTCTCCGCACACTGACACCCCCCCTCCCGCACTCATCTCCCACCAAGGGTGGCAGTGCCTCTTCCCAGGCTCTGCTACCCTCCTCACCTACAACCACGGGGCTGCCTCGGCCCCACGCTCCATCTGTCCACCCAACCCCACACCCCTAACCCTTACTCACCAACCCCCAGGGTTGTGCTGCTTTTCCCAACCCCCACCTACCTGCATCTATCTCCCACAAAGGATGGTAATGCCTCTTCCCAGGCTCTGCTATTTGCACTCTACCACCAAGGGTGACAATGCCTCTTCCCAGGCTGCCCTACCTACCTCACCTACCACCAAGGGTGTCAATGCCTCTTCCCAGGCTCCCCTATCTACCTCACGTACCACCAAGGGTGTCAATGCCTCTTCCCGGACTGCCCTACCCTCCTTACCTACAACCAAGAGGCTGCCTCGGCCCCACGCTCCATCTGCCCACTCATGTATGTATATGTGTACGTGTGTGTGTGTGTATGTATGTATATGTGTACGTGTGTGTGTGTATGTATATGTGTACGTGTGTGTGTATATGTGTACATGTGTGTGTGTGTGTATGTATATGTGTACATGTGTGTATGTATGTATATGTGTAAGTGTGTGTGTATATGTGTAAATGTGTGTGTGTGTGTATGTATGTGTACATGTGTGTGTATGTAGTATACGTGTGTGTGTGTGTGTGTATATATATGTATGTATATGTGTACATGTGTATATATATGTATATGTGTACATGTGTGTGTATGTATGTGTATGTATGTACATGTGTGTGTATGTATATGTGTACATGTGTGTGTATATGTGTACATGTATGTGTGTGTGTACATGTATGTGTGTGTACGTATGTACATGTGTCTGTATGTAGGTGTGTGTGTGTGTGTGTGTACATGTGTGTGCATATGTGTACATGTATGTGTGTGTACGTATGTACATGTGTCTGTATGTAGGTGTGTGTGTGAGTGTGCATGTACAGTATGTATGTTTTAATCCTGACCCCCCCCCCTTTTCCTGTACCATTAGACCTGCTTTTGTAGGGCTTGTTTGTGATAGCAGCAAGGACTGCTGCTACTCTGAAAAGCAATCCATGCTCAGATTGCTTTTCAGAAGCATTTAAAGAGGAAGTAAACCCTCCTCTGCAAGTTGTACCTATAGGTGATCCTATGATAAGGCTTACCTATAGGTACTGTAAATATCTCCTAAACATGTACCGTTTAGGAGATATTTACCTTACATGCATCCAGTGACATCACTGGCGCATGCGCTCTGAAGGAACGGCCGTTGGTGCCGTGTTCCTTCAGAGCCCCGTGCCGTCGGCTCCCGTGCGCATGCGCGGGAGTGAAGTAATCGCGGGTCCAGCCAATCAGATGGCCGGATGCTGCAAACCCGGAAGAAGGGTGACAGAATATGTCACCCACGAGAGAGGTGAGCGGTCGACGATTCGTTCCTAGGTAAGTATTTCATAATGAGCTAGTATGCAATCCATACTAGCTCATTATGTGTTTGTCTTTCAGGTGTACTTTAAAAAAAAAAAGAAATTCTGAGGTTTACAACCTCTTTAACTGGTGGTAAAGAGGCAATATGTTGCCTCCCCACCACCTGTTTTAAGCCCGTAAATGCGGCATTACCACACCGCAACCATGCAATGCACACAGTTGTGGGGTGGTTGCAGTGCAGCCCCATTCACCCTGGGTATACCTGCATCTGCAGCCACAGCATGTGTACACCCCCAGCTGCTGCCTTTGCAGCTAAAGGGGTAGAAGTTGGGGGTAATAAAAACAGCTCAACCATGTGTTTTTACTGCCCCCTCCAACCTGACATGTGAACAAGCCCTTGGTTCCTATCTATGTTGCTGCTTGCTGCCTGTAGGGCAGCCCATTCATTTCAATGGGCTTCCCTACCCCCAGAAATGCAGGGAAAGAAGTCCCTGACCCCTTTTTTAAATTGGGCCGCACCAAAAGCAACCCATGTTTTCCAATGTGTGGGGTACCATTAAGAATTAATGGCACCCCTAAGTGCCGGTTCACACTTGTGCGATGCGGGAACGCTGCGAATATGCAGCGTGTTCCCGCATCGCATCCGCACATCTGGCAGTTCACACTGCCATATGCGATACGCAGGGGGTCTCAATTAAAAGTTAACGACACCCCCAGTTGCGATCTGCAAGTTCGCACAGAATCGGATCGCACAAGTGTGAACCACTGTGCAATTCCAATTCTGAGGCGGCTCAAAAAATGCCTCATGTGCGAGTTTGCTGCGGAAGCGCTGCAAATTCAGCCATACAAAGTGTATGGCTGAACTCGCATCCGCACATGAGATCGCATGTAATGAAGGAGCAGTGCGCTCCAAATTACATGCGATCTCGTAAACCGCAATAATGTGAACCGACACTAAGGGTCCTTTCACACAGTCCGCTCCGTCGGCGGACTCCATTTATCTCAGCGGGTGATCGATCCGCCGATCCCCCGCTGAGCAAGACAATGACATCTGTTCTCTGCACTGTGTGCAGAGACACAGCTGTCAGAGCCACATACATCTCTATGGGGGAATCGGATGGGAACGGACCGTCGGTCCGTTCTCATTCAATCCGCTGGACGGATGGAAAATAGGGTTTCCATCCGCCCAGATTTGACGGATTGGATGTCAGCGGACATGTCTCCGCTGACATCCGATGCCCCATAGGGATGCATGGAAGGACCGTTCACATCCGCCAAAAAAAACTGACAGGCGGATCTGAACGGTCCGCCTGTGTGAAAGGGGCCTTAAAGAGGAAGTAAACCCTCCTCTGCAAGTTGTACCTATAGGTGATCCTATGATAAGGCTTACCTATAGGTACTGTAAATATCTCCTAAACATGTACCGTTTAGATCTTTACCTTACATGCAGCCAGTGACATCATTGGTGCATGCGCTCTGAAGGAACGGCCGCTTTTGCTGTTCCTTCAGAGCCCCGTGCCGTGACCGACGGCTCCCGCGCGCGGGAGTGACGTCACCGCGGCTCCGGCCAATCAGATGGCCGGATGCCGCGATCCCAGAAGACGGGCGACTGGACATGTCGCCCGTCATAGAGGTAAGCGGACGGCACGGGCTCGTTCTAAGGTAAATATTTCATAATGAGCTAGTATGCGATGCATACTAGCTCATTATGTGTTTCTCTTTCAGGGTAAAAAAAAATAAATAAATACATTTTTCGGTTTACAACCTCTTTAAGAGCAGAGCATTTGTCTGTGTGTCAGAAACAAGCATGATTTTGCACGTTCCGTGACACACAGTAATGTGAACCAAGCCTTGGAAGGGGGTGCCTCAAGAGTGAAAATAATTTTCAAGGGCGCCCTGACTGAAAAAAGATTGAGAAACACTGATCTATACAATAACCCATGCTGGGATTTGTGGGAAATGGATGCAGGTAGATGGGGTCTGGGGAAAGCAGCACAACCCTGGGTGTTTGTGAGTGAAGCACGATGGAGCATGGGTGGTAGCATGCCCTTGGTGGTAGGTAGGGCAGCCTAGGAAGAGGCATTGTCACCCTTAGTGGTAGGTGAGGTAGGTAGAGGGCAGTCCGGGAAGAGGCATTGACACCCTTGGTGGTAGGTGAGGTAGGAAGGGGAGCCAGGGAAGAGGCATTGACACCCTTGGTGGTAGGTGAGGTAGGTAGGGCAGCCTGGGAAGAGGCATTGTCACCCTTGGTGGTAGAGTGCAGATAGCAGAGCCTGGGAAGAGGCATTGCCGTCCTTTGTGGGAGATAGATGCAGGTAGGTGGGGGTTGGGAAAAGCAGCACAACCCTGGGGGTTGGTGAGTAAGGGTTAGGGGTGTGGGGTTGGGTGGGCAGATGGAGGGTGGGGCTGAGGTAGCCCCGTGGTTGTAGGTGAGGAGGGTAGCAGAGCCTGGGAAGAGGCACTGCCACCCTTGGTGGGAGATGAGTGGGGGAGGGGGAGGTGTCAGTGTGCGGAGAGGAGGGAAGATCTCCCCACACACACAGATCTGCTCTCCGGAGTCGGGTACAATCATTGTCTGTACTGCAGCCGGCATGTCTGTGTGTCCCTGAGGAAGTACAACTCTCAGCATACACTGTAAGTTATGGGTCCCAGTGTGGAATAGGATGCTATGGGAATACATAATCCAGCATGTTTATTCTATGGAGGAACTACAGATCTCAGCAATACCAATGGATCCATTATAGAACTTGTATTAAATCTATAGAATAATCCATGCTGGGATTCAGTTCAGTTGTAGAATATTAAAGATTGAGACCTCATTATTAGTGTATGCTGGAAGTTGTAGTCCTCCTCGCCGGCATAGTAGTGCTATAGTGCTGGGGTTTGTAGTAGCTCCGGCTCCGGAGAGCAGCGCTGTGAGTGGAGCGACCTTCCCGCCTGCTGCTCTGTCCGCACACTGGCCCGCGTCTCCTGGGCTCGGATATTTATAAGGTTTAGGCCACGCCCATCGCTCCACTGATGACGCCAACGGCTCCACTGGTCACGCCTACTTACCCTCAGCCCCGGCGTGATTCGCCGCTCTGCTTATTCTGAGCTCAGGCCACTCCCACTCCATGCGCTGGCCACGCGCACCCCATGCACTGATCACGAGAGTGTGCGCACGCAGCTTAGTCTCATGTGAGGTGTGGTGGGCGGGGTTTAGCTTCTGAAGGGGAAGAATTCCAATCATTGGCCCAGATAGAGCGGCGCGCGCAGCCCGTTGCTATACCCTCGTCACTTCCGCCCCGGTGCGCATGCGCAGAAGGCATTCTGGAGGTCCGATGTGTATAGCGCACAGCTGATTGAGTAGAGGCGGGGCTGAGGCGTCATCGAGTTCTTACAGGGGGCGGGGCGGGGAGGATTAGGAGACTTGCGGCCGTGTAATAAATGTATTAAAAGTAGTTCCTTCGGTACTTTATACTCCCCGCCCCCTGTAAGAACTCGATGACGCCTCAGCCCCGCCTCTTCTCATTCCGCTATACACATCGGACCTCCAGAATGCCTTCTGCGCATGCGCACCGGGGCGGAAGTGACGAAGTATAGCATTCTGTCATAGATGAAGTGTAGTGGGCGGGGTTTACTCCTCTGACGGGGAAGAAGTGACATGAATGGAATGTAAACCCTAATTGGGTGTAGAAGGCGGGGTTAGGGGTGGGCGGGGCCTCATCCTATCCTTTGTTTTGTTTGGATAAAGTAGTGAAGGATGACAGGAAGTCACCAGGTAACACCGGTGTCCCCGTTGGAAGATTTACCCCCTACTTCCTGTCTCAGTGATAATAGTTTTCTGGCCAATCAGAGGCAGCCGATCCATTCCCCGCCCCTTTGGCTTCACCTATACACGAGGACGGGGATATTGGTGACATCATTGTCCCCAGAACAGGAATCCTCCAATCAGATTCCCTCACTTTTCATCTCACTTCCTGTTTTTCTATATGGGACAGGAAGTGACGGTAAATCTCCCCAATGGGGACACAGATGGAAAAAATCATAGAAAATCCTTCCCTTACGCTATAGGGAGGGGGAGGGGGGGATTATCTTGGGATATATTATCCACTTCCGGAGGAGCGAGGTGCCGGTGCCTCCCCCTCTGACCAGCCGACCCATCCCCCAGCTGCTTGGATTGGCTTTGATCAGCTCATCGCTATGGTAACCGGGATGAATATATCATACTCCCCCATCCCCCACAATCCTTTCATGTCTTTTCAGGATTACTCCGCCCACAATCCTGCGACAAGTGTGAAAGGGGCGGTTCCCGCCATAGAAACGCCTTACAGATCTTTTCTGCATCAGCGTTTTTCATGCCTCTTTTTCTTCTGGAGCGGAAGATTTACCCCTTAATGACCGGGCAGTTGTTTGCCATTCGGCACTGCGTGACTTTAACTGACAATTGCGCGGTCGTGCGACGCTGCACCCAAATGAAATTGACGTCCTTTTTTTCCCACAAACAGAGATTTCTATTGGTGGGATTTCATCACCTCTGCGATTTTTACTTTTTGGAAAAAAAGCGACAATTTTGAAAAAATAACATTTTTCAAATTTTTTTATATGAAATTCCCCAAAAAAATGTAAAAATCAAAATTTTTTAACATTTTCGGCCAATTTGTTCCCTGCTACATATGTTTGGTAAAAAAAAATCGCAATAAGCGTATTTTGATTGTTTTGCGCAAAAGTTATCGCAGCTACTAACTACGGGAAAGATTTATGTCGTTTTTATTGTTTGTAATGGCGGCGATCTGCGATTTTTTTAGCGGGACTGCGACATTGCGGCGGACAGATCGGACCCCTGACTGACATTTTTGACACTTTTGAGGGGACCAGTGACATTACTACAGTAATCAGTGCTATACATATGCACTGTCACTGTACTAATGACACTGGCAGGGAAGGGGTTAAGTTTATTGGTGATGCAGGGGTGTGTCCCTAGGGGCGTGCTTCTAACTGTGAAGGGGCGTGGCTAGTGATATAACCACAGAGACATACGATCCTACATAGCAGGACCATATGATCTCTGCAGTTACACCAGGGAGAATGACAGGCGGCTTTGTTTACATCATCCGCCTGCCTTTCTCCCTCTCCAGCGGGAGATCGCCAGTGACTGGAGGACATCGGAGCCGCTGGTCACACGCGTGGACTTCTTAGGGAATGAGCGGGGGCGGGAGTGCGCCCCCTAGAGGCTTGCAGGCGAGCGATGTAGTACTACGTCACTTTGCATGTCCGGGGCTGACTGCCGCAGTAAATAGTCGTGCGGCGATCGGCAAGCAGTTAATGACCGGGCAGTTGTTTGCCATTCGGCACTGCGTTACTTTAATCACTAAAGCCCCGGAGGATTTGGCTGCTCAATGACCAGGCCACTTTTTAAAACTTGGCACTGCGTGACTTTAACCACTTGCCGACCGCTCACATTGAGCCTACTGCAGCAAAGTGGCTCTCCTGGGTCCTACGTCACTGAATCCCGCCCCCTCTCGGTGTATTCAGACACAGCGGGAGTCACCGCCGATCACCACAGCTCTTCCCCCCCGATCATCGGCAACAGACCGAGGAAATCCGTCTGCTTGTGTAAACAAAGGGGGCGGATCTTCTCTGTGACAGGCAGGGACAGATTACAGGATATAGTTAGTAGCTGCGATAACTTTTGCGCAAACCAATCAAAATACGCTTATTGCGATTTTTTTTACCAAACATATGTAGCAGAATACAAATTGGCCTAAAATGTTAAAAAATTTTGTTTTTTACATTTTTTGGGGGGAATTTCATATAAAAAAATGTGAAAAATATATTTTTTCAAAATTGTTGCTCTTTTTTTGTTTTTAGCGCAAAAAATAAAAATCGCACCGGTGATCAAATACCACCGAAAGAAAGCTCTGTTTGTGGGGGATAAAAAGGACATCAATTTAATTTGGGTACAGCGTCGCACGACCGTGCAATTGTCTGTTAAATTTGCACAGTGCCAAGTTGCAAAAAGTGGCCTGGACGTAAAGCAGGAAAATCCTCCGGTGGTAAAGGGGTTGAAGCAGTGGCGTACCTAGAGCATTTGGCACCCGGGGCGGATCCTATATCTGGCACCCCCCCCCCCCCCCCCACTTTAAAATGTAAAAACACCCGCAAAAAATTGTAATGTCTCCAAGAATATTTATTGCACAAATTTCCCAGCCCCCCTATCACAGTGCCCTTTGCAGTCTGCCCCCCCCCCCCCTGTCTCTCTAATCACAGTTCCCCCTTTTGCACTCTCTGCCTCCCTACCTTTGGCATAGACAGATAGCTAATACTATTATCAATGTGTTTAAGTTTGAGTAGGAGATTGGAGACATGCTAAAGGAGATAGTCAGAGACTGAGGACATGATGCAAGAGATGGTCAGAGACTGAGGACATGATACAAGAGATGGTCAGAGACTGAGGACATGATACAAGAGATGGTCAGAGACTACGGACCTAATACAAGAGAAATCTGATACTGAGGATATGATACAAGAGATGGTCAGAGACTACGGACGGGATACTAGAGATGGTCAGAGACTGCAGAAAACACACAGGAGATGGTCAGAGACTGAGGACATGATACAGGAGATGATCAGAGACTGTGGACATGATCCAAGAGATGGTTGGTCAGAGACTGAGGACATGATCCAAGAGATGGTCAGAGACTGAGGACATGATCCAAGAGATAGTCAGAGACTGAGGACATGATCCAAGAGATGGTCAGAGACTGAGGACATGATCCAAGAGATGGTCAGAGACTGAGGACATGATCCAAGAGATAGTCAGAGACTGAGGACATGATCCAAGAGATAGTCAGAGACTGAGGACATGATCCAAGAGATGGTCAGAGACTGAGAAGAGCATTAGGGGGGCCGGAGAGCACAGGGCAAGCAGAGAGCACTGGAGGAGCTGAAGGGCGCGGGGGGGGGGGGACTGGAGAGAATTAAGAGGGGTTTGAAAAGCATTGTAGGGGGGTTGGAAGGCGCAGGGGTGGAACTCACTGAGGGGGGAGGCAGGGAGCACAGGGGGGTGGAGAGCACTGGGGGAGCCAGAGAGCATAGGGGGGAGATGAAAAGCACTGCGGGGAGCTGAAGAGCACTGGGGGGCTAAGGAGCGCTGGGGGGCAAGAGCACTGAGGGTGTTAAGAGCAAGGGGGGTGTTAAGAGCAGGGGGTGTTAAGAGCAGGGGGGGGTGTTAAGAGCAGGGGGGGGTGTTAAGAGCAGGGGGGTGTTTAGAGCAGGGGGGGGGGTGTTAAGAGCAGGGGGGGGTGTTAAGAGCAGGGGGGGGGGTGTTAAGAGCAGGGGGGGTGTTAAGAGCAGGGGGGTGTTAAGAGCAGGGGGGTGTTAAGAGCAGGGGGGGTGTTTAGAACAGGGGGGGTGTTAAGAGCAGGGGGTGTTAAGAGAAGGGGGTGTTAAGAGCAGGGGGGGGGTGTTTAGAGCAGGGGGGGGTGTTTAGAGCAGGGGGGGTGTTTAGAGCAGGGGGGGGTGTTTAGAGCAGGGGGGGTGTTTAGAGTAGGGGGGGTGTTTAGAGCAGGGGGGGTGTTTAGAACAGGGGGGGGTGTTAAGAGCAGGGGGGGTGTTAAGAGCAGGGGGGTGTTTAGAGCAGGGGGGTGTTTAGAGCAGGGGGGGGTGTTTAGAACAGGGGGGGTGTTTAGAACAGGGGGGGTGTTTAGAAAAGGGGGGGTGTTAAGAGAAGGGGGTGTTAAGAGCAGGGGGGGTGTTTAGAACAGGGGGGGGTGTTTAGAACAGGGGGGGTGTTAAGAGCAGGGGGGGGTGTTTAGAACAGGGGGGGTGTTTAGAACAGGGGGGGGGGTGTTAAGAGCAGGGGGGTGTTAAGAGAAGGGGGTGTTAAGAGCAAGGGGAGGGGGGGCTGGAGAGCACTAGGGGGCCAGCAAGTTGTATAGGAGAGGGGATGGGACAGCTGCATATCGATGATTTGATCTTTACATATTCCTTCTGCTGCCGCTAACTGACTGCAGGAGGGAGAGGAGAATCGGCCATTCAACGGCAGCAGGAGAAATACGGAAAGATGAATCCTTCTATATCCAGCTGTCCCATCTCCTCTCCAGTCCAGTCACACAGACACACAGGAGGAGGCTGCTCAGTGCTCACCTTCTTCCCGCCGGCCGCCGCCCCCGCGAGCAGCGCGGACTTTAGAAACTGCAGCTCCTTCCCACTGGCTGATATTCCGAGCAGCCTGACACCCCCCCAGTGCGTGGCACCCGGGGCGGCCCGCCCCCCCGCCCCCCCCCCGTAGGTACGCCACTGGGTTGAAGTGTTGTTAAAGAGGAAGTAAACCCTCCTCTGAGACTCGTACCTATAGATGATCCTATGATAAGGCCCCCCTATAGATGATCCTATGATAAAGCCCCCCTATAGATGATCCTATGATAAGGCCCCCCTATAGATGATCCTATGATAAGGCCCCCCCTATAGATGATCCTATGATAAGGCCCCCCCTATAGATGATCCTATGATAAGGCCCCCCCTATAGATGATCCTATGATAAGGCCCCCCCTATAGATGATCCTATGATAAGGCTTCCCTATAGATGATCCTATGATAAGGCCCCCCCTATAGATGATCCTATGATAAGGCTTACCTATAGATGATCCTATGATAAGGCCCCCCTATAGGTGATCCTATGATAAGGCTTACCTATAGATGATCCTATGATAAGGCCCCCCTATAGGTGATCCTATGATAACGCCCCCCTATAGATGATCCTATGATAACGCCCCCCCCCTATAGATGATCCTATGATAAGGCCCCCTATAGATGATCCTATGATAAGGCCCCCCCTATAGATGATCCTATGATAAGGCTTACCTATAGATGATCCTATGATAAGGCCCCCCCTATAGATGATCCTATGATAAGGCCCCCTATAGATGATCCTATGATAAGGCCCCCCCTATAGATGATCCTATGATAAGGCCCCCTATAGATGATCCTATGATAACGCCCCCCCTATAGATGATCCTATGATAAGGCTTACCTATAGATGATCCTATCATAACGCCCCCCCTATAGATGATCCTATGATAAGGCTTACCTATAGATGATCCTATGATAAGGCCCCCCTATAGGTGATCCTATGATAACGCCCCCCTATAAGTGATCCTATGATAACGCCCCCCTATAGATGATCCTATGATAAGGCCCCCCCTATAGATGATCCTATGATAAGGCCCCCCCTATAGATGATCCTATGATAAGGCCCCCCTATAGATGATCCTATGATAAGGCTTACCTATAGATGATCCTATGATAAGACTCCTCCCTATAGATGATCCTATGATAAGGCCCCCCTATAGATGATCCTATGATAAGGCTTACCTATAGATGATCCTATGATAAGACTCCCCCCTATAGATGATCCTATGATAAGGCCCCCCTATAGATGATCCTATGATAAGGCCCCCCCTATAGATGATCCTATGATAAGGCCCCCCTATAGATGATCCTATGATAAGACCCCCCTATAGATGATCCTATGATAAGGCCCCCCCTATAGATGATCCTATGATAAGGCTTACCTATAGATGATCCTATGATAAGGCCCCCTATAGATGATCCTATGATAAGGCCCCCCCCCTATAGATGATCCTATGATAAGGCCCCCCTATAGATGATCCTATGATAAGGCCCCCCTATAGATGATCCTATGATAAGGCCCCCCCTATAGATGATCCTATGATAAGGCTTCCCTATAGATGATCCTATGATAAGGCTTACCTATAGATGATCCTATGATAAGGCCCCCCCCTATAGATGATCCTATGATAAGGCTTACCTATAGGTGATCCTATGATAAGGCCCCCCCTATAGATGATCCTATGATAAGGCCCCCCCTATAGATGATCCTATGATAAGGCTTACCTATAGGTGATCCTATGATAAGGCCCCCCCTATAGATGATCCTATGATAAGGCCCCCCCTATAGATGATCTTATGATAAGGCCCCCCTATAGATGATCTTATGATAAGGCTTACCTATAGGTACTGTAAATATCTCCTAAACATGCACCGTTTAGGAGATATTTACCTTACATGCATCCAGTGACATCACATGCGCTCTGAAGGAACAGCCGCTGGTCTATTTCTTCAGAGACCCGTGCCATGACCGTCGGCTCTCGCGCGCGTGCACAGGATTGACGTCACCGCGGCTCTGGCCAATCAGATGGCCGGATGCCGCGATCCCGGAAGACGGGCTACTGGACATGTCGCCCGTCATAGAGGTGAGCGGACGGCACGGCGGGGGCTCGTTCTAAGGTAAGTATTTCATAATGAGCTAGTATGCGATGCATACTAGCTCATTATGTGTTTCTCTTTCAGCTTGTAAAAAAAAAAAAAAAATGAACTGAGTTTACAACCTCTTTAACTGTTGTAGAACGCAATCCTCTAGCATACATAGACATTTATTGGTGTATGTATGTGTGGCCTGTGTTCTGGATCCTAAATCCTTGGTTGGAAATTCAGGATCCCTTTTCCTTTGCTACAATTGTGTTATTTCTGATTTTGTTTGAATTCTCTGATTTCACTTCAAAAGCCAAAAGAGCAGTAAATTGATTATTCACTGCAACATTTGTGGTCTCGGTTATTTACCATGACAGAACTGATAGTGTCAGATGGGTTGGAGCAGGCTCAGGGTGTAAGAGGTGACGAGGATGCCCATGCAACAAGCCACCCCCAAGGGGGCCGGGCTACAGTTGCAAACGGGGTAGGGGTGTATTTACCAAACATTTGCTGAGCTTTAAGCCCCGTACACACGCAACGATTATCGGCCGACCAGTCGTCCGTCTTTTGTCCAGAGTGGTGTCTGTTGGTTGGAATGTGCCTAGACTGCACACAAATTTTCTCGCCCAACAAAATTCTACTTCAGAAGTGATGTCATGTGTTGGTTTGCTTTCTTTGTTCTTTCTTCACTGAGCATGCCCAGACTTGCTCATCAGATTTTTCCCTGTCGAAATCTGTACTGACCGCACGAAAATTGGCCGTGTTTTGACGGCAGACAAAAATTTTATAGCCTGCACACCAGATTTTTTGATACATAGTGTTAGGGTTACAGTTAGATATGGGTTAGGGGGTTAGGGATATAGGATTAAGGTTAGGGTTAGGGATGGGGTTAGGAGTTAGAGTTAGGGGTTAGGGTTAGGCATTTGGATTAGGGTTAGGGGTTAGTGCTAAGGGTTAGGGGATTGGGGTTAGGGTTGGGTGAGGTTTGGGTTATGGTTAGGCTTAGGGTTACGGTGTTAGCTTTAGGGCTAGGGTTAGAGGGTTATGGTTATAGGGTGAGGGTTAGGGTTAGAGGGTGAAGGTTAGGGTTAGAGGGTTAAGGTTAGGGTTATGGCTTAGAGTTAGCATTAGGGTTATGGTCAGGACTAGAGCTAGGGTTAGAGTTAGGATTAGCATTAGGGTTAGGGCTATGGTTACGGCTAGGGTTAGGGTTTTATTTAGTGCTAGGTTTAGAGGGCTAGGGTTAGAGGGTTAGGGTTAGAATTAAGGTTAGTGTTATTTTTAGGGCTAGGGTTAGAGGGTTAGGGTTAGGAGTTAGTGTTAGAGGGTTAGGGTTAAGGTGAGAGGGTTAGGGTTAGAAGGTTAGGGTTATGGTTTAGGGTTAGGGTTAGGGTTAGAGTTAGTGTTAGGGTTTGGGGTTAAGGTTAGGGAATAGGGGTTAGTGGTTAGGGTTAGGGTTGGATGAGGTTTGGGTTAGGGTTAGGGCTTGTCTAGGGCTAGGATTGGGGGTTAGGGTTAGATACTTAGGGTTAGGGTTAGATACATAGGGTTAGGGTTAGATACCTAGGGTTACCATTTGGGGGTTAGGGTTAGGGGTTAGGGTTAGGCATTTGGATTAGGGTTAGGGGTTAGTGCTTAGGGTTAGGGGATTGGGGTTAGGGTTGGGTGAGGTTTGGGTTATGGTTAGGCTTAGGGTTACGGTGTTAGGGTTAGGGTTAGAGGGTTATGGTTAGAGGGTAAAGGTTAGGGTTGGAGAGTTAAGGTTAGAGGGTTAGGGTTAGGGAGTTAGGGTTAGATAAGGTATGTTTTAAGGTTGGCTAGGGTTTGGGGTTAGAGTTAGGGTCTAGGGTTAAGGGTTAGGGTTAGAGGGTTAGTGGTTATGGTTAGGGTTATGGCTTAGGGTTAGGGTCAGACCTAGGGCTAGGGTTAGACTTAGGGTTAGAATTAGGGTTAGGGCTAGGGTAGGTTTATTTTTAGTGCTTAGGGTTAGAGGGCTAGGGGTAGGGGTAGAATTTAGGGTTAGGGAGTTAGGGTTAGGGGGGTTAGGGTTAGATAGGGTTTGTTTTAAGGTTGGATAGGGTTTGGGGTTAGAGTTAGGGTTTGGGTTAAAGCTTAGGGTTAAGAGTTAGGGTTAGAGTTAGGGTTATGGCTTAGGGGTAGCGTTAGGTTTAGGGTCAGGCCTTGAGCTAGAGTTAGGATTAGCATTAGGGTTAGGGCTATGGTTACGGCTAGGGTTAGGGTTTTTTAAGTGCTAGGTTTAGAGGGTTAGGATTAGGGTTAGAGGGTTAGGGTTAGAATTAGGTTTGGGGTTAGGGTTATTTTTAGGGTTAGGGTTAGAGGGTTAGGGTATGGGGGTTAGGGTTAAGGTGAGAGGGTTAGGGTTATGGTTAGAGGGTTAGGGGTTAGGGTTAGATACTTATGTTTAGGGTTAGTGTTAGAGCATTAGGGTTAGGGTAAGAGTAACAGTAAGGGTTAGGGGGTTAGGATTAGAGGGTTAGGGCTAGGGGATAGGGTTAGGGTGAGAAACTTAGGGTTAGGGTTAGGCTGAGGGTTAGAGGGTTAGGGTGTTACAGTTAGAGTTATGGTTAGAGTTAGAGGGTTAGGGTTAGAGTGTTAGGGTTAGGGTTGGGGTTAAGGTTAGGGTTAGTGGTTAGGGTTAGGGGTTAAGATTAGGGTTAGATACATAGGGTTAGGGTTAGATACATAGGGTTAGGGTTAGATACATAGGGTTAGGGTTAGATACATAGGGTTTGGTTTAGATACCTAGGGTTAGCGATAGGGGGTTAGGGTTAGGGCTAGGTTAGGGCTAGGGTTAGATATAGAGGGTTAGGGTTATATACATAGGGTTCGGGTTCGCATTTGATACATAGTGTTAGGGTTACAGTTAGATATGGGTTAGGGGGTTAGGGATAGAGGATTAAGGTTCGGGTTAGGGATGGGTTTAGGGGTTAGGAGTTAGGGGTTAGAGTTAGCGTTAGGCATTTGTTTTAGGGGTTAGTGCTAAGGGTTAGGGTTAGGGGATTAGGGTTGGGTGAGGTTTGGGTTATGGTTAGGCTTAGGGTTACGGTGTTAGGATTAGGGTGAGGGTTAGGGTTAGAGGGTTATGGTTATAGAGTTAGGGTTAGAGGGTTAAGGTTAGGGTTAGAGGGTTAGAGTTAGGGCTAGAGGGATAGGGTTAGGGGTCAGGGTTAGAGGGTTAGGGAGTTAGAGTTAAGGGGTTAGGGTTAGATAGGGTATGTTTTAAGGTTGGATAGGGTTTGGGGTTAGGGTCTAGGGTTAAGGGTTAGATGGTTAGGGGTTTGGGTTATGGGTTAGGGTTAGGGTCAGACCTAGGTCTAGGGTTAGAGTTTGGGTTAGAATTAGTGTTAGGGTTATTTTTAGTGCTTAGGGTTAGAGGGGTAGGGTTATGGTTAGAATTTAGGGTTAGGGCGGTTAGGGTTTGATAGAGTTTGTTTTAAGGTTGGATAGGGTTTGGGGTTAGGGTTAGGGTTAGATGGATAGGGTTAGGGTTAGAGGGTTAAGGTTAGGGTTAGAGGGTTAGGGTTAGAGTTAGGGTGAGGGTTAGATGGATAGGGTTAGGGGTTAGGGTTAGAGGGTTAAGGTAGGGGTTAGGGTTAGGGATAGGGTTAAATACTTAGGGTTAGGGTTAGAGTGTTAGGATTAGGGTAAGGGTTAGCGGGTTAGGGTGTTACAGTTAGGGTTATGGTTAGAGTTAGAGGGTTAGGGTAATGGTTAGGGTTAGAGGGTTAGGATTATGGTTTAGGGTTAGAGTTAGTTTTAGAGTTAGGGTTGGGGTTAAGGTTGGGGTTAGTGGTTTGGATTAGGGGTTAAGGTTAGGGGTTAGTGGTTAGGGATAGGGTTGGGTGAGGTTTGGGTTAGGGCTTGTCTAGGGCTAGGATTGGGGGTTAGGGGTTAGGGTTAGGGTGAGGGTTAGATACTTAGTGTGACGGTATCCAGACACCACCGACTGGGTATCTCCGCCAGTAACCTGCTTCCTAAGTTCTGGAACACGGGATCCGTGATTCTGGCTATAGTTACCCCAATAACTCGACAGTACAAGTTTTTGAGTGAAACCAGAATGAGCTCTTTATTAAACCAACTCACAGAATTTTACATACACTTTGAGAATACAACATGATTTAATTATACAGATCCACCCACCACATCACACAATGGTTTCTATACGATCCCCAATGCACATTACTCTGTGTAATTAAATCCCCTAGCAGACAGACAGGTGGGCTCATTACCACACTTAACAATAGGTGAATGGAAAAACTGTCTCAGACCCTATTTTAGACAAAAGCACTTCAATGATTAGCAGACATGATGTCTCTCATAGTTCCTGGACACCCAAATTAGGAGCTACACTTCCTGTGCCTGACAGTCTAAAGAAATAAGATAGATCTTCATATTTCCTGACAGATATTGTTAATGCATTTTATTGTCCCATTTGAAGTAGTCCAAACCATATTCTCAGTGTTCACTACCCTCTTGGTCACCCTGCATCCATAATAGACGCAGGGTGACTTAAACATAAGAGAGCCCCATAAGGCTGGGCATGGTGCCCCCCAACCTCTCTAAAGTAATTTGGGGTCCACAACCCCCATGCCCAAAGTGACTCCTTTCACATTTAGGGTTAGGGTTAGATACATAGGGTTAGGGTTAGATACCTAGGGTTATCGTTAGGGTTAGAGGGTTAGGGTTAGGTTAGGGTTAGGGCTAGGGTTAGATATAGAGGGTTAGGGTTATATACATAGGGCTAGGGTTCGGATTTGATACATAGTATTAGGGTTACAGTTAGATATGGGTTAGGGGGTTAGGGATAGAGGGTTAAGGTTAGGGTTAGGGATGGGGCTAGGAGTTAGGGGTTAGGGTTAGGCGTTTGGGTTAGGGGTTAGTGCTTAGGGGATTGGGGTTAGGGTTGGGTGAGGTTTGGGTTATGGTTAGGCTTAGGGTTACGGTGTTAGGGTTAGGGTTAGAGGGTGAAGGTTAGGGTTAGAGGGTTAAGGTTAGGGTTAGAGGGTGAAGGTTAGGGTTAGAGGGTGAAGGTTAGGGTTAGAGGGTTAAGGTTAGGGTTAGAGGGTTAGGGTTAGAGTTAGGGTTAGACGGATAGGGTTAGGGTTAGGGAGTTGGGGTTAGGGTTAGATAGGGTATGCTTTAAGATTGGATAGGGTTTTGGGTTAGAGTTAGGGTCTAGGGTTAGGGTTAAGGGTTAGAGTTAGAGGGTTAGGTGTTATGGTTAGGGTTAGGGTTATGACTTAGGGTTAGTGTTAGGGTCAGACCTAGGGCTAGGGTGAGAGTTAGGGTTAGAATTAGGGTTAGGGTTAGGCAGGGCCACTGATAGGGGGGGACCACCAGCCCTCTTGTAGGGGGCCCAAGTACACAGGGGGGCCCACATAGAGAGGGGGATTAGTGATGGACAACAAATACAGAAATCTTCCTCCAGCACCTGAATCTGATCTCTGTCCCTCTCCCTGCTATCAGCTTTTATCTGCTGAGAAAGACAGTTGTTCCTCATTAATCCCCCTCCCTGTGTGGGCCCCCCTCCCAGCACTTATCTCTGCTCAGGAGTTTATTTGTAACTTTGTTTCTCTCCCTCTGTCTCTCTGATCACTGATCTCCAACTGCCCAGCCTGTATATTTTTTTCATCTCATCTTCATTTTTATTTATTAACATGGGTTTTTTTTAGATTTAGCAGGAATTATGTGAGTTATGTTATATTTGTGTCTGCTAATAGTGATTTTGTTGTCATTTTAGCAAAATATATATTTAATATTTTCTTGGGGGGACCCTGCCAGGTAGTCTTTATGGGGCCCGCGATTTCTAACAGCAGCCCTGGGCTTAGGGCTAGGGATAGGGTTATTTCTAGTGCTAGGGTTATGGTTAGGGGGTTAAGTTTAGGGTTAGAGGGTTAGGGTTATGGTTAGAAGGTAAGGGTCAGGGCTAGGATTAGGGTTCAGGCTAGGGTTAGGGTTAGGGTTATTTTTATGGCTAGTCTTAGAGGGTTAGGGTTAAGGTTAGAGGGTTAGGGTTATGGTTAGAGGATTAGGGATTAGGGTTAGAAACCTACTGTTAGGGTTAGGGTTAGGGGTAGATACAGAGGGTTAGGGTTAGATATATAGGGTTAGGGTTAGATATGAGATAGGGTTAGTGGGTTAGGGTTAGGGGGTAGGGTTTAGGGTTTGGATTAGAGTTAGAGGGTTAGGGTTCGGGGTTAAGGTTAGGGTTAGAGGGTTATATAGTTACATAGTTACATAGTAGGTGAGGTTGAATAAAGACAATAGTCCATCTAGTTCAACCTGTGTAGGTGTGTGTGGCTGTAATCATCTCACATACCCCTGAATGTTCTGATCCTTGAGATGTAAGTCTAAGAGTCTTTTGAAAGCCACCATACTACCCGCAGATACCACCTCTTGTGGTAGAGAATTCCACAATCTTGTTGCCCTAACGGTAAAGAACCCCCCGCGTTGCCTGAGGTTAAAATGCTTCTCCTCTAATCGCATTGTATGCCCTCGAGTCCTCATGCAATCCCTTCGAATGAACAGCTTTTTTTCTAAGCTGGGATCCCCATTAAGATATTTATAAATTGCTATCATGTCCCCCCTCAGACGTCTCTTCTCCAGGGAGAATAAATCGAGCGATTGTAGACGCTCTTCATAGTCAAGGTCCTCCAATCCCCTAATTAGTTTAGTTGCCCTTCTCTGGACTCTCTCCAGCTCCAACACATCTCTCCTGAGGACTGGCGACCAGAACTGGACGGAATACTCCAGATGCGGTCGGACCAGAGTTTTATAAAGTGGAAGGATTATAGTCTTATCTCTGGAATGCATCCCTTTCTTTATGCATGCTAATATTCTGTTGGCTTTGGAAGCTGCCGCTTGACATTGCATGCTGTTTCCTAATCTATCATCAACCAAGACTCCCAGATCCTTCTCCATTTTTGATTCCCCCAAGGGCTCCCCTCCTAACGTGTATTGTGTTTTTATGTTTTTAGTCCCCAAGTGCAAAACCTTCCACTTCTCCACATTAAACCTCATTAGCCATGTCGTTGCCCACTCTGTTATTTTGTCCAGGTCATTCTGTAGGATATCTGCTTCATGTTGTGAAGTTATTGCCCTGCCCAATTTTGTGTCATCTGCAAAAACTGATATCGAACTACTGATCCCGACCTCAATGCTGTTTATGAATAAATTGAACAAGGTTGGTCCCAGGACTGAGCCTTGGGGGACCCCGCTTACCACCTCAGACTCAGTCTGAGTATGCGCTGTTTATTACTACCCTTTGGACACGCCTTTTTAGCCAGTTCCGTATCCAAGAGCAAACCCTGCTGTCGATACCTGCAGACCTTATTTTATAAATTAAGCGCTTGTGGGGAACTGTATCAAACGCCTTAGCGAAATCCAAGTACACCACATCCACTGGTCTCCCCCTATCTAGCTCACAGCTCACCTCCTCGTAGAATGTTAGGAGATTGGTTTGACAAGAACGCCCATTTGTAAACCCGTGCTGATTACTGCTGATGATGTTGTTGTCCTTAGCAAACTCTACGATATAGTCCCTTATCATCCCCTCCAGAAGTTTACATACTACTGATGTCAAACTGACAGGCCTATAATTTCCCGGGATATGCCTCTGGCCCTTTTTGAATATTGGAATCACGTTAGCTTTCTTCCAATCCCCTGGTACATCTCCTGTCCTAATACTGTCAGCAAAGATCAGGAACAGTGGTCTCGATATAACTTTACTGAGTTCCTTGAGTACTCTTGGATGTATGCCATCCGGTCCTGGTGATTTGTTTGTGTTAAGTTTATCCAGCCTTTCCCTGATTTCCCCCTCTGTTAGCCATGGTGGCAAGTCCTGTGTATTACTACTAACCATACAGTCATGGTCAGTGTACCCCTCCTTTTCCTGTGTAAAGTCTGACGAGAAAAAAGCATTCAGCACGGTTGCTTTTTCAGTGTCCTCTGTAACCATCCTCCCATCATTGTTAATTATGTGTGCAATATGCTCTGCCTTAGTTTTTTTGCTGTTGATATATTTAAAGAATTTCTTTGGGTTTTTTTTACTATCCTCTGCTATTTGTCTCTCAAAGTTGATTTTAGCCATCTTGATTTCTTGTTTACTTTTCTTATTTGCCTCCTTGTATTGCTCGAAAGCCGATACTGTGCCCTCTGATTTATACTTCTTGAAGGCCAATTTTTTCCCCCTAATAAGTTTTTTGACGCTACAGTTTAGCCAGCCAGGTTTGGCTTTGTCTCTTCTAAATTTATTTCCCATAGGAATGCACTGCAAGATGCCTTTGCCTAATATGTTCCTAAAGCATTCCCATTTTTCCTCTGTGGTCAGGGATCCCAGGGTTTGGTCCCAGTTTACCCTTTCCATCATTGAGTACAATTTTGGAAAGTTTGCCCTTCTGAAGTTTAGGGTTCTTATGTTCCCCACTTGCCTTGTTATATTGTTATTTACACTAAATGTGATCATCCTGTGATCGCTAGATCCCAGGTTGTCCTGGACTCCTACCTCCGAGATTATGTCTGGGTCATTAGTGAGCAATAGATCCAGGACTGCGTTTTCTCTGGTAGGGGAATCCACCAACTGTGACATGTAATTATCCAGTAAGGTTTCCGTGAATAGGCGGGCCTTCTGTGAGTGTGCAGTCCCCTCTTCCCAGTCAATGTCGGGGTAATTGAAGTCCCCCAATACGATGACTGATCCCAAGTTAGGGTTAGAAGGATAGGGTTAGGGGTAAGGTTAGGGTTAGAATTTAGGGTTAGGGGGGTTAGGGTTAGATAGGGTTTGTTTTAAGGTTGGATAGGGTTTGGGGTTAGAGTTAGGGTTTGGGTAAAAGGTTAGGGTTAAGGGTTAGTGTTAGGGTTATGGCTTAGGGTTAGGGTAAGGCCTAGAGCTAGGGTTAGAGTTAGGATTAGCATTAGGGTTAGGGCTATGGTTATGGCTAGGGTTAGGGTTTTTTTTAGTGCTAGGTTTAGAGGGTTAGTATTAGGGTTACAGGGATAGGGTTAGGGTTAGGGTTATTTTTCGTGCTTAGGGTTAGAGGGTTAGGGGTAGGGTTAGAATTTAGGGTTAGGGAGTTAGGGTTAGATACTTAGGGTTAGGGTTAGGCTTAGGCTTAGGGTTAGGGCTAGGGGATAGGGTTAGGGTGAGATACTTAGGGTTTGGTTTAGGGTAAGGTTTAGGGGTTAGGGTTAGATACTTAGGGTTAGGGTTAGGCTTAGGGTTAGGGCTAGGGGATAGGGTTAGGGTGAGATGCTTAGGGTTAGGCTTAGGGTAAGGGTTAGGTTTAGGGATAGGGTTAGATACTTAGGGTTAGAGTTTTAGGATTAGGGTAAGGGTTAGGGTTAGAGGGTTAGGGTGTTACAGTTAGTGTTATGGTTAGAGTTAGAGGGTTAGGGTTAGAGGGTTATGGTTTAGGGTTAGGGTTGCAGTTAGTGTTAGGGTTGGGGTTAAGGTTAGGGTTAGTGGTTAGGGGTTAATGGTTAGGTTTAGGGTTGGGTGAGGTTTGGGTTAGGGTTAGGGCTTGTCTATGGCTAGGATTGGGGGTTAGGGTTAGATACTTAGGGTTAGGGTTAGTTACATAGGGTTAGGGTTAGATACATAGCGTTAGGTTTAGCTACCTAGGGTTAGCGTTAGGGGGTTAGGGTTAGAGGGTTAGGTTAGGGCTTGGGTTAGATTTAGAGGGTTAGGTTTAGATACATAGGGTTAGGGTTTAGATTTGATACATAGTTTTAGGGTTACAGTTAGATATGTGTTAGGGGGTTAGGGATAGAGGTTAAGGTTAGGGTTAGGGATGGGGTTAGGAGTTAGGGTTAGGGGGTTAGGGTTAGAGGGTTAGGGTTAGATAGGGTACGTTTTAAGGTTGGATAGGGTTTGGGGTTAGAGTTAGGGTCTAGGGTTAGGGTTAGGTTTAGAGGGCTAGGGGTTATGGTTAGGGTTAGGGTTATGGCTTAGGGTTAGGGTCAGACCTAGGGCTTGGGTTAGAGTTAGGGTTAGAATTAGGGTTAGGGCTAGGGTTAGGGTTAATTTTAGTGCTTAGGGTTAGAGGATTAGGGTTAGAGGGTTAGGGGTAGGGTTAGGGTTAGAATTTAGGGTTAGGGAGTTAGGGTTAGATAGGGTTTGTTTTAAGGTTGGATAGGGTTTGGGGTTAGGGTTTGGGTTAAAGGTTAGGGTTAAGGGTTAGGGTTATGGCTTAGGGTTAGCATTACGGTTAGGGTCAGGCCTAGAGCTAGGGTTAGAGTTAGGATTATCATTAGGGTTAGGGCTATGGTTACGGCTAGGGTTAGGGTTTTTTTAGTGCTAGGTTTAGAGGGTTAGGATTAGGGTTACAGGGTTAAGGTTAGGATTAGGGTTATTTTTAGGGCTAGGGTTAGGGTTAGAGGGTTAGGGTTAGGGGGTTAGGGTAAGAGGGTTAGGGTTAAGGTGAGAGGGTTAAGGTTATGGTTAGAGGGTTAGGGTTAGATTCTTATGGTTAGGGTTAGTGTTAGAGCATTAGGATTAGGGTAAGGGTAACGGTAAGGGTTAGAGGGTTAGGGTTAGTGCTAGGGGATAGGGTTAGGGTGAGATACTTAGAGTTAGGGTTAGGGTTAGATACTTAGGGTTAGGGTTAGGCTTAGGGTTACGGTAAGGGATAGGGTTAGATACTTAGGGTTAGGGTTTGAGTTTTAAGATTAGGGTTAGGGTAAGGGTTAGGGTTAGAGGGTTAGGGTGTTACAGTTAGTGTTATGGTTAGAGTTAGAGGGTTAGGGTTAGAAGGTTATGGTTATGGTTTAGGGTTAGAGTTAGGGTTAGGGTTGGGGTTAAGGTTAGGGTTAGTGGTTAGGGTTAGGGGTTAAGGTTAGGGGTTAGTGGTTAGGGTTAGGGTTGGGTGAGGTTTGGGTTAGGGTTAGTGCTTGTCTAGGGCTAGGATTGGGGGTTAGGGGTTAGGGTTAGATACTTAGGGTTAGGGTTAGATACATAGGGTTAGGGTTAGATACATAGGGTTAGGGTTTGGATTTGATACATAGTTTTAGGGTTACAGTTAGATATGGGTTAGGGGGTTAGGGATAGAGGGTTAAGGTTAGGGATGGGGTTAGGGGTTAGGAGTTAGGGGTTAGGGTTAGGGTTAGGTTTAGGGGTTAGTGCTTAGGGTTAGGGGATTGGTTTTAAGGTTGGGTGAGGTTTGGGTTAGGGTTAGGGTTACGTTGTTAGGATTAGGGTTAGCGTTAGAGGGTTAGAGGGTGAGGGTTAGGGTTAGAGAGTTAAGGTTATGGTTAGGGTTAGAGGGATAGGGTTAGAGTTAGGGTTAGGGTTAGAGGGATAGGGTTAGAGGGTTAGGGTTAGGGAGTTAGGGTTAGGGGGTTAGGGTTAGATAGGGTTAGGGTTAGATAAGGTATGTTTTAAGGTTGGATAGGGTTTGGTGATAGAGTTAGAGTCTAGGGTTAGGGTTAGAGGGTTAGGGGTTATGGTTAGGGTTATGGCTTAGGGTTAGCTTTAGGGTTAGGGTCAGACCTAGGGCTAGGGTTAGAGTTAGGGTTAGAATTAGGGTTAGGGCTAGGGTTAGGGCTAGGGTTAAGGCTATTTTTAGTGCTTAGGGTTAGAGGGTTAGGGTTAGAGGGTTAGGGGTAGGGTTAGGGTTAGAATTTAGGGTTAGGGTGTTAGAGTTAGGGTTAGGGGGTTAGGGTTAGATAGGGTTTGTTTTAAGGTTGGATAGGGTTTGGGGTTAGAGTTAGGGTTAGGGTTTATGGTTTGGGTTAAAGGTTAGGGTTAGTGTTATGGCTTAGGGTTAGGGTTAGTGTTAGGGTTATGGCTTAGGGTTAGCATTAGGGTTAGGGTCAGGCCTAGAGCTAGGGTTAGAGTTAGGATTAGCATTAGAGTTAGGGCTATGGTTACGGCTAGGATTAGGGGTTTTTTTAGTGCTAGGTTTAGAGAGTTAGGTTTAGAGGGTTAGGGTTAGAATTAGGGTTAGGGTTATTTTTAGGGCTAGGGTTAGGATTAGAGGGTTAGGGTTAGGGAGTTAGGGTTAGAGGGTTAGGGTTAAGGTGAGAGGGTTAGGGTTAAGGTGAGAGGGTTAGGGCTTAGGGTTAAGGTTAGATACTTACGGTTAGGGTTAGTGTTAGAGCATTAAGATTAGGGTTAGGGTAAGGGTTAGAGGGTTAGGGTTAGGCTTAGGGTAAGGGTTAGGGTTAGATACTTAGGGTTATGCTTAGGGTTATTGTAAGGGTTATGGGTTAGGTTTAGAGTTAGAGTGTTAGGATTAAGGTAAGGGTTAGGGTTAGAGGGTTAGGGTGTTACAGTTAGGGTTATGGTTAGAGTTAGAGGGTTAGGGTTAGAGGGTTACGGTTTAGGATTAGGGTTAGAGTTAGGGTTAGAGTTAGTGTTAGGGTTGGGGTTAAGGTTAGGGTTAGGGGTTAATCTTAGGGGTTAGTGGTTAGAGTTAGATACTTAGGGTTAGGGTTAGAATCTTAGGGTTAGGGTTAGGCTTAGGGTTGGGGTAAGGGATAGAGTTAGATACTTAGGGTTAGGGTTAGAGTTTTAGGATTAGGGTTAGGGTGTTACAGTTAGTGTTATGGTTAGAGTTAGAGGGTTAGGGTTAGAGGGTTAGGGGTAGGGTTAGTGTTAGGGTTGGGGTTAAAGTTAGGGTTAGTGGTTAGGGTTAGGGGTTAAGGTTAGGGGTTAATGGTTAGGGTTAGGGTTGGGTGAGGTTAGGGTTAGAATTAGGGTTAGGGCTAGGGTTAGGGTTATTTTTAGTGCTTAGGGTTAGAGGGTTAGGGTTTGAATTTAGGGTTAGAGGGTTAGGGTTAGGGGGTTAGGGTTAGATAGGGTTTTTTTAAGGTTGGATAGGGTTTGGGGTTAGAGTTAGGGTTAGGGTTTAGGGTTTGGGTTAAAGGTTAGGGTTAAGGGTTAGGGTTATGGCTTAGGGTTAGCATTAGGGTTAGAGTCAGGCCTAGAGCTAGGGTTAGAGTTAGGATTAGCATTAGGGTTAGGGCTATGGTTACGGCTAGGGTTAGGGTTTTTTTAGTGCTAGGTTTAGAGGGTTAGGATTAGGGTTACAGGGTTAGGGTTAGAGGGTTAGGGGTAGGGTTAGGGTTAGAATTTAGGGTTAGGGAGTTAGGGTTAGGGGGGTTAGAATTAGATAGAGTTTGTTTTAAGGTTTGATAGGGTTTGGGGTTAGAGTTAGGGTTTAGGGTTTGGGTTAAAGGTTAGGGTTAAGGGTTAGTGTTAGGGTTAGGGTTATGGCTTAGGGTTAGCATTAGGGTTAGGGTCAGGCCTAGAGCTAGGGTTAGAGTTAGGATTAGCATTAGGGTTAGGGCTATGGTTATGGCTAGGGTTAGGGTTTTTTTAGTGCTAGGTTTAGAGGGTTAGGATTAGGGTTACAGGGTTAGGGTTAGAATTAGAATTAGGGTTAGGGTTTGGGTTAGGGTTATTTTTAGTGCTTAGGGTTAGAGGGTTAGGGGTAGAATTTAGGGTTAGGGAGTTAGGGTTATGGTTAGGCTTAGGGTTAGGGTTAGGGGATAGGGTTAGGGTTAGATACTTCGGGTTAGGGTTAGGGTTAGGGCTAGGGGATAGGGTTGGGTGAGATACTTAGGGTTAGGTTTAGGGTAAGGGTTAGGGTTAGATACTTAGGGTTAGGCTTAGGGCTATGGTTAGACACTTAGGGTTAGGGTTAGAGTTTTAGGATTAGGGTAAGGGTTAGGGTTAGAGGGTTAGGGTGTTACAGTTAGTGCTATGGTTAGAGTTAGAGGGTTAGGGTTTAGGGTTAGGGTTGAGGTTAAGGTTAGGGTTAATGGTTAGGGTTAGGGGTTAAGGTTAGGGGTTAGGGGTTAATGGTTAGGGTTAGGGTTGGGTGAGGTTTGGGTTAGGGCTTGTCTAGGGCTAGGATTGGGGTTTGGGGTTAGGGTTAGATACTTAGGGTTAGGGTTAGTTACATAGGGTTAGGGTTAGATACATAGGGTTAGGTTTAGATACCTAGGGTTAGCGTTAGGGGGTTAGGGTTAGGTTAGGGTTAGGGCTTGGGTTAGATATAGAGGGTTAGGGTTAGATACATAGGGTTAGGGTTCGGTTTTGATACATAGTTTTAGGGTTACAGTTAGAGTTAGGGTTAGGGAGTTAGGGTTAGGTTTAGATAGGGTACGTTTTAAGGTTGGATAGGGTTTGGGGTTAGAGTTAGGGCCTAGGGTTAGGGTTAAGGGTTAGGTTTAGAGGGTTAGGGGTTATGGTTAGGGTTATGGCTTAGGGTTAGCATTAGGGTAAGGGTCAGACCTATTGTTAGAGTTAGGGTTAGAATTAGGGTTAGGGCTAGGGTTAGGGTTATTTTTACTGCTTAGGGTTAGAGGGTTAGGGTTAGAGGGTTAGGGGTAGAATTTAGGGTTAGGGGGGTTAGGGTTAGATAGGGTTAGGGTTAGGGTTAGGGTTAGGGTTACGTTGTTAGGATTAGGGTTAGCGTTAGAGGGTTAGAGGGTGAGGGTTAGGGTTAGAGAGTTAAGGTTATGGTTAGGGTTAGAGGGATAGGGTTAGAGTTAGGGTTAGGGTTAGAGGGATAGGGTTAGAGGGTTAGGGTTAGGGAGTTAGGGTTAGGGGGTTAGGGTTAGATAGGGTTAGGGTTAGATAAGGTATGTTTTAAGGTTGGATAGGGTTTGGTGATAGAGTTAGAGTCTAGGGTTAGGGTTAGAGGGTTAGGGGTTATGGTTAGGGTTATGGCTTAGGGTTAGCTTTAGGGTTAGGGTCAGACCTAGGGCTAGGGTTAGAGTTAGGGTTAGAATTAGGGTTAGGGCTAGGGTTAGGGCTAGGGTTAAGGCTATTTTTAGTGCTTAGGGTTAGAGGGTTAGGGTTAGAGGGTTAGGGGTAGGGTTAGGGTTAGAATTTAGGGTTAGGGTGTTAGAGTTAGGGTTAGGGGGTTAGGGTTAGATAGGGTTTGTTTTAAGGTTGGATAGGGTTTGGGGTTAGAGTTAGGGTTAGGGTTTATAGTTTGGGTTAAAGGTTAGGGTTAGTGTTATGGCTTAGGGTTAGGGTTAGTGTTAGGGTTATGGCTTAGGGTTAGCATTAGGGTTAGGGTCAGGCCTAGAGCTAGGGTTAGAGTTAGGATTAGCATTAGAGTTAGGGCTATGGTTACGGCTAGGATTAGGGGTTTTTTTAGTGCTAGGTTTAGAGAGTTAGGTTTAGAGGGTTAGGGTTAGAATTAGGGTTAGGGTTATTTTTAGGGCTAGGGTTAGGATTAGAGGGTTAGGGAGTTAGGGTTAGAGGGTTAGGGTTAAGGTGAGAGGGTTAGGGTTACGGTGAGAGGGTTAGGGCTTAGGGTTAAGGTTAGATACTTACGGTTAGGGTTAGTGTTAGAGCATTAAGATTAGGGTTAGGGTAAGGGTTAGAGGGTTAGGGTTAGGCTTAGGGTAAGGGTTAGGGTTAGATACTTAGGGTTATGCTTAGGGTTATTGTAAGGGTTATGGGTTAGGTTTAGAGTTAGAGTGTTAGGATTAAGGTAAGGGTTAGGGTTAGAGGGTTAGGGTGTTACAGTTAGGGTTATGGTTAGAGTTAGAGGGTTAGGGTTAGAGGGTTACGGTTTAGGATTAGGGTTAGAGTTAGGGTTAGAGTTAGTGTTAGGGTTGGGGTTAAGGTTAGGGTTAGGGGTTAATCTTAGGGGTTAGTGGTTAGAGTTAGATACTTAGGGTTAGGGTTAGAATCTTAGGGTTAGGCTTAGGGTTGGGGTAAGGGATAGAGTTAGATACTTAGGGTTAGGGTTAGAGTTTTAGGATTAGGGTGTTACAGTTAGTGTTATGGTTAGAGTTAGAGGGTTAGGGTTAGAGGGTTAGGGGTAGGGTTAGTGTTAGGGTTGGGGTTAAAGTTAGGGTTAGTGGTTAGGGTTAGGGGTTAAGGTTAGGGGTTAATGGTTAGGGTTAGGGTTGGGTGAGGTTAGGGTTAGAATTAGGGTTAGGGCTAGGGTTAGGGTTATTTTTAGTGCTTAGGGTTAGAGGGTTAGGGTTTGAATTTAGGGTTAGAGGGTTAGGGTTAGGGGGTTAGGGTTAGATAGGGTTTTTTTAAGGTTGGATAGGGTTTGGGGTTAGAGTTAGGGTTAGGGTTTAGGGTTTGGGTTAAAGGTTAGGGTTAAGGGTTAGGGTTATGGCTTAGGGTTAGCATTAGGGTTAGAGTCAGGCCTAGAGCTAGGGTTAGAGTTAGGATTAGCATTAGGGTTAGGGCTATGGTTACGGCTAGGGTTAGGGTTTTTTTAGTGCTAGGTTTAGAGGGTTAGGATTAGGGTTACAGGGTTAGGGTTAGAGGGTTAGGGGTAGGGTTAGGGTTAGAATTTAGGGTTAGGGAGTTAGAGTTAGGGGGGTTAGAATTAGATAGAGTTTGTTTTAAGGTTTGATAGGGTTTGGGGTTAGAGTTAGGGTTTAGGGTTTGGGTTAAAGGTTAGGGTTAAGGGTTAGTGTTAGGGTTAGGGTTATGGCTTAGGGTTAGCATTAGGGTTAGGGTCAGGCCTAGAGCTAGGGTTAGAGTTAGGATTAGCATTAGGGTTAGGGCTATGGTTATGGCTAGGGTTAGGGTTTTTTTAGTGCTAGGTTTAGAGGGTTAGGATTAGGGTTACAGGGTTAGGGTTAGAATTAGAATTAGGGTTAGGGTTTGGGTTAGGGTTATTTTTAGTGCTTAGGGTTAGAGGGTTAGGGGTAGAATTTAGGGTTAGGGAGTTAGGGTTATGGTTAGGCTTAGGGTTAGGGTTAGGGGATAGGGTTAGGGTTAGATACTTCGGGTTAGGGTTAGGCTTAGGGTTAGGGTTAGGGCTAGGGGATAGGGTTGGGTGAGATACTTAGGGTTAGGTTTAGGGTAAGGGTTAGGGTTAGATACTTAGGGTTAGGCTTAGGGCTATGGTTAGACACTTAGGGTTAGGGTTAGAGTTTTAGGATTAGGGTAAGGGTTAGGGTTAGGGTGTTACAGTTAGTGCTATGGTTAGAGTTAGAGGGTTAGGGTTTAGGGTTAGGGTTGAGGTTAAGGTTAGGGTTAATGGTTAGGGTTAGGGGTTAAGGTTAGGGGTTAGGGGTTAATGGTTAGGGTTAGGGTTGGGTGAGGTTTGGGTTAGGGCTTGTCTAGGGCTAGGATTGGGGTTTGGGGTTAGGGTTAGATACTTAGGGTTAGGGTTAGTTACATAGGGTTAGGGTTAGATACATAGGGTTAGGTTTAGATACCTAGGGTTAGCGTTAGGGGGTTAGGGTTAGGTTAGGGTTAGGGCTTGGGTTAGATATAGAGGGTTAGGGTTAGATACATAGGGTTAGGGTTCGGTTTTGATACATAGTTTTAGGGTTACAGTTAGAGTTAGGGTTAGGGAGTTAGGGTTAGGTTTAGATAGGGTACGTTTTAAGGTTGGATAGGGTTTGGGGTTAGAGTTAGGGCCTAGGGTTAGGGTTAAGGGTTAGGTTTAGAGGGTTAGGGGTTATGGTTAGGGTTATGGCTTAGGGTTAGCATTAGGGTAAGGGTCAGACCTATTGTTAGAGTAAGGGTTAGAATTAGGGTTAGGGCTAGGGTTAGGGTTATTTTTACTGCTTAGGGTTAGAGGGTTAGGGTTAGAGGGTTAGGGGTAGAATTTAGGGTTAGGGGGGTTAGGGTTAGATAGGGTTTGTTTTAAGGTTGGATAGGGTTTGGGGTTAGAGTTAGGGTTAGGGTTAAGGTTAAGGGTTAGGGTTAGCATTAGGTTTAGGGTCAGGCCTAGAGCTAGGGTTAGAGTTAGGATTAGCATTAGGGTTAGGGCTATGGTTACGGCTAGGGTTAATGTTTTTTTAGTGCTAGGTTTAGAGGTTTAGGATTAGGGTTACAGGGTTAGGGTTAGAATTAGGGTTAGGGTTATTTTTAGGGTTAGGGTTAGGGTTAGAGGGTTAGGGTTAGGGGGTTAGGGTAAGAGGGTTAGGGTTAAGGTGAGAGGGTTAGGGTTATGGTTAGAAGGTTAGGACTTAGGGTTAGGTTCTTACTGTTAGGGTTAGTGTTAGAGCATTAGGATTAGGGTAAGGGTAAGGGTTAGAGGGTTAGGGTTAGGGGGTTAGGGTTAGGGCTAGGGGATAGGGTTAGGGTGAGATACTTAGGGTTAGGGTTAGGCTTAGGGTAAGGGTAAGGGATAGGGTTAGATACTTAGGGTTAGAGTTTTAGGATTAGGGTAAGGGTTAAGGTGTTACAGTTAGGGTTATGGTTAGAGTTACGGCACTTTTCCACTGCAAGTACCGGCTAGTACCGGCTCGGCTCTACTCGGCCCTGCTTGGCCCGGTTTGCTTTTCCACTGCCGGTACCGCATGGTATAGTGTCGGAAAGGTTCGGTACGGTACGGTATAGGTTTGCTTTTCCACTAAAGTAGTACTAAAGTTAAGTGGGTGGGATAACATCGGGGTGGGTGTGATTCTCTGACCAATCAGTGGCTAGTAGTGACTGCATGCAAAGGATTATTGTGGGATATGGTACCAGTTTGGTACCTGTTGGAACCACAATCGAGTAGGTACTGTTTTTTCAGAGCCGTACCGTACCGTTCGGTTCCATGCAGTGGAAAAGCAAACCTATACCGTACCGAACCGTTCCGACCCTATACCATGCGGTACCGCAGTGGAAAAGCACAAAAGCGTGCCGAGCCGGTACGGTTCTATGCAGTGGAAAAGCGCCATTAGAGGGCTAGGGTTAGAGGGTTAGGGTTATGGTTTAGGGTAAGTGTTAGGGTTAGGGTTGGGTGAGGTTTTGGCTAGGGTTAGGGCTTGTCTAGGGCTAGGATTTGGGGTTAGGGGTTAGGGTTAGATACTTAGGGTTAGGGTTAGATACATAGGGTTAGGGTTAGATACATAGGGTTAGGTTTAGATACCTAGGGTTAGCGTTAGGGGGTTAGGGTTAGAGGGTTAGGGTTATGGCTTAGGGTTAGCATTAGGGTTAGGGTCAGGCCTAGAGCTAGGGTTAGAGTTAGGATTTGCATTAGGGTTAGGGCTATGGTTACGGCTAGGGTTAGGGGTTATTTTAGTGCTAGGTTTAGAGGGTTAGGTTTAGGGTTAGAATTAGGGTTAGGGTTATTTTTAGGGCTAGGGTTAGGATTAGAGGGTTAGGGTTAGAGGATTAGGATTAGTGTTATGGCTTAGGGTTAGGGTTAGGGTTAATGTTATGGTTAGGGTTATGGCTTAGGGTTAGGGTCTAATTTAAAATGTGAGAGGGGGATATGAAATTTACCTTCGGGCTGAAGCCCCTGGTCTTTTCCCCACCTAGCAATGCCCCTGCGTGGTGTGGTGGAAGGAGCACTTATCTGGAACATTCTACTGTTTATCCAGTACAGTATTTTTCACCATATGTTGGGACTGTGATTCACTCACTGATTGTAGGGTGAATGTACTAGTGAGCTGGTGGATATTCAGAGTCTAGCGCTACTAATGTGATGATGTATTGTGCTCTATTTATGGACTATTCTCTCATTTCATGATTATTAGATTGATGGACTTATATAGTATTTGCTGGACATTTATTTATTGTTTAGGACTTCATAGGCGCTGGGTGTGATTTTATAAATTGATACATTTTATATTTTGACTATATTTGGAATATCGGTAATATCGGCAGGTTCCGGGGCCGATACCGATATATATCGGGAAAAGTGAATATCGGCCCTCCCATAATCGGCTTTGCCGATAATCGGTCGATCCCTAATTCAGAGTCATTGGATCCTTCTTCCCCAGCTCAAGAAGAAGAGCTCCATGCTTTAGCAATACCTGTGAGCTATGAAAAGACTTTACATTTATACAGATAGAGATTTACAGAGCTTTTGGTTCCATTTGAAGGGCCAGAAGTTTGTTTTTACTTCGGCAGGTAAACCAATCAAACATGCTAGGTTAAGTGATTGGCTGTCTTCAGCCTTCCAGCTTCTTACTAAGGTAGCAATACTAACATTAAAACACATGGAAGCAGCTTGACCCATGGACCGTGTCATAAGTCAAGGCAGTTATGGCTATCTTAGTAAATGAGTGTGGGATAGTGCCAGGGTTCACCATAGTTGTTTTTTATAATGACCGTTTCTTGTTTTACCTGTTACCAAAGGTGTTACCAAAAGCTGAACATCCCTTCCAGAGATTACAAAAGGTTATATCAAGATGTCCAAGTCAGGATCTTATGAGTATGCATTTTATCTGCATGGACATGTTTTCTGGATGGCCAGAGGCAAATACTACTGCAAAGGCCACAGTAAAAGGTGTTTTTAGAAGTAGTTTGTAAGTACGGAGTCCCAGAAGCTAGAGAGTAACAGAGGAACTATTTTTATGAGAGAGTCCTTACAAAAAGTTTTGAGGTTTTATTTTACACCTCCTACCATCTACAATGTAGTGGAAAAAGTAGAGTAAGAAACTAGAAAACGATTGCCTGAATGTCTTCACATATTTTTTTATTAAGCCGTAAGGGGATTTGTCTCAGCAGCTGAAGGCCTCCTTTCAGATCTCACAGAGAATGTTTCTGGTCTACAAGCTCATTTATGTGTTTTCTCCCCAATTCCAGATCCTAAACGTTTGGAAGGATCTGATAAACTAAAGCCAGGTGACTTGTGGATTGTTAAGACATTTATAAATATATATATTTAATGTGATTTGAAAAGTAGTTCAGTCATGTTGAAGTCCTATTGTCTTCTATACGTCTTCCATTTTATGTAGAATTGTCTGTGATCACCTATGCTAATAAGTCAGCATGTTCACAATTAAGCTAGAAGGCCATTCTGGCCATAGGAGTGTGCAGCCAATTACTCTGTAAATATTTTTTATCAATAGTTTTTTTACAATGAAAAGTCATTTTGTCTGGATTGCTTCCCCGACTCCAGGGGATCTCCTCCGCCGTCCTACCTTGGGCGCTACGATCCAGGTGTCCAGAGAGGCCTTCCTTGGCACCTCAGTCTCGCCATTACCATCTCCCATGACTCCAGTCCTCGGCAATCCTGAGATTCCTCCCGGTTCCCAGAACCCCCAGTTCCAGTGATTGGTCTCGGGTGGCGGTACTCGTGTTTGGGATTTTCTTGGGGATGATGGAAATCTAGTTCCGAGTGCGGTTGCATCTGCTGCCGACCCCCCCCCCCCCCCCCATCCCCCTGGACTTCTGGTGTAGTTTTCAATTAAGACATTTCCTGCATCACTGCAACCGCAAGCCGGGTATTTCCCGGCAACTCACGAAGTTGGAATCCATTTGTCAGAGGGGAGAACCAATCCGTCACGGCCTTTCTATTCTCTACAAGGCCTTGCTTCGCCCGGCATCTGATTTTTGCCCTCAGTTTCTTTCCCAATGGGAATCTGACCTCAACAATCTCAGGCTTCCCAAAATGAGAAGATTTTGTATTTTGCGCAAAAATCCTCCATAGCTTCAAAGTTCAGGAAACTGGGTACAAGATCCTGAACAGATGGTATAGGGTGCCCACAACTCTCCATCAATATTTCCCGCAGGTTCCAGATATATGCTGGCGCTGCAATGGTGAACGGGGCACCATACTGCACATTTTTTGGATGTGCCCAAAACTCAAACCCTTTTGGCAGACAGTGACTGACACCATTATACATCTGACCAATGTGGATCTGGCAGACGACCCAGCGGCATGCCTGCTCCACCTCACGCAGAGGCCGATCAAGAAATACAAATTCTCCCTGACCATTCAACTCCTGAATGCAGCCAGGGCCTGCATTCCTGTCTGTTGGAGATCGGTACACCTGCCAACGAGGTCTCTCTGGTATACTAAAATAAATGAACTCATGGACATGGAAGACCTTACAGCCACTCATCACGGTAGGGAGGGGTCCTTTTGTGACACCTGGGGACCTTGTCTGTACTTTGTTGGTACAGATGCATATCTACAGGAGGCCACACGGCATGACGTTTCTGTGTGAGTGATGCCTGGCAGCCCCCGGGGGTGGGGGCATGGATCCCTTCTCCTTTACAGTCATTTACCCTCCTTTCTTTTATTGCCTTTCTCTTTTACCTGTTCCCATTTCCACTATATCCCAACCTCATACTCTGTATAGTTGGCGCTCACATTACACCACTCATAACCACTGAATCCACGACATGGACATGGAAGACCTTACAGCCACTCATCACGGTAGGGAGGGGTCCTTTTGTGACACCTGGGGACCTTGTCTGTACTTTGTTGGTACAGACGCATACAGACTACAGGAGGCCTCACGGCATGATGTTTCTGTGTGAGTGATGCCTGGCAGCCCCCGGGGGTGGGGGCACGGATCCCTTCTCCTTTACAGTCATTTACCCTCCTTTCTTTTATTGCCTTTCTCTTTTACCTGTTCCCATTTCCACTATATCCCAACCTCATTCTCTGTATAGTTGGCGCTCACATTACACCACTCATAACCACTGAATCCACGAATCCTCTTCCTGTAGTGCCATCCCATGTTTCTTACTACGGGACTACCATCCCTTGACCCGCATATCTGTTTCCGAATACTCGAGCAGCATGTCTCTTTTTATTTTTCTGCAATGGGGATTGTGCCCCTTGAGACCTGCATTACATGCTCAAGATGGTCCATTTCAAGGGGTGTCTATTATGGAGACACGATGACCCTTTGCACTGGTAATCATTGACCCTTCCTGATCCTTGGGTCATAGTTTTATACCTTGCTGGCCAGCTTTGGTCCTGCACATGAAGTTCTATTACCCTATGTGGAATATGATTATGGTTGATTTTGCTGCCTATTGTTTGTAGTCACCGGTTGACCTTAAAATATTATATTCTTGCAAACTGTTCTATGCATACCTTGTACTGTACACTGTAAGAGGTGAGGTTGTAAAGGAAATTTTTACATGCTGTATATTATTGTATTTTATTTTGTATGTATTGCACACGGCACTAATAATGTTTGCATTATTTCGAGTCCTGATTAGAATTAGCCTGCCTATGTTACGCCCCTTGTTACCATAAAAGTACAATTGTAACAATAATGTGATACCTACATAATCATGTGTATAAAAGCCTTCGACAAGACACAAAAAAATTCCAAGCTCTCCTTAGCGACCAGTCAGCGACCAACCAAATTGACCTATCCAACCATATGCATTAAAAACAGGGGTTTAGTTGCACCCATTTGCAAATACATGCGTAAGTCACAAAGCCCCGTCAAGGCACCCCATTTTTTGTGGTCCTAACTCTAAATTCTGTGTCTCCATATAAAAGCCTTCAACTGCGTCAAATAAAACAGAAGAGTTCATTGGGAAAGATGCAGAGTGTATCTTTTTGTGTCTGTTCCCTACTGTAGTAGTTATTTGGAACCACCAATCAATATGAGGATAGGAGTTGCCTTTCTACAAAATGTCCAGAAGAGTCCCCACATAGGATTGTTACTCTTTATTGCTTTCACAAAATATCCCATAAAGAGAACCAGTCACCAGTTACAACTTTTCAATTTATCTGACTTCATTGAAACATTCATTTTTTTTATCACAGGTATTTCTATACTGCGGACAATTTACACATTTATATTGCACATTCAGATCAGCCCTCTAGGATCTTATAATCTAAAGTCGGCCATAGAAGGATTGAACCTCGGCTGATTCAGCAGGGACAGGCCTGAGATTCAATCCATCCATGGACAGGCTGGTTGTATTGAAATCGATTGACTTCAGTACAATCAGCCTTTCGGATTTTTGTCATGTGATCAGTGCCAGAGGCTATGGCCGCCAGCAGTGATCATTCTATTCTTCCGGCAGAGAATGCTTCCCACTGGCAGAACACAATGGCACTATGGAAGGGATTCCCCCATCTGTGTTGATGGGGAAATTGAGCAATTTTATTAAGTTCCACCCATTGTGGAAAGAAAGAAAATGGCATAATCTATGGCAGGGATCTCCAAACTACGACCCTCCAGCTGTTGCGAAAGTACACGTCCAATGAGGCATTGTAAAACTCTGACATTCACAGACATGATTAGGCACAATGGGAATTGCAGTTCCTTAACAACTGGAGGGCCATAGTTAAGCAGCCCATAGATCAGGGGTCTCCTAAGTCCCTAAGGTTGGCCATAGAGGAGTGCTTTTTATTCTTTTTCAATCAGCCAGCGGGCTGATCAGAAAAAACGAATGAAATCCCCACCCCCATCTGTTCACATAAAAAAAAGAACCTCTAAAGAAACAGTTATATAGGACCGACATTAACAGTACCACACCAACAAGTATTGTTAGGTTAAAATTTTATTACAATATCCAATAACAAAATCCCACAGAAGGGTCTAAATTGAAAATGTAGAAAACACTATAGAGTTTGATAACGTGGTATAGACAGTTACAGGATGATTCATGTTATCACAATAGCCAAATATAGTCATTCCCTCAATATTATGGTCTCAGGATGGAAAGTGGCAGTAGTAGCATCTCGGCTGTTTCTTCGACTCGTTTCACAGGACAGAGCCTTCTTCTTCTTCAGGAAGAGCAGCTTTGGTAGATTTAACTGTCTCCTTACATGAAAACATATACTGTTGAAGCTGTATACAACATATGGAAGCATATACGAGCTGTTTCTTCGACTTGTTTCACAGGACAGAGCATAGAAACATAGAATGTGTCGGCAGATAAGAACCATTTGGCCCATCTAGTCTGCCCAATATATCTGAATCCTATGAATAGTCCCTGGCCCTATCTTATATGAAGGATAGCCTTATGCCTATCCCATGCATGCTTAAACTCCTTCACTGTATTTGCAGCTACCACTTCTGCAGGAAGGTTATTCCATGCATCCACTACTCTCTCAGTAAAGTAATACTTCCTCATATTACTTTTAAACCTTTGCCCCTCTAATTTAAAACTGTGTCCTCTTGTGGTAGTTTTCCTTCTTTTAAATATGCTCTCCTCCTTTACCGAGTTGATTCCCTTTATGTATTTAAAGGTTTCTATCATATCCCCTCTGTCTCTTCTTTCTTCCAAGCTATACATGTTAAGGTCCTTTAACCTTTCCTGGTAAGTTTTTTCCTGCAATCCATGTACTAGTTTAGTAGCTCTTCTCTGAACTCTCTCTAGAGTATCTATATCCTTCTGGAGATATGGCCTCCAGTACTGCGCACAATACTCCAAGTGAGGTCTCACCAGTGTTCTGTACAGCGGCATAAGCACTTCTCTCTTTCTACTGCTTATACCTCTCCCTATACATCCAAGCATTCTGCTGGCATTTTGTGCTGCTCTATTACATTGTCTTCCCACCGTTAAGTCTTCTGAAATAATTACTCCTAAATCCCTTTCCTCAGATACTGAGGTCAGGACTGTGTTAAATATTCTATATTCTGCCCTTGGGTTTTTTTACGCCCCAGGTGCATTATCTTGCACTTATCCACATTAAATTTTAGTTGCCAGAGTTCTGACCATTCTTCTAGTTTTCCTAAATCCTTTTCCATTTGGCGTTTCCCTCCAGGAACATCAACCCTGTTACATATCTTTGTGTCATCAGCAAAAAGACAAACCTTTCCATCGAGGCCTTTTGCAATATCACTTATGAAGATATTAAACAAAATTGGTCCCAGTACAGATCCCTGAGGTACCCCACTGGTAACATGACCTTGTTCTGAATGTTCTCCATTGACTACAACCCTCTGTTGTCTGTCACTCAGCCACTGCCTAATCCACTCAACAATATGGGAGTCCATGCTCAATGACTGCAGTTTATTGATAAGTCTTCTATGTGGGACAGTGTCAAAAGCCTTACTAAAATCTAGATATGCAATGTCTACTGCACCTCCACCGTCTATTATTTTAGTCACCCAGTCAAAAAAATCTATAAGATTTGTTTGGCATGATCTCCCTGAAGTAAACCCATCCATGGGATTTAAGATGTTCCACAATCCTATCCTTTAATAGGGTTTCCATTAATTTGCCTACTATTGATGTCAGACTCACTGTTCTATAGTTGCTCGATTCCTCCCTACTACCTTTTTTGTGAATGGGCACGACATTTGCCAATGGAAAGTAATCTAGATGTCTTGAACGGTTTACACTGTTATATTTCCTTGGAACTTTTGAGGAAAATTCTTATCACGTTACTATGTGAGATACAGTCGCCAACACTTGCAGGGAGGCCCCAGCGAGATTTGAACTCGCGACCCCTGGTTTACAAGACCAGTGCTCTAACCCCTGAGCTATGGAGCCTTTTTTTTTTTTTTTTTTTTTTTTTTTTTCTTCAGGAAGAGCAGCTTTGGTAGATATAACTGTCTCCTTACATGAAAACATATACTGTTGAAGCTGTATACAACATATGGAAGCATATACGAGGCCATGAAGGAGAAAAAGCCACATGGACATGTGGACTCCAAGCCACAGATGAGTTCAGGTAGGTGGGGCCTGGGGGGGGGGGGGTAGGAAGCACCACCACCCTGGGTGTGGGGAAGTGAGTGCAGATGGAGCCTGGGGGGAAGCTCCACTGCCCACACTCACGACACACCCAGGGTGGTAGCATGCCCTTGGTGGTAGGTAGGGAACCCGGGAAGAGGCATTGTCACCTTTGGTGGTAGAGTGCAGATAGCAGAGCCTTGTATGAGGTATTGCCATCTTTTTTTGGAGATAGATTCAGGTAGGTGGGGTTTGGGAAAAACAGCACAACCCTGAATGTTGGTGAGTGAGGGCAGATAGAGCCTGGGGGGAAGCTCCACTGCCCACACTCACGCCACATCCGGGTTTTAGCATTTCCTTGGTGGTAGGTGAGGTAGGTAGGGGAGCCTGGGAAGAGGCATTGCCACTTGCGGTGGTACAGTGCGGCTAGCAGAGCCTGGGAAGAGGCATTACCATCCTTTGTGGGAGATGGATGCAGGTAGGTGGGGTCTGGGGAAAGCAGCACAATCCTGGGTGTTGGTGAGTGAGGGCAGATGGAGCCTGGGGGGAAGCTCCACCGCCCACACACACGACACATCCAGGGTTGTAGCATGCCTTTGGTGTTAAATTTAGTAGGTAACAGAGCCTGGGAAGAGGTACTGTCACCTTTGGTGGAAGATGAATTGAGGTAGGTGTGGTCTGGGACAAGTACCCACAGTTGATTCAGAGGAAGGCGAAAAACCCCTGCAAAGCAAAATCAAATTTGCTCTAGCAGGGGGAAAAATTCCTTCCTGATCCCCCGAGAGGCAATCGGCTATTCCCTGGATCAACTTTACCTATAAATGTTAGTAGCCAGTCAGGTAGCTGGGACTTGGGGGAAGCCCCACCACACTGGGTGTGGGGTGGGCAGATGGAGCGTGGGGCCGAAGCAGCCCCATGGTGGTAGGTGAGGAGGGTAGCGGAGCCTGGGAAGAGGCATTGCCCCCCGTGGTGGTAGAGTGCAGATTGCAGAGCCTTGTTTGAGGCATTGTCATCTATTGTGGGAGATAGATGCAGGTAGATGGGGTTTGGGAAAAGCAGCAAAACCCTGAATGTTGGTGAGTGAGGGCAGATAGAGCCTGGGGGGAAGCTCCACTGCCCACACTCACGACACATCCGGGGTTTTAGCATTTCCCTGGTGGGAGGTGAGGTAGGTAGGGGAGCCTGGGAAGAGGCATTGCCACTTTCGGTGGTACAGTGCGGCTAGCAGAGCCTGGGAAGAGGCATTACCATCCTATGTGGGAGATGGGATGCAGGTAGGTGGGGTCTGGGGAAAGCAGCACAACCCTGGGTGTTGGTGAGGGCAGATGGAGCCTGGGGGGAAGCTCCACCGCCCACACACACGACACATCCAGGGTTGTAGCATGCCTTTGGTGTTAAATTTAGTAGGTAACAGAGCCTGGGAAGAGGTACTGTCTCCTTTGGTGGAAGATGAATTGAGGTAGGTGTGGTCTGGGAGAAGTACCCACAGTTGATTCAGAGGAAGGCGAAAAACCCCTGCAAAGCACAATCAAATTTGCTCTAGCAGGGGGAAAAATTCCTTCCTGATCCCCCGAGAGGCAATCGGCTATTCCCTGGATCAACTTTACCTATAAATGTTAGTAGCCAGTCAGGTAGCTGGGACTTGGGGAAAGCCCCACCACACTGGGTGTGGGGTGGGCAGATGGAGCGTGGGGCCGAAGCAGCCCCATGGTGGTAGGTGAGGAGGGTAGCGGAGCCTGGGAAGAGGCATTGCCCCCCGTGGTGGTAGAGTGCAGATTGCAGAGCCTTGTTTGAGGCATTGTCATCTATTGTGGGAGATAGATGCAGGTAGATGGGGTTTGGGAAAAGCAGCAAAACCCTGAATGTTGGTGAGTGAGGGCAGATAGAGCCTGGGGGGAAGCTCCACTGCCCACACTCACGACACATCCGGGGTTTTAGCATTTCCCTGGTGGGAGGTGAGGTAGGTAGGGGAGCCTTGGAAGAGGCATTGCCACTTTCGGTGGTACAGTGCGGCTAGCAGAGCCTGGGAAGAGGCATTACCATCCTATGTGGGAGATGGGATGCAGGTAGGTGGGGTCTGGGGAAAGCAGCACAACCCTGGGTGTTGGTGAGAGCAGATGGAGCCTGGGGGGAAGCTCCACCGCCCACACACACGACACCTCCAGGGTTGTAGCATGCCTTTGGTGTTAAATTTAGTAGGTAACAGAGCCTGGGAAGAGGTACTGTCTCCTTTGGTGGAAGATGAATTGAGGTAGGTGTGGTCTGGGAGAAGTACCCACAGTTGATTCAGAGGAAGGCGAAAAACCCCTGCAAAGCACAATCAAATTTGCTCTAGCAGGGGGAAAAATTCCTTCCTGATCCCCCGAGAGGCAATCGGCTATTCCCTGGATCAACTTTACCTATAAATGTTAGTAGCCAGTCAGGTAGCTGGGACTTGGGGGAAGCACCACCACACTGGGTGTGGGGTGGGCAGATGGAGCGTGGGGCTGAAGCAGCCCCATGGTGGTAGGTGAGGAGGGTAGCGGAGCCTGGGAAGAGGCATTGCCCCCCTTGGTGGTAGATTGCAGAGCCTTGTATGAGGCATTGTCATCTATTGTGGGAGATAGATGCAGGTAGGTGGGGTTTGGGAAAAGCAGCACAACCCTGAATGTTGGTGAGTGAGGGCAGATAGAGCCTGGGGGGAAGCTCCACTGCCCACACTCACGACACATCCGGGGTTTTAGCATTTCCTTGGTGGTAGGTGAGGTAGGTAGGGGAGCCTGGGAAGAGGCTGTCAGGTCACCTGTGGCCAGGTGACAACTGCACCCTGTTGGAGGCAGGGGCGCAGCGCAAGGTAGTGAACCCTATAGCAGACTGCTGCGGATGGACCAGAACGTGAACCCAAGATTCCCCAGGGAGCGGAGTCTAAGACCCAGCAGGTGTTCACCAGGGCCTCTAGTGGTGAGGATGGACTTTGCTGCAGCTGGGCCCAGGTCGCGGCCCCTGGGGTCCCCCAGGTCACGCTCCGTAGGGAGAGAAGGGAAGCAGCCACTCAGGACACACAGAATGGTGAAGGTTAACCCGAGGTCGGTGTAACAGGCAGACAAGGGTAGTCAAGGGACAGGCCAAAGGTCAGGGTAACAAGCAAACAGGAATAGTCAGGGACAAGCCAAAAGTCGGTACACAGAGGAGTAATTTCAAGCAAACAGGAACAGGAAACTAATACTGTTGAACAGCAAAGCAGGCCTGCAGTGCGTTGGTTAATATAGACTTCCTGTGATGACCTGGGCGGGGCAGGAACAGGAAGTAGAGGTGATAAAAAGGATCCAGAAATGCAGTCTGACCTCTAATACAGACATGGAGGTACAGGTAAGCTTGCCAAGCTCTATTGCAAGTCCATGACAGGCATTGCCACTTTCGGTGGTACAGTGCGGCTAGCAGAGCCTGGGAAGAGGCATTACCATCCTTTCTGGGAGATGGGATGCAGGTAGGTGGGGTCTGGAGAAAGAAGCACAACCCTGGGTGTTGGTGAGTGAAGGGAGATGGAGCCTGGGGGGAAGCTCCACCGCCCACACTCACGCCACATCCGGGGTGTTAGCATGCCCTTGGTGTTAAATTTAGTAGGTAGCAGAGCCTGGGAAGAGGTACTGTCACCTTTGGTGGAAGATGAATTGAGGTAGGTGTGGTCTGGGAGAAGTACCCACAGTTGATTCAGAGGAGGCAATCAGCTATTCCCTGGATCAACTTTACCTATAAATGTTAGTAGCCAGTCAGGTAGCTGGGACTTGGGGGAAGCCCCACCACACTGGGTGTGGGGTGGGCAGATGGAGCGTGGGGCCGAAGCAGCCCCATGGTGATAGGTGAGGAGGGTAGCGGAGCCTGGGAAGAGGCATTGCCCCCCTTGGTGGTAGAGTGCAGATTGCAGAGCCTTGTATGAGGCATTGTCATCTATTGTGGGAGATAGATGCAGGTAGGTGGGGTTTGGGAAAAGCAGCACAACCCTGAATGTTGGTGAGTGAGGGCAGATAGAGCCTGGGGGGAAGCTCCACTGCCCACACTCACGCCACATCCGGGGTTTTAGCATTTCCTTGGTGGTAGGTGAGGTAGGTAGGGGAGCCTGGGAAGAGGCATTGCCACTTTCGGTGGTACAGTGCGGCTAGCAGAGCCTGGGAAGAGGCATTACCATCCTTTGTGGGAGATGGATGCAGGTAGGTGGGGTCTGGGGAAAGCAGCACAACCCTGGGTGTTGGTGAGTGAGGGCAGATGGAGCCTGGGGGGAAGCTCCACCACCCACACTCACGACACATCCAGGGTTTTATCATGCCTTTGGTGTTAAATTTAGCAGATAAAAGAGCCTGGGAAAAGGTACTGTCACCTTTGGTGGAAGATGAATTGAGGTAGGTGAGGTCCGGGAGAGGTACCCACAGTTGATTCAGAGGAAGGCGAAAAACGCCTGCAAAGCACAATCAAATTTGCTCTAGCAGGGGGAAAAATTCCTTCCTGATCCCCCGAGAGGCAATCGGCTATTCCCTGGATCAACTTTACCTATAAATGTTAGTAGCCAGTCAGGTAGCTGGGACTTGGGGGAAGCACCACCACACTGGGTGTGGGGTTGGGTGGGCAGATGGAGCATGGGGCCGAAGCAGCCCCATGGTGGTAGGTGAGGAGGGTAGCGGAGCCTGGGAAGAGGCATTGCCCCCCTTGGTGGTAGAGTGCAGATTGCAGAGCCTTGTATGAGGCATTTTCATCTATTGTGGGAGATAGATGCAGGTAGATGGGGTTTGGGAAAAGCAGCAAAACCCTGAATGTTGGTGAGTGAGGGCAGATAGAGCCTGGGGGGAAGCTCCACTGCCCACACTCACGACACATCCAGGGTTGAAGCATGCCGCTGGTGTTAAATTTAGTAGGTAACAGAGCCTGGGAAGAGGTATGTCACCTTTGGTGATAGATAAGTGTGGGTAGCAGAGCCTGCTAAGAGGCACTGCCCCCCTTGGTGGAAGATGAATTGAGGTAGGTGAAGTCTGGGAGAAGTACCCACAGTTGATTCAGAGGAAGGAAAAAAACCCCTGCAAAGCACAATCAAATTTGCTCTAGCAGGGGGAAAAATTCCTTCCTGATCCCCCTAGAGGCAATCGGCTATTCCCTGGATCAACTTTACCTATAAATGTTAGTAGCCAGTCAGGTAGCTGGGACTTGGGGGAAGCCCCACCACACTGGGTGTGGGGTGGGCAGATGGAGCGTGGGGCCGAAGCAGCCCCATGGTGATAGGTGAGGAGGGTAGCGGAGCCTGGGAAGAGGCATTGCCCCCCTTGGTGGTAGAGTGCAGATTGCAGAGCCTTGTATGAGGCATTGTCATCTATTGTGGGAGATAGATGCAGGTAGGTGGGGTTTGGGAAAAGCAGCACAACCCTGAATGGTGGTGAGTGAGGGCAGATAGAGCCTGGGGGGAAGCTCCACTGCCCACACTCACGCCACATCCGGGGTTTTAGCATTTCCTTGGTGGTAGGTGAGGTAGGTAGGGGAGCCTGGGAAGAGGCATTGCCACTTTCAGTGGTACAGTGCGGCTAGCAGAGCCTGGGAAGAGGCATTACCATCCTTTGTGGGAGATGGATGCAGGTAGGTGGGGTCTGGGGAAAGCAGCACAACCCTGGGTGTTGGTGAGTGAGGGCAGATGGAGCCTGGGGGGAAGCTCCACCACCCACACTCACGACACATCCAGGGTTTTAGCATGCCTTTGGTGTTAAATTTAGCAGGTAACAGAGCCTGGGAAGAGGTACTGTCACCTTTGGTGGAAGATGAATTGAGGTAGGTGTGGTCTGGGGAAAGCAGCACAACCCTGGGTGTGGGGTTGGGCAGGCAGATGGAGCGTGGAGCCGAAGCAGCCCCATGGGGGTAGGTGAGGAGTGTAGCGGAGCCTGGGAAGAGGCATTGACACCCTTGGTGGTAGGTGAGGTAGGTAGGGGAGCCTGGGAAGAGGCATTGCCACTTTTGGTGGTAGAGTGTGGCTAGCAGAGCCTGGGAAGAGGCATTACCATCCTTTGTGGGAGGTGGATGTAGGAAGGGGGATCTGGGGAAAGCAGCACAACCATGGGTGTTGGTGAGTGAATGCAGATGGAGCCTGGGGGGAAGCTCCACTGCCCACACTCACGCCACATCCGGGGTAGTAGCTAGGCTAGTGACAGTATCAGATTTTCATACTGCGATTAATTGATTAAGGTTTTGCCACGGTATACGATATTATCACGGTATTCAATTATAATTATTACATTTCTACCTCACTTGAATTTCATTGCTGAATTTAGGGACTTTGGTTTACTTTGAAGGCATAGCAGCTCAAGCCCATTCGAATCAATGGGCTGCTATGCCTGTGCAAATGTGGGTCACCAACCCGCATATATGTGAATCAGGCCTAAAGCAATAGTAAGGTATTTTACAAATAAAAACACAGCTCCTCCTGCAGGTTTAACCACTTCTGGACCGCAAGGATTTGCCCCCTTAATGACCAGGCTATCAGAGCCGAGCACCAGAACCAGTCATCACCAGGTAGGCCAGACACTGCTTGATGGCTATATAATAATGTAATGTGGGCTGCTATGCCTGTGCATCTATATATATATTCTACTATGCCCACGTATGTGTGTATGTCTCTCTCTCTATATATATATATATATATAAATATATATAATATCTATCTATCTTATTCTTTCTATCTATCTTATTCTTTCTATCTATCTTAATCAATCTCTTATTATTTCTATCTATCTTATTCTAACTTATCTTATTCTAACTTATCTTATTCTAACTATCTTACTCTAACTATCTATCTTATTCTATCTATCTATCTTATTCTAACTATCTTATTCTATCTATCTTATTCTTTCTATCTATCTTATTCTTTCTATCTATCTTATTCTATCTGCAGAGACTTGCTTGTATTAGGCAGTGTTTCTGTCTGTGTCTGAGCCCTGGAAGAAGCATGTGGGTGTGTGCTGGGAGCCATCTGATTGGTTACAGGGAGGAGCTAAGCTCTCACTCTAGGATCATATTACCAGAGCTGTCTCTGTTGAGCGAGTGAATGAGTCATCCAGCTCACTGAAATCTATAATTTCAAAAGGCAGACTTGAGGAGCAGAGAAACACGGTATTTTAAAAATGACCACAATATCAATACCGTGGGTATGCAATACCGTGATATATCGAATTACCGAAAACCGGCACATCTCTAGTTCTGTGGAAAGCAGCACAACCCTGGGTGTTGGTGAGTGATGGCAGATGGAGCCTGGGGGGAAGCTCCACTGCCCACACTCATGCCACATCCAGGGTATTAGCATGCCCTTGGTGGTAGGTGAGGTAGGTAGTGGAGCCTGGTAAGAGGCATTGACACCCTTGGAGGTAGGTGAGGTAGGTAGGGGAGCCTGGGAAGAGGCATTGTCACCCTTGGTGGTAGAGTGCAGATAGTAGAGCCTGGGAAGAGGCATTACCATCCTTTGTGGGAGATAGATGCAGGTAGGTGGGGTTTGGGAAAAGCAGCACAACCCTGGGGGTTGGTGAGTAAGGGCAGATGGAGCCTGGGGGGAAGCTCCACTGCCCACACTCACGACACATTCAGGGTGGTAGCATGCCCTTAGTGTTAAATTTAGTAGGTAACAGAGCATGGGAAGAGGTACTGCCACTCTTGGTGGTAGGTAGGGGAGCCTGGGAAGAGGCATTGCCACTTTTGGTGGTAGAGTGAGGCTAGCAGAGTGTGGGAAGAGGCATTGCCATCCTTTAAGGGAGGTGTATGCAGGTAGGTGGGTTCCGAGGAAAGCACCACAACCCTGGGTGTTGGTGAGTGAGGGCAGATGGAGCCTGGGGGGAAGCTCCACCGCCCACTCTCACGCCACATCCGGGGTGGTAGGTGAGGTAGGTAGGGGAGCCTGGTAAGAGGCATTGCCACTTTTGGTGGTAGGTGAGGTAGGAAGGGGAGCCTGGGAAGAAGAATTGTCACCCTTAGTGGTAGGTGAGGTTGGTAGGGGAGCCTTTGCCACTCTTGGTGGTAGAATGCGGCTAGAAGAGCTTTCCATTAGGCATTACCATCCTTTGTGGGAGATGGATGCAGGTAGGTTGGGTCTGGGAAAAGCATCACAACCATGCTGGGATTTTTACTACATCTATAGAAAAACCCATGCTGGGATCTGTAGTACATCTATAGAAAAATCAATGCTGGGATCTGTAGTCCATCTATAGAAAAATCCATTTGTGGGAGATGGGATGCAGATAGGTGGGGTCTGGGAAAAGCAGCACAACCCTGGGTGTTGGTGAGTGAGGGGAGATGGAGCCTGGGGGGAAGCTCCACCGCCCACACTCACGCCACATCCGGGGTGTTCGCATGCCCTTGGTGTTAAATTTAGTAGGTAGCAGAGCCTGGGAAGAGGTACTAAAACCCTTGGTGGTAGGTGAGGTAAATAGGGGAGCCTCGGAAGAGGCATTGACACCCTTGGTGGTAAGTGAGGTAGGTAGGGGAGCCTGGGAAGAGGCATTGACACCCTTGGTGGTAGGTGAGGTAGGTAGGGGAGCCTGGGAAGAGGCATTGTCACCCTTGGTGGTAGAGTGCAGATAGCAGAGCCTGGGAAGAGGCATTACCATCCTTTGTGGGAGATAGATGCAGGTAGGTGGGGTTTGGGAAAAGCAGCACAACCCTGGGGGTTGGTGAGTAAGGGTTAGGGGTGTGGGGTTGGGTGGGCAGATGGAGCGTGGCGCCGAGGCAGCCCCGTGGTTGTAGACGAGGAGGGTAGCAGAGCCTGGGAAGAGGCACTGACACCCTTGGTTGGAGATGAGTGCGGGAGGGGGGGTGTCAGTGTGCGGAGAGGAGGGAAGATCTCCCCACACACACAGCACTGCTCTCCGGAGTCGGGTACAATCATTGTCTGTACTGCAGCCGGCATGTCTGTGTGTCCCTGAGGAAGTACAACTCTCAGCATACACTGTAAGTAATGGGTCCCAGTGTGAAATAGGATGCTATGGGACTACATATGCCAGCATGTTTTTTTCTATGGAGGAACTACAGATCTCAGCAATACCCCTGGGGTATGTAGAGATTGCTGGGATCTATAGAAAAATCCATTATAGGATTTGTAGTACATCTATAGAATAATCTATGCTGGGATTTGTACGTGCTTCCACACTGGGACCCATTACTTACAGAGTATGCTGAGAGTTGTACTTCCTCAGGGACACACAGACATGCAGGCTGTAGTACGGACAATGATTGTACCCGACTCCGGAGGGCAGATCTGTGTGTGTGGGGAGATCTTCCCTCCTCTCCGCACACTGACACCCCCCCTCCCGCACTCATCTCCCACCAAGGGTGGCAGTGCCTCTTCCCAGGCTCTGCTACCCTCCTCACCTACAACCACGGGGCTGCCTCGGCCCCACGCTCCATCTGTCCACCCAACCCCACACCCCTAACCCTTACTCACCAACCCCCAGGGTTGTGCTGCTTTTCCCAACCCCCACCTACCTGCATCTATCTCCCACAAAGGATGGTAATGCCTCTTCCCAGGCTCTGCTATTTGCACTCTACCACCAAGGGTGACAATGCCTCTTCCCAGGCTGCCCTACCTACCTCACCTACCACCAAGGGTGTCAATGCCTCTTCCCAGGCTCCCCTATCTACCTCACGTACCACCAAGGGTGTCAATGCCTTTTCCCGGACTGCCCTACCCTCCTTACCTACAACCAAGAGGCTGCCTCGGCCCCACGCTCCATCTGCCCACTCATGTATGTATATGTGTACGTGTGTGTGTGTGTATGTATGTATATGTGTATGTGTGTGTGTGTATGTATATGTGTACGTGTGTGTGTATATGTGTACATGTGTGTGTGTGTGTATGTATATGTGTACATGTGTGTATGTAGTATACGTGTGTGTGTGTGTGTGTATATATGTATGTATATGTGTACATGTGTATATATATGTATATGTGTACATGTGTGTGTATGTATGTGTATGTATGTACATGTGTGTGTATGTATATGTGTACATGTGTGTGTATATGTGTACATGTATGTGTGTGTGTACATGTATGTGTGTGTACGTATGTACATGTGTCTGTATGTAGGTGTGTGTGTGTGCATATGTGTACATGTATGTGTGTGTACGTATGTACATGTGTCTGTATGTAGGTGTGTGTGTGAGTGTGCATGTACAGTATGTATGTTTTAATCCTGACCCCCCCCCCTTTTCCTGTTCCATTAGACCTGCTTTTGTAGGGCTTGTTTGTGATAGCAGCAAGGACTGCTGCTACTCTGAAAAGCAATCCATGCTCAGATTGCTTTTCAGAAGCATTTAAAGAGGAAGTAAACCCTCCTCTGCAAGTTGTACCTATAGGTGATCCTATGATAAGGCTTACCTATAGGTACTGTAAATATCTCCTAAACATGTACCGTTTAGGAGATATTTACCTTACATGCATCCAGTGACATCACTGGCGCATGCGCTCTGAAGGAACGGCCGTTGGTGCCGTGTTCCTTCAGAGCCCCGTGCCGTCGGCTCCCGTGCGCATGCGCGGGAGTGAAGTAATCGCGGGTCCAGCCAATCAGATGGCCGGATGCTGCAAACCCGGAAGAAGGGTGACAGAATATGTCACCCACGAGAGAGGTGAGCGGTCGACGATTCGTTCCTAGGTAAGTATTTCATAATGAGCTAGTATGCAATCCATACTAGCTCATTATGTGTTTGTCTTTCAGGTGTACTTTAAAAAAAAAAAGAAATTCTGAGGTTTACAACCTCTTTAACTGGTGGTAAAGAGGCAATATGTTGCCTCCCCACCACCTGTTTTAAGCCCGTAAATGCGGCATTACCACACCGCAACCATGCAATGCACACAGTTGTGGGGTGGTTGCAGTGCAGCCCCATTCACCCTGGGTATACCTGCATCTGCAGCCACAGCATGTGTACACCCCCAGCTGCTGCCTTTGCAGCTAAAGGGGTAGAAGTTGGGGGTAATAAAAACAGCTCAACCATGTGTTTTTACTGCCCCCTCCAACCTGACATGTGAACAAGCCCTTGGTTCCTATCTATGTTGCTGCTTGCTGCCTGTAGGGCAGCCCATTCATTTCAATGGGCTTCCCTACCCCCAGAAATGCAGGGAAAGAAGTCCCTGACCCCTTTTTTAAATTGGGCCGCACCAAAAGCAACCCATGTTTTCCAATGTGTGGGGTACCATTAAGAATTAATGGCACCCCTAAGTGCCGGTTCACACTTGTGCGATGCGGGAACGCTGCGAATATGCAGCGTGTTCCCGCATCGCATCCGCACATCTGGCAGTTCACACTGCCATATGCGATACGCAGGGGGTCTCAATTAAAAGTTAACGACACCCCCAGTTGCGATCTGCAAGTTCGCACAGAATCGGATCGCACAAGTGTGAACCACTGTGCGATCCAATTCTGAGGCGGCTCAAAAAATGCCTCATGTGCGAGTTTGCTGCGGAAGCGCTGCAAATTCAGCCATACAAAGTGTATGGCTGAACTCGCATCCGCACATGAGATCGCATGTAATGAAGGAGCAGTGCGCTCCAAATTACATGCGATCTCGTAAACCGCAATAATGTGAACAGACACTAAGGGTCCTTTCACACAGTCCGCTCCGTCGGCGGACTCCATTTATCTCAGCGGGTGATCGATCCGCCGATCCCCCGCTGAGCAGGACAATGACAGCTGTTCTCTGCACTGTGTGCAGAGACACAGCTGTCAGAGCCACATACATCTCTATGGGGGAATCGGATGGGAACGGACCGTCGGTCCGTTCTCATTCAATCCGCTGGACGGATGGAAAATAGGGTTTCCATCCGCCCAGATTTGACGGATCGGATGTCAGCGGACATGTCTCCGCTGACATCCGATGCCCCATAGGGATGCATGGAAGGACCGTTCACATCCGCCAAAAAAAACTGACAGGCGGATCTGAACGGTCCGCCTGTGTGAAAGGGGCCTTAAAGAGGAAGTAAACCCTCCTCTGCAAGTTGTACCTATAGGTGATCCTATGATAAGGCTTACCTATAGGTACTGTAAATATCTCCTAAACATGTACCGTTTAGATCTTTACCTTACATGCAGCCAGTGACATCATTGGTGCATGCGCTCTGAAGGAACGGCCGCTTTTGCTGTTCCTTCAGAGCCCCGTGCCGTGACCGACGGCTCCCGCGCGCGGGAGTGACGTCACCGCGGCTCCGGCCAATCAGATGGCCGGATGCCGCGATCCCAGAAGACGGGCGACTGGACATGTCGCCCGTCATAGAGGTAAGCGGACGGCACGGGCTCGTTCTAAGGTAAATATTTCATAATGAGCTAGTATGCGATGCATACTAGCTCATTATGTGTTTCTCTTTCAGGGTAAAAAAAAATAAATAAATACATTTTTCGGTTTACAACCTCTTTAAGAGCAGAACATTTGTCTGTGTGTCAGAAACAAGCATGATTTTGCACGTTCCGTGACACACAGTAATGTGAACCAAGCCTTGGAAGGGGGTGCCTCAAGAGTGAAAATAATTTTCAAGGGCGCCCTGACTGAAAAAAGATTGAGAAACACTGATCTATACAATAACCCATGCTGGGATTTGTGGGAAATGGATGCAGGTAGATGGGGTCTGGGGAAAGCAGCACAACCCTGGGTGTTTGTGAGTGAAGCACGATGGAGCATGGGTGGTAGCATGCCCTTGGTGGTAGGTAGGGCAGCCTAGGAAGAGGCATTGTCACCCTTAGTGGTAGGTGAGGTAGGTAGAGGGCAGTCCGGGAAGAGGCATTGACACCCTTGGTGGTAGGTGAGGTAGGAAGGGGAGCCAGGGAAGAGGCATTGACACCCTTGGTGGTAGGTGAGGTAGGTAGGGCAGCCTGGGAAGAGGCATTGTCACCCTTGGTGGTAGAGTGCAGATAGCAGAGCCTGGGAAGAGGCATTGCCGTCCTTTGTGGGAGATAGATGCAGGTAGGTGGGGGTTGGGAAAAGCAGCACAACCCTGGGGGTTGGTGAGTAAGGGTTAGGGGTGTGGGGTTGGGTGGGCAGATGGAGGGTGGGGCTGAGGTAGCCCCGTGGTTGTAGGTGAGGAGGGTAGCAGAGCCCGGGAAGAGGCACTGCCACCCTTGGTGGGAGATGAGTGGGGGAGGGGGAGGTGTCAGTGTGCGGAGAGGAGGGAAGATCTCCCCACACACACAGATCTGCTCTCCGGAGTCGGGTACAATCATTGTCTGTACTGCAGCCGGCATGTCTGTGTGTCCCTGAGGAAGTACAACTCTCAGCATACACTGTAAGTTATGGGTCCCAGTGTGGAATAGGATGCTATGGGAATACATAATCCAGCATGTTTATTCTATGGAGGAACTACAGATCTCAGCAATACCAATGGATCCATTATAGAACTTGTATTAAATCTATAGAATAATCCATGCTGGGATTCAGTTCAGTTGTAGAATATTAAAGATTGAGACCTCATTATTAGTGTATGCTGGAAGTTGTAGTCCTCCTCGCCGGCATAGTAGTGCTATAGTGCTGGGGTTTGTAGTAGCTCCGGCTCCGGAGAGCAGCGCTGTGAGTGGAGCGACCTTCCCGCCTGCTGCTCTGTCCGCACACTGGCCCGCGTCTCCTGGGCTCGGATATTTATAAGGTTTAGGCCACGCCCATCGCTCCACTGATGACGCCAACGGCTCCACTGGTCACGCCTACTTACCCTCAGCCCCGGCGTGATTCGCCGCTCTGCTTATTCTGAGCTCAGGCCACTCCCACTCCATGCGCTGGCCACGCGCACCCCATGCACTGATCACGAGAGTGTGCGCACGCAGCTTAGTCTCATGTGAGGTGTGGTGGGCGGGGTTTAGCTTCTGAAGGGGAAGAATTCCAATCATTGGCCCAGATAGAGCGGCGCGCGCAGCCCGTTGCTATACCCTCGTCACTTCCGCCCCGGTGCGCATGCGCAGAAGGCATTCTGGAGGTCCGATGTGTATAGCGCACAGCTGATTGAGTAGAGGCGGGGCTGAGGCGTCATCGAGTTCTTACAGGGGGCGGGGCGGGGAGGATTAGGAGACTTGCGGCCGTGTAATAAATGTATTAAAAGTAGTTCCTTCGGTACTTTATACTCCCCGCCCCCTGTAAGAACTCGATGACGCCTCAGCCCCGCCTCTTCTCAGTCCGCTATACACATCGGACCTCCAGAATGCCTTCTGCGCATGCGCACCGGGGCGGAAGTGACGAAGTATAGCATTCTGTCATAGATGAAGTGTAGTGGGCGGGGTTTACTCCTCTGACGGGGAAGAAGTGACATGAATGGAATGTAAACCCTAATTGGGTGTAGAAGGCGGGGTTAGGGGTGGGCGGGGCCTCATCCTATCCTTTGTTTTGCTTGGATAAAGTAGTGAAGGATGACAGGAAGTCACCAGGTAACACCGGTGTCCCCGTTGGAAGATTTACCCCCTACTTCCTGTCTCAGGGATAATAGTTTTCTGGCCAATCAGAGGCAGCCGATCCATTCCCCGCCCCTTTGGCTTCACCTATACACGAGGACGGGGATATTGGTGACATCATTGTCCCCAGAACAGGAATCCTCCAATCAGATTCCCTCACTTTTCATCTCACTTCCTGTTTTTCTATATGGGACAGGAAGTGACGGTAAATCTCCCCAATGGGGACACAGATGGAAAAAATCATAGAAAATCCTTCCCTTACGCTATAGGGAGGGGGAGGGGGGGATTATCTTGGGATATATTATCCACTTCCGGAGGAGCGAGGTGCCGGTGCCTCCCCCTCCGACCAGCCGACCCATCCCCCAGCTGCTTGGATTGGCTTTGATCAGCTCATCGCTATGGTAACCGGGATGAATATATCATACTCCCCCATCCCCCACAATCCTTTCATGTCTTTTCAGGATTACTCCGCCCACAATCCTGCGACAAGTGTGAAAGGGGCGGTTCCCGCCATAGAAACGCCTTACAGATCTTTTCTGCATCAGCGTTTTTCATGCCTCTTTTTCTTCTGGAGCGGAAGATTTACCCCTTAATGACCGGGCAGTTGTTTGCCATTCGGCACTGCGTGACTTTAACTGACAATTGCGCGGTCGTGCGACGCTGCACCCAAATGAAATTGACGTCCTTTTTTTCCCACAAACAGAGATTTCTATTGGTGGGATTTCATCACCTCTGCGATTTTTACTTTTTGGAAAAAAAGCGACAATTTTGAAAAAATAACATTTTTCAAATTTTTTTATATGAAATTCCCCAAAAAAATGTAAAAATCAAAATTTTTTAACATTTTCGGCCAATTTGTTCCCTGCTACATATGTTTGGTAAAAAAAAATCGCAATAAGCGTATTTTGATTGTTTTGCGCAAAAGTTATCGCAGCTACTAACTACGGGAAAGATTTATGTCGTTTTTATTGTTTGTAATGGCGGCGATCTGCGATTTTTTTAGCGGGACTGCGACATTGCGGCGGACAGATCGGACCCCTGACTGACATTTCTGACACTTTTGAGGGGACCAGTGACATTACTACAGTAATCAGTGCTATACATATGCACTGTCACTGTACTAATGACACTGGCAGGGAAGGGGTTAAGTTTATTGGTGATGCAGGGGTGTGTCCCTAGGGGCGTGCTTCTAACTGTGAAGGGGCGTGGCTAGTGATATAACCACAGAGACATACGATCCTACATAGCAAGACCATATGATCTCTGCAGTTACACCAGGGAGAATGACAGGCGGCTTTGTTTACATCATCCGCCTGCCTTTCTCCCTCTCCAGCGGGAGATCGCCAGTGACTGGAGGACATCGGAGCCGCCGGTCACACGCGTGGACTTCTTAGGGAATGAGCGGGGGCGGGAGTGCGCCCCCTAGAGGCTTGCAGGCGAGCGATGTAGTACTACGTCACTTTGCCTGTCCGGGGCTGACTGCCGCAGTAAATAGTCGTGCGGCGGTCGGCAAGCAGTTAATGACCGGGCAGTTGTTTGCCATTCGGCACTGCGTTACTTTAATCACTAAAGCCCCGGAGGATTTGGCTGCTCAATGACCAGGCCACTTTTTAAAACTTGGCACTGCGTGACTTTAACCACTTGCCGACCGCTCACATTGAGCCTACTGCAGCAAAGTGGCTCTCCTGGGTCCTACGTCACTGAATCCCGCCCCCTCTCGGTGTATTCAGACACAGCGGGAGTCACCGCCGATCACCACAGCTCTTCCCCCCCGATCATCGGCAACAGACCGAGGAAATCCGTCTGCTTGTGTAAACAAAGGGGGCGGATCTTCTCTGTGACAGGCAGGGACAGATTACAGGATATAGTTAGTAGCTGCGATAACTTTTGCGCAAACCAATCAAAATACGCTTATTGCGATTTTTTTTACCAAACATATGTAGCAGAATACAAATTGGCCTAAAATGTTAAAAAATTTTGTTTTTTACATTTTTTGGGGGGAATTTCATATAAAAAAATGTGAAAAATATATTTTTTCAAAATTGTTGCTCTTTTTTTGTTTTTAGCGCAAAAAATAAAAATCGCACCGGTGATCAAATACCACCGAAAGAAAGCTCTGTTTGTGGGGGATAAAAAGGACATCAATTTAATTTGGGTACAGCGTCGCACGACCGTGCAATTGTCTGTTAAATTTGCACAGTGCCAAGTTGCAAAAAGTGGCCTGGACGTAAAGCAGGAAAATCCTCCGGTGGTAAAGGGGTTGAAGTGTTGTTAAAGAGGAAGTAAACCCTCCTCTGAGACTCGTACCTATAGATGATCCTATGATAAGGCCCCCCTATAGATGATCCTATGATAAGGCCCCCCTATAGATGATCCTATGATAAGGCCCCCCTATAGATGATCCTATGATAAGGCCCCCCTATAGATGATCCTATGATAAGGCCCCCCCTATAGATGATCCTATGATAAGGCTTACCTATAGATGATCCTATGATAAGGCTTCCCTATAGATGATCCTATGATAAGGCTTACCTATAGATTATCCTATGATAAGGCCCCCCCTATAGATGATCCTATGATAAGGCTTACCTATAGATGATCCTATGATAAGGCCCCCCTATAGGTGATCCTATGATAACGCCCCCTATAGATGATCCTATGATAAGGCCCCCTATAGATGATCCTATGATAAGGCCCCCCCTATAGATGATCCTATGATAAGGCTTACCTATAGATGATCCTATGATAAGGCCCCCCCTATAGATGATCCTATGATAAGGCCCCCCTATAGATGATCCTATGATAAGGCCCCCCCCTATAGATGATCCTATGATAAGGCCCCCTATAGATGATCCTATGATAAGGCCCCCCCTATAGATGATCCTATGATAAGGCTTACCTATAGATGATCCTATGATAAGGCTTCCCTATAGATGATCCTATGATAAGGCTTACCTATAGATTATCCTATGATAAGGCCCCCCCCTATAGATGATCCTATGATAAGGCTTACCTATAGATGATCCTATGATAAGGCCCCCCTATAGGTGATCCTATGATAACGCCCCCCTATAGATGATCCTATGATAACGCCCCCCCTATAGATGATCCTATGATAAGGCCCCCTATAGATGATCCTATGATAAGGCCCCCCCTATAGATGATCCTATGATAAGGCTTACCTATAGATGATCCTATGATAAGGCCCCCCCTATAGATGATCCTATGATAAGGCCCCCTATAGATGATCCTATGATAAGGCCCCCCCTATAGATGATCCTATGATAAGGCCCCCTATAGATGATCCTATGATAACGCCCCCCCTATAGATGATCCTATGATAAGGCTTACCTATAGATGATCCTATGATAACGCCCCCCCTATAGATGATCCTATGATAAGGCTTACCTATAGATGATCCTATGATAAGGCCCCCCTCTAGGTGATCCTATGATAACGCCCCCCTATAAGTGATCCTATGATAACGCCCCCCTATAGATGATCCTATGATAAGGCCCCCCCTATAGATGATCCTATGATAAGGCCCCCCCTATAGATGATCCTATGATAAGGCCCCCCTATAGATGATCCTATGATAAGGCTTACCTATAGATGATCCTATGATAAGACTCCTCCCTATAGATGATCCTATGATAAGGCCCCCCTATAGATGATCCTATGATAAGGCTTACCTATAGATGATCCTATGATAAGACTCCCCCCTATAGATGATCCTATGATAAGGCCCCCCTATAGATGATCCTATGATAAGGCCCCCCTATAGATGATCCTATGATAAGGCCCCCCCTATAGATGATCCTATGATAAGGCCCCCCTATAGATAATCCTATGATAAGACCCCCCTATAGATGATCCTATGATAAGGCCCCCCCTATAGATGATCCTATGATAAGGCCCCCCCTATAGATGATCCTATGATAAGGCTTACCTATAGATGATCCTATGATAAGGCCCCCCTATAGATGATCCTATGATAAGGCTTACCTATAGATGATCCTATGATAAGGCCCCCCTATAGATGATCCTATGATAAGGCCCCCTATAGATGATCCTATGATAAGGCCCCCCCTATAGATGATCCTATGATAAGGCCCCCCTATAGATGATCCTATGATAAGGCCCCCCTATAGATGATCCTATGATAAGGCTTACCTATAGATGATCCTATGATAAGGCCCCCCCTATAGATGATCCTATGATAAGGCTTACCTATAGGTGATCCTATGATAAGGCCCCCCCTATAGATGATCCTATGATAAGGCCCCCCCTATAGATGATCTTATGATAAGGCCCCCCTATAGATGATCCTATGATAAGGCTTACCTATAGGTACTGTAAATATCTCCTAAACATGCACCGTTTAGGAGATATTTACCTTACATGCATCCAGTGACATCACGTGCGCTCTGAAGGAACAGCCGCTGGTGCTATTTCTTCAGAGACCCGTGCCATGACCGTCTGCTCTCGCGCGCGTGCACAGGATTGACGTCACCGCGGCTCTGGCCAATCAGATGGCCGGATGCCGCGATCCCGGAAGACGGGCTACTGGACATGTCGCCCGTCATAGAGGTGAGCGGACGGCACGGCGGGGGCTCGTTCTAAGGTAAGTATTTCATAATGAGCTAGTATGTGATGCATACTAGCTCATTATGTGTTTCTCTTTCAGCTTGTAAAAAAAAAAAAAAAAAATGAACTGAGTTTACAACCTCTTTAACTGTTGTAGAACGCAATCCTCTAGCATACATAGACATTTATTGGTGTATGTATGTGTGGCCTGTGTTCTGGATCCTAAATCCTTGGTTGGAAATTCAGGATCCCTTTTCCTTTGCTACAATTGTGTTATTTCTGATTTTGTTTGAATTCTCTGATTTCACTTCAAAAGCCAAAAGAGCAGTAAATTGATTATTCACTGCAACATTTGTGGTCTCGGTTATTTACCATGACAGAACTGATAGTGTCAGATGGGTTGGAGCAGGCTCAGGGTGTAAGAGGTGACGAGGATGCCCATGTAACAAGCCACCCCCAAGGGGGCCGGGCTACAGTTGCAAACGGGGTAGGGGTGTATTTACCAAACATTTGCTGAGCTTTAAGCCCCGTACACACGCAACGATTATCGGCCGACCAGTCGTCCGTCTTTTGTCCAGAGTGGTGTCTGTTGGTTGGAATGTGCCTAGACTGCACACAAATTTTCTCGCCCAACAAAATTCTACTTCAGAAGTGATGTCATGTGTTGGTTTGCTTTCTTTGTTCTTTCTTCACTGAGCATGCCCAGACTTGCTCATCAGATTTTTCCCTGTCGAAATCTGTACTGACCGCACGAAAATTGGCCGTGTTTTGACGGCAGACAAAAATTTTATAGCCTGCACACCAGATTTTTTGATACATAGTGTTAGGGTTACAGTTAGATATGGGTTAGGGGGTTAGGGATATAGGATTAAGGTTAGGGATGGGGTTAGGAGTTAGAGTTAGGGGTTAGGGTTAGGCATTTGGATTAGGGTTAGGGGTTAGTGCTAAGGGTTAGGGGATTGGGGTTAGGGTTGGGTGAGGTTTGGGTTATGGTTAGGCTTAGGGTTACGGTGTTAGCTTTAGGGCTAGGGTTAGAGGGTTAAGGTTAGGGTTATGGCTTAGAGTTAGCATTAGGGTTATGGTCAGGACTAGAGCTAGGGTTAGAGTTAGGATTAGCATTAGGGTTAGGGCTATGGTTACGGCTAGGGTTAGGGTTTTATTTAGTGCTAGGTTTAGAGGGCTAGGGTTAGAGGGTTAGGGTTAGAATTAAGGTTAGTGTTATTTTTAGGGCTAGGGTTAGAGGGTTAGGGTTAGGAGTTAGTGTTAGAGGGTTAGGGTTAGAAGGTTAGGGTTATGGTTTAGGGTTAGGGTTAGGGTTAGAGTTAGTGTTAGGGTTTGGGGTTAAGGTTAGGGAATAGGGGTTAGTGGTTAGGGTTAGGGTTGGATGAGGTTTGGGTTAGGGTTAGGGCTTGTCTAGGGCTAGGATTGGGGGTTAGGGTTAGATACTTAGGGTTAGGGTTAGATACATAGGGTTAGGGTTAGATACCTAGGGTTAGCATTTGGGGGTTAGGGTTAGGGTTAGGGGTTAGGGTTAGGCATTTGGATTAGGGTTAGGGGTTAGTGCTTAGGGTTAGGGGATTGGGGTTAGGGTTGGGTGAGGTTTGGGTTATGGTTAGGCTTAGGGTTACGGTGTTAGGGTTAGGGTTAGAGGGTTATGGTTAGAGGGTAAAGGTTAGGGTTGGAGAGTTAAGGTTAGAGGGTTAGGGTTAGGGAGTTAGGGTTAGATAAGGTATGTTTTAAGGTTGGCTAGGGTTTGGGGTTAGAGTTAGGGTCTAGGGTTAAGGGTTAGGGTTAGAGGGTTAGTGGTTATGGTTAGGGTTATGGCTTAGGGTTAGGGTCAGACCTAGGGCTAGGGTTAGACTTAGGGTTAGAATTAGGGTTAGGGCTAGGGTAGGTTTATTTTTAGTGCTTAGGGTTAGAGGGCTAGGGGTAGGGGTAGAATTTAGGGTTAGGGAGTTAGGGTTAGGGGGGTTAGGGTTAGATAGGGTTTGTTTTAAGGTTGGATAGGGTTTGGGGTTAGAGTTAGGGTTTGGGTTAAAGCTTAGGGTTAAGAGTTAGGGTTAGAGTTAGGGTTATGGCTTAGGGTTAGCGTTAGGTTTAGGGTCAGGCCTTGAGCTAGAGTTAGGATTAGCATTAGGGTTAGGGCTATGGTTACGGCTAGGGTTAGGGTTTTTTAAGTGCTAGGTTTAGAGGGTTAGGATTAGGGTTAGAGGGTTAGGGTTAGAATTAGGTTTGGGGTTAGGGTTATTTTTAGGGTTAGGGTTAGAGGGTTAGGGTATGGGGGTTAGGGTTAAGGTGAGAGGGTTAGGGTTATGGTTAGAGGGTTAGGGGTTAGGGTTAGATACTTATGTTTAGGGTTAGTGTTAGAGCATTAGGGTTAGGGTAAGAGTAATAGTAAAGGTTAGGGGGTTAGGATTAGAGGGTTAGGGCTAGGGGATAGGGTTAGGGTGAGAAACTTAGGGTTAGGGTTAGGCTGAGGGTTAGAGGGTTAGGGTGTTACAGTTAGGGTTATGGTTAGAGTTAGAGGGTAAGGGTTAGAGTGTTAGGGTTAGGGTTGGGGTTAAGGTTAGGGTTAGTGGTTAGGGTTAGGGGTTAAGATTAGGGTTAGATACATAGTTACATAGTTACATAGTTAGTGAGGCTGAAAAAAGACACAAGTCCATCCAGTTCAACCTATGTGTGTGTGTTTGCTTTTAACCGTACATTGTATACCCCTGTATGTTGTGGTCTTTAAGGTGTCCATCCAATAGTTTTTTGAAACTATCAATGCTCCCCGCTGATACGACTGCTTGCGGAAGAGAATTCCACATCCTTACCGCTCTTACAGTGAAGAACCCCTTACGCACTTTAAGGTTAAACCGCCTTTCCTCTAGTTTTAGTGAGTGGCCACGTGTCTTATTGTATTCCCTTACTCTAAATAGTTTGTTCCTTATGCTAGGGTCGCCAGTACAGTATTTGTACATTGATATCATATCCCCCCTCAAGCGTCTCTTCTCCAGAGAGAACAAGTTCAGTGCTTGTAGTCTTTCCTCATAGCCGATGTCCTCCATTCCCCTAATTATTTTTGTTGCCCTTCTCTGGACTTTCTCCAGTTCCAGCACATCCTTCCTGAGGACCGGTGCCCAGAACTGGACAGCATACTCCAGATGTGGCCGGACCAGAGTCTTGTAGAGTGGAAGAATAATCTCTTTATTTCTGGAGTGAATCCCCTTTTTTATACAACCCAGTATTCTGTTGGCTTTGCTTGCAGCGGCTTGGCATTGCATGCCACTTCCAAGCCTGTTGTCTACCAGTACCCCCAGGTCCCTTTCCATCCTAGACTCACCCAGAGGTTCCCCCCCTAGTGAGTAGCTTGCTTTCTGGTTTCTGGCCCCCAAGTGCATTACTTTACATTTTTCTACATTAAATCTCATCTGCCATGTAGTTGCCCACCCCGTTATTTTGTTCAGGTCTGCTTGCAAGATTTCCACATCCTGCATAGAAGATATTGGCATGCCTAATTTAGTATCATCTGCAAATACTGAGATTGTACTAGATATCCCCTCCTCTAGATCATTTATGAATAAATTAAACAGGATTGGTCCCAGGACAGAACCCTGGGGGACCCCACTTTCCACACCCGCCCAATCCGAGTACTCCCCATTAATCACCACCCTCTGTACTCTCCCCTGGAGCCAGTTCTCTATCCAGGTACTCACCTTATGGTCCATACCTACCTTCCTTAGTTTGTACAGTAAGCGTTTGTGGGGAACGGTGTCAAAGGCCTTTGCAAAGTCCAGATACACCACATCCACAGGCTTACCTTTATCCAGATACACCACATCCATAGGCTTACCTTTATCTAGGTGGCAGCTCACTTCATCGTAGAAGGTTAATAGATTGGTTTGGCATGAACGATTTTTCATGAATCCATGCTGATTACTACTTATAATACCGTTTTCATTACTAAAGTCTTGTATGTGGTCCCTTATCATCCCCTCCAAAATTTTGCAGACTACAGATGTTAGGCTGACCGGCCTATAGTTACCCGGGATATATCTCGGCCCCTTTTTAAATATTGGTACCACGTTGGCTTTTTTCCAATCAGCTGGCACCATACCCGTCTGTAAACTATCCTTAAAGATCAAGAATAATGGTCTGGCAATCACCTGACTGAGCTCATTTAGAACCCTTGGGTGCAAGCCATCCGGTCCCGGGGATTTATTTATGTTAAGTTTCTCTAGTTTAGCTCTAAGTCTATCCTCTGTTAGCCATGGCGGCACTTCCTGAGGTGTATTATTTAGTTCGGCCTTACAAGCGGGGTTCGTGTAGCCCCCCGATTCCTTTGTGAAGACTGAAGAAAAGAAATTATTTAACACTTCCGCCTTTTCTCTGTCCTCAGTGGCCATTTTTCCTTTATCATCTTTTATGGGGCCAATGTGTTCTGGCCTCGCTTTCTTACTGTTTATATACTTAAAGAACATAGGGTTAGGGTTAGATACATAGGGTTAGGGTTAGATACATAGGGTTTGGTTTAGATACCTAGGGTTAGCGATAGGGGGTTAGGGTTAGAGGGTTAGGGCTAGGTTAGGGCTAGGGTTAGATATAGAGGGTTAGGGTTATATACATAGGGTTCGGGTTCGCATTTGATACATAGTGTTAGGGTTACAGTTAGATATGGGTTAGGGGGTTAGGGATAGAGGGTTAAGGTTAAGGATGTGGTTAGGGGTTAGGAGTTAGGTTTAGGGGTTAGGGTTAGGCGTTTGGGTTAGGGTTAGGGGTTAGTGCTTAGGGTTAGGGGTTAGGGTTAGGGGATTGGGGTTAGGGTTGAGTGAGGTTTGGGTTATGGTTAGGCTTAGAGTTATGGTGTTAGGATTAGGGTTAGAGGGTTAGGGTTAGAGGGTTATGGTTATAGGGTGAGGGTTAGGGTTAGAGGGTTAAGGTTAGGGTTATGGTTGGGGTTAGAGGGTTAGGATTAGAGTTAGGGTTAGGGTTAGAGGGATAGGGTTAGGGGTTAGGGGGTTAGGGTTAGGGAGTTAGGTTTAGGGGGTTAGGGTTAGATAGGGTATGTTTTAAGGTTGGATAGGGTTTGGGGTTAGAGTTAGGGTCTAGGGTTAGGGTTAGGGTTAGGGTTAGGGGTTATGGTTAGGGTTATGGCTTAGGGTTAGCGTTAGGGTTAGGGTCAGACCTAGGGCTAGGGTTAGAGTTAGGGTTAGAATTAGGGTTAGGGTTATTTTTAGTGCTTAGGGTTAGAGGGTTAGGGTTAGAGGGTTAGGGTTAGAATTTAGGGTTAGGGAGTTAGGGTTAGGGGGGTTAGGGTTAGATAGAGTTTGTTTTAAGGTTTGATATGGTTTGGGGTTAGAGTTAGGGTTAGGGTTTAGGGTTTGGGTTAAAGGTTAGGGTTAAGGGTTAGTGTTAGGGTTAGGGTTATGGCTTAGGGTTAGCATTAGGGTTAAGGTCAGGCCTAGAGCTAAGGTTAGAGTTAGGATTAGCATTAGGGTTAGGGCTATGGTTACGGCTAGTGTTAGGGTTTTATTTAGTGCTAGGTTTAGAGGGTTAGGGTTACAGGGTTAGGGTTAGAATTAGGGTTAGGGTTATTTTTAGGGCTAGGGTTAGGGTTAGAGGGTTAGGGTTAAGGTGAGAGGGTTAGGGTTATGGTTAGAGGGTTAGGGCTTAGGGTTAGGGTTTGATACTTACGGTTAGGGTTAGAGCATTAGGATTAGGGTAAGGGTTAGGGTTAGGATTAGAGGGTTAGGGTTTAGGTTAGAGGGTTAGGTTTAGGGCTAGGGGATAGGGTTAGGGTTAGATACTTAGGGTTAGGGTTAGGCTTTGGGTAAGGGTTAGGGGTTAGGGTTAGGGTTAGATACTTAGGGTTATGGTTAGGTTTAGGGTTAGGGTAAGGATAAGGGTTAGAGATTAGGGTTAGGGATAGGGTTAGATACTTAGGGTTAGGGTTAGAGTGTTAGGATTAGGGTAAGGGTTAGGGTTAGGGTTAGAGGGTTAGGGTATTACAATTAGGGTTATGGTTAGAGTTAGAGGATTAGGGTTCTGGTTTAGGGTTAGTGTTAGAGTTAGGGTTGGGGTTAGGGTTAGTGGTTAGGGTTAGGGGTTAAGGTTAGGGTTTAGTGGTTAGGGTTAGGGTTGGGGGAGGTTTTGGTTAGGGCTTGTCTATGGCTTGCATTGGGGGTTAGGGGTTAGGGTTAGATACTTAGGGTTAGATACCTAGGGTTAGCGTTAGGGAGTTAGGGTTAGAGGGTTAGGTTAGGGATAGGGCTAGGGTCAGATATAGAGGGTTTGGGTTAGATACATAGGTTTTGGATTTGATACATAGTGTTAGGGTAACAGTTAGATATGGGTTAGGGGGTTAGGGATAAAGAGTTAAGGTTAGGATTAGGGATGGGGAAAGGGGCTAGCAGTTAGGGTTAGGGGTTAGGGTTAGGCATTTGGGTTAGGGTTAGGGGTTAGTGCTTAGAGTTAGGGGTTAGGGAATTGGGGTTAGGGTTGGGTGAGGTTTGGGTTATGGTTAGGCTTAGGGTTACGGTGTTAGGATAAAGGTTAGGGTTAGAGGGTTTTGGTTAGAGGGTGTGGGTTAGGGTTAGAGAGTTAAGGTTAGGGTTATGGTTAGGGTTAGAGGGTTAGGGTTAGGGTTAGAGGGTTAGAGTAAGGGAGTTAGGGTTAGATAGGGTATGTTTTAAGGTTGGATAGGGTTTGGGGTTAGAGTTAGGGTCTAGGGTTAGGGTTAAAGGTTAGGGTTAGAGGGTTAGGTGTTATGGTTAGGGTTATGGGTTAGCAGTAGGGTTAGGGTCAGACCTAGGGCTAGGGTTAGAGTTAGGGTTAGGGCTAGGGTTAGGGTAGGGTTAGGGTTATTTTAGTCCTTAGGGTTAGAGGGTTAGAGGGTTAGGGTTAGAATTTTGGGTTAGGGAGTAAGGGTTAGAGTTAGGGGGGTTAGGGTTAGAAAGGGTTTGTTTTAAGGTTGGATAGGGGTTGGGGTCAGAGTTAGGGTTCAGGGTTTGGGTTAAAGGTTAGGGTTAAGGGTTAGTGTTAGGGTTATGGCTTAGGGTTAGCGTTAGGGTTAGGGTCAGGCCTAGAGCTAGGGTTAGAGTTAGGATTAGCATTATGGTTAGGGCTATGGTTATGGCTAGGGTTAGGGTTTTTTTAGTGCTAGATTTAGAGGGTTAGGATTAGGGTTACAGGGTTAGGGTTAGGGTTAGAATTAGGGTTAGGGTTATTTCTAGGGCTAGGGTTAGAGGGTTAGGGTTAGGGGGTTAGCGTTAGAGGGTTAGGGTTAAGGTGAGAGGTTTAGGGTTATGGTTAGAAGGTTAGGGCTTAGAGTTAGGGTTAGATACTTACGGTTAGGGTTAGTGTTAGAGCATTAGGGTTAGGGTAAGGGTAACGTCAAGGGTTAGGGTTAGAGGGTTAGGGTTAGAGGGTTAGGGCTAGGGGATAGGGTTAGGGTGAGATACTTAGGGTTAGGTTTAGGGTAAGGGTTAGGGGTTAGGGTTAGTGTTAGATACTTATGGTTAGGGTTAGGCTTAGGGTAAGGGTTAGGGTTAGGGATAGTGTTAGATACTTAGGGTTAGAGTTTTAGGGTTTGGGTAAGGGTTAGGGTTAGAGGCTTAGGGTTAGAGGGTTAGGGTTATGGTTTAGGGTTAGAGTTAGAGTTAGTTTTAGGGATAGGGTTAAGGTTAGGGTTAGTGGTTAAGGTTAGGGGTTAATGGTTAGGGTTAGGGTTGGGTGAGGTTTGGGTTAGGGTTAGGGCTTGTCTAGGGCTAGGATTGGGGGTTAGGGGTTAGATACTTAGGGTTAGGGTTAGTTACATAGGGTTAGGGTTAGATACATAGGGTTAGGTTTAGATACCTAGGGTTAGCGTTAGGGGGTTAGGGTTAGAGGGTTAGGTTAGGTTTAGGGCTAGGGTTAGATATAGAGGGTTAGGGTTAGATACATAGGGTTAGGGTTCGGATTTGATACATAGTGTTAGGGTTAAGGTTAGGGGTTAGGGTTAGGAAGTTAGGGTTAGGGGGTTAGGGTTAGATAGGGTACGTTTTAAGGTTGGATAGGGTTTGGGGTTAGAGTTAGGGTCTAGGGTTAAGGGTTAGGTTTAGAGGGTTAGGGGTTATGGTTAGGGTTATGGCTTAGGGTTAGCATCAGGGTTAGGGTCAGACCTAGGGCTAGGGTTAGAGTTATGGTTAGATTTAGGGCTAGGGTTAGGGTTATTTTTAGTGCTTAGGGTTAGAGGGTTAGGGTTAGAGGGTTAGGGGTAGGGTTAGGGTTAGAATTTAGGGTTAGGGGGTTAGGGTTAGATAGGGGTTGTTTTAAGGTTGGATAGGGTTTGGGGTTAGAGTTAGGGTTAGGGTTTGGGTTAAAGGTTAGGGTTAAGGGTTAGGGTTATGGCTTAGGGTTAGCATTTGGGTTAAGGTCAGTCCTAGAGCTAGGGTTAGAGTTAGGATTAGCATAAGGGTTAGGGCTATGGTTACGGCTAGGGTTAGGGGTTTTTTTAGTGCTAGGTTTAGAGGGTTAGTATTAGGGTTACAGGGATAGGGTTAGGGTTAGGGTTATTTTTCGTGCTTAGGGTTAGAGGGTTAGGGGTAGGGTTAGAATTTAGGGTTAGGGAGTTAGGGTTAGATACTTAGGGTTAGGGTTAGGCTTAGGCTTAGGGTTAGGGCTAGGGGATAGGGTTAGGGTGAGATACTTAGGGTTTGGTTTAGGGTAAGGGTTAGGGGTTAGGGTTAGGGTTAGATACTTAGGGTTAGGGTTAGGCTTAGGGTAAGGGTTAGGTTTAGGGATAGGGTTAGATACTTAGGGTTAGAGTTTTAGGATTAGGGTAAGGGTTAGGGTTAGAGGGTTAGGGTTAGGGTTGCAGTTAGTGTTAGGGTTGGGGTTAAGGTTAGGGTTAGTGGTTAGGGGTTAATGGTTAGGGTTGGGTGAGGTTTGGGTTAGGGTTAGGGCTTGTCTATGGCTAGGATTGGGGGTTAGGGGTTAGGGTTAGATACTTAGGGTTAGGGTTAGTTACATAGGGTTAGGGTTAGATAAATAGCGTTAGGTTTAGCTACCTAGGGTTAGCGTTAGGGGGTTAGGGTTAGAGGGTTAGGTTAGGGCTTGGGTTAGATTTAGAGGGTTAGGGTTAGATACATAGGGTTAGGGTTTAGATTTGATACATAGTTTTAGGGTTACAGTTAGATATGTGTTAGGGGGTTAGGGATAGAGGTTAAGGTTAGGGTTAGGGATGGGGTTAGGAGTTCGGGTTAGGGGGTTAGGGTTAGAGGGTTAGGGTTAGATAGGGTACGTTTTAAGGTTGGATAGGGTTTGGGGTTAGAGTTAGGGTCTAGGGTTAGGGTTAGGTTTAGAGGGCTAGGGGTTATGGTTAGGGTTAGGGTTATGGCTTAGGGTTAGGGTCAGACCTAGGGCTAGGGTTAGAGTTAGGGTTAGAATTAGGGTTAGGGCTAGGGTTAGGGTTAATTTTAGTGCTTAGGGTTAGAGGATTAGGGTTAGAGGGTTAGGGGTAGGGTTAGGGTTAGAATTTAGGGTTAGGGAGTTAGGGTTAGATAGGGTTTGTTTTAAGGTTGGATAGGGTTTGGGGTTAGGGTTAGGGTTTGGGTTAAAGGTTAGGGTTAAGGGTTAGGGTTATGGCTTAGGGTTAGCATTACGGTTAGGGTCAGGCCTAGAGCTAGGGTTAGAGTTAGGATTATCATTAGGGTTAGGGCTATGGTTACGGCTAGGGTTAGGGTTTTTTTAGTGCTAGGTTTAGAGGGTTAGGATTAGGGTTACAGGGTTAAGGTTAGGATTAGGGTTATTTTTAGGGCTAGGGTTAGGGTTAGAGGGTTAGGGTTAGGGGGCTAGGGTAAGAGGGTTAGGGTTAAGGTGAGAGGGTTAAGGTTATGGTTAGAGGGTTAGGGTTAGATTCTTATGGTTAGGGTTAGTGTTAGAGCATTAGGATTAGGGTAAGGGTAACGGTAAGGGTTAGAGGGTTAGGGTTAGGGCTAGGGGATAGGGTTAGGGTGAGATACTTAGAGTTAGGGTTAGGGTTAGATACTTAGGGTTAGGGTTAGGCTTAGGGTTACGGTAAGGGATAGGGTTAGATACTTAGGGTTAGGGTTTGAGTTTTAGGATTAGGGTTAGGGTTAGGGTTAGGGTAAGGGTTAGGGTTAGAGGGTTAGGGTGTTACAGTTAGTGTTATGGTTAGGGTTAGAGGGTTAGGGTTAGAGGGTTAGGGTTAGAGGGTTAGGGGTAGGGTTAGGGTTAGAATTTAGGGTTAGGGGGTTAGGGTTAGATAGGGGTTGTTTTAAGGTTGGATAGGGTTTGGGGTTAGAGTTAGGGTTTAGGGTTTGGGTTAAAGGTTAGGGTTAAGGGTTAGGGTTATGGCTTAGGGTTAGCATTAGGGTTAAGGTCAGGCCTAGAGCTAGGGTTAGAGTTAGGATTAGCATAAGGGTTAGGGCTATGGTTACGGCTAGGGTTAGGGGTTTTTTTAGTGCTAGGTTTAGAGGGTTAGTATTAGGGTTACAGGGATAGGGTTAGGGTTAGGGTTATTTTTTGTGCTTAGGGTTAGAGGGTTAGGGGTAGGGTTAGAATTTAGGGTTAGGGAGTTAGGGTTAGATACTTAGGGTTAGGGTTAGGCTTAGGCTTAGGGTTAGGGCTAGGGGATAGGGTTAGGGTGAGATACTTAGGGTTTGGTTTAGGGTAAGGTTTAGGGGTTAGGGTTAGGGTTAGATACTTAGGGTTAGGGTTAGGCTTAGGGTTAGGGCTAGGGGATAGGGTTAGGGTGAGATGCTTAGGGTTAGGCTTAGGGTAAGGGTTAGGTTTAGGGATAGGGTTAGATACTTAGGGTTAGAGTTTTAGGATTAGGGTAAGGGTTAGGGTTAGAGGGTTAGGGTGTTACAGTTAGTGTTATGGTTAGAGTTAGAGGGTTAGGGTTAGAGGGTTATGGTTTAGGGTTAGGGTTGCAGTTAGTGTTAGGGTTGGGGTTAAGGTTAGGGTTAGTGGTTAGGGGTTAATGGTTAGGTTTAGGGTTGGGTGAGGTTTGGGTTAGGGTTAGGGCTTGTCTATGGCTAGGATTGGGGGTTAGGGTTAGATACTTAGGGTTAGGGTTAGTTACATAGGGTTAGGGTTAGATACATAGCGTTAGGTTTAGCTACCTAGGGTTAGCGTTAGGGGGTTAGGGTTAGAGGGTTAGGTTAGGGCTTGGGTTAGATTTAGAGGGTTAGGTTTAGATACATAGGGTTAGGGTTTAGATTTGATACATAGTTTTAGGGTTACAGTTAGATATGTGTTAGGGGGTTAGGGATAGAGGTTAAGGTTAGGGTTAGGGATGGGGTTAGGAGTTAGGGTTAGGGGGTTAGGGTTAGAGGGTTAGGGTTAGATAGGGTACGTTTTAAGGTTGGATAGGATTTGGGGTTAGAGTTAGGGTCTAGGGTTAGGGTTAGGTTTAGAGGGCTAGGGGTTATGGTAAGGGTTAGGGTTATGGCTTAGGGTTAGGGTCAGACCTAGGGCTTGGGTTAGAGTTAGGGTTAGAATTAGGGTTAGGGCTAGGGTTAGGGTTAATTTTAGTGCTTAGGGTTAGAGGATTAGGGTTAGAGGGTTAGGGTTAGAATTTAGGGTTAGGGAGTTAGGGTTAGATAGGGTTTGTTTTAAGGTTGGATAGGGTTTGGGGTTAGGGTTTGGGTTAAAGGTTAGGGTTAAGGGTTAGGGTTATGGCTTAGGGTTAGCATTACGGTTAGGGTCAGGCCTAGAGCTAGGGTTAGAGTTAGGATTATCATTAGGGTTAGGGCTATGGTTACGGCTAGGGTTAGGGTTTTTTTAGTGCTAGGTTTAGAGGGTTAGGATTAGGGTTACAGGGTTAAGGTTAGGATTAGGGTTATTTTTAGGGCTAGGGTTAGGGTTAGAGGGTTAGGGTTAGGGGGTTAGGGTAAGAGGGTTAGGGTTAAGGTGAGAGGGTTAAGGTTATGGTTAGAGGGTTAGGGTTAGATTCTTATGATTAGGGTTAGTGTTAGAGCATTAGGATTAGGGTAAGGGTAACGGTAAGGGTTAGAGGGTTAGGGCTAGGGGATAGGGTTAGGGTGAGATACTTAGAGTTAGGGTTAGGGTTAGGGTTAGGGTTAGATACTTAGGGTTAGGGTTAGGCTTAGGGTTACGGTAAGGGATAGGGTTAGATACTTAGGGTTAGGGTTTGAGTTTTAGGATTAGGGTTAGGGTAAGGGTTAGGGTTAGAGGGTTAGGGTGTTACAGTTAGTGTTATGGTTAGAGTTAGAGGGTTAGGTTAGAAGGTTATGGTTATGGTTTAGGGTTAGAGTTAGGGTTAGGGTTGGGGTTAAGGTTAGGGTTAGTGGTTAGGGTTAGGGGTTAAGGTTAGGGGTTAGTGGTTAGGGTTAGGGTTGGGTGAGGTTTGGGTTAGGGTTAGTGCTTGTCCAGGGCTAGGATTGGGGGTTAGGGGTTAGGGTTAGATACTTAGGGTTAGGGTTAGATACATAGGGTTAGGGTTAGATACATAGGGTTAGGGTTTGGATTTGATACATAGTTTTAGGGTTACAGTTAGATATGGGTTAGGGGGTTAGGGATAGAGGGTTAAGGTTAGGGATGGGGTTAGGGGTTAGGAGTTAGGGGTTAGGGTTAGGGTTAGGTTTAGGGGTTAGTGCTTAGGGTTAGGGGATTGGTTTTAAGGTTGGGTGAGGTTTGGGTTAGGGTTAGGGTTACGTTGTTAGGATTAGGGTTAGCGTTAGAGGGTGAGGGTTAGGGTTAGAGAGTTAAGGTTATGGTTAGGGTTAGAGGGATAGGGTTAGAGTTAGGGTTAGGGTTAGAGGGATAGGGTTAGAGGGTTAGGGTTAGGGAGTTAGGGTTAGGGGGTTAGGGTTAGATAGGGTTAGGGTTAGATAAGGTATGTTTTAAGGTTGGATAGGGTTTGGTGATAGAGTTAGAGTCTAGGGTTAGGGTTAAGGGTTAGGGTTAGAGGGTTAGGGGTTATGGTTAGGGTTATGGCTTAGGGTTAGCTTTAGGGTTAGGGTCAGACCTAGGGCTAGGGTTAGAGTTAGGGTTAGAATTAGGGTTAGGGCTAGGGTTAAGGCTATTTTTAGTGCTTAGGGTTAGAGGGTTAGGGTTAGAGGGTTAGGGGTAGGGTTAGGGTTAGAATTTTGGGTTAGGGTGTTAGAGTTAGGGTTAGGGGGTTAGGGTTAGATAGGGTTTGTTTTAAGGTTGGATAGGGTTTGGGGTTAGAGTTAGGGTTAGGGTTTATGGTTTGGGTTAAAGGTTAGGGTTAGTGTTATGGCTTAGGGTTAGTGTTAGGGTTATGGCTTAGGGTTAGCATTAGGGTTAGGGTCAGGCCTAGAGCTAGGGTTAGAGTTAGGATTAGCATTAGAGTTAGGGCTATGGTTACGGCTATGATTAGGGTTTTTTTTAGTGCTAGGTTTAGAGAGTTAGGTTTAGAGGGTTAGGGTTAGAATTAGGGTTAGGGTTATTTTTAGGGCTAGGGTTAGGATTAGAGGGTTAGGGTTAGGGAGTTAGGGTTAGAGGGTTAGGGTTAAGGTGAGAGGGTTAGGGTTAAGGTGAGAGGGTTAGGGCTTAGGGTTAAGGTTAGATACTTACGGTTAGGGTTAGTGTTAGAGCATTAAGATTAGGGTTAGGGTAAGGGTTAGAGGGTTAGGGTTAGGCTTAGGGTAAGGGTTAGGGGTTAGGGTTAGATACTTAGGGTTATGCTTAGGGTTATTGTAAGGGTTATGGGTTAGGTTTAGAGTTAGAGTGTTAGGATTAAGGTAAGGGTTAGGGTTAGAGGGTTAGGGTGTTACAGTTAGGGTTATGGTTAGAGTTAGAGGGTTAGGGTTAGAGGGTTACGGTTTAGGATTAGGGTTAGAGTTAGGGTTAGAGTTAGTGTTAGGGTTGGGGTTAAGGTTAGGGTTAATCTTAGGGGTTAGGGGTTAGTGGTTAGAGTTAGATACTTAGGGTTAGGGTTAGAATCTTAGGGTTAGGGTTAGGCTTAGGGTTGGGGTAAGGGATAGAGTTAGATACTTAGGGTTAGGGTTAGAGTTTTAGGATTAGGGTTAGGGTGTTACAGTTAGTGTTATGGTTAGGGTTAGAGGGTTAGGGGTAGGGCTAGTGTTAGGGTTGGGGTTAAAGTTAGGGTTAGTGGTTAGGGTTAGGGGTTAAGGTTAGGGGTTAATGGTTAGGGTTAGGGTTGGGTGAGGTTTGGGTTAGGGTTAGGGCTTGTCTAGGGCTAGGATTGGGGGTTAGGGGTTAGGGTTAGATACTTAGGGTTAGTATTAGTTACATAGGATTAGGGTTAGATACATAGGGTTAGGTTTAGATACCTAGGGTTAGCATTAGGGGGTTAAGGTTAGAGGGTTAGGTTAGGGTTAGGGTTAGGGCTAGGGCTAGATATAGACGGTTAGGGTTAGATACATAGGGTAAGGGTTTGGATTTGATACATAGTGTTAGGGTTACAGTTAGATATGGGTTAGGGGGTTAGGGATAGAGGGTTAAGGTTAGGGATGGAGTTAGGGGTTAGGAGTTAGGGTTAGGGTTAGGGTTTGGGTGTTAGGGTTAGATAGGGTACGTTTTAAGGTTGGATAGGGTTTGGGGTTAGAGTTAGGGTCTAGGGTTAGGTTTAGAGGGTTAGGGGTTATGGTTAGGGTTAGGGTTATGGATTAGGGTTAGCAATAGGGTTAGGGTCAGACCTAGGGCTAGGGTTAGAGTTAGGGTTAGAATTAGGGTTAGGGCTAGGGTTAGGGTTATTTTTAGTGCTTAGGGTTAGAAGGTTAGGGTGAGAGGGTTAGGGGTAGGGTTAGGGTTTGAATTTAGGGTTAGGGGGTTAGGGGGTTAGGGTTAGATAGGGTTTGTTTTAAGGTTGGATAGGGTTTGGGGTTAGAGTTAGGGTTAGGGTTTAGGGTTTGGGTTAAAGTTTAGGGTTAAGGGTTAGGGTTAGGGTTATGGCTTAGGGTTAGCATTAGGGTTAAGGTCAGGCCTAGAGCTAAGGTTAGAGTTAGGATTAGCATTAGGGTTAGGGCTATGGTTACGGCTAGGGTTAGGGTTTTTTTAGTGCTAGGTTTAGAGGGTTAGGATTAGGGTTAGGGTTTGGGTTAGGGTTATTTTTAGTGCTTAGGGTTAGAGGGTTAGGGGTAGGGTTAGGGGTAGAATTTAGGGTTAGGGAGTTAGGGTTAGGGTTAGATACTTAGGGTTATGGTTAGGGTTAGGGCTAGGGGATAGGGTTAGGGTGAGATACTTAGGGTTAGGGTTAGGTTTAGGGTAAGGGTTAGGGGTTACGGTTAGGGTTAGATACTTAGGTTTAGGCTTAGGGTTAGATACTTAGGGTTAGAGTTTTAGAATTAGGGTAAGGGTTAGGGTTAGAGGGTTAGGGTGTTACAGTTAGTGCTATGGTTAGAGTTAGAGGGTTAGGGTTAGAGTTGAGGTTAAGGTTAGGGTTAGTGTTTAGGGTTAGGGGTTAAGGTTAGGGGTTAATGGTTAGGGTTAGGGTTGGTGAGGTTTGGGTTAGGGTTAGGGCTTGTCTAGGGCTAGGATTGGGGGTTAGGGGTTAGGGTTAGATACTTAGGGTTAAGGTTAGTTACATAGGGTTAGGGTTAGATACATAGGGTTCGGTTTAGATACCTAGGGTTAGCGTTAGGGGTTGGGGCTTGGTTTAGATATAAAGGGTTAGGGTTAGATACATAGGGTTAGGGTTCGGTTTTGATACATAGTGTTAGGGTTACAGTTAGATATGGGTTAGGGGGTTAGGGATAGAGGGTTAAGGTTAGGGTTAGGGATGGGTTAGGAGTTAGGGTTAGGGGTTAGGGATGGGTTAGGGGTTAGGAGTTAGGGTTAGGAGGTTAGGGTTAGATAGGGTACGTTTTAAGGTTGGATAGGGTTTGGTGTTAGATTTAGGGTCTAGGGTTAGGGTTAAGGGTTAGATTTAGAGGGTTAGGGGTTATGGTTAGGGTTATGGCTTAGGGTTAGCATTAGGGTTAGGGTCAGACCTATTGTTAGAGTTAGGGTTAGAATTAGGGTTAGGGCTAGGGTTAGGGTTAGGGTTATTTTTACTGCTTAGAGTTAGAGGGTTAGGGTTAGAGGGTTAGGGGTAGGGTTAGAATTTAGGGTTAGGGGGGTTAGGGCTAGATAGGGTTTGTTTTAAGGTTGGATAGGGTTTGGGGTTAGAGTTAAGGTTAGGGTTACGGTTTAGGGTTATGGCTTAGGGTTAGCATTAGGTTAAGGTCAGGCCTAGAGCTAGGGTTAGAGTTAGGATTAGCATTAGGGTTAGGGCTATGGTTACGGCTAGGGTTAGGGTTTTGTTAGTGCTAGGTTTAGAGGGTTAGGATTAGGGTTACAGGGTTAGGGTTAGAATTAGGGTTAGGGTTATTTTTAGGGTTAGGGTTAGAGGGTTAGGGTTAGGGGGTTAGGGTAAGAGGGTTAGGGTTAAGGTGAGAGGGTTAGGGTTATGGTTAGAAGGTTAGGGCTTAGGGTTAGGTTCTTACTGTTAGGGTTAGTGTTAGAGCATTAGGATTAGGGTAACAGTAAGGGTTAGAGGGTTAGGGTTAGAGGGTTAGGGTTAGGGCTAGGGGATAGGGTTAGGGTGAGATACTTAGGGTTAGGCTTAGGGTAAGGGTTAGGGGTTAGGGTTAGGCTTAGGGTTAGGGTAAGGGTTAGGGATAGGGTTAGATACTTAGGGTTAGGGTTAGAGTTTTAGGATTAGGGTAAGGGTTAGGGTTAGAGGGTTAGGGTGTTACAGTTAGTGTTATAGTTAGGGGGCTAGGGTTAGAGGGTTAGGGTTATGGTTTAGGGTTAGAGTTAGTGTTAGGGTTGGGGTTAAGTTTAGGGTTAGTGGTTAGGGTTAGGGGTTAAGGTTAGGGGTTAATGGTTAGGGTTAGGGTTGGGTGAGGTTTGGGTTAGGGTTAGGGCTTGTCTAGGGCTAGGATTGGGGGTTAGGGGTTAGGGTTAGATACTTAGGGTTAGGGTTAGTTACATTGGGTTAGGGTTAGATACATAGGGTTAGGTTTAGATACCTAGGGTTAGCGTTAGGGGGTTAAGGTTAGAGGGTTAGGTTAGGGTTAGGGCTAGGGTTAGATATAGAGGGTTAGGGTTAGATACATAGGGTAAGGGTTTGGATTTGATACATAGTGTTTGGGTTACAGTTAGATATGGGTTAGGGGGTTAGGGATAGAGGGTTAAGGTTAGGGTTAGGGATGACGTTAGGGGTTAGGAGTTAGGGTTAGGGTTTGGGGGTTAGGGTTAGATAGGGTATGTTTTAAGGTTGGATAGGGTTTGGGGTTAGAGTTAGGGTCTAGGGTTAGGTTTAGAGGGTTAGGGGTTATGGTTAGGGTTATGGCTTAGGGTTAGCAATATTGTTAGGGTCAGAACTAGGGCTAGGGTTAGAGTTAGGGTTAGAATTAGGGTTAGGGCTAGGGTTAGGGTTATTTTTAGTGCTTAGGGTTAGGGGGTTAGGGTTTGAATTTAGGGTTAGGGGGTTAGGGTTAGATAGGGTTTTTTTAAGGTTGGATAGGGTTTGGGGTTAGAGTTAGGGTTAGGGTTTAGGGTTTGGGTTAAAGGTTAGGGTTAAGGGTTAGGGTTATGGCTTAGGGTTAGCATTAGGGTTAGAGTCAGGCCTAGAGCTAGGGTTAGAGTTAGGATTAGCATTAGGGTTAGGGCTATGGTTACGGCTAGGGTTAGGGTTTTTTTAGTGCTAGGTTTAGAGGGTTAGGATTAGGGTTACAGGGTTAGGGTTAGAGGGTTAGGGGTAGGGTTAGGGTTAGAATTTAGGGTTAGGGAGTTAGGGTTAGGGTTAGGGGGGGTTAGAATTAGATAGAGTTTGTTTTAAGGTTTGATAGGGTTTGGGGTTAGAGTTAGGGTTTAGGGTTTGGGTTAAAGGTTAGGGTTAAGGGTTAGTGTTAGGGTTAGGGTTATGGCTTAGGGTTAGCATTAGGGTTAGGGTCAGGCCTAGAGCTAGGGTTAGAGTTAGGATTAGCATTAGGGTTAGGGCTATGGTTATGGCTAGGGTTAGGGTTTTTTTAGTGCTAGGTTTAGAGGGTTAGGATTAGGGTTACAGGGTTAGGGTTAGAATTAGGGTTAGGGTTTGGGTTAGGGTTATTTTTAGTGCTTAGGGTTAGAGGGTTAGGGGTAGAATTTAGGGTTAGGGAGTTAGGGTTATGGTTAGGCTTAGGGTTAGGGTTAGGGGATAGGGTTAGGGTTAGATACTTCGGGTTAGGGTTAGGCTTAGGGTTAGGGTTAGGGCTAGGGGATAGGGTTGGGTGAGATACTTAGGGTTAGATTTAGGGTAAGGGTTAGGGTTAGATACTTAGGGTTAGGCTTAGGGCTATGGTTAGACACTTAGGGTTAGGGTTAGAGTTTTAGGATTAGGGTAAGGGTTAGGGTTAGAGGGTTAGGGTGTTACAGTTAGTGCTATGGTTAGAGTTAGAGGGTTAGGGTTTAGGGTTAGGGTTGAGGTTAAGGTTAGGGTTAATGGTTAGGGTTAGGGGTTAAGGTTAGGGGTTAATGGTTAGGGTTAGGTTTGGGTGAGGTTTGGGTTAGGGCTTGTCTAGGGCTAGGATTGGGGGTTTGGGGTTAGGGTTAGATACTTAGGGTTAGGGTTAGTTACATAGGGTTAGGGTTAGATACATAGGGTTAGGTTTAGATACCTAGGGTTAGCGTTAGGGGGTTAGGGTTAGAGGGTTAGGTTAGGGTTAGGGCTTGGGTTAGATATAGAGGGTTAGGGTTAGATACATAGGGTTAGGGTTCGGTTTTGATACATAGTTTTAGGGTTACAGTTAGAGTTAGGGTTAGGGAGTTAGGGTTAGGGTTAGATAGGGTACGTTTAAGGTTGGATAGGGTTTGGGGTTAGAGTTAGGGCCTAGGGTTAGGGTTAAGGGTTAGGTTTAGAGGGTTAGGGTTTATGGTTAGGGTTATGGCTTAGGGTTAGCATTAGGGTAAGGGTCAGACCTATTGTTAGAGTTAGGGTTAGAATTAGGGTTAGGGCTAGGGTTAGGGTTATTTTTACTGCTTAGGGTTAGAGGGTTAGGGTTAGAGGGTTAGGGGTAGAATTTAGGGTTAGGGGGGTTAGGGTTAGATAGGGTTTGTTTTAAGGTTGGATAGGGTTTGGGGTTAGAGTTAGGGTTAGGGTTAAGGGTTAGGGTTAGCATTAGGTTTAGGGTCAGGCCTAGAGCTAGGGTTAGAGTTAGGATTAGCATTAGGGTTAGGGCTATGGTTACGGCTAGGGTTAATGTTTTTTTAGTGCTAGGTTTAGAGGTTTAGGATTAGGGTTACAGGGTTAGGGTTAGAATTAGGGTTAGGGTTATTTTTAGGGTTAGGGTTAGGGTTAGAGGGTTAGGGGGTTAGGGTAAGAGGGTTAGGGTTAAGGTGAGAGGGTTAGGGTTATGGTTAGAAGGTTAGGACTTAGGGTTAGGTTCTTACTGTTAGGGTTAGTGTTAGAGCATTAGGATTAGGGTAAGGGTAAGGGTTAGAGGGTTAGGGTTAGGGGGTTAGGGTTAGGGCTAGGGGATAGGGTTAGGGTGAGATACTTAGGGTTAGGGTTAGGCTTAGGGTAAGGGTAAGGGATAGGGTTAGATACTTAGGGCTAGGGTTAGAGTTTTAGGATTAGGGTAAGGGTTAGGGGGTTAGGGTGTTACAGTTAGGGTTATGGTTAGAGTTATGGCACTTTTCCACTGCAAGTACCGGCTAGTACCGGCTCGGCTCTACTCGGCCCTGCTTGGCCCGGTTTGCTTTTCCACTGCCGGTACCGCATGGTATAGTGTCGGAAAGGTTCGGTACGGTACGGTATAGGTTTGCTTTTCCACTAAAGTGGTACTAAAGTTAAGTGGGTGGGATAACAACAGGGTGGGTGTGATTCTCTGACCAATCAGTGGCTAGTAGTGACTGCATGCAAAGGATTGTGGGATATGGTACCAGTTTGGTACCTGTTGGAACCACAATCGAGTAGGTACTGTTTTTTCAGAGCCGTACCGTACCGTTCGGTTCCATGCAGTGGAAAAGCAAACCTATACCGTACCGAACCGTTCCGACCCTATACCATGCGGTACCGCAGTGGAAAAGCACAAAAGCGTGCCGAGCCGGTACGGTTCTATGCAGTGGAAAAGCGCCATTAGAGGGCTAGGGTTAGAGGGTTAGGGTTATGGTTTAGGGTAAGTGTTAGGGTTGGGGTCAAGGTTAGGGTTAGTGGTTAGGGTTAGGGTTGGGTGAGGTTTTGGCTAGGGTTAGGGCTTGTCTAGGGCTAGGATTTGGGGTTAGGGGTTAGGGTTAGATACTTAGGGTTAGGGTTAGATACATAGGGTTAGGGTTAGATACATAGGGTTAGGTTTAGATACCTAGGGTTAGCGTTAGGGGGTTAGGGTTAGAGGGTTAGGGTTATGGCTTAGGGTTAGCATTAGGGTTAGGGTCAGGCCTAGAGCTAGGGTTAGAGTTAGGATTTGCATTAGGGTTAGGGCTATGGTTACGGCTAGGGTTAGGGGTTATTTTAGTGCTAGGTTTAGAGGGTTAGAATTAGGGTTAGGGTTATTTTTAGGGCTAGGGTTAGGATTAGAGGGTTAGGGTTAGAGGATTAGGATTAGTGTTATGGCTTAGGGTTAGGGTTAGGGTTAATGTTATGGTTAGGGTTATGGCTTAGGGTTAGGGTCTAATTTAAAATGTGAGAGGGGGATATGAAATTTACCTTCGGGCTGAAGCCCCTGGTCTTTTCCCCACCTAGCAATGCCCCTGCGTGGTGTGGTGGAAGGAGCACTTATCTGGAACATTCTACTGTTTATCCAGTACAGTATTTTTCACCATATGTTGGGACTGTGATTCACTCACTGATTGTAGGGTGAATGTACTGGTGAGCTGGTGGATATTCAGAGTCTAGCGCTACTAATGTGATGATGTATTGTGCTCTATTTATGGACTATTCTCTCATTTCATGATTATTAGATTGATGGACTTATATAGTATTTGCTGGACATTTATTTATTGTTTAGGACTTCATAGGCGCTGGGTGTGATTTTATAAATTGATACATTTTATATTTTGACTATATTTGGAATATCGGTAATATCGGCAGGTTCCGGGGCCGATACCGATATATATCGGGAAAAGTGAATATCGGCCCTCCCATAATCGGCTTTGCCGATAATCGGTCGATCCCTAATTCAGAGTCATTGGATCCTTCTTCCCCAGCTCAAGAAGAAGAGCTCCATGCTTTAGCAATACCTGTGAGCTATGAAAAGACTTTACATTTATACAGATAGAGATTTACAGAGCTTTTGGTTCCATTTGAAGGGCCAGAAGTTTGTTTTTACTTCGGCAGGTAAACCAATCAAACATGCTAGGTTAAGTAATTGGCTGTCTTCAGCCTTCCAGCTTCTTACTAAGGTAGCAATACTAACATTAAAACTCACACATGGAAGCAGCTTGACCCATGGACCGTGTCATAAGTCAAGGCAGTTATGGCTATCTTAGTAAATGAGTGTGGGATAGTGCCAGGGTTCACCATAGTTGTTTTTTATAATGACCGTTTCTTGTTTTACCTGTTACCAAAGGTGTTACCAAAAGCTGAACATCCCTTCCAGAGATTACAAAAGGTTATATCAAGATGCCCAAGTAAGGATCTTATGAGTATGCATTTTATCTGCATGGACATGTTTTCTGGATGGCCAGAGGCAAATACTACTGCAAAGGCCACAGTAAAAGGTGTTTTTAGAAGTAGTTTGTAAGTACGGAGTCCCAGAAGCTAGAGAGTAACAGAGGAACTATTTTTATGAGAGAGTCCTTACAAAAAGTTTTGAGGTTTTATTTTACACCTCCTACCATCTACAATGTAGTGGAAAAAGTAGAGTAAGAAACTAGAAAACGATTGCCTGAATGTCTTCACATATTTTTTTATTAAGCCGTAAGGGGATTTGTCTCAGCAGCTGAAGGCCTCCTTTCAGATCTCACAGAGAATGTTTCTGGTCTACAAGCTCATTTATGTGTTTTCTCCCCAATTCCAGATCCTAAACGTTTGGAAGGATCTGATAAACTAAAGCCAGGTGACTTGTGGATTGTTAAGACATTTATAAATATATATATTTAATGTGATTTGAAAAGTAGTTCAGTCATGTTGAAGTCCTATTGTCTTCTATACGTCTTCCATTTTATGTAGAATTGTCTGTGATCACCTATGCTAATAAGTCAGCATGTTCACAATTAAGCTAGAAGGCCATTCTGGCCATAGGAGTGTGCAGCCAATTACTCTGTAAATATTTTTTATCAATAGTTTTTTTACAATGAAAAGTCATTTTGTCTGGATTGCTTCCCCGACTCCAGGGGATCTCCTCCGCTGTCCTACCTTGGGCGCTACGATCCAGGTGTCCAGAGAGGCCTTCCTTGGCACCTCAGTCTCGCCATTACCATCTCCCATGACTCCAGTCCTCGGCAATCCTGAGATTCCTCCCGGGTTCCCAGAACCCCCAGTTCCAGTGATTGGTCTCGGGTGGCGGTACTCGTGTTTGGGATTTTCTTGGGGATGATGGAAATCTAGTTCCGAGTGCGGTTGCATCTGCTGGCAACCCCCCCCCCCCCCCCCATCCCCCTGGACTTCTGGTGTAGTTTTCAATTAAGACATTTCCTGCATCACTGCAACCGCAAGCCGGTATTTCCCGGCAACTCACGAAGTTGGAATCCATTTGTCAGAGGGGAGAACCAATCCGTCACGGCCTTTCTATTCTCTACAAGGCCTTGCTTCGCCCGGCATCTGATTTTTGCCCTCAGTTTCTTTCCCAATGGGAATCTGACCTCAACAATCTCAGGCTTCCCAAAATGAGAAGATTTTGTATTTTGCGCAAAAATCCTCCATAGCTTCAAAGTTCAGGAAACTGGGTACAAGATCCTGAACAGATGGTATAGGGTGCCCACAACTCTCCATCAATATTTCCCGCAGGTTCCAGATATATGCTGGCGCTGCAATGGTGAACGGGGCACCATACTGCACATTTTTTGGATGTGCCCAAAACTCAAACCCTTTTGGCAGACAGTGACTGACACCATTATACATCTGACCAATGTGGATCTGGCAGACGACCCAGCGGCATGCCTGCTCCACCTCACGCAGAGGCCGATCAAGAAATACAAATTCTCCCTGACCATTCAACTCCTGAATGCAGCCAGGGCCTGCATTCCTGTCTGTTGGAGATCGGTACACCTGCCAACGAGGTCTCTCTGGTATACTAAAATAAATGAACTCATGGACATGGAAGACCTTACAGCCACTCATCACGGTAGGGAGGGGTCCTTTTGTGACACCTGGGGACCTTGTCTGTACTTTGTTGGTACAGATGCATATCTACAGGAGGCCACACGGCATGACGTTTCTGTGTGAGTGATGCCTGGCAGCCCCCGGGGGTGGGGGCATGGATCCCTTCTCCTTTACAGTCATTTACCCTCCTTTCTTTTATTGCCTTTCTCTTTTACCTGTTCCCATTTCCACTATATCCCAACCTCATTCTCTGTATAGTTGGCGCTCACATTACACCACTCATAACCACTGAATCCACGACATGGACATGGAAGACCTTACAGCCACTCATCACGGTAGGGAGGGGTCCTTTTGTGACACCTGGGGACCTTGTCTGTACTTTGTTGGTACAGACGCATACAGACTACAGGAGGCCGCACGGCATGATGTTTCTGTGTGAGTGATGCCTGGCAGCCCCCGGGGGTGGGGGCACGGATCCCTTCTCCTTTACAGTCATTTACCCTCCTTTCTTTTATTGCCTTTCTCTTTTACCTGTTCCCATTTCCACTATATCCCAACCTCATTCTCTGTATAGTTGGCGCTCACATTACACCACTCATAACCACTGAATCCACGAATCCTCTTCCTGTAGTGCCATCCCATGTTTCTTACTACGGGACTACCATCCCTTGACCCGCATATCTGTTTCCGAATACTCGAGCAGCATGTCTCTTTTTATTTTTCTGCAATGGGGATTGTGCCCCTTGAGACCTGCATTACATGCTCAAGATGGTCCATTTCAAGGGGTGTCTATTATGGAGACACGATGACCCTTTGCACTGGTAATCATTGACCCTTCCTGATCCTTGGGTCATAGTTTTATACCTTGCTGGCCAGCTTTGGTCCTGCACATGAAGTTCTATTACCCTATGTGGAATATGATTATGGTTGATTTTGCTGCCTATTGTTTGTAGTCACCGGTTGACCTTAAAATATTATATTCTTGCAAACTGTTCTATGCATACCTTGTACTGTACACTGTAAGAGGTGAGGTTGTAAAGGAAATTTTTACATGCTGTATATTATTGTATTTTATTTTGTATGTATTGCACACGGCACTAATAATGTTTGCATTATTTCGAGTCCTGATTAGAATTAGCCTGCCTATGTTACGCCCCTTGTTACCATAAAAGTACAATTGTAACAATAATGTGATACCTACATAATCATGTGTATAAAAGCCTTCGACAAGACACAAAAAAATTCCAAGCTCTCCTTAGCGACCAGTCAGCGACCAACCAAATTGACCTATCCAACCATATGCATTAAAAACAGGGGTTTAGTTGCACCCATTTGCAAATACATGCGTAAGTCACAAAGCCCCGTCAAGGCACCCCATTTTTTGTGGTCCTAACTCTAAATTCTGTGTCTCCATATAAAAGCCTTCAACTGCGTCAAATAAAACAGAAGAGTTCATTGGGAAAGATGCGGAGTGTATCTTTTTGTGTCTGTTCCCTACTGTAGTAGTTATTTGGAACCACCAATCAATATGAGGATAGGAGTTGCCTTTCTACAAAATGTCCAGAAGAGTCTCCACATAGGATTGTTACTCTTTATTGCTTTCACAAAATATCCCATAAAGAGAACCAGTCACCAGTTACAACTTTTCAATTTATCTGACTTCATTGAAACATTCATTTTTTTTATCACAGGTATTTCTATACTGCGGACAATTTACACATTTATATTGCACATTCAGATCAGCCCTCTAGGATCTTATAATCTAAAGTCGGCCATAGAAGGATTGAACCTCGGCTGATTCAGCAGGGACAGGCCTGAGATTCAATCCATCCATGGACAGGCTGGTTGTATTGAAATCGATTGACTTCAGTACAATCAGCCTTTCGGATTTTTGTCATGTGATCAGTGCCAGAGGCTATGGCCGCCAGCAGTGATCATTCTATTCTTCCGGCAGAGAATGCTTCCCACTGGCAGAACACAATGGCACTATGGAAGGGATTCCCCCATCTGTGTTGATGGGGAAATTGAGCAATTTTATTAAGTTCCACCCATTGTGGAAAGAAAGAAAATGGCATAATCTATGGCAGGGATCTCCAAACTACGACCCTCCAGCTGTTGCGAAAGTACACGTCCAATGAGGCATTGTAAAACTCTGACATTCACAGACATGATTAGGCACAATGGGAATTGCAGTTCCTTAACAACTGGAGGGCCATAGTTAGGCAGCCCATAGATCAGGGGTCTCCTAAGTCCCTAAGGTTGGCCATAGAGGAGTGCTTTTTATTCTTTTTCAATCAGCCAGCGGGCTGATCAGAAAAAACGAATGAAATCCCCACCCCCATCTGTTCACATAAAAAAAAGAACCTCTAAAGAAACAGTTATATAGGACCGACATTAACAGTACCACACCAACAAGTATTGTTAGGTTAAAATTTTATTACAATATCCAATAACAAAATCCCACAGAAGGGTCTAAATTGAAAATGTAGAAAACACTATAGAGTTTGATAACGTGGTATAGACAGTTACAGGATGATTCATGTTATCACAATAGCCAAATATAGTCATTCCCTCAATATTATGGTCTCAGGATGGAAAGTGGCAGTAGTAGCATCTCGGCTGTTTCTTCGACTCGTTTCACAGGACAGAGCCTTCTTCTTCTTCAGGAAGAGCAGCTTTGGTAGATTTAACTGTCTCCTTACATGAAAACATATACTGTTGAAGCTGTATACAACATATGGAAGCATATACGAGCTGTTTCTTCGACTTGTTTCACAGGACAGAGCATAGAAACATAGAATGTGTCGGCAGATAAGAACCATTTGGCCCATCTAGTCTGCCCAATATATCTGAATCCTATGAATAGTCCCTGGCCCTATCTTATATGAAGGATAGCCTTATGCCTATCCCATGCATGCTTAAACTCCTTCACTGTATTTGCAGCTACCACTTCTGCAGGAAGGTTATTCCATGCATCCACTACTCTCTCAGTAAAGTAATACTTCCTCATATTACTTTTAAACCTTTGCCCCTCTAATTTAAAACTGTGTCCTCTTGTGGTAGTTTTTCTTCTTTTAAATATGCTCTCCTCCTTTACCGAGTTGATTCCCTTTATGTATTTAAAGGTTTCTATCATATCCCCTCTGTCTCTTCTTTCTTCCAAGCTATACATGTTAAGGTCCTTTAACCTTTCCTGGTAAGTTTTTTCCTGCAATCCATGTACTAGTTTAGTAGCTCTTCTCTGAACTCTCTCTAGAGTATCTATATCCTTCTGGAGATATGGCCTCCAGTACTGCGCACAATACTCCAAGTGAGGTCTCACCAGTGTTCTGTACAGCGGCATAAGCACTTCTCTCTTTCTACTGCTTATACCTCTCCCTATACATCCAAGCATTCTGCTGGCATTTTGTGCTGCTCTATTACATTGTCTTCCCACCTTTAAGTCTTCTGAAATAATTACTCCTAAATCCCTTTCCTCAGATACTGAGGTCAGGACTGTGTTAAATATTCTATATTCTGCCCTTGGGTTTTTACGCCCCAGGTGCATTATCTTGCACTTATCCACATTAAATTTTAGTTGCCAGAGTTCTGACCATTCTTCTAGTTTTCCTAAATCCTTTTCCATTTGGCGTTTCCCTCCAGGAACATCAACCCTGTTACATATCTTTGTGTCATCAGCAAAAAGACAAACCTTTCCATCGAGGCCTTTTGCAATATCACTTATGAAGATATTAAACAAAATTGGTCCCAGTACAGATCCCTGAGGTACCCCACTGGTAACATGACCTTGTTCTGAATGTTCTCCATTGACTACAACCCTCTGTTGTCTGTCACTCAGCCACTGCCTAATCCACCCAACAATATGGGAGTCCATGCTCAATGACTGCAGTTTATTGATAAGTCTTCTATGTGGGACAGTGTCAAAAGCCTTACTAAAATCTAGATATGCAATGTCTACTGCACCTCCACCGTCTATTATTTTAGTCACCCAGTCAAAAAAATCTATAAGATTTGTTTGGCATGATCTCCCTGAAGTAAACCCATCCATGGGATTTAAGATGTTCCACAATCCTATCCTTTAATAGGGTTTCCATTAATTTGCCTACTATTGATGTCAGACTCACTGTTCTATAGTTGCTCGATTCCTCCCTACTACCTTTCTTGTGAATGGGCACGACATTTGCCAATGGAAAGTAATCTAGATGTCTTGAACGGTTTACACTGTTATATTTCCTTGGAACTTTTGAGGAAAATTCTTATCACGTTACTATGTGAGATACAGTCGCCAACACTTGCAGGGAGGCCCCAGCGAGATTTGAACTCGCGACCCCTGGTTTACAAGACCAGTGCTCTAACCCCTGAGCTATGGAGCCTTTTTTTTTTTTTTTTTTTTTTTTTCTTCAGGAAGAGCAGCTTTGGTAGATATAACTGTCTCCTTACATGAAAACATATACTGTTGAAGCTGTATACAACATATGGAAGCATATACGAGGCCATGAAGGAGAAAAAGCCACATGGACATGTGGACTCCAAGCCACAGATGAGTTCAGGTAGGTGGGGCCTGGGGGGGGGGTAGGAAGCACCACCACCCTGGGTGTGGGGAAGTGAGTGCAGATGGAGCCTGGGGGGAAGCTCCACTGCCCACACTCACGACACACCCAGGGTGGTAGCATGCCCTTGGTGGTAGGTAGGGAACCCGGGAAGAGGCATTGTCACCTTTGGTGGTAGAGTGCAGATAGCAGAGCCTTGTATGAGGTATTGCCATCTTTTTTTGGAGATAGATTCAGGTAGGTGGGGTTTGGGAAAAACAGCACAACCCTGAATGTTGGTGAGTGAGGGCAGATAGAGCCTGGGGGGAAGCTCCACTGCCCACACTCACGCCACATCCGGGTTTTAGCATTTCCTTGGTGGTAGGTGAGGTAGGTAGGGGAGCCTGGGAAGAGGCATTGCCACTTGCGGTGGTACAGTGCGGTTAGCAGAGCCTGGGAAGAGGCATTACCATCCTTTGTGGGAGATGGATGCAGGTAGGTGGGGTCTGGGGAAAGCAGCACAACCCTGGGTGTTGGTGAGTGAGGGCAGATGGAGCCTGGGGGGAAGCTCCACCGCCCACACACACGACACATCCAGGGTTGTAGCATGCCTTTGGTGTTAAATTTAGTAGGTAACAGAGCCTGGGAAGAGGTACTGTCACCTTTGGTGGAAGATGAATTGAGGTAGGTGTGGTCTGGGAGAAGTACCCACAGTTGATTCAGAGGAAGGCGAAAAACCCCTGCAAAGCAAAATCAAATTTGCTCTAGCAGGGGGAAAAATTCCTTCCTGATCCCCCGAGAGGCAATCGGCTATTCCCTGGATCAACTTTACCTATAAATGTTAGTAGCCAGTCAGGTAGCTGGGACTTGGGGGAAGCCCCACCACACTGGGTGTGGGGTGGGCAGATGGAGCGTGGGGCCGAAGCAGCCCCATGGTGGTAGGTGAGGAGGGTAGCGGAGCCTGGGAAGAGGCATTGCCCCCCGTGGTGGTAGAGTGCAGATTGCAGAGCCTTGTTTGAGGCATTGTCATCTATTGTGGGAGATAGATGCAGGTAGATGGGGTTTGGGAAAAGCAGCAAAACCCTGAATGTTGGTGAGTGAGGGCAGATAGAGCCTGGGGGGAAGCTCCACTGCCCACACTCACGACACATCCGGGGTTTTAGCATTTCCCTGGTGGGAGGTGAGGTAGGTAGGGGAGCCTGGGAAGAGGCATTGCCACTTTCGGTGGTACAGTGCGGCTAGCAGAGCCTGGGAAGAGGCATTACCATCCTATGTGGGAGATGGGATGCAGGTAGGTGGGGTCTGGGGAAAGCAGCACAACCCTGGGTGTTGGTGAGGGCAGATGGAGCCTGGGGGGAAGCTCCACCGCCCACACACACGACACATCCAGGGTTGTAGCATGCCTTTGGTGTTAAATTTAGTAGGTAACAGAGCCTGGGAAGAGGTACTGTCTCCTTTGGTGGAAGATGAATTGAGGTAGGTGTGGTCTGGGAGAAGTACCCACAGTTGATTCAGAGGAAGGCGAAAAACCCCTGCAAAGCACAATCAAATTTGCTCTAGCAGGGGGAAAAATTCCTTCCTGATCCCCCGAGAGGCAATCGGCTATTCCCTGGATCAACTTTACCTATAAATGTTAGTAGCCAGTCAGGTAGCTGGGACTTGGGGGAAGCCCCACCACACTGGGTGTGGGGTGGGCAGATGGAGCGTGGGGCCGAAGCAGCCCCATGGTGGTAGGTGAGGAGGGTAGCGGAGCCTGGGAAGAGGCATTGCCCCCCGTGGTGGTAGAGTGCAGATTGCAGAGCCTTGTTTGAGGCATTGTCATCTATTGTGGGAGATAGATGCAGGTAGATGGGGTTTGGGAAAAGCAGCAAAACCCTGAATGTTGGTGAGTGAGGGCAGATAGAGCCTGGGGGGAAGCTCCACTGCCCACACTCACGCCACATCCGGGGTTTTAGCATTTCCCTGGTGGGAGGTGAGGTAGGTAGGGGAGCCTTGGAAGAGGCATTGCCACTTTCGGTGGTACAGTGCGGCTAGCAGAGCCTGGGAAGAGGCATTACCATCCTATGTGGGAGATGGGATGCAGGTAGGTGGGGTCTGGGGAAAGCAGCACAACCCTGGGTGTTGGTGAGGGCAGATGGAGCCTGGGGGGAAGCTCCACCGCCCACACACACGACACCTCCAGGGTTGTAGCATGCCTTTGGTGTTAAATTTAGTAGGTAACAGAGCCTGGGAAGAGGTACTGTCTCCTTTGGTGGAAGATGAATTGAGGTAGGTGTGGTCTGGGAGAAGTACCCACAGTTGATTCAGAGGAAGGCGAAAAACCCCTGCAAAGCACAATCAAATTTGCTCTAGCAGGGGGAAAAATTCCTTCCTGATCCCCCGAGAGGCAATCGGCTATTCCCTGGATCAACTTTACCTATAAATGTTAGTAGCCAGTCAGGTAGCTGGGACTTGGGGGAAGCACCACCACACTGGGTGTGGGGTGGGCAGATGGAGCGTGGGGCTGAAGCAGCCCCATGGTGGTAGGTGAGGAGGGTAGCGGAGCCTGGGAAGAGGCATTGCCCCCCTTGGTGGTAGATTGCAGAGCCTTGTATGAGGCATTGTCATCTATTGTGGGAGATAGATGCAGGTAGGTGGGGTTTGGGAAAAGCAGCACAACCCTGAATGTTGGTGAGTGAGGGCAGATAGAGCCTGGGGGGAAGCTCCACTGCCCACACTCACGACACATCCGGGGTTTTAGCATTTCCTTGGTGGTAGGTGAGGTAGGTAGGGGAGCCTGGGAAGAGGCTGTCAGGTCACCTGTGGCCAGGTGACAACTGCACCCTGTTGGAGGCAGAGGCGCAGCGCAAGGTAGTGAACCCTATAGCAGACTGCTGCGGATGGACCAGAACGTGAACCCAAGATTCCCCAGGGAGCGGAGTCTAAGACCCAGCAGGTGTTCACCAGGGCCTCTAGTGGTGAGGATGGACTTTGCTGCAGCTGGGCCCAGGTCGCGGCCCCTGGGGTCCCCCAGGTCACGCTCCGTAGGGAGAGAAGGGAAGCAGCCACTCAGGACACACAGAATGGTGAAGGTTAACCCGAGGTCGGTGTAACAGGCAGACAAGGGTAGTCAAGGGACAGGCCAAAGGTCAGGGTAACAAGCAAACAGGAATAGTCAGGGACAAGCCAAAAGTCGGTACACAGAGGAGTAATTTCAAGCAAACAGGAACAGGAAACTAATACTGTTGAACAGCAAAGCAGGCCTGCAGTGCGTTGGTTAATATAGACTTCCTGTGATGACCTGGGCGGGGCAGGAACAGGAAGTAGAGGTGATAAAAAGGATCCAGAAATGCAGTCTGACCTCTAATACAGACATGGAGGTACAGGTAAGCTTGCCAAGCTCTATTGCAAGTCCATGACAGGCATTGCCACTTTCGGTGGTACAGTGCGGCTAGCAGAGCCTGGGAAGAGGCATTACCATCCTTTCTGGGAGATGGTATGCAGGTAGGTGGGGTCTGGAGAAAGAAGCACAACCCTGGGTGTTGGTGAGTGAAGGGAGATGGAGCCTGGGGGGAAGCTCCACCGCCCACACTCACGCCACATCCGGGGTGTTAGCATGCCCTTGGTGTTAAATTTAGTAGGTAGCAGAGCCTGGGAAGAGGTACTGTCACCTTTGGTGGAAGATGAATTGAGGTAGGTGTGGTCTGGGAGAAGTACCCACAGTTGATTCAGAGGAGGCAATCAGCTATTCCCTGGATCAACTTTACCTATAAATGTTAGTAGCCAGTCAGGTAGCTGGGACTTGGGGGAAGCCCCACCACACTGGGTGTGGGGTGGGCAGATGGAGCGTGGGGCCGAAGCAGCCCCATGGTGATAGGTGAGGAGGGTAGTGGAGCCTGGGAAGAGGCATTGCCCCCCTTGGTGGTAGAGTGCAGATTGCAGAGCCTTGTATGAGGCATTGTCATCTATTGTGGGAGATAGATGCAGGTAGGTGGGGTTTGGGAAAAGCAGCACAACCCTGAATGTTGGTGAGTGAGGGCAGATAGAGCCTGGGGGGAAGCTCCACTGCCCACACTCACGCCACATCCGGGGTTTTAGCATTTCCTTGGTGGAAGGTGAGGTAGGTAGGGGAGCCTGGGAAGAGGCATTGCCACTTTCGGTGGTACAGTGCGGCTAGCAGAGCCTGGGAAGAGGCATTACCATCCTTTGTGGGAGATGGATGCAGGTAGGTGGGGTCTGGGGAAAGCAGCACAACCCTGGGTGTTGGTGAGTGAGGGCAGATGGAGCCTGGGGGGAAGCTCCACCACCCACACTCACGACACATCCAGGGTTTTAGCATGCCTTTGGTGTTAAATTTAGCAGATAACAGAGCCTGGGAAAAGGTACTGTCACCTTTGGTGGAAGATGAATTGAGGTAGGTGAGGTCCGGGAGAGGTACCCACAGTTGATTCAGAGGAAGGCGAAAAACGCCTGCAAAGCACAATCAAATTTGCTCTAGCAGGGGGAAAAATTCCTTCCTGATCCCCCGAGAGGCAATCGGCTATTCCCTGGATCAACTTTACCTATAAATGTTAGTAGCCAGTCAGGTAGCTGGGACTTGGGGGAAGCACCACCACACTGGGTGTGGGGTTGGGTGGGCAGATGGAGCATGGGGCCGAAGCAGCCCCATGGTGGTAGGTGAGGAGGGTAGCGGAGCCTGGGAAGAGGCATTGCCCCCCTTGGTGGTAGAGTGCAGATTGCAGAGCCTTGTATGAGGCATTTTCATCTATTGTGGGAGATAGATGCAGGTAGATGGGGTTTGGGAAAAGCAGCAAAACCCTGAATGTTGGTGAGTGAGGGCAGATAGAGCCTGGGGGGAAGCTCCACTGCCCACACTCACGACACATCCAGGGTTGAAGCATGCCGCTGGTGTTAAATTTAGTAGGTAACAGAGCCTGGGAAGAGGTATGTCACCTTTGGTGATAGATAAGTGTGGGTAGCAGAGCCTGCTAAGAGGCACTGCCCCCCTTGGTGGAAGATGAATTGAGGTAGGTGAAGTCTGGGAGAAGTACCCACAGTTGATTCAGAGGAAGGAAAAAACCCCCTGCAAAGCACAATCAAATTTGCTCTAGCAGGGGGAAAAATTCCTTCCTGATCCCCCGAGAGGCAATCGGCTATTCCCTGGATCAACTTTACTTATAAATGTTAGTAGCCAGTCAGATAGCTGGGACTTGGGGGAAGCCCCACCACACTGGGTGTGGGGTGGGCAGATGGAGCGTGGGGCCGAAGCAGCCCCATGGTGATAGGTGAGGAGGGTAGCGGAGCCTGGGAAGAGGCATTGCCCCCCTTGGTGGTAGAGTGCAGATTGCAGAGCCTTGTATGAGGCATTGTCATCTATTGTGGGAGATAGATGCAGGTAGGTGGGGTTTGGGAAAAGCAGCGCAACCCTGAATGGTGGTGAGTGAGGGCAGATAGAGCCTGGGGGGAAGCTCCACTGCCCACACTCACGCCACATCCGGGGTTTTAGCATTTCCTTGGTGGTAGGTGAGGTAGGTAGGGGAGCCTGGGAAGAGGCATTGCCACTTTCAGTGGTACAGTGCGGCTAGCAGAGCCTGGGAAGAGGCATTACCATCCTTTGTGGGAGATGGATGCAGGTAGGTGGGGTCTGGGGAAAGCAGCACAACCCTGGGTGTTGGTGAGTGAGGGCAGATGGAGCCTGGGGGGAAGCTCCACCACCCACACTCACGACACATCCAGGGTTTTAGCATGCCTTTGGTGTTAAATTTAGCAGGTAACAGAGCCTGGGAAGAGGTACTGTCACCTTTGGTGGAAGATGAATTGAGGTAGGTGTGGTCTGGGGAAAGCAGCACAACCCTGGGTGTGGGGTTGGGCAGGCAGATGGAGCGTGGAGCCGAAGCAGCCCCATGGGGGTAGGTGAGGAGTGTAGCGGAGCCTGGGAAGAGGCATTGACACCCTTGGTGGTAGGTGAGGTAGGTAGGGGAGCCTGGGAAGAGGCATTGCCACTTTTGGTGGTAGAGTGTGGCTAGCAGAGCCTGGGAAGAGGCATTACCATCCTTTGTGGGAGGTGGATGTAGGAAGGGGGATCTGGGGAAAGCAGCACAACCATGGGTGTTGGTGAGTGAATGCAGATGGAGCCTGGGGGGAAGCTCCACTGCCCACACTCACGCCACATCCGGGGTAGTAGCTAGGCTAGTGACAGTATCAGATTTTCATAGTGCGATTAATTGATTAAGGTTTTGCCACGGTATACGATATTATCACGGTATTCAATTATAATTATTACATTTCTACCTCACTTGAATTTCATTGCTGAATTTAGGGACTTTGGTTTACTTTGAAGGCATAGCAGCTCAAGCCTCATTCGAATCAATGGGCTGCTATGCCTGTGCAAATGTGGGTCACCAACCCGCATACATGTGAATCAGGCCTAAAGCAATAGTAAGGTATTTTACAAATAAAAACACAGCTCCTCCTGCAGGTTTAACCACTTCTGGACCGCAAGGATTTGCCCCCTTAATGACCAGGCTATCAGAGCCGAGCACCAGAACCAGTCATCACCAGGTAGGCCAGACACTGCTTGATGGCTATATAATAATGTAATGTGGGCTGCTATGCCTGTGCATCTATATATATATTCTACTATGCCCACGTATGTGTGTATGTCTCTCTCTCTCTATATATATATATATATATATATAAATATATATAATATCTATCTATCTTATTCTTTCTATCTATCTTATTCTTTCTATCTATCTTAATCAATCTCTTATTATTTGTATCTATCTTATTCTAACTTATCTTATTCTAACTTATCTTATTCTAACTATCTTACTCTAACTATCTATCTTATTCTATCTATCTATCTTATTCTATCTATCTATCTTATTCTAACTATCTTATTCTATCTATCTTATTCTTTCTATCTATCTTATTCTTTCTATCTATCTTATTCTATCTGCAGAGACTTGCTTGTATTAGGCAGTGTTTCTGTCTGTGTCTGAGCCCTGGAAGAAGCATGTGGGTGTGTGCTGGGAGCCATCTGATTGGTTACAGGGAGGAGCTAAGCTCTCACTCTAGGATCATATTACCAGAGCTGTCTCTGTTGAGCGAGTGAATGAGTCATCCAGCTCACTGAAATCTATCATTTCAAAAGGCAGACTTGAGGAGCAGAGAAACACGGTATTTTAAAAATGACCACAATATCAATACCGTGGGTATGCAATACCGTGATATATCGAATTACCGAAAACCGGCACATCTCTAGTTCTGTGGAAAGCAGCACAACCCTGGGTGTTGGTGAGTGATGGCAGATGGAGCCTGGGGGGAAGCTCCACTGCCCACACTCATGCCACATCCAGGGTATTAGCATGCCCTTGGTGGTAGGTGAGGTAGGTAGTGGAGCCTGGTAAGAGGCATTGACACCCTTGGAGGTAGGTGAGGTAGGTAGGGGAGCCTGGGAAGAGGCATTGTCACCCTTGGTGGTAGAGTGCAGATAGCAGAGCCTGGGAAGAGGCATTACCATCCTTTGTGGGAGATAGATGCAGGTAGGTGGGGTTTGGGAAAAGCAGCACAACCCTGGGGGTTGGTGAGTAAGGGCAGATGGAGCCTGGGGGGAAGCTCCACTGCCCACACTCACGACACATTCAGGGTGGTAGCATGCCCTTAGTGTTAAATTTAGTAGGTAACAGAGCATGGGAAGAGGTACTGCCACTCTTGGTGGTAGGTAGGGGAGCCTGGGAAGAGGCATTGCCACTTTTGGTGGTAGAGTGAGGCTAGCAGAGTGTGGGAAGAGGCATTGCCATCCTTTAAGGGAGGTGTATGCAGGTAGGTGGGTTCCGTGGAAAGCACCACAACCCTGGGTGTTGGTGAGTGAGGGCAGATGGAGCCTGGGGGGAAGCTCCACCGCCCACTCTCACGCCACATCCGGGGTGGTAGGTGAGGTAGGTAGGGGAGCCTGGTAAGAGGCATTGCCACTTTTGGTGGTAGGTGAGGTAGGAAGGGGAGCCTGGGAAGAAGAATTGTCACCCTTAGTGGTAGGTGAGGTTGGTAGGGGAGCCTTTGCCACTCTTGGTGGTAGAATGCGGCTAGAAGAGCTTTCCATTAGGCATTACCATCCTTTGTGGGAGATGGATGCAGGTAGGTTGGGTCTGGGAAAAGCACCACAACCATGCTGGGATTTTTACTACATCTATAGAAAAACCCATGCTGGGATCTGTAGTACATCTATAGAAAAATCAATGCTGGGATCTGTAGTCCATCTATAGAAAAATCCATTTGTGGGAGATGGGATGCAGATAGGTGGGGTCTGGGAAAAGCAGCACAACCCTGGGTGTTGGTGAGTGAGGGGAGATGGAGCCTGGGGGGAAGCTCCACCGCCCACACTCACGCCACATCCGGGGTGTTCGCATGCCCTTGGTGTTAAATTTAGTAGGTAGCAGAGCCTGGGAAGAGGTACTAAAACCCTTGGTGGTAGGTGAGGTAAATAGGGGAGCCTCGGAAGAGGCATTGACACCCTTGGTGGTAAGTGAGGTAGGTAGGGGAGCCTGGGAAGAGGCATTGACACCCTTGGTGGTAGGTGAGGTAGGTAGGGGAGCCTGGGAAGAGGCATTGTCACCCTTGGTGGTAGAGTGCAGATAGCAGAGCCTGGGAAGAGGCATTACCATCCTTTGTGGGAGATAGATGCAGGTAGGTGGGGTTTGGGAAAAGCAGCACAACCCTGGGGGTTGGTGAGTAAGGGTTAGGGGTGTGGGGTTGGGTGGGCAGATGGAGCGTGGGGCCGAGGCAGCCCCGTGGTTGTAGACGAGGAGGGTAGCAGAGCCTGGGAAGAGGCACTGCCACCCTTGGTTGGAGATGAGTGCGGGAGGGGGGGTGTCAGTGTGCGGAGAGTGCGGAGAGGAGGGAAGATCTCCCCACACACACAGCACTGCTCTCCGGAGTTGGGTACAATCATTGTCTGTACTGCAGCCGGCATGTCTGTGTGTCCCTGAGGAAGTACAACTCTCAGCATACACTGTAAGTAATGGGTCCCAGTGTGAAATAGGATGCTATGGGACTACATATGCCAGCATGTTTTTTTCTATGGAGGAACTACAGATCTCAGCAATACCCCTGGGGTATGTAGAGATTGCTGGGATCTATAGAAAAATCCATTATAGGATTTGTAGTACATCTATAGAATAATCTATGCTGGGATTTGTACGTGCTTCCACACTGGGACCCATTACTTACAGAGTATGCTGAGAGTTGTACTTCCTCAGGGACACACAGACATGCAGGCTGTAGTACGGACAATGATTGTACCCGACTCCGGAGGGCAGATCTGTGTGTGTGGGGAGATCTTCCCTCCTCTCCGCACACTGACACCCCCCCTCCTGCACTCATCTCCCACCAAGGGTGGCAGTGCCTCTTCCCAGGCTCTACTACCCTCCTCACCTACAACCACGGGGCTGCCTCGGCCCCACGCTCCATCTGTCCACCCAACCCCACACCCCTAACCCTTACTCACCAACCCCCAGGGTTGTGCTGCTTTTCCCAACCCCCACCTACCTGCATCTATCTCCCACAAAGGATGGTAATGCCTCTTCCCAGGCTCTGCTATTTGCACTCTACCACCAAGGGTGACAATGCCTCTTCCCAGGCTGCCCTACCTACCTCACCTACCACCAAGGGTGTCAATGCCTCTTCCCAGGCTCCCCTATCTACCTCACGTACCACCAAGGGTGTCAATGCCTCTTCCCGGACTGCCCTACCCTCCTTACCTACAACCAAGAGGCTGCCTCGGCCCCACGCTCCATCTGCCCACTCATGTATGTATATGTGTACGTGTGTGTGTGTGTATGTATGTATATGTGTACGTGTGTGTGTGTATGTATATGTGTACGTGTGTGTGTATATGTGTACATGTGTGTGTGTGTGTGTATGTATATGTGTACATGTGTGTATGTATGTATATGTGTAAGTGTGTGTGTATATGTGTAAATGTGTGTGTGTGTGTATGTATGTGTACATGTGTGTGTATGTAGTATACGTGTGTGTGTGTGTGTATATATGTATGTATATGTGTACATGTGTATATATATGTATATGTGTACATGTGTGTGTATGTATGTGTATGTATGTACATGTGTGTGTATGTATATGTGTACATGTGTGTGTATATGTGTACATGTATGTGTGTGTGTGTACATGTATGTGTGTGTACGTATGTACATGTGTCTGTATGTAGGTGTGTGTGTGTGTGTGTACATGTGTGTGCATATGTGTACATGTATGTGTGTGTACGTATGTACATGTGTCTGTATGTAGGTGTGTGTGTGTGCATATGTGTACATGTATGTGTGTGTACGTATGTACATGTGTCTGTATGTAGGTGTGTGTGTGAGTGTGCATGTACAGTATGTATGTTTTAATCCTGACCCCCCCCTTTTCCTGTACCATTAGACCTGCTTTTGTAGGGCTTGTTTGTGATAGCAGCAAGGACTGCTGCTACTCTGAAAAGCAATCCATGCTCAGATTGCTTTTCAGAAGCATTTAAAGAGGAAGTAAACCCTCCTCTGCAAGTTGTACCTATAGGTGATCCTATGATAAGGCTTACCTATAGGTACTGTAAATATCTCCTAAACATGTACCGTTTAGGAGATATTTACCTTACATGCATCCAGTGACATCACTGGCGCATGCGCTCTGAAGGAACGGCCGTTGGTGCCGTGTTCCTTCAGAGCCCCGTGCCGTCGGCTCCCGTGCGCATGCGCGGGAGTGAAGTAATCGCGGGTCCAGCCAATCAGATGGCCGGATGCTGCAAACCCGGAAGAAGGGTGACAGAATATGTCACCCACGAGAGAGGTGAGCGGTCGACGATTCGTTCCTAGGTAAGTATTTCATAATGAGCTAGTATGCAATCCATACTAGCTCATTATGTGTTTGTCTTTCAGGTGTACTTTAAAAAAAAAAAGAAATTCTGAGGTTTACAACCTCTTTAACTGGTGGTAAAGAGGCAATATGTTGCCTCCCCACCACCTGTTTTAAGCCCGTAAATGCGGCATTACCACACCGCAACCATGCAATGCACACAGTTGTGGGGTGGTTGCAGTGCAGCCCCATTCACCCTGGGTATACCTGCATCTGCAGCCACAGCATGTGTACACCCCCAGCTGCTGCCTTTGCAGCTAAAGGGGTAGAAGTTGGGGGTAATAAAAACAGCTCAACCATGTGTTTTTACTGCCCCCTCCAACCTGACATGTGAACAAGCCCTTGGTTCCTATCTATGTTGCTGCTTGCTGCCTGTAGGGCAGCCCATTCATTTCAATGGGCTTCCCTACCCCCAGAAATGCAGGGAAAGAAGTCCCTGACCCCTTTTTTAAATTGGGCCGCACCAAAAGCAACCCATGTTTTCCAATGTGTGGGGTACCATTAAGAATTAATGGCACCCCTAAGTGCCGGTTCACACTTGTGCGATGCGGGAACGCTGCGAATATGCAGCGTGTTCCCGCATCGCATCCGCACATCTGGCAGTTCACACTGCCATATGCGATACGCAGGGGGTCTCAATTAAAAGTTAACGACACCCCCAGTTGCGATCTGCAAGTTCGCACAGAATCGGATCGCACAAGTGTGAACCACTGTGCGATCCAATTCTGAGGCGGCTCAAAAAATGCCTCATGTGCGAGTTTGCTGCGGAAGCGCTGCAAATTCAGCCATACAAAGTGTATGGCTGAACTCGCATCCGCACATGAGATCGCATGTAATGAAGGAGCAGTGCGCTCCAAATTACATGCGATCTCGTAAACCGCAATAATGTGAACAGACACTAAGGGTCCTTTCACACAGTCCGCTCCGTCGGCGGACTCCATTTATCTCAGCGGGTGATCGATCCGCCAATCCCCCGCTGAGCAGGACAATGACAGCTGTTCTCTGCACTGTGTGCAGAGACACAGCTGTCAGAGCCACATACATCTCTATGGGGGAATCGGATGGGAACGGACCGTCGGTCCGTTCTCATTCAATCCGCTGGACGGATGGAAAATAGGGTTTCCATCCGCCCAGATTTGACGGATTGGATGTCAGCGGACATGTCTCCGCTGACATCCGATGCCCCATAGGGATGCATGGAAGGACCGTTCACATCCGCCAAAAAAAACTGACAGGCGGATCTGAACGGTCCACCTGTGTGAAAGGGGCCTTAAAGAGGAAGTAAACCCTCCTCTGCAAGTTGTACCTATAGGTGATCCTATGATAAGGCTTACCTATAGGTACTGTAAATATCTCCTAAACATGTACCGTTTAGATCTTTACCTTACATGCAGCCAGTGACATCATTGGTGCATGCGCTCTGAAGGAACGGCCGCTTTTGCTGTTCCTTCAGAGCCCCGTGCCATGACCGACGGCTCCCGCGCGCGGGAGTGACGTCACCGCGGCTCCGGCCAATCAGATGGCCGGATGCCGCGATCCCAGAAGACGGGCGACTGGACATGTCGCCCGTCATAGAGGTAAGCGGACGGCACGGGCTCGTTCTAAGGTAAATATTTCATAATGAGCTAGTATGCGATGCATACTAGCTCATTATGTGTTTCTCTTTCAGGGTAAAAAAAAATAAATAAATACATTTTTCGGTTTACAACCTCTTTAAGAGCCGAGCATTTGTCTGTGTGTCAGAAACAAGCATGATTTTGCACGTTCCGTGACACACAGTAATGTGAACCAAGCCTTGGAAGGGGGTGCCTCAAGAGTGAAAATAATTTTCAAGGGCGCCCTGACTGAAAAAAGATTGAGAAACACTGATCTATACAATAACCCATGCTGGGATTTGTGGGAAATGGATGCAGGTAGATGGGGTCTGGGGAAAGCAGCACAACCCTGGGTGTTTGTGAGTGAAGCACGATGGAGCATGGGTGGTAGCATGCCCTTGGTGGTAGGTAGGGCAGCCTAGGAAGAGGCATTGTCACCCTTAGTGGTAGGTGAGGTAGGTAGGGCAGTCCGGGAAGAGGCATTGACACCCTTGGTGGTAGGTGAGGTAGGAAGGGGAGCCAGGGAAGAGGCATTGACACCCTTGGTGGTAGGTGAGGTAGGTAGGGCAGCCTGGGAAGAGGCATTGTCACCCTTGGTGGTAGAGTGCAGATAGCAGAGCCTGGGAAGAGGCATTGCCGTCCTTTGTGGGAGATAGATGCAGGTAGGTGGGGGTTGGGAAAAGCAGCACAACCCTGGGGGTTGGTGAGTAAGGGTTAGGGGTGTGGGGTTGGGTGGGCAGATGGAGGGTGGGGCTGAGGTAGCCCCGTGGTTGTAGGTGAGGAGGGTAGCAGAGCCCGGGAAGAGGCACTGCCACCCTTGGTGGGAGATGAGTGGGGGAGGGGGAGGTGTCAGTGTGCGGAGAGGAGGGAAGATCTCCCCACACACACAGATCTGCTCTCCGGAGTCGGGTACAATCATTGTCTGTACTGCAGCCGGCATGTCTGTGTGTCCCTGAGGAAGTACAACTCTCAGCATACACTGTAAGTTATGGGTCCCAGTGTGGAATAGGATGCTATGGGAATACATAATCCAGCATGTTTATTCTATGGAGGAACTACAGATCTCAGCAATACCAATGGGGTATGTAGAGATTGCTGGGATCCATTATAGAACTTGTATTAAATCTATAGAATAATCCATGCTGGGATTCAGTTCAGTTGTAGAATATTAAAGATTGAGACCTCATTATTAGTGTATGCTGGAAGTTGTAGTCCTCCTCGCCGGCATAGTAGTGCTATAGTGCTGGGGTTTGTAGTAGCTCCGGAGAGCAGCGCTGTGAGTGGAGCGACCTTCCCGCCTGCTGCTCTGTCCGCACACTGGCCCGCGTCTCCTGGGCTCGGATATTTATAAGGTTTAGGCCACGCCCATCGCTCCACTGATGACGCCAACGGCTCCACTGGTCACGCCTACTTACCCTCAGCCCCGGCGTGATTCGCCGCTCTGCTTATTCTGAGCTCAGGCCACTCCCACTCCATGCGCTGGCCACGCGCACCCCATGCACTGATCACGAGAGTGTGCGCACGCAGCTTAGTCTCATGTGAGGTGTGGTGGGCGGGGTTTAGCTTCTGAAGGGGAAGAATTCCAATCATTGGCCCAGATAGAGCGGCGCGCGCAGCCCGTTGCTATACCCTCGTCACTTCCGCCCCGGTGCGCATGCGCAGAAGGCATTCTGGAGGTCCGATGTGTATAGCGCACAGCTGATTGAGTAGAGGCGGGGCTGAGGCGTCATCGAGTTCTTACAGGGGGCGGGGCGGGGAGGATTAGGAGACTTGCGGCCGTGTAATAAATGTGTTAAAAGTAGTTCCTTCGGTACTTTATACTCCCCGCCCCCTGTAAGAACTCGATGACGCCTCAGCCCCGCCTCTTCTCATTCCGCTATACACATCGGACCTCCAGAATGCCTTCTGCGCATGCGCACCGGGCCGGAAGTGACGAAGTATAGCATTCTGTCATAGATGAAGTGTAGTGGGCGGGGTTTACTCCTCTGACGGGGAAGAAGTGACATGAATGGAATGTAAACCCTAATTGGGTGTAGAAGGCGGGGTTAGGGGTGGGCGGGGCCTCATCCTATCCTTTGTTTTGTTTGGATAAAGTAGTGAAGGATGACAGGAAGTCACCAGGTAACACCGGTGTCCCCGTTGGAAGATTTACCTCCTACTTCCTGTCTCAGTGATAATAGTTTTCTGGCCAATCAGAGGCAGCCGATCCATTCCCCGCCCCTTTGGCTTCACCTATACACGAGGACGGGGATATTGGTGACATCATTGTCCCCAGAACAGGAATCCTCCAATCAGATTCCCTCACTTTTCATCTCACTTCCTGTTTTTCTATATGGGACAGGAAGTGACGGTAAATCTCCCCAATGGGGACACAGATGGAAAAAATCATAGAAAATCCTTCCCTTACGCTATAGGGAGGGGGAGGGGGGGATTATCTTGGGATATATTATCCACTTCCGGAGGAGCGAGGTGCCGGTGCCTCCCCCTCCGACCAGCCGACCCATCCCCCAGTTGCTTGGATTGGCTTTGATCAGCTCATCGCTATGGTAACCGGGATGAATATATCATACTCCCCCATCCCCCACAATCCTTTCATGTCTTTTCAGGATTACTCCGCCCACAATCCTGCGACAAGTGTGAAAGGGGCGGTTCCCGCCATAGAAACGCCTTACAGATCTTTTCTGCATCAGCGTTTTTCATGCCTCTTTTTCTTCTGGAGCGGAAGATTTACCCCTTAATGACCGGGCAGTTGTTTGCCATTCGGCACTGCGTGACTTTAACTGACAATTGCGCGGTCGTGCGACGCTGCACCCAAATGAAATTGACGTCCTTTTTTTCCCACAAACAGAGATTTCTATTGGTGGGATTTCATCACCTCTGCGATTTTTACTTTTTGGAAAAAAAGCGACAATTTTGAAAAAATAACATTTTTCAAATTTTTTTATATGAAATTCCCCAAAAAAATGTAAAAATCAAAATTTTTTAACATTTTCGGCCAATTTGTTCCCTGCTACATATGTTTGGTAAAAAAAAATCGCAATAAGCGTATTTTGATTGTTTTGCGCAAAAGTTATCGCAGCTACTAACTACGGGAAAGATTTATGTCGTTTTTATTGTTTGTAATGGCGGCGATCTGCGATTTTTTTAGCGGGACTGCGACATTGCGGCGGACAGATCGGACCCCTGACTGACATTTCTGACACTTTTGAGGGGACCAGTGACATTACTGCAGTAATCAGTGCTATACATATGCACTGTCACTGTACTAATGACACTGGCAGGGAAGGGGTTAAGTTTATTGGTGATGCAGGGGTGTGTCCCTAGGGGCGTGCTTCTAACTGTGAAGGGGCGTGGCTAGTGATATAACCACAGAGACATACGATCCTACATAGCAGGACCATATGATCTCTGCAGTTACACCAGGGAGAATGACAGGCGGCTTTGTTTACATCATCCGCCTGCCTTTCTCCCTCTCCAGCGGGAGATCGCCAGTGACTGGAGGACATCGGAGCCGCCGGTCACACGCGTGGACTTCTTAGGGAATGAGCGGGGGCGGGAGTACGCCCCCTAGAGGCTTGCAGGCGAGCGATGTAGTACTACGTCACTTTGCCTGTCCGGGGCTGACTGCCGCAGTAAATAGTCGTGCGGCGGTCGGCAAGCGGTTAATGACCGGGCAGTTGTTTGCCATTCGGCACTGCGTTACTTTAATCACTAAAGCCCCGGAGGATTTGGCTGCTCAATGACCAGGCCACTTTTTAAAACTTGGCACTGCGTGACTTTAAAGTGGAGTTCCACCCTATTTTTATACTTACCTCCATCTTCTCGCTCCGGGTCACCTGAAAAAGAAATGGATAATCGCATATTTTTTTTTTTTTTACTTACCTCGTAGCGAAGAAAATATACTTACCTTACTTCCTTCTTCCTCCTTCCTCGGCCGCGGCCCGTCGTCACTTCCTGGCTCTGCAATGATTCCTGGGAGCTGGACGTCATAGCTCCCAGGAATCATTGCGCCTGCACCGGCCCCGACGTCAGTTCCGGGTCGCGCGCGTCATCCCCTTCTAAACAGCTTCTGGGCATGCCCAGAAGCTGTGGAGGGGTGACGCGCGCGACCCGGAAGTGACGTCGGGGCCGGCGCAGAGCATCGTGGGACCACAGAAGGCGGAAGAAGACGCCGAAGAGGACGCGCTGGCTTCAAGCTGCCCACATCTGAGATGGCAGCGCTGGACAAGACGTTTGCAAGGTAAGTATTTCGTCTTGCAGGTAAGTGCAACCCGGGACAGATCAGAGGCTAGCCATTGTGGAATGCACTAGCCCTGACTGTCCCGGGGGTATTGAAAAAAAAAAAAAAAAATCCAGGGTGGAACTCCGCTTTAACCACTTGCCGACCGCTCACATTGAGCCTACTGCAGCAAAGTGGCTCTCCTGGGTCCTACGTCACTGAATCCCGCCCCCTCTCGGTGTATTCAGACACAGCGGGAGTCACCGCCGATCACCACAGCTCTTCCCCCCCGATCATCGGCAACAGACCGAGGAAATCCGTCTGCTTGTGTAAACAAAGGGGGCGGATCTTCTCTGTGACAGGCAGGGACAGATTACAGGATTCAGCATAGCTCAACCTGCGCTCTGTGTCTGTGTCACACAATCCCCTCCCCCCACACACGTCACACAATCCCCTCCCCCCACACACGTCACACAATCCCCTCCCCCCACACACGTCACACAATCCCCTCCCCCCACACATGTCACACAATCCCCTCCCCCCACACATGTCACACAATCCCCTCCCCCCACACACGTCACACAATCCCCTCCCCCCACACACGTCACACAATCCCCTCCCCCAACACACGTCACACAATCCCCTCCCCCCACACACGTCACACAATCCCCTCCCCCCACACACGTCACACAATCCCCTCCCCCCACACACGTCACACAATCCCCTCCCCCCACACATGTCACACAATCCCCTCCCCCCACACATGTCACACAATCCCCTCCCCCCACACACGTCACACAATCCCCTCCCCCCACACACGTCACACAATCCCCTCCCCCCACACACGTCACACAATCCCCTCCCCCCACACACGTCACACAATCCCCTCCCCCCACACACGTCACACAGTCCCCTCCCCCCACACACGTCACACAATCCCCTCCCCCCACACACGTCACACAGTCCCCTCCCCCCACACACGTCACACAATCCCCTCCCCCCACACACGTCACACAGTCCCCTCCCCCCACACACGTCACACAATCCCCTCCCCCCACACACGTCACACAATCCCCTCCCCCAACACACCTCACACAATCCCCTCCCCCCACACACCTCACACAATCCCCTCCCCCCACACACGTCACACAATCCCCTCCCCCAACACACCTCAGTAAGCATGAGGCATACGTTTAACCCCCTTGATCACCAATAAAGTTAACCCCTTCCCTGCCAGTGTCATTAGTACAGTGACAGTGCATATGTATAGCACTGATTACTGTAGTGATGTCACTGGTAACCCCAAAAGTGTCAAAATGTCAGTCAGGGGTCCGATCTGTCCGCCGCAATGTCGCAGTCCTGCTAAAAAAATCGCAGATCGCCGCCATTACTAGTTAAAAAAAAAAAACAATAAAAATGACATAAATTTCCCGTAGTTAGTAGCTGCGATAAAATTTTGCGCAAACCAATCAAAATACGCTTATTGCGATTTTTTTTTTACCAAACATATGTAGCAGAATACAAATTGGCCTAAAATGTTAAAAAATTTTGTTTTTTACATTTTTTGGGGGGAATTTCATATAAAAAAATGTGAAAAATATATTTTTTCAAAATTGTTGCTCTTTTTTTGTTTTTAGCGCAAGGGGTTTAGGGGTTAAGGTTAGGGGTTAGTGGTTAGGGTTAGGGTTGGGTGAGGTTTGGGTTAGGGCTTGTCTAGGGCTAGGATTGGGGGTTAGGGGTTAGGGTTAGGGGTTAGTGGTTAGGGATAGGGTTGGGTGAGGTTTGGGTTAGGGCTTGTCTAGGGCTAGGATTGGGGGTTAGGGGTTAGGGTTAGGGTGAGGGTTAGATACTTAGTGTGACGGTATCCGGACACCACCGACTGGGTATCTCCGCCAGTAACCTGCTTCCTAAGTTCTGGAACACGGGATCCGTGATTCTGGCTATAGTTACCCCAATAACTCGACAGTACAAGTTTTTGAGTGAAACCAGAATGAGCTCTTTATTAAACCAACTCACAGAATTTTACATACACTTTGAGAATACAACATGATTTAATTATACAGATCCACCCACCACATCACACAATGGTTTCTATACGATCCCCAATGCACATTACTCTGTGTAATTAAATCCCCTAGCAGACAGACAGGTGGGCTCATTACCACACTTAACAATAGGTGAATGGAAAAACTGTCTCAGACCCTATTTTAGACAAAAGCACTTCAATGATTAGCAGACATGATGTCTCTCATAGTTCCTGGACACCCAAATTAGGAGCTGCACTTCCTGTGCCTGACAGTCTAAAGAAATAAGATAGATCTTCATATTTCCTGACAGATATTGTTAATGCATTTTATTGTCCCATTTGAAGTAGTCCAAACCATATTCTCAGTGTTCACTACCCTCTTGGTCACCCTGCATCCATAATAGACGCAGGGTGACTTAAACATAAGAGAGCCCCATAAGGCTGGGCATGGTGCCCCCCAACCTCTCTAAAGGAATTTGGGGTCCACAACCCCCAATGCCCAAAGTGACTCCTTTCACATTTAGGGTTAGGGTTAGATACATAGGGTTAGGGTTAGATACCTAGGGTTATCGTTAGGGTTAGAGGGTTAGGGCTAGGTTAGGGTTAGATATAGAGGGTTAGGGTTATATACATAGGACTAGGGTTCGGATTTGATACATAGTATTAGGGTTACAGTTAGATATGGGTTAGGGATAGAGGGTTAAGGTTAGGGTTAGGGATGGGGTTAGGAGTTAGGGGTTAGGGTTAGGCGTTTGGGTTAGGGGTTAGTGCTTAGGGTTAGGGGATTGGGGTTAGGGTTGGGTGAGGTTTGGGTTATGGTTAGGCTTAGGGTTACGGTGTTAGGGTTAGAGGGTGAAGGTTAGGGTTAGAGGGTTAAGGTTAGGGTTAGAGGGTGAAGGTTAGGGTTAGAGGGTTAAGGTTAGGGTTAGAGGGTTAAGGTTAGGTTTAGAGGGTTAGAGTTAGGGTTAGACGGATAGGGTTAGGGAGTTGGGGTTAGGGGGTTAGGGTTAGATAGGGTATGCTTTAAGATTGGATAGGGTTTTGGTTTAGAGTTAGGGTCTAGGGTTAGGGTTAAGGGTTAGAGTTAGAGGGTTAGGTGTTATGGTTAGGGTTAGGGTTATGACTTAGGGTTAGCGTTAGGGTCAGACCTAGGGCTAGGGTTAGAGTTAGGGTTAGAATTAGGGTTAGGGTTAGGGTTAGGCAGGGCCACTGATAGGGGGGGACCACCAGCCCTCTTGTAGGGGGCCCAAGTACACAGGGGGGCCCACACAGAGAGGGGGATTAGTGATGGACAACAAATACAGAAATCTTCCTCCAGCACCTGAATCTGATCTCTGTCCCTCTCCCTGCTATCAGCTTTTATCTGCTGAGAAAGACAGTTGTTCCTCATTAATCCCCCTCCCTGTGTGGGCCCCCCTCCCAGCACTTATCTCTGCTCAGGAGTTTATTTGTAACTTTGTTTCTCTCCCTCTGTCTCTCTGATCACTGATCTCCAACTGCCCAGCCTGTATATTTTTTTCATCTCATCTTCATTTTTATTTATTAACATGGGGTTTTTTTTTAGATTTAGCAGGAATTATGTGAGTTATGTTATATTTGTGTCTGCTAATAGTGATTTTGTTGTCATTTTAGCAAAATATATCTTTAATATTTTCTTGGGGGGACCCTGCCAGGTAGTCTGTATGGGGCCCGCGATTTCTAACAGCAGCCCTGGGCTTAGGGCTAGGGATAGGGTTATTTCTAGTGCTAGGGTTATGGTTAGGGGGTTAAGTTTAAGGTTAGAGGGTTAGGGTTAGAGGGTAAGGGTTAGGGCTAGGATTAGGGTTCAGGCTAGGGTTAGGGTTAGGGTTATTTTTATGGCTAGTCTTAGAGGGTTAGGGTTAAGGTTAGAGGGTTAGGGTTATGGTTAGAGGATTAGGGATTAGGGTTAGAAACCTACTGTTAGGGTTAGGGTTAGGGGTAGATACAGAGGGTTAGGGTTAGATGTATAGGGTTAGGGTTAGATATGAGATAGGGTTAGGGTGTTAGGGTTAGAGGGTTAGGGGGTAGGGTTTAGGGTTTGGATTAGAGTTAGAGGGTTAGGGTTCGGGGTTAAGGTTAGGGTTAGAGGGTTAGGGTTAGAAGGATAGGGTTAGGGGTAAGGTTAGGGTTAGAATTTAGGGTTAGGGGGGTTAGGGTTAGATAGGGTTTGTTTTAAGGTTGGATAGGGTTTGGGGTTAGAGTTAGAGTTAGGGTTTGGGTTAAAGGTTAGGGTTAAGGGTTAGGGTTATGGCTTAGGGTTAGGGTAAGGCCTAGAGCTAGGGTTAGAGTTAGGATTAGCATTAGGGTTAGGGCTATGGTTATGGCTAGGGTTACGTTTTTTTTAGTGCTAGGTTTAGAGGGTTAGGGTTAGAGGGTTAGGGTTAGAATTAGGGTTAGGGTTAGAGGGTTAGGGGTTAGGGTTATGGTTATGGTTAGAGGGTTACGGCTTGATACTTACGGTTAAGGTTAGGGTTAGAGCATTAGGATTATGGTTAGGGTAAGGGTAAAGGTTAGGGTTAGGATTAGAGGGTTAGAGTTAAGTTTAAAAGGTTAGGGTTAGGTTTAGGGCTAGGGGATAGGGTTAGGGTGAGATACTTAGGGTTAGGGTTAGGGTTAGGCTTTGGGTAAGGGTTAGGGGTTAGGGTTAGATATTTTGGGTTAGGCTTAGGGTTAGGGTAAGGATAAGGGTTAGGGATTAGGGTTAGGGTTAGATACTTAGGGTTAGGGTTAGAGTGTTAGGATTAGGGTTATGGTAAGGGTTAGGGTTAGAGGGTTAGGGTGTTACAGTTAGGGTTATGGTTAGAGTTAGAGGGCTAGGGTTAGAGGGTTAGGGTTATGGTTTAGGGTTAGAGTTAGTGTTAGGGTTGAGGTTAGGGTTAGTGGTTAGGGTTAGGGGTTAAGGTTAGGGGTTAGGATTATAGGGTTAAGGTTAGAGGGTTAGGGCTTAGGGTTAGGGTTAGATACTTACAGTTAGGGTTAGTGTTAGAGCATTAGATTTAGGGTTGGGGTAAGGTTATGGGTAAGGGTTAGGGCTAGGTGATAGGGTTAATGTGAGATACTTAGGGTAAGGCTTCGGCTAAGGGTTAGGGGTTAGGGTTAGATACTTAGGGTTGGGGTTAGGGTAAGGGTTAGGTGTTAGGGTTAGGGATAGGGTTAGATACTTAGGGTTAGGGTTAGAGTGTTAGGATTAGGGTTAGGGTAAGGGTTAGGGTTAGGATTAGAGGGTTAGGGTGTTGCAGTTAGGGTTATGGTTAGTGGGTTAGGGTTAGAGGGTTAGGGTTTAGGGTTAGGGTTAGAGTTAGTGTTAGGGTTAGGGTTGGGGTTAAGGTTATTGTTAGTGGTTATGGTTATGGGTTAAGGTTAGGGGTTAGGGGTTTGTGGTTAGGGTTAGGGTTGGGTGAGGTTTGGTTGAGGGTTAGGGCTTGTCTAGGGCTAGGATTGAGGTTTAGGGGTTAGAGTTAGGGTTAGATACTTAGGGTTAGGGTTAGATACATAGGGTTTGGTTTAGATACCTAGGGTTAGCGTTAGGGGGTTAAGGTTAGAGGGTTAGGTTAAGGTTAGGGCTAGGGTTAGATATAGAGGGTTAGGGTTAGATACATAGGGTTAGGGTTCGGATTTGATACATCGTGTTAGGGTTACAGTTAGATATGGGTTAGGGGGTTAGGGATAGAGGGTTAAGGTTAAGGATGTGGTTAGGGGTTAGGAGTTAGGGTTAGGGGTTAGGGTTAGGCGTTTGGGTTAGGGTTAGGGGTTAGTGCTTAGGGTTAGGGGTTAAGGTTAGGGGATTGGGGTTAGGGTTGAGTGAGGTTTGGGTTATAGTTAGGCTTAGAGTTATGGTGTTAGGATTAGGGTTAGAGGGTTAGGGTTAGAGGGTTATGGTTATAGGGTGAGGGTTAGGGTTAGAGGGTTAAGGTTAGGGTTATGGTTGGGGTTAGAGGGTTAGGATTAGAGTTAGGGTTAGGGTTAGAGGGATAGGGTTAGGGGTTAGGGGGTTAGGGTTAGGGAGTTAGGTTTAGGGGGTTAGGGTTAGATAGGGTATGTTTTAAGGTTGGATAGGGTTTGGGGTTAGAGTTAGGGTCTAGGGTTAAGGGTTAGGGTTAGAGGGTTAGGGGTTATGGTTAGGGTTATGGCTTAGGGTTAGCGTTAGGGTTAGGGTCAGACCTAGGGCTAGGGTTAGAGTTAGGGTTAGAATTAGGGTTAGGGTTATTTTTAGTGCTTAGGGTTAGAGGGTTAGGGTTAGAGGGTTAGGGTTAGAATTTAGGGTTAGGGAGTTAGGGTTAGGGGGGTTAGGGTTAGATAGAGTTTGTTTTAAGGTTTGATATGGTTTGGGGTTAGAGTTAGGGTTAGGGTTTAGGGTTTGGGTTAAAGGTTAGGGTTAAGGGTTAGTGTTAGGGTTAGGGTTATGGCTTAGGGTTAGCATTAGGGTTAAGGTCAGGCCTAGAGCTAAGGTTAGAGTTAGGATTAGCATTAGGGTTAGGGCTATGGTTACGGCTAGGGTTAGGGTTTTATTTAGTGCTAGGTTTAGAGGGTGAGGGTTAGGGTTACAGGGTTAGGGTTATAATTAGGGTTAGGGTTATTTTTAGGGCTAGGGTTAGGGTTAGAGGGTTAGGGGCTAGGGTTAGAGGGTTAGGGTTAAGGTGAGAGGGTTAGGGTTATGGTTAGAGGGTTAGGGCTTAGGGTTAGGGTTTGATACTTACGGTTAGGGTTAGAGCATTAGGATTAGGGTAAGGGTTAGGGTTAGGATTAGAGGGTTAGGGTTAGGGTTTAGGTTAGAGGGTTAGGTTTAGGGCTAGGGGATAGGGTTAGGGTTAGATACTTAGGGTTAGGGTTAGGCTTTGGGTAAGGGTTAGGGGTTAGGGTTAGATACTTAGGGTTATGGTTAGGTTTAGGGTTAGGGTAAGGATAAGGGTTAGGGATTAGGGTTAGGGATAGGGTTAGATACTTAGGGTTAGGGTTAGAGTGTTAGGATTAGAGTAAGGGTTAGGGTTAGGGTTAGAGGGTTAGGGTATTACAATTAGGGTTATGGTTAGAGTTAGAGGATTAGGGTTCTGGTTTAGGGTTAGTGTTAGAGTTAGGGTTGGGGTTAGGGTTAGTGGTTAGGGTTAGGGGTTAAGGTTAGGGTTTAGTGGTTAGGGTTAGGGTTGGGGGAGGTTTTGGTTAGGGCTTGTCTATGGCTTGCATTGGGGGTTAGGGGTTAGGGTTAGATACTTAGGGTTAGATACCTAGGGTTAGCGTTAGGGGGTTAGGGTTAGAGGGTTAGGTTAGGGATAGGGCTAGGGTCAGATATAGAGGGTTTGGGTTAGATACATAGGTTTCGGATTTGATACATAGTGTTAGGGTAACAGTTAGATATGGGTTAGGGGGTTAGGGATAAAGAGTTAAGGTTAGGATTAGGGATGGGGAAAGGGGCTAGCAGTTAGGGTTAGGGGTTAGGGTTAGGCATTTGGGTTAGGGTTAGGGGTTAGTGCTTAGAGTTAGGGAATTGGGGTTAGGGTTGGGTGAGGTTTGGGTTATGGTTAGGCTTAGGGTTACGGTGTTAGGATAAAGGTTAGGGTTAGAGGGTTTTGGTTAGAGGGTGTGGGTTAGGGTTAGAGAGTTAAGGTTAGGGTTATGGTTAGGGTTAGAGGGTTAGGGTTAGGGTTAGGGTTAGAGGGATAGCGTTAGGGGTTAGGGTTAGAGGGTTAGAGTAAGGGAGTTAGGGTTAGATAGGGTATGTTTTAAGGTTGGATAGGGTTTGGGGTTAGAGTTAGGGTCTTGGGTTAGGGTTAAAGGTTAGGGTTAGAGGGTTAGGTGTTATGGTTAGGGTTATGGGTTAGCGGTAGGGTTAGGGTCAGACCTAGGGCTAGGGTTAGAGTTAGGGTTAGGGCTAGGGTTAGGGTTAGGGTAGGGTTAGGGTTATTTTAGTCCTTAGGGTTAGAGGGTTAGAGGGTTAGGGTTAGAATTTAGGGTTAGGGAGTTAGGGTTAGAGTTAGGGGGGTTAGGGTTAGAAAGGGTTTGTTTTAAGGTTGGATAGGGGTTGGGGTCAGAGTCAGGGTTCAGGGTTTGGGTTAAAGGTTAGGGTTAAGGGTTAGTGTTAGGGTTATGGCTTAGGGTTAGCGTTAGGGTTAGGGTCAGGCCTAGAGCTAGGGTTAGAGTTAGGATTAGCATTATGGTTAGGGCTATGGTTATGGCTAGGGTTAGGGTTTTTTTAGTGCTAGATTTAGAGGGTTAGGATTAGGGTTACAGGGTTAGGGTTAGGGTTAGAATTAGGGTTAGGGTTATTTCTAGGGCTAGGGTTAGAGGGTTAGGGTTAGGGGGTTAGCGTTAGAGGGTTAGGGTTAAGGTGAGAGGTTTAGGGTTATGGTTAGAGGGTTAGGGCTTAGAGTTAGGGTTAGATACTTACGGTTAGGGTTAGTGTTAGAGCATTAGGGTTAGGGTAAGGGTAACGTCAAGGGTTAGGGTTAGAGGGTTAGGGTTAGAGGGTTAGCTCTAGGGGATAGGGTTAGGGTGAGATACTTAGGGTTAGGTTTAGGGTAAGGGTTAGGGGTTAGGGTTAGTGTTAGATACTTATGGTTAGGGTTAGGCTTAGGGTAAGGGTTAGGGTTAGGGATAGGGTTAGATACTTAGGGTTAGGGTTAGAGTTTTAGGGTTTGGGTAAGGGTTAGGGTTAGAGGCTTAGGGTTAGAGGGTTAGGGTTATGGTTTAGGGTTAGGGTTAGAGTTAGTTTTAGGGATAGGGTTAAGGTTAGGGTTAGTGGTTAGGGGTTAAGGTTAGGGGTTAATGGTTAGGGTTAGGGTTGGGTGAGGTTTGGGTTAGGGTTAGGGCTTGTCTAGGGCTAGGATTGGGGGTTAGGGGTTAGATACTTAGGGTTAGGGTTAGTTACATAGGGTTAGGGTTAGATACATAGGGTTAGGTTTAGATACCTAGGGTTAGCGTTAGGGGGTTAGGGTTAGAGGGTTAGGTTAGGTTTAGGGCTAGGGTTAGATATAGAGGGTTAGGGTTAGATACATAGGGTTAGGGTTCGGATTTGATACATAGTGTTAGGGTTAAGGTTAGGGGTTAGGGTTAGGAAGTTAGGGTTAGGGGGTTAGGGTTAGATAGGGTACGTTTTAAGGTTGGATAGGGTTTGGGGTTAGAGTTAGGGTCTAGGGTTAAGGGTTAGGTTTAGAGGGTTAGGGGTTATGGTTAGGGTTATGGCTTAGGGTTAGCATCAGGGTTAGGGTCAGACCTAGGGCTAGGGTTAGAGTTATGGTTAGATTTAGGGCTAGGGTTAGGGTTATTTTTAGTGCTTAGGGTTAGAGGGTTAGGGTTAGAGGGTTAGGGGTAGGGTTAGGGTTAGAATTTAGGGTTAGGGGGTTAGGGTTAGATAGGGGTTGTTTTAAGGTTGGATAGGGTTTGGGGTTAGAGTTAGGGTTAGGGTTTGGGTTAAAGGTTAGGGTTATGGCTTAGGGTTAGCATTAGGGTTAAGGTCAGTCCTAGAGCTAGGGTTAGAGTTAGGATTAGCATAAGGGTTAGGGCTATGGTTACGGCTAGGGTTAGGGTTTTTTTTAGTGCTAGGTTTAGAGGGTTAGTATTAGGGTTACAGGGATAAGGTTAGGGTTAGGGTTATTTTTCGTGCTTAGGGTTAGAGGGTTAGGGGTAGGGTTAGAATTTAGGGTTAGGGAGTTAGGGTTAGATACTTAGGGTTAGGCTTAGGCTTAGGGTTAGGGCTAGGGGATAGGGTTAGGGTGAGATACTTAGGGTTTGGTTTAGGGTAAGGGTTAGGGGTTAGGGTTAGGGTTAGATACTTAGGGTTAGGGTTAGGCTTAGGGTTAGGGCTAGGGGATAGGGTTAGGGTGAGATGCTTAGGGTTAGGCTTAGGGTAAGGGTTAGGTTTAGGGATAGGGTTAGATACTTAGGGTTAGAGTTTTAGGATTAGGGTAAGGGTTAGGGTTAGAGGGTTAGGGTTATGGTTGCAGTTAGTGTTAGGGTTGGGGTTAAGGTTAGGGTTAGTGGTTAGGGGTTAATGGTTAGGTTTAGGGTTGGGTGAGGTTTGGGTTAGGGTTAGGGCTTGTCTATGGCTAGGATTGGGGGTTAGGGGTTAGGGTTAGATACTTAGGGTTAGGGTTAGTTACATAGGGTTAGGGTTAGATACATAGCGTTAGGTTTAGCTACCTAGGGTTAGCGTTAGGGGGTTAGGGTTAGAGGTTTAGGTTAGGGCTTGGGTTAGATTTAGAGGGTTAGGGTTAGATACATAGGGTTAGGGTTTAGATTTGATACATAGTTTTAGGGTTACAGTTAGATATGTGTTAGGGGGTTAGGGATAGAGGTTAAGGTTAGGGTTAGGGATGGGGTTAGGAGTTCGGGTTAGGGGGTTAGGGTTAGAGGGTTAGGGTTAGATAGGGTACGTTTTAAGGTTGGATAGGGTTTGGGGTTAGAGTTAGGGTCTAGGGTTAGGGTTAGGTTTAGAGGGCTAGGGGTTATGGTTAGGGTTAGGGTTATGGCTTAGGGTTAGGGTCAGACCTAGGGCTAGGGTTAGAGTTAGGGTTAGAATTAGGGTTAGGGCTAGGGTTAGGGTTAATTTTAGTGCTTAGGGTTAGAGGATTAGGGTTAGAGGGTTAGGGGTAGGGTTAGGGTTAGAATTTAGGGTTAGGGAGTTAGGGTTAGATAGGGTTTGTTTTAAGGTTGGATAGGGTTTGGGGTTAGGGTTAGGGTTTGGGTTAAAGGTTAGGGTTAAGGGTTAGGGTTATGGCTTAGGGTTAGCATTACGGTTAGGGTCAGGCCTAGAGCTAGGGTTAGAGTTAGGATTATCATTAGGGTTAGGGCTATGGTTACGGCTAGGGTTAGGGTTTTTTTAGTGCTAGGTTTAGAGGGTTAGGATTAGGGTTACAGGGTTAAGGTTAGGATTAGGGTTATTTTTAGGGCTAGGGTTAGGGTTAGAGGGTTAGGGTTAGGGGGTTAGGGTAAGAGGGTTAGGGTTAAGGTGAGAGGGTTAAGGTTATGGTTAGAGGGTTAGGGTTAGATTCTTATGGTTAGGGTTAGTGTTAGAGCATTAAGATTAGGGTAAGGGTAACGGTAAGGGTTAGAGGGTTAGGGTTAGGGCTAGGGGATAGGGTTAGGGTGAGATACTTAGAGTTAGGGTTAGGGTTAGGGTTAGATACTTAGGGTTAGGGTTAGGCTTAGGGTTACGGTAAGGGATAGGGTTAGATACTTAGGGTTAGGGTTTGAGTTTTAGGATTAGGGTTAGGGTTAGGGTTAGGGTAAGGGTTAGGGTTAGAGGGTTAGGGTGTTACAGTTAGTGTTATGGTTAGGGTTAGAGGGTTAGGGTTAGAGGGTTAGGGTTAGAGGGTTAGGGGTAGGGTTAGGGTTAGAATTTAGGGTTAGGGGGTTAGGGTTAGATAGGGGTTGTTTTAAGGTTGGATAGGGTTTGGGGTTAGAGTTAGGGTTTAGGGTTTGGGTTAAAGGTTAGGGTTAAGGGTTAGGGTTATGGCTTAGGGTTAGCATTAGGGTTAAGGTCAGGCCTAGAGCTAGGGTTAGAGTTAGGATTAGCATAAGGGTTAGGGCTATGGTTACGGCTAGGGTTAGGGTTTTTTTTAGTGCTAGGTTTAGAGGGTTAGTATTAGGGTTACAGGGATAGGGTTAGGGTTATTTTTCGTGCTTAGGGTTAGAGGGTTAGGGGTAGGGTTAGAATTTAGGGTTAGGGAGTTAGGGTTAGATACTTAGGGTTAGGGTTAGGCTTAGGCTTAGGGTTAGGGCTAGGGGATAGGGTTAGGGTGAGATACTTAGGGTTTGGTTTAGGGTAAGGTTTAGGGGTTAGGGTTAGGGTTAGATACTTAGGGTTAGGGTTAGGCTTAGGGTTAGGGCTAGGGGATAGGGTTAGGGTGAGATGCTTAGGGTTAGGCTTAGGGTAAGGGTTAGGTTTAGGGATAGGGTTAGATACTTAGGGTTAGAGTTTTAGGATTAGGGTAAGGGTTAGGGTTAGAGGGTTAGGGTGTTACAGTTAGTGTTATGGTTAGAGTTAGAGGGTTAGGGTTAGAGGGTTATGGTTTAGGGTTAGGGTTGCAGTTAGTGTTAGGGTTGGGGTTAAGGTTAGGGTTAGTGGTTAGGGGTTAATGGTTAGGTTTAGGGTTGGGTGAGGTTTGGGTTAGGGTTAGGGCTTGTCTATGGCTAGGATTGGGGGTTAGGGTTAGATACTTAGGGTTAGGGTTAGTTACATAGGGTTAGGGTTAGATACATAGCGTTAGGTTTAGCTACCTAGGGTTAGCGTTAGGGGGTTAGGGTTAGAGGGTTAGGGTTATGGCTTAGGGTTAGGGTCAGACCTAGGGCTAGGGTTAGAGTTAGGGTTAGAATTAGGGTTAGGGCTAGGGTTAGGGTTAATTTTAGTGCTTAGGGTTAGAGGATTAGGGTTAGAGGGTTAGGGGTAGGGTTAGGGTTAGAATTTAGGGTTAGGGAGTTAGGGTTAGATAGGGTTTGTTTTAAGGTTGGATAGGGTTTGGGGTTAGGGTTAGGGTTTGGGTTAAAGGTTAGGGTTAAGGGTTAGGGTTATGGCTTAGGGTTAGCATTACGGTTAGGGTCAGGCCTAGAGCTAGGGTTAGAGTTAGGATTATTATTAGGGTTAGGGCTATGGTTACGGCTAGGGTTAGGGTTTTTTTAGTGCTAGGTTTAGAGGGTTAGGATTAGGGTTACAGGGTTAAGGTTAGGATTAGGGTTATTTTTAGGGCTAGGGTTAGGGTTAGAGGGTTAGGGTTAGGGGGTTAGGGTAAGAGGGTTAGGGTTAAGGTGAGAGGGTTAAGGTTATGGTTAGAGGGTTAGGGTTAGATTCTTATGGTTAGGGTTAGTGTTAGAGCATTAAGATTAGGGTAAGGGTAACGGTAAGGGTTAGAGGGTTAGGGTTAGGGCTAGGGGATAGGGTTAGGGTGAGATACTTAGAGTTAGGGTTAGGGTTAGATACTTAGGGTTAGGGTTAGGCTTAGGGTTACGGTAAGGGATAGGGTTAGATACTTAGGGTTAGGGTTTGAGTTTTAGGATTAGGGTTAGGGTTAGGGTTAGGGTAAGGGTTAGGGTTAGAGGGTTAGGGTGTTACAGTTAGTGTTATGGTTAGGGTTAGAGGGTTAGGGTTAGAGGGTTAGGGTTAGAGGGTTAGGGGTAGGGTTAGGGTTAGAATTTAGGGTTAGGGGGTTAGTGTTAGATAGGGGTTGTTTTAAGGTTGGATAGGGTTTGGGGTTAGAGTTAGGGTTTAGGGTTTGGGTTAAAGGTTAGGGTTAAGGGTTAGGGTTATGGCTTAGGGTTAGCATTAGGGTTAAGGTCAGGCCTAGAGCTAGGGTTAGAGTTAGGATTAGCATAAGGGTTAGGGCTATGGTTACGGCTAGGGTTAGGGTTTTTTTTAGTGCTAGGTTTAGAGGGTTAGTATTAGGGTTACAGGGATAGGGTTAGGGTTAGGGTTATTTTTCGTGCTTAGGGTTAGAGGGTTAGGGGTAGGGTTAGAATTTAGGGTTAGGGAGTTAGGGTTAGATACTTAGGGTTAGGGTTAGGCTTAGGCTTAGGGTTAGGGCTAGGGGATAGGGTTAGGGTGAGATACTTAGGGTTTGGTTTAGGGTAAGGTTTAGGGGTTAGGGTTAGATACTTAGGGTTAGGGTTAGGCTTAGGGTTAGGGCTAGGGGATAGGGTTAGGGTGAGATGCTTAGGGTTAGGCTTAGGGTAAGGGTTAGGTTTAGGGATAGGGTTAGATACTTAGGGTTAGAGTTTTAGGATTAGGGTAAGGGTTAGGGTTAGAGGGTTAGGGTGTTACAGTTAGTGTTATGGTTAGAGTTAGAGGGTTAGGGTTAGAGGGTTATGGTTTAGGGTTAGGGTTGCAGTTAGTGTTAGGGTTGGGGTTAAGGTTAGGGTTAGTGGTTAGGGGTTAATGGTTAGGTTTAGGGTTGGGTGAGGTTTGGGTTAGGGTTAGGGCTTGTCTATGGCTAGGATTGGGGGTTAGGGTTAGATACTTAGGGTTAGGGTTAGTTACATAGGGTTAGGGTTAGATACATAGCGTTAGGTTTAGCTACCTAGGGTTAGCGTTAGGGGGTTAGGGTTAGAGGGTTAGGTTAGGGCTTGGGTTAGATTTAGAGGGTTAGGTTTAGATACATAGGGTTAGGGTTTAGATTTGATACATAGTTTTAGGGTTACAGTTAGATATGTGTTAGGGGGTTAGGGATAGAGGTTAAGGTTAGGGTTAGGGATGGGGTTAGGAGTTAGGGTTGGGGGTTAGGGTTAGAGGGTTAGGGTTAGATAGGGTACGTTTTAAGGTTGGATAGAGTTTGGGGTTAGAGTTAGGGTCTAGGGTTAGGGTTAGGTTTAGAGGGCTAGGGGTTATGGTTAGGGTTAGGGTTATGGCTTAGGGTTAGGGTCAGACCTAGGGCTTGGGTTAGAGTTAGGGTTAGAATTAGGGTTAGGGCTAGGGTTAGGGTTAATTTTAGTGCTTAGGGTTAGAGGATTAGGGTTAGAGGGTTAGGGTTAGAATTTAGGGTTAGGGAGTTAGGGTTAGATAGGGTTTGTTTTAAGGTTGGATAGGGTTTGGGGTTAGGGTTAGGGTTTGGGTTAAAGGTTAGGGTTAAGGGTTAGGGTTATGGCTTAGGGTTAGCATTACGGTTAGGGTCAGGCCTAGAGCTAGGGTTAGAGTTAGGATTATCATTAGGGTTAGGGCTATGGTTACGGCTAGGGTTAGGGTTTTTTTAGTGCTAGGTTTAGAGGGTTAGGATTAGGGTTACAGGGTTAAGGTTAGGATTAGGGTTATTTTTAGGGCTAGGGTTAGGGTTAGAGGGTTAGGGTTAGGGGGTTAGGGTAAGAGGGTTAGGGTTAAGGTGAGAGGGTTAAGGTTATGGTTAGAGGGTTAGGGTTAGATTCTTATGATTAGGGTTAGTGTTAGAGCATTAGGATTAGGGTAAGGGTAACGGTAAGGGTTAGAGGGTTAGGGCTAGGGGATAGGGTTAGGGTGAGATACTTAGAGTTAGGGTTAGGGTTAGGGTTAGATACTTAGGGTTAGGGTTAGGCTTAGGGTTACGGTAAGGGATAGGGTTAGATACTTAGGGTTAGGGTTTGAGTTTTAGGATTAGGGTTAGGGTAAGGGTTAGGGTTAGAGGGTTAGGGTGTTACAGTTAGTGTTATGGTTAGAGTTAGAGGGTTAGGGTTAGAAGGTTATGGTTATGGTTTAGGGTTAGAGTTAGGGTTAGGGTTGGGGTTAAGGTTAGGGTTAGTGGTTAGGGTTAGGGGTTAAGGTTAGGGGTTAGTGGTTAGGGTTAGGGTTGGGTGAGGTTTGGGTTAGGGTTAGTGCTTGTCTAGGGCTAGGATTGGGAGTTAGGGGTTAGGGTTAGATACTTAGGGTTAGGGTTAGATACATAGGGTTAGGGTTAGATACATAGGGTTAGGGTTTGGATTTGATACATAGTTTTAGGGTTACAGTTAGATATGGGTCAGGGGGTTAGGGATAGAGGGTTAAGGTTAGGGATGGGGTTAGGGGTTAGGAGTTAGGGGTTAGGGTTAGGGTTAGGTTTAGGGGTTAGTGCTTAGGGTTAGGGGATTGGTTTTAAGGTTGGGTGAGGTTTGGGTTAGGGTTAGGGTTACGTTGTTAGGATTAGGGTTAGCGTTAGAGGGTTAGAGGGTGAGGGTTAGGGTTAGAGAGTTAAGGTTATGGTTAGGGTTAGAGGGATAGGGTTAGAGTTAGGGTTAGGGTTAGAGGGATAGGGTTAGGGAGTTAGGGTTAGGGGGTTAGGGTTAGATAGGGTTAGGGTTAGATAAGGTATGTTTTAAGGTTGGATAGGGTTTGGTGATAGAGTTAGAGTCTAGGGTTAGGGTTAAGGGTTAGGGTTAGAGGGTTAGGGGTTATGGTTAGGGTTATGGCTTAGGGTTAGCTTTAGGGTTAGGGTCAGACCTAGGGCTAGGGTTAGAGTTAGGGTTAGAATTAGGGCTAGGGTTAGGGCTAGGGTTAAGGCTATTTTTAGTGCTTAGGGTTAGAGGGTTAGGGTTAGAGGGTTAGGGGTAGGGTTAGGGTTAGAATTTTGGGTTAGGGTGTTAGAGTTAGGGTTAGGGGGTTAGGGTTAGATAGGGTTTGTTTTAAGGTTGGATAGGGTTTGGGGTTAGAGTTAGGGTTAGGGTTTATGGTTTGGGTTAAAGGTTAGGGTTAGTGTTATGGCTTAGGGTTAGGGTTAGTGTTAGGGTTATGGCTTAGGGTTAGCATTAGGGTTAGGGTCAGGCCTAGAGCTAGGGTTAGAGTTAGGATTAGCATTAGAGTTAGGGCTATGGTTACGGCTAGGATTAGGGTTTTTTTTAGTGCTAGGTTTAGAGAGTTAGGTTTAGAGGGTTAGGGTTAGAATTAGGGTTAGGGTTATTTTTAGGGCTAGGGTTAGGATTAGAGGGTTAGGGTTAGGGAGTTAGGGTTAGAGGGTTAGGGTTAAGGTGAGAGGGTTAGGGTTAAGGTGAGAGGGTTAGGGCTTAGGGTTAAGGTTAGATACTTACGGTTAGGGTTAGTGTTAGAGCATTAAGATTAGGGTTAGGGTAAGGGTTAGAGGGTTAGGGTTAGGCTTAGGGTAAGGGTTAGGGGTTAGGGTTAGATACTTAGGGTTATGCTTAGGGTTATTGTAAGGGTTATGGGTTAGGTTTAGAGTTAGAGTGTTAGGATTAAGGTAAGGGTTAGGGTTAGAGGGTTACGGTTTAGGATTAGGGTTAGAGTTAGGGTTAGAGTTAGTGTTAGGGTTGGGGTTAAGGTTAGGGTTAGGGGTTAATCTTAGGGGTTAGTGGTTAGAGTTAGATACTTAGGGTTAGGGTTAGAATCTTAGGGTTAGGGTTAGGCTTAGGGTTGGGGTAAGGGATAGAGTTAGATACTTAGGGTTAGGGTTAGAGTTTTAGGATTAGGGTTAGGGTGTTACAGTTAGTGTTATGGTTAGAGTTAGAGGGTTAGGGGTAGGGTTAGTGTTAGGGTTGGGGTTAAAGTTAGGGTTAGTGGTTAGGGTTAGGGGTTAAGGTTAGGGGTTAATGGTTAGGGTTAGGGTTGGGTGAGGTTTGGGTTAGGGTTAGGGCTTGTCTAGGGCTAGGATTGGGGGTTAGGGGTTAGGGTTAGATACTTAGGGTTAGTATTAGTTACATAGGATTAGGGTTAGATACATAGGGTTAGGTTTAGATACCTAGGGTTAGCATTAGGGGGTTAAGGTTAGAGGGTTAGGTTAGGGTTAGGGCTAGGGCTAGATATAGAGGGTTAGGGTTAGATACATAGGGTAAGGGTTTGGATTTGATACATAGTGTTAGGGTTACAGTTAGATATGGGTTAGGGGGTTAGGGATAGAGGGTTAAGGTTAGGGATGGAGTTAGGGGTTAGGAGTTAGGGTTAGGGAGTTAGGGTTAGGGTTTGGGGGTTAGGGTTAGATAGGGTACGTTTTAAGGTTGGATAGGGTTTGGGGTTAGAATTAGGGTCTAGGGTTAGGTTTAGAGGGTTAGGGGTTATGGTTAGGGTTAGGGTTATGGATTAGGGTTAGCAATAGGGTTAGGGTCAGACCTAGGGCTAGGGTTAGAGTTAGGGTTAGAATTAGGGTTAGGGCTAGGGTTAGGGTTATTTTTAGTGCTTAGGGTTAGAAGGTTAGGGTGAGAGGGTTAGGGGTAGGGTTAGGGTTTGAATTTAGGGTTAGGGGGTTAGGGTTAGGGGGTTAGGGTTAGATAGGGTTTGTTTTAAGGTTGGATAGGGTTTGGGGTTAGAGTTAGGGTTAGGGTTTAGGGTTTGGGTTAAAGTTTAGGGTTAAGGGTTAGGGTTAGGGTTATGGCTTAGGGTTAGCATTAGGGTTAAGGTCAGGCCTAGAGCTAAGGTTAGAGTTTGGATTAGCATTAGGGTTAGGGCTATGGTTACGGCTAGGGTTAGGGTTTTTTTAGTGCTAGGTTTAGAGGGTTAGGATTAGGGTTAGGGTTTGGGTTAGGGTTATTTTTAGTGCTTAGGGTTAGAGGGTTAGGGGTAGGGTTAGGGGTAGAATTTAGGGTTAGGGAGTTAGGGTTAGGGTTAGATACTTAGGGTTATGGTTAGGGTTAGGGCTAGGGGATAGGGTTAGGGTGAGATACTTAGGGTTAGGGTTAGGTTTAGGGTAAGGGTTAGGGGTTACGGTTAGGGTTAGATACTTAGGGTTAGGCTTAGGGTTAGATACTTAGGGTTAGAGTTTTAGGATTAGGGTAAGGGTTAGGGTTAGAGGGTTAGGGTGTTACAGTTAGTGCTATGGTTAGAGTTAGAGGGTTAGGGTTAGAGTTGAGGTTAAGGTTAGGGTTAGTGTTTAGGGTTAGGGGTTAAGGTTAGGGGTTAATGGTTAGGGTTAGGGTTGGTGAGGTTTGGGTTAGGGTTAGGGCTTGTCTAGGGCTAGGATTGGGGGTTAGGGGTTAGGGTTAGATACTTAGGGTTAAGGTTAGTTACATAGGGTTAGGGTTAGATACATAGGGTTCGGTTTAGATACCTAGGGTTAGCGTTAGGGGTTGGGGCTTGGTTTAGATATAGAGGGTTAGGGTTAGATACATAGGGTTAGGGTTCGGTTTTGATACATAGTGTTAGGGTTACAGTTAGATATGGGTTAGGGGGTTAGGGATAGAGGGTTAAGGTTAGGGTTAGGGATGGGTTAGGAGTTAGGGTTAGGGGTTAGGGATGGGTTAGGGGTTAGGAGTTAGGGTTAGGAGGTTAGGGTTAGATAGGGTACGTTTTAAGGTTGGATAGGGTTTGGTGTTAGATTTAGGGTCTAGGGTTAGGGTTAAGGGTTAGATTTAGAGGGTTAGGGGTTATGGTTAGGGTTATGGCTTAGGGTTAGCATTAGGGTTAGGGTCAGACCTATTGTTAGAGTTAGGGTTAGAATTAGGGTTAGGGCTAGGGCTAGGGTTAGGGTTATTTTTACTGCTTAGAGTTAGAGGGTTAGGGTTAGAGGGTTAGGGGTAGGGTTAGAATTTAGGGTTAGGGGGGTTAGGGTTAGATAGGGTTTGTTTTAAGGTTGGATAGGGTTTGGGGTTAGAGTTAAGGTTAGGGTTACGGTTTAGGGTTATGGCTTAGGGTTAGCATTAGGTTAAGGTCACGCCTAGAGCTAGGGTTAGAGTTAGGATTAGCATTAGGGTTAGGGCTATGGTTACGGCTAGGGTTAGGGTTTTGTTAGTGCTAGGTTTAGAGGGTTAGGATTAGGGTTACAGGGTTAGGGTTAGAATTAGGGTTAGGGTTATTTTTAGGGTTAGGGTTAGAGGGTTAGGGTTAGGGGGTTAGGGTAAGAGGGTTAGGGTTAAGGTGAGAGGGTTAGGGTTATGGTTAGAAGGTTAGGGCTTAGGGTTAGGTTCTTACTGTTAGGGTTAGTGTTAGAGCATTAGGATTAGGGTAACAGTAAGGGTTAGAGGGTTAGGGTTAGAGGGTTAGGGTTAGGGCTAGGGGATAGGGTTAGGGTGAGATACTTAGGGTTAGGCTTAGGGTAAGGGTTAGGGGTTAGGGTTAGGGTAAGGGTTAGGGATAGGGTTAGATACTTAGGGTTAGGGTTAGAGTTTTAGGATTAGGGTAAGGGTTAGGGTTAGAGGGTTAGGGTGTTACAGTTAGTGTTATAGTTAGGGGGCTAGGGTTAGAGGGTTAGGGTTATGGTTTAGGGTTAGAGTTAGTGTTAGGGTTGGGGTTAAGTTTAGGGTTAGTGGTTAGGGTTAGGGGTTAAGGTTAGGGGTTAATGGTTAGGGTTAGGGTTGGGTGAGGTTTGGGTTAGGGTTAGGGCTTGTCTAGGGCTAGGATTGGGGGTTAGGGGTTAGGGTTAGATACTTAGGGTTAGGGTTAGTTACATCGGGTTAGGGTTAGATACATAGGGTTAGGTTTAGATACCTAGGGTTAGCGTTAGGGGGTTAAGGTTAGAGGGTTAGGTTAGGGTTTGGGCTAGGGTTAGATATAGAGGGTTAGGGTTAGATACATAGGGTAAGGGTTTGGATTTGATACATAGTGTTTGGGTTACAGTTAGATATGGGTTAGGGGGTTAGGGATAGAGGGTTAAGGTTAGGGTTAGGGCTAGGGTTAGATATAGAGGGTTAGGGTTAGATACATAGGGTAAGGGTTTGGATTTGATACATAGTGTTTGGGTTACAGTTAGATATGGGTTAGGGGGTTAGGGATAGAGGGTTAAGGTTAGGGTTAGGGATGACGTTAGGGGTTAGGAGTTAGGGTTAGGGTTTGGGGGTTAGGGTTAGATAGGGTATGTTTTAAGGTTGGATAGGGTTTGGGGTTAGAGTTAGGGTCTAGGGTTAGGTTTAGAGGGTTAGGGGTTAGGGTTATGGCTTAGGGTTAGCAATATTGTTAGGGTCAGAACTAGGGCTAGGGTTAGAGTTAGGGTTAGAATTAGGGTTAGGGCTAGGGTTAGGGTTATTTTTAGTGCTTAGGGTTAGAGGGTTAGGGTTTGAATTTAGGGTTAGAGGGTTAGGGTTAGGGGGTTAGGGTTAGATAGGGTTTTTTTAAGGTTGGATAGGGTTTGGGGTTAGAGTTAGGGTTAGGGTTTAGGGTTTGGGTTAAAGGTTAGGGTTAAGGGTTAGGGTTATGGCTTACGGTTAGCATTAGGGTTAGAGTCAGGCCTAGAGCTAGGGTTAGAGTTAGGATTAGCATTAGGGTTAGGGCTATGGTTACGGCTAGGGTTAGGGTTTTTTTAGTGCTAGGTTTAGAGGGTTAGGATTAGGGTTACAGGGTTAGGGTTAGAGGGTTAGGGGTAGGGTTAGGGTTAGAATTTAGGGTTAGGGAGTTAGGGTTAGGGGGGTTAGAATTAGATAGAGTTTGTTTTAAGGTTTGATAGGGTTTGGGGTTAGAGTTAGGGTTTAGGGTTTGGGTTAAAGGTTAGGGTTAAGGGTTAGTGTTAGGGTTAGGGTTATGGCTTAGGGTTAGCATTAGGGTTAGGGTCAGGCCTAGAGCTAGGGTTAGAGTTAGGATTAGCATTAGGGTTAGGGCTATGGTTATGGCTAGGGTTAGGGTTTTTTTAGTGCTAGGTTTAGATGGTTAGGATTAGGGTTACAGGGTTAGGGTTAGAATTAGGGTTAGGGTTTGGGTTAGGGTTATTTTTAGTGCTTAGGGTTAGAGGGTTAGGGGTAGAATTTAGGGTTAGGGAGTTAGGGTTATGGTTAGGCTTAGGGTTAGGGTTAGGGGATAGGGTTAGGGTTAGATACTTCGGGTTAGGGTTAGGCTTAGGGTTAGGGTTAGGGCTAGGGGATAGGGTTGGGTGAGATACTTAGGGTTAGGTTTAGGGTAAGGGTTAGGGTTAGATACTTAGGGTTAGGCTTAGGGCTATGGTTAGACACTTAGGGTTAGGGTTAGAGTTTTAGGATTAGGATTAGGGTAAGGGTTAGGGTTAGAGGGTTAGGGTGTTACAGTTAGTGCTATGGTTAGAGTTAGAGGGTTAGGGTTGAGGTTAAGGTTAGGGTTAATGGTTAGGGTTAGGGGTTAAGGTTAGGGGTTAATGGTTAGGGTTAGGGTTGGGTGAGGTTTGGGTTAGGGCTTGTCTAGGGCTAGGATTGGGGGTTTGGGGTTAGGGTTAGATACTTAGGGTTAGGGTTAGTTACATAGGGTTAGGGTTAGATACATAGGGTTAGGTTTAGATACCTAGGGTTAGCGTTAGGGGGTTAGGGTTAGAGGGTTAGGTTAGGGTTAGGGCTTGGGTTAGATATAGAGGGTTAGGGTTAGATACATAGGGTTAGGGTTCGGTTTTGATACATAGTTTTAGGGTTACAGTTAGAGTTAGGGTTAGGGAGTTAGGGTTAGGGTTAGATAGGGTACGTTTTAAGGTTGGATAGGGTTTGGGGTTAGAGTTAGGGCCTAGGGTTAGGGTTAAGGGTTAGGTTTAGAGGGTTAGGGGTTATGGTTAGGGTTATGGCTTAGGGTTAGCATTAGGGTAAGGGTCAGACCTATTGTTAGAGTTAGGGTTAGAATTAGGGTTAGGGCTAGGGTTAGGGTTATTTTTACTGCTTAGGGTTAGAGGGTTAGGGTTAGAGGGTTAGGGGTAGAATTTAGGATTAGGGGGGTTAGGGTTAGATAGGGTTTGTTTTAAGGTTGGATAGGGTTTGGGGTTAGAGTTAGGGTTAGGGTTAAGGGTTAGGGTTAGCATTAGGTTTAGGGTCAGGCCTAGAGCTAGGGTTAGAGTTAGGATTAGCATTAGGGTTAGGGCTATGGTTATGGCTAGGGTTAATGTTTTTTTAGTGCTAGGTTTAGAGGTTTAGGATTAGGGTTACAGGGTTAGGGTTAGAATTAGGGTTAGGGTTATTTTTAGGGTTAGGGTTAGAGGGTTAGGGTTAGGGGGTTAGGGTAAGAGGGTTAGGGTTAAGGTGAGAGGGTTAGGGTTATGGTTAGAAGGTTAGGACTTAGGGTTAGGTTCTTACTGTTAGGGTTAGTGTTAGAGCATTAGGATTAGGGTAAGGGTAAGGGTTAGAGGGTTAGGGTTAGGGGGTTAGGGTTAGGGCTAGGGGATAGGGTTAGGGTGAGATACTTAGGGTTAGGGTTAGGCTTAGGGTAAGGGTAAGGGATAGGGTTAGATACTTAGGGTTAGGGTTAGAGTTTTAGGATTAGGGTAAGGGTTAGGGGGTTAGGGTGTTACAGTTAGGGTTATGGTTAGAGTTATGGCACTTTTCCACTGCAAGTACCGGCTAGTACCGGCTCGGCTCTACTCGGCCCTGCTTGGCCCGGTTTGCTTTTCCACTGCCGGTACCGCATGGTATAGTGTCGGAAAGGTTCGGTACGGTACGGTATAGGTTTGCTTTTCCACTAAAGTAGTACTAAAGTTAAGTGGGTGGGATAACAACGGGGTGGGTGTGATTCTCTGACCAATCAGTGGCTAGTAGTGACTGCATGCAAAGGATTATTGTGGGATATGGTACCAGTTTGGTACCTGTTGGAACCACAATCGAGTAGGTACTGTTTTTTCAGAGCCGTACCGTACCGTTCGGTTCCATGCAGTGGAAAAGCAAACCTATACCGTACCGAACCGTTCCGACCCTATACCATGCGGTACCGCAGTGGAAAAGCACAAAAGCGTGCTGAGCCGGTACGGTTCTATGCAGTGGAAAAGCGCCATTAGAGGGCTAGGGTTAGAGGGTTAGGGTTATGGTTTAGGGTAAGTGTTAGGGTTGGGGTTAAGGTTAGGGTTAGTGGTTAGGGTTAGGGTTGGGTGAGGTTTTGGCTAGGGTTAGGGCTTGTCTAGGGCTAGGATTTGGGGTTAGGGGTTAGGGTTAGATACTTAGGGTTAGGGTTAGATACATAGGGTTAGGTTTAGATACCTAGGGTTAGCGTTAGGGGGTTAGGGTTAGAGGGTTAGGGTTATGGCTTAGGGTTAGCATTAGGGTTAGGGTCAGGCCTAGAGCTAGGGTTAGAGTTAGGATTTGCATTAGGGTTAGGGCTATGGTTACGGCTAGGGTTAGGGGTTATTTTAGTGCTAGGTTTAGAGGGTTAGGTTTAGGGTTAGAATTAGGGTTAGGGTTATTTTTAGGGCTAGGGTTAGGATTAGAGGGTTAGGGTTAGAGGATTAGGATTAGTGTTATGGCTTAGGGTTAGGGTTAGGGTTAATGTTATGGTTAGGGTTATGGCTTAGGGTTAGGGTCTAATTTAAAATGTGAGAGGGGGATATGAAATTTACCTTCGGGCTGAAGCCCCTGGTCTTTTCCCCACCTAGCAATGCCCCTGCGTGGTGTGGTGGAAGGAGCACTTATCTGGAACATTCTACTGTTTATCCAGTACAGTATTTTTCACCATATGTTGGGACTGTGATTCACTCACTGATTGTAGGGTGAATGTACTAGTGAGCTGGTGGATATTCAGAGTCTAGCGCTACTAATGTGATGATGTATTGTGCTCTATTTATGGACTATTCTCTCATTTCATGATTATTAGATTGATGGACTTATATAGTATTTGCTGGACATTTATTTATTGTTTAGGACTTCATAGGCGCTGGGTGTGATTTTATAAATTGATACATTTTATATTTTGACTTTATTTGGAATATCGGTAATATCGGCAGGTTCCGGGGCCGATACCGATATATATCGGGAAAAGTGAATATCGGCCCTCCCATAATCGGCTTTGCCGATAATCGGTCGATCCCTAATTCAGAGTCATTGGATCCTTCTTCCCCAGCTCAAGAAGGAGAGCTCCATGCTTTAGCAATACCTGTGAGCTATGAAAAGACTTTACATTTATACAGATAGAGATTTACAGAGCTTTTGGTTCCATTTGAAGGGCCAGAAGTTTGTTTTTACTTCGGCAGGTAAACCAATCAAACATGCTAGGTTAAGTGATTGGCTGTCTTCAGCCTTCCAGCTTCTTACTAAGGTAGCAATACTAACATTAAAACTCACACATGGAAGCAGCTTGACCCATGGACCGTGTCATAAGTCAAGGCAGTTATGGCTATCTTAGTAAATGAGTGTGGGATAGTGCCAGGGTTCACCATAGTTGTTTTTTATAATGACCGTTTCTTGTTTTACCTGTTACCAAAGGTGTTACCAAAAGCTGAACATCCCTTCCAGAGATTACAAAAGGTTATATCAAGATGCCCAAGTAAGGATCTTATGAGTATGCATTTTATCTGCATGGACATGTTTTCTGGATGGCCAGAGGCAAATACTACTGCAAAGGCCACAGTAAAAGGTGTTTTTAGAAGTAGTTTGTAAGTACGGAGTCCCAGAAGCTAGAGAGTAACAGAGGAACTATTTTTATGAGAGAGTCCTTACAAAAAGTTTTGAGGTTTTATTTTACACCTCCTACCATCTACAATGTAGTGGAAAAAGTAGAGTAAGAAACTAGAAAACGATTGCCTGAATGTCTTCACATATTTTTTTATTAAGCCGTAAGGGGATTTGTCTCAGCAGCTGAAGGCCTCCTTTCAGATCTCACAGAGAATGTTTCTGGTCTACAAGCTCATTTATGTGTTTTCTCCCCAATTCCAGATCCTAAACGTTTGGAAGGATCTGATAAACTAAAGCCAGGTGACTTGTGGATTGTTAAGACATTTATAAATATATATATTTAATGTGATTTGAAAAGTAGTTCAGTCATGTTGAAGTCCTATTGTCTTCTATACGTCTTCCATTTTATGTAGAATTGTCTGTGATCACCTATGCTAATCAGTCAGCATGTTCACAATTAAGCTAGAAGGCCATTCTGGCCATAGGAGTGTGCAGCCAATTACTCTGTAAATATTTTTTATCAATAGTTTTTTTACAATGAAAAGTCATTTTGTCTGGATTGCTTCCCCGACTCCAGGGGATCTCCTCCGCCGTCCTACCTTGGGCGCTACGATCCAGGTGTCCAGAGAGGCCTTCCTTGGCACCTCAGTCTCGCCATTACCATCTCCCATGACTCCAGTCCTCGGCAATCCTGAGATTCCTCCCGGTTCCCAGAACCCCCAGTTCCAGTGATTGGTCTCGGGTGGCGGTACTCGTGTTTGGGATTTTCTTGGGGATGATGGAAATCTAGTTCCGAGTGCAGTTGCATCTGCTGCCGACCCCCCCCCCCCCCATCCCCCTGGACTTCTGGTGTATTTTCAATTAAGACATTTCCTGCATCACTGCAACCGCAAGCCGGGTATTTCCCGGCAACTCACGAAGTTGGAATCCATTTGTCAGAGGGGAGAACCAATCCGTCACGGCCTTTCTATTCTCTACAAGGCCTTGCTTCACCCGGCATCTGATTTTTGCCCTCAGTTTCTTTCCCAATGGGAATCTGACCTCAACAATCTCAGGCTTCCCAAAATGAAAAGATTTTGTATTTTGTGCAAAAATCCTCCATAGCTTCAAAGTTCAGGAAACTGGGTACAAGATCCTGAACAGATGGTATAGGGTGCCCACAACTCTCCATCAATATTTCCCGCAGGTTCCAGATATATGCTGGCGCTGCAATGGTGAACGGGGCACCATACTGCACATTTTTTGGATGTGCCCAAAACTCAAACCCTTTTGGCAGACAGTGACTGACACCATTATACATCTGACCAATGTGGATCTGGCAGACGACCCAGCGGCATGCCTGCTCCACCTCACGCAGAGGCCGATCAAGAAATACAAATTCTCCCTGACCATTCAACTCCTGAATGCAGCCAGGGCCTGCATTCCTGTCTGTTGGAGATCGGTACACCTGCCAACAAGGTCTCTCTGGTATACTAAAATAAATGAACTCATGGACATGGAAGACCTTACAGCCACTCATCACGGTAGGGAGGGGTCCTTTTGTGACACCTGGGGACCTTGTCTGTACTTTGTTGGTACAGATGCATATCTACAGGAGGCCACACGGCATGACGTTTCTGTGTGAGTGATGCCTGGCAGCCCCCGGGGGTGGGGGCATGGATCCCTTCTCCTTTACAGTCATTTACCCTCCTTTCTTTTATTGCCTTTCTCTTTTACCTGTTCCCATTTCCACTATATCCCAACCTCATTCTCTGTATAGTTGGCGCTCACATTACACCACTCATAACCACTGAATCCACGACATGGACATGGAAGACCTTACAGCCACTCATCACGGTAGGGAGGGGTCCTTTTGTGACACCTGGGGACCTTGTCTGTACTTTGTTGGTACAGACGCATACAGACTACAGGAGGCCGCACGGCATGATGTTTCTGTGTGAGTGATGCCTGGCAGCCCCCGGGGGTGGGGGCACGGATCCCTTCTCCTTTACAGTCATTTACCCTCCTTTCTTTTATTGCCTTTCTCTTTTACCTGTTCCCATTTCCACTATATCCCAACCTCATTCTCTGTATAGTTGGCGCTCACATTACACCACTCATAACCACTGAATCCACGAATCCTCTTCCTGTAGTGCCATCCCATGTTTCTTACTACGGGACTACCATCCCTTGACCCGCATATCTGTTTCCGAATACTCGAGCAGCATGTCTCTTTTTATTTTTCTGCAATGGGGATTGTGCCCCTTGAGACCTGCATTACATGCTCAAGATGGTCCATTTCAAGGGGTGTCTATTATGGAGACACGATGACCCTTTGCACTGGTAATCATTGACCCTTCCTGATCCTTGGGTCATAGTTTTATACCTTGCTGGCCAGCTTTGGTCCTGCACATGAAGTTCTATTACCCTATGTGGAATATGATTATGGTTGATTTTGCTGCCTATTGTTTGTAGTCACCGGTTGACCTTAAAATATTATATTCTTGCAAACTGTTCTATGCATACCTTGTACTGTACACTGTAAGAGGTGAGGTTGTAAAGGAAATTTTTACATGCTGTATATTATTGTATTTTATTTTGTATGTATTGCACACGGCACTAATAATGTTTGCATTATTTCGAGTCCTGATTAGAATTAGCCTGCCTATGTTACGCCCCTTGTTACCATAAAAGTACAATTGTAACAATAATGTGATACCTACATAATCATGTGTATAAAAGCCTTCGACAAGACACAAAAAAATTCCAAGCTCTCCTTAGCGACCAACCAAATTGACCTATCCAACCATATGCATTAAAAACAGGGGTTTAGTTGCACCCATTTGCAAATACATGCGTAAGTCACAAAGCCCCGTCAAGGCACCCCATTTTTTGTGGTCCTAACTCTAAATTCTGTGTCTCCATATAAAAGCCTTCAACTGCGTCAAATAAAACAGAAGAGTTCATTGGGAAAGATGCGGAGTGTATCTTTTTGTGTCTGTTCCCTACTGTAGTAGTTATTTGGAACCACCAATCAATATGAGGATAGGAGTTGCCTTTCTACAAAATGTCCAGAAGAGTCCCCACATAGGATTGTTACTCTTTATTGCTTTCACAAAATATCCCATAAAGAGAACCAGTCACCAGTTACAACTTTTCAATTTATCTGACTTCATTGAAACATTAATTTTTTTTATCACAGGTATTTCTATACTGCGGACAATTTACACATTTATATTGCACATTCAGATCAGCCCTCTAGGATCTTATAATCTAAAGTCGGCCATAGAAGGATTGAACCTCGGCTGATTCAGCAGGGACAGGCCTGAGATTCAATCCATCCATGGACAGGCTGGTTGTATTGAAATCGATTGACTTCAGTACAATCAGCCTTTCGGATTTTTGTCATGTGATCAGTGCCAGAGGCTATGGCCGCCAGCAGTGATCATTCTATTCTTCCAGCAGAGAATGCTTCCCACTGGCAGAACACAATGGCACTATGGAAGGGATTCCCCCATCTGTGTTGATGGGGAAATTGAGCAATTTTATTAAGTTCCACCCATTGTGGAAAGAAAGAAAATGGCATAATCTATGGCAGGGATCTCCAAACTACGACCCTCCAGCTGTTGCGAAAGTACACGTCCAATGAGGCATTGTAAAACTCTGACATTCACAGACATGATTAGGCACAATGGGAATTGCAGTTCCTTAACAACTGGAGGGCCATAGTTAGGCAGCCCATAGATCAGGGGTCTCCTAAGTCCCTAAGGTTGGCCATAGAGGAGTGCTTTTTATTCTTTTTCAATCAGCCAGCGGGCTGATCAGAAAAAACTAATGAAATCCCCACCCCCATCTGTTCACATAAAAAAAAGAACCTCTAAAGAAACAGTTATATAGGACCGACATTAACAGTACCACACCAACAAGTATTGTTAGGTTAAAATTTTATTACAATATCCAATAACAAAATCCCACAGAAGGGTCTAAATTGAAAATGTAGAAAACACTATAGAGTTTGATAACGTGGTATAGACAGTTACAGGATGATTCATGTTATCACAATAGCCAAATATAGTCATTCCCTCAATATTATGGTCTCAGGATGGAAAGTGGCAGTAGTAGCATCTCGGCTGTTTCTTCGACTCGTTTCACAGGACAGAGCCTTCTTCTTCTTCAGGAAGAGCAGCTTTGGTAGATTTAACTGTCTCCTTACATGAAAACATATACTGTTGAAGCTGTATACAACATATGGAAGCATATACGAGCTGTTTCTTCGACTTGTTTCACAGGACAGAGCATAGAAACATAGAATGTGTCGGCAGATAAGAACCATTTGGCCCATCTAGTCTGCCCAATATATCTGAATCCTATGAATAGTCCCTGGCCCTATCTTATATGAAGGATAGCCTTATGCCTATCCCATGCATGCTTAAACTCCTTCACTGTATTTGCAGCTACCACTTCTGCAGGAAGGTTATTCCATGCATCCACTACTCTCTCAGTAAAGTAATACTTCCTCATATTACTTTTAAACCTTTGCCCCTCTAATTTAAAACTGTGTCCTCTTGTGGTAGTTTTTCTTCTTTTAAATATGCTCTCCTCCTTTACCGAGTTGATTCCCTTTATGTATTTAAAGGTTTCTATCATATCCCCTCTGTCTCTTCTTTCTTCCAAGCTATACATGTTAAGGTCCTTTAACCTTTCCTGGTAAGTTTTTTCCTGCAATCCATGTACTAGTTTAGTAGCTCTTCTCTGAACTCTCTCTAGAGTATCTATATCCTTCTGGAGATATGGCCTCCAGTACTGCGCACAATACTCCAAGTGAGGTCTCACCAGTGTTCTGTACAGCGGCATAAGCACTTCTCTCTTTCTACTGCTTATACCTCTCCCTATACATCCAAGCATTCTGCTGGCATTTTGTGCTGCTCTATTACATTGTCTTCCCACCTTTAAGTCTTCTGAAATAATTACTCCTAAATCCCTTTCCTCAGATACTGAGGTCAGGACTGTGTTAAATATTCTATATTCTGCCCTTGGGTTTTTACGCCCCAGGTGCATTATCTTGCACTTATCCACATTAAATTTTAGTTGCCAGAGTTCTGACCATTCTTCTAGTTTTCCTAAATCCTTTTCCATTTGGCGTTTCCCTCCAGGAACATCAACCCTGTTACATATCTTTGTGTCATCAGCAAAAAGACAAACCTTTCCATCGAGGCCTTTTGCAATATCACTTATGAAGATATTAAACAAAATTGGTCCCAGTACAGATCCCTGAGGTACCCCACTGGTAACATGACCTTGTTCTGAATGTTCTCCATTGACTACAACCCTCTGTTGTCTGTCACTCAGCCACTGCCTAATCCACTCAACAATATGGGAGTCCATGCTCAATGACTGCAGTTTATTGATAAGTCTTCTATGTGGGACAGTGTCAAAAGCCTTACTAAAATCTAGATATGCAATGTCTACTGCACCTCCACCGTCTATTATTTTAGTCACCCAGTCAAAAAAATCTATAAGATTTGTTTGGCATGATCTCCCTGAAGTAAACCCATCCATGGGATTTAAGATGTTCCACAATCCTATCCTTTAATAGGGTTTCCATTAATTTGCCTACTATTGATGTCAGACTCACTGTTCTATAGTTGCTCGATTCCTCCCTACTACCTTTCTTGTGAATGGGCACGACATTTGCCAATGGAAAGTAATCTAGATGTCTTGAACGGTTTACACTGTTATATTTCCTTGGAACTTTTGAGGAAAATTCTTATCACGTTACTATGTGAGATACAGTCGCCAACACTTGCAGGGAGGCCCCAGCGAGATTTGAACTCGCGACCCCTGGTTTACAAGACCAGTGCTCTAACCCCTGAGCTATGGAGCCTTTTTTTTTTTTTTTTTTTTTTTTTCTTCAGGAAGAGCAGCTTTGGTAGATATAACTGTCTCCTTACATGAAAACATATACTGTTGAAGCTGTATACAACATATGGAAGCATATACGAGGCCATGAAGGAGAAAAAGCCACATGGACATGTGGACTCCAAGCCAGAGATGAGTTCAGGTAGGTGGGGCCTGGGGGGGGGGGGTAGGAAGCACCACCACCCTGGGTGTGGGGAAGTGAGTGCAGATGGAGCCTGGGGGGAAGCTCCACTGCCCACACTCACGACACACCCAGGGTGGTAGCATGCCCTTGGTGGTAGGTAGGGAACCCGGGAAGAGGCATTGTCACCTTTGGTGGTAGAGTGCAGATAGCAGAGCCTTGTATGAGGTATTGCCATCTTTTTTTGGAAATAGATTTAGGTAGGTGGGGTTTGGGAAAAACAGCACAACCCTGAATGTTGGTGAGTGAGGGCAGATAGAGCCTGGGGGGAAGCTCCACTGCCCACACTCACGCCACATCCGGGTTTTAGCATTTCCTTGGTGGTAGGTGAGGTAGGTAGGGGAGCCTGGGAAGAGGCATTGCCACTTGCGGTGGTACAGTGCGGCTAGCAGAGCCTGGGAAGAGGCATTACCATCCTTTGTGGGAGATGGATGCAGGTAGGTGGGGTCTGGGGAAAGCAGCACAACCCTGGGTGTTGGTGAGTGAGGGCAGATGGAGCCTGGGGGGAAGCTCCACCGCCCACACACACGACACATCCAGGGTTGTAGCATGCCTTTGGTGTTAAATTTAGTAGGTAACAGAGCCTGGGAAGAGGTACTGTCACCTTTGGTGGAAGATGAATTGAGGTAGGTGTGGTCTGGGAGAAGTACCCACAGTTGATTCAGAGGAAGGCGAAAAACCCCTGCAAAGAAAAATCAAATTTGCTCTAGCAGGGGGAAAAATTCCTTCCTGATCCCCCGAGAGGCAATCGGCTATTCCCTGGATCAACTTTACCTATAAATGTTAGTAGCCAGTCAGGTAGCTGGGACTTGGGGGAAGCCCCACCACACTGGGTGTGGGGTGGGCAGATGGAGCCTGGGGCCGAAGCAGCCCCATGGTGGTAGGTGAGGAGGGTAGCGGAGCCTGGGAAGAGGCATTGCCCCCCGTGGTGGTAGAGTGCAGATTGCAGAGCCTTGTTTGAGGCATTGTCATCTATTGTGGGAGATAGATGCAGGTAGATGGGGTTTGGGAAAAGCAGCAAAACCCTGAATGTTGGTGAGTGAGGGCAGATAGAGCCTGGGGGGAAGCTCCACTGCCCACACTCACGACACATCCGGGGTTTTAGCATTTCCCTGGTGGGAGGTGAGGTAGGTAGGGGAGCCTGGGAAGAGGCATTGCCACTTTCGGTGGTACAGTGCGGCTAGTAGAGCCTGGGAAGAGGCATTACCATCCTATGTGGGAGATGGGATGCAGGTAGGTGGGGTCTGGGGAAAGCAGCACAACCCTGGGTGTTGGTGAGGGCAGATGGAGCCTGGGGGGAAGCTCCACCGCCCACACACACGACACATCCAGGGTTGTAGCATGCCTTTGGTGTTAAATTTAGTAGGTAACAGAGCCTGGGAAGAGGTACTGTCTCCTTTGGTGGAAGATGAATTGAGGTAGGTGTGGTCTGGGAGAAGTACCCACAGTTGATTCAGAGGAAGGCGAAAAACCCCTGCAAAGCACAATCAAATTTGCTCTAGCAGGGGGAAAAATTCCTTCCTGATCCCCCGAGAGGCAATCGGCTATTCCCTGGATCAACTTTACCTATAAATGTTAGTAGCCAGTCAGGTAGCTGGGACTTGGGGGAAGCCCCACCACACTGGGTGTGGGGTGGGCAGATGGAGCGTGGGGCCGAAGCAGCCCCATGGTGGTAGGTGAGGAGGGTAGCGGAGCCTGGGAAGAGGCATTGCCCCCCGTGGTGGTAGAGTGCAGATTGCAGAGCCTTGTTTGAGGCATTGTCATCTATTGTGGGAGATAGATGCAGGTAGATGGGGTTTGGGAAAAGCAGCAAAACCCTGAATGTTGGTGAGTGAGGGCAGATAGAGCCTGGGGGGAAGCTCCACTGCCCACACTCACGACACATCCGGGGTTTTAGCATTTCCCTGGTGGGAGGTGAGGTAGGTAGGGGAGCCTTGGAAGAGGCATTGCCACTTTCGGTGGTACAGTGCGGCTAGCAGAGCCTGGGAAGAGGCATTACCATCCTATGTGGGAGATGGGATGCAGGTAGGTGGGGTCTGGGGAAAGCAGCACAACCCTGGGTGTTGGTGAGGGCAGATGGAGCCTGGGGGGAAGCTCCACCGCCCACACACACGACACCTCCAGGGTTGTAGCATGCCTTTGGTGTTAAATTTAGTAGGTAACAGAGCCTGGGAAGAGGTACTGTCTCCTTTGGTGGAAGATGAATTGAGGTAGGTGTGGTCTGGGAGAAGTACCCACAGTTGATTCAGAGGAAGGCGAAAAACCCCTGCAAAGCACAATCAAATTTGCTCTAGCAGGGGGAAAAATTCCTTCCTGATCCCCCGAGAGGCAATCGGCTATTCCCTGGATCAACTTTACCTATAAATGTTAGTAGCCAGTCAGGTAGCTGGGACTTGGGGGAAGCACCACCACACTGGGTGTGGGGTGGGCAGATGGAGCGTGGGGCTGAAGCAGCCCCATGGTGGTAGGTGAGGAGGGTAGCGGAGCCTGGGAAGAGGCATTGCCCCCCTTGGTGGTAGATTGCAGAGCCTTGTATGAGGCATTGTCATCTATTGTGGGAGATAGATGCAGGTAGGTGGGGTTTGGGAAAAGCAGCACAACCCTGAATGTTGGTGAGTGAGGGCAGATAGAGCCTGGGGGGAAGCTCCACTGCCCACACTCACGACACATCCGGGGTTTTAGCATTTCCTTGGTGGTAGGTGAGGTAGGTAGGGGAGCCTGGGAAGAGGCTGTCAGGTCACCTGTGGCCAGGTGACAACTGCACCCTGTTGGAGGCAGGGGCGCAGCGCAAGGTAGTGAACCCTATAGCAGACTGCTGCGGATGGACCAGAACGTGAACCCAAGATTCCCCAGGGAGCGGAGTCTAAGACCCAGCAGGTGTTCACCAGGGCCTCTAGTGGTGAGGATGGACTTTGCTGCAGCTGGGCCCAGGTCGCGGCCCCTGGGGTCCCCCAGGTCACGCTCCGTAGGGAGAGAAGGGAAGCAGCCACTCAGGACACACAGAATGGTGAAGGTTAACCCGAGGTCGGTGTAACAGGCAGACAAGGGTAGTCAAGGGACAGGCCAAAGGTCAGGGTAACAAGCAAACAGGAATAGTCAGGGACAAGCCAAAAGTCGGTACACAGAGGAGTAATTTCAAGCAAACAGGAACAGGAAACTAATACTGTTGAACAGCAAAGCAGGCCTGCAGTGAGTTGGTTAATATAGACTTCCTGTGATGACCTGGGCGGGGCAGGAACAGGAAGTAGAGGTGATAAAAAGGATCCAGAAATGCAGTCTGACCTCTAATACAGACATGGAGGTACAGGTAAGCTTGCCAAGCTCTATTGCAAGTCCATGACAGGCATTGCCACTTTCGGTGGTACAGTGCGGCTAGCAGAGCCTGGGAAGAGGCATTACCATCCTTTCTGGGAGATGGGATGCAGGTAGGTGGGGTCTGGAGAAAGAAGCACAACCCTGGGTGTTGGTGAGTGAAGGGAGATGAAGCCTGGGGGGAAGCTCCACCGCCCACACTCACGCCACATCCGGGGTGTTAGCATGCCCTTGGTGTTAAATTTAGTAGGTAGCAGAGCCTGGGAAGAGGTACTGTCACCTTTGGTGGAAGATGAATTGAGGTAGGTGTGGTCTGGGAGAAGTACCCACAGTTGATTCAGAGGAGGCAATCAGCTATTCCCTGGATCAACTTTACCTATAAATGTTAGTAGCCAGTCAGGTAGCTGGGACTTGGGGGAAGCCCCACCACACTGGGTGTGGGGTGGGCAGATGGAGCGTGGGGCCGAAGCAGCCCCATGGTGATAGGTGAGGAGGGTAGCGGAGCCTGGGAAGAGGCATTGCCCCCCTTGGTGGTAGAGTGCAGATTGCAGAGCCTTGTATGAGGCATTGTCATCTATTGTGGGAGATAGATGCAGGTAGGTGGGGTTTGGGAAAAGCAGCACAACCCTGAATGTTGGTGAGTGAGGGCAGATAGAGCCTGGGGGGAAGCTCCACTGCCCACACTCACGCCACATCCGGGGTTTTAGCATTTCCTTGGTGGTAGGTGAGGTAGGTAGGGGAGCCTGGGAAGAGGCATTGCCACTTTCGGTGGTACAGTGCGGCTAGCAGAGCCTGGGAAGAGGCATTACCATCCTTTGTGGGAGATGGATGCAGGTAGGTGGGGTCTGGGGAAAGCAGCACAACCCTGGGTGTTGGTGAGTGAGGGCAGATGGAGCCTGGGGGGAAGCTCCACCACCCACACTCACGACACATCCAGGGTTTTAGCATGCCTTTGGTGTTAAATTTAGCAGATAACAGAGCCTGGGAAAAGGTACTGTCACCTTTGGTGGAAGATGAATTGAGGTAGGTGAGGTCCGGGAGAGGTACCCACAGTTGATTCAGAGGAAGGCGAAAAACGCCTGCAAAGCACAATCAAATTTGCTCTAGCAGGGGGAAAAATTCCTTCCTGATCCCCCGAGAGGCAATCGGCTATTCCCTGGATCAACTTTACCTATAAATGTTAGTAGCCAGTCAGGTAGCTGGGACTTGGGGGAAGCACCACCACACTGGGTGTGGGGTTGGGTGGGCAGATGGAGCATGGGGCCGAAGCAGCCCCATGGTGGTAGGTGAGGAGGGTAGCGGAGCCTGGGAAGAGGCATTGCCCCCCTTGGTGGTAGAGTGCAGATTGCAGAGCCTTGTATGAGGCATTTTCATCTATTATGGGAGATAGATGCAGGTAGATGGGGTTTGGGAAAAGCAGCAAAACCCTGAATGTTGGTGAGTGAGGGCAGATAGAGCCTGGGGGGAAGCTCCACTGCCCACACTCACGACACATCCAGGGTTGAAGCATGCCGCTGGTGTTAAATTTAGTAGGTAACAGAGCCTGGGAAGAGGTATGTCACCTTTGGTGATAGATAAGTGTGGGTAGCAGAGCCTGCTAAGAGGCACTGCCCCCCTTGGTGGAAGATGAATTGAGGTAGGTGAAGTCTGGGAGAAGTACCCACAGTTGATTCAGAGGAAGGAAAAAACCCCCTGCAAAGCACAATCAAATTTGCTCTAGCAGGGGGAAAAATTCCTTCCTGATCCCCCGAGAGGCAATCGGCTATTCCCTGGATCAACTTTACCTATAAATGTTAGTAGCCAGTCAGGTAGCTGGGACTTGGGGGAAGCCCCACCACACTGGGTGTGGGCAGATGGAGCGTGGGGCCGAAGCAGCCCCATGGTGATAGGTGAGGAGGGTAGCGGAGCCTGGGAAGAGGCATTGCCCCCCTTGGTGGTAGAGTGCAGATTGCAGAGCCTTGTATGAGGCATTGTCATCTATTGTGGGAGATAGATGCAGGTAGGTGGGGTTTGGGAAAAGCAGCGCAACCCTGAATGGTGGTGAGTGAGGGCAGATAGAGCCTGGGGGGAAGCTCCACTGCCCACACTCACGCCACATCCAGGGTTTTAGCATTTCCTTGGTGGTAGGTGAGGTAGGTAGGGGAGCCTGGGAAGAGGCATTGCCACTTTCAGTGGTACAGTGCGGCTAGCAGAGCCTGGGAAGAGGCATTACCATCCTTTGTGGGAGATGGATGCAGGTAGGTGGGGTCTGGGGAAAGCAGCACAACCCTGGGTGTTGGTGAGTGAGGGCAGATGGAGCCTGGGGGGAAGCTCCACCACCCACACTCACGACACATCCAGGGTTTTAGCATGCCTTTGGTGTTAAATTTAGCAGGTAACAGAGCCTGGGAAGAGGTACTGTCACCTTTGGTGGAAGATGAATTGAGGTAGGTGTGGTCTGGGGAAAGCAGCACAACCCTGGGTGTGGGGTTGGGCAGGCAGATGGAGCGTGGAGCCGAAGCAGCCCCATGGGGGTAGGTGAGGAGTGTAGCGGAGCCTGGGAAGAGGCATTGACACCCTTGGTGGTAGGTGAGGTAGGTAGGGGAGCCTGGGAAGAGGCATTGCCACTTTTGGTGGTAGAGTGTGGCTAGCAGAGCCTGGGAAGAGGCATTACCATCCTTTGTGGGAGGTGGATGTAGGAAGGGGGATCTGGGGAAAGCAGCACAACCATGGGTGTTGGTGAGTGAATGCAGATGGAGCCTGGGGGGAAGCTCCACTGCCCACACTCACGCCACATCCGGGGTAGTAGCTAGGCTAGTGACAGTATCAGATTTTCATACTGCGATTAATTGATTAAGGTTTTGCCACGGTATACGATATTATCACGGTATTCAATTATAATTATTACATTTCTACCTCACTTGAATTTCATTGCTGAATTTAGGGACTTTGGTTTACTTTGAAGGCATAGCAGCTCCTCCTGCAGGTTTAACCACTTCTGGACCGCAAGGATTTGCCCCCTTAATGACCAGGCTATCAGAGCCGAGCACCAGAACCAGTCATCACCAGGTAGGCCAGACACTGCTTGATGGCTATATAATAATGTAATGTGGGCTGCTATGCCTGTGCATCTATATATATATTCTACTATGCCCACGTATGTGTGTATGTCTCTCTCTCTCTATATATATATATATATATATATATAATATCTATCTATCTTATTCTTTCTATCTATCTTATTCTTTCTATCTATCTTAATCAATCTCTTATTATTTCTATCTATCTTATTCTAACTTATCTTATTCTAACTTATCTTATTCTAACTATCTTACTCTAACTATCTATCTTATTCTATCTATCTATCTATCTATCTTATTCTATCTATCTATCTTATTCTAACTATCTTATTCTATCTATCTTATTCTTTCTATCTATCTTATTCTTTCTATCTTATTCTATCTGCAGAGACTTGCTTGTATTAGGCAGTGTTTCTGTCTGTGTCTGAGCCCTGGAAGAAGCATGTGGGTGTGTGCTGGGAGCCATCTGATTGGTTACAGGGAGGAGCTAAGCTCTCACTCTAGGATCATATTACCAGAGCTGTCTCTGTTGAGCGAGTGAATGAGTCATCCAGCTCACTGAAATCTATAATTTCAAAAGGCAGACTTGAGGAGCAGAGAAACACGGTATTTTAAAAATGACCACAATATCAATACCGTGGGTATGCAATACCGTGATATATCGAATTACCGAAAACCGGCACATCTCTAGTTCTGTGGAAAGCAGCACAACCCTGGGTGTTGGTGAGTGATGGCAGATGGAGCCTGGGGGGAAGCTCCACTGCCCACACTCATGCCACATCCAGGGTATTAGCATGCCCTTGGTGGTAGGTGAGGTAGGTAGTGGAGCCTGGTAAGAGGCATTGACACCCTTGGAGGTAGGTGAGGTAGGTAGGGGAGCCTGGGAAGAGGCATTGTCACCCTTGGTGGTAGAGTGCAGATAGCAGAGCCTGGGAAGAGGCATTACCATCCTTTGTGGGAGATAGATGCAGGTAGGTGGGGTTTGGGAAAAGCAGCACAACCCTGGGGGTTGGTGAGTAAGGGCAGATGGAGCCTGGGGGGAAGCTCCACTGCCCACACTCACGACACATTCAGGGTGGTAGCATGCCCTTAGTGTTAAATTTAGTAGGTAACAGAGCATGGGAAGAGGTACTGCCACTCTTGGTGGTAGGTAGGGGAGCCTGGGAAGAGGCATTGCCACTTTTGGTGGTAGAGTGAGGCTAGCAGAGTGTGGGAAGAGGCATTGCCATCCTTTAAGGGAGGTGTATGCAGGTAGGTGGGTTCCGTGGAAAGCACCACAACCCTGGGTGTTGGTGAGTGAGGGCAGATGGAGCTTGGGGGGAAGCTCCACCGCCCACTCTCACGCCACATCCGGGGTGGTAGGTGAGGTAGGTAGGGGAGCCTGGTAAGAGGCATTGCCACTTTTGGTGGTAGGTGAGGTAGGAAGGGGAGCCTGGGAAGAAGAATTGTCACCCTTAGTGGTAGGTGAGGTTGGTAGGGGAGCCTTTGCCACTCTTGGTGGTAGAATGCGGCTAGAAGAGCTTTCCATTAGGCATTACCATCCTTTGTGGGAGATGGATGCAGGTAGGTTGGGTCTGGGAAAAGCACCACAACCATGCTGGGATTTTTACTACATCTATAGAAAAACCCATGCTGGGATCTGTAGTACATCTGTAGAAAAATCAATGCTGGGATCTGTAGTCCATCTATAGAAAAATCCATTTGTGGGAGATGGGATGCAGATAGGTGGGGTCTGGGAAAAGCAGCACAACCCTGGGTGTTGGTGAGTGAGGGGAGATGGAGCCTGGGGGGAAGCTCCACCGCCCACACTCACGCCACATCCGGGGTGTTCGCATGCCCTTGGTGTTAAATTTAGTAGGTAGCAGAGCCTGGGAAGAGGTACTAAAACCCTTGGTGGTAGGTGAGGTAAATAGGGGAGCCTCGGAAGAGGCATTGACACCCTTGGTGGTAAGTGAGGTAGGTAGGGGAGCCTGGGAAGAGGCATTGACACCCTTGGTGGTAGGTGAGGTAGGTAGGGGAGCCTGGGAAGAGGCATTGTCACCCTTGGTGGTAAAGTGCAGATAGCAGAGCCTGGGAAGAGGCATTACCATCCTTTGTGGGAGATAGATGCAGGTAGGTGGGGTTTGGGAAAAGCAGCACAACCCTGGGGGTTGGTGAGTAAGGGTTAGGGGTGTGGGGTTGGGTGGGCAGATGGAGCGTGGGGCCGAGGCAGCCCCGTGGTTGTAGACGAGGAGGGTAGCAGAGCCTGGGAAGAGGCACTGCCACCCTTGGTTGGAGATGAGTGCGGGAGGGGGGGTGTCAGTGTGCGGAGAGGAGGGAAGATCTCCCCACACACACAGCACTGCTCTCCGGAGTCGGGTACAATCATTGTCTGTACTGCAGCCGGCATGTCTGTGTGTCCCTGAGGAAGTACAACTTTCAGCATACACTGTAAGTAATGGGTCCCAGTGTGAAATAGGATGCTATGGGACTACATATGCCAGCATGTTTTTTTCTATGGAGGAACTACAGATCTCAGCAATACCCCTGGGGTATGTAGAGATTGCTGGGATCTATAGAAAAATCCATTATAGGATTTGTAGTACATCTATAGAATAATCTATGCTGGGATTTGTACGTGCTTCCACACTGGGACCCATTACTTACAGAGTATGCTGAGAGTTGTACTTCCTCAGGGACACACAGACATGCAGGCTGTAGTACGGACAATGATTGTACCCGACTCCGGAGGGCAGATCTGTGTGTGTGGGGAGATCTTCCCTCCTCTCCGCACACTGACACCCCCCCCTCCCGCACTCATCTCCCACCAAGGGTGGCAGTGCCTCTTCCCAGGCTCTGCTACCCTCCTCACCTACAACCACGGGGCTGCCTCGGCCCCACGCTCCATCTGTCCACCCAACCCCACACCCCTAACCCTTACTCACCAACCCCCAGGGTTGTGCTGCTTTTCCCAACCCCCACCTACCTGCATCTATCTCCCACAAAGGATGGTAATGCCTCTTCCCAGGCTCTGCTATTTGCACTCTACCACCAAGGGTGACAATGCCTCTTCCCAGGCTGCCCTACCTACCTCACCTACCACCAAGGGTGTCAATGCCTCTTCCCAGGCTCCCCTATCTACCTCACGTACCACCAAGGGTGTCAATGCCTCTTCCCGGACTGCCCTACCCTCCTTACCTACAACCAAGAGGCTGCCTCGGCCCCACGCTCCATCTGCCCACTCATGTATGTATATGTGTACGTGTGTGTGTGTATGTATGTATATGTGTACGTGTAACTATGTAACTATGTGTGTGTGTGTATGTATATGTGTACGTGTGTGTGTATATGTGTACATGTGTGTGTGTGTGTGTATGTATATGTGTACATGTGTGTATGTATGTATATGTGTAAGTGTGTGTGTATATGTGTAAATGTGTGTGTGTGTGTATGTATGTGTACATGTGTGTGTATGTAGTATACGTGTGTGTGTGTGTGTGTATATATGTATGTATATGTGTACATGTGTATATATATGTATATGTGTACATGTGTGTGTATGTATGTACATGTGTGTGTATGTATATGTGTACATGTGTGTGTGTATATGTGTACATGTATGTGTGTGTGTGTACATGTATGTGTGTGTACGTATGTACATGTGTCTGTATGTAGGTGTGTGTGTGTGTGTACATGTGTGTGCATATGTGTACATGTATGTGTGTGTACGTATGTACATGTGTCTGTATGTAGGTGTGTGTGTGAGTGTGCATGTACAGTATGTATGTTTTAATCCTGACCCCCCCCCCCCTTTTCCTGTACCATTAGACCTGCTTTTGTAGGGCTTGTTTGTGATAGCAGCAAGGACTGCTGCTACTCTGAAAAGCAATCCATGCTCAGATTGCTTTTCAGAAGCATTTAAAGAGGAAGTAAACCCTCCTCTGCAAGTTGTACCTATAGGTGATCCTATGATAAGGCTTACCTATAGGTACTGTAAATATCTCCTAAACATGTACCGTTTAGGAGATATTTACCTTACATGCATCCAGTGACATCACTGGCGCATGCGCTCTGAAGGAACGGCCGTTGGTGCCGTGTTCCTTCAGAGCCCCGTGCCGTCGGCTCCCGTGCGCATGCGCGGGAGTGAAGTAATCGCGGGTCCAGCCAATCAGATGGCCGGATGCTGCAAACCCGGAAGAAGGGTGACAGAATATGTCACCCACGAGAGAGGTGAGCGGTCGACGATTCGTTCTTAGGTAAGTATTTCATAATGAGCTAGTATGCAATCCATACTAGCTCATTATGTGTTTGTCTTTCAGGTGTACTTTAAAAAAAAAAAGAAATTCTGAGGTTTACAACCTCTTTAACTGGTGGTAAAGAGGCAATATGTTGCCTCCCCACCACCTGTTTTAAGCCCGTAAATGCGGCATTACCACACCGCAACCATGCAATGCACACAGTTGTGGGGTGGTTGCAGTGCAGCCCCATTCACCCTGGGTATACCTGCATCTGCAGCCACAGCATGTGTACACCCCCAGCTGCTGCCTTTGCAGCTAAAGGGGTAGAAGTTGGGGGTAATAAAAACAGCTCAACCATGTGTTTTTACTGCCCCCTCCAACCTGACATGTGAACAAGCCCTTGGTTCCTATCTATGTTGCTGCTTGCTGCCTGTAGGGCAGCCCATTCATTTCAATGGGCTTCCCTACCCCCAGAAATGCAGGGAAAGAAGTCCCTGACCCCTTTTTTAAATTGGGCCGCACCAAAAGCAACCCATGTTTTCCAATGTGTGGGGTACCATTAAGAATTAATGGCACCCCTAAGTGCCGGTTCACACTTGTGCGATGCGGGAACGCTGCGAATATGCAGCGTGTTCCCGCATCGCATCCGCACATCTGGCAGTTCACACTGCCATATGCGATACGCAGGGGGTCTCAATTAAAAGTTAACGACACCCCCAGTTGCGATCTGCAAGTTCGCACAGAATCGGATCGCACAAGTGTGAACCACTGTGCGATCCAATTCTGAGGCGGCTAAAAAAATGCCTCATGTGCGAGTTTGCTGCGGAAGCGCTGCAAATTCAGCCATACAAAGTGTATGGCTGAACTCGCATCCGCACATGAGATCGCATGTAATGAAGGAGCAGTGCGCTCCAAATTACATGCGATCTCGTAAACCGCAATAATGTGAACCGACACTAAGGGTCCTTTCACACAGTCCGCTCCGTCGGCGGACTCCATTTATCTCAGCGGGTGATCGATCCGCCGATCCCCCGCTGAGCAGGACAATGACAGCTGTTCTCTGCACTGTGTGCAGAGACACAGCTGTCAGAGCCACATACATCTCTATGGGGGAATCGGATGGGAACGGACCGTCGGTCCGTTCTCATTCAATCCGCTGGACGGATGGAAAATAGGGTTTCCATCCGCCCAGATTTGACGGATCGGATGTCAGCGGACATGTCTCCGCTGACATCCGATGCCCCATAGGGATGCATGGAAGGACCGTTCACATCCGCCAAAAAAAACTGACAGGCAGATCTGAACGGTCCACCTGTGTGAAAGGGGCCTTAAAGAGGAAGTAAACCCTCCTCTGCAAGTTGTACCTATAGGTGATCCTATGATAAGGCTTACCTATAGGTACTGTAAATATCTCCTAAACATGTACCGTTTAGATCTTTACCTTACATGCAGCCAGTGACGTCATTGGTGCATGCGCTCTGAAGGAACGGCCGCTTTTGCTGTTCCTTCAGAGCCCCGTGCCGTGACCGACGGCTCCCGCGCGCGGGAGTGACGTCACCGCGGCTCCGGCCAATCAGATGGCCGGATGCCGCGATCCCAGAAGACGGGCGACTGGACATGTCGCCCGTCATAGAGGTAAGCGGACGGCACGGGCTCGTTCTAAGGTAAATATTTCATAATGAGCTAGTATGCGATGCATACTAGCTCATTATGTGTTTCTCTTTCAGGGTAAAAAAAAAAAAAATAAATAAATTTTTCGGTTTACAACCTCTTTAAGAGCAGAGCATTTGTCTGTGTGTCAGAAACAAGCATGATTTTGCACGTTCCGTGACACACAGTAATGTGAACCAAGCCTTGGAAGGGGGTGCCTCAAGAGTGAAAATAATTTTCAAGGGCGCCCTGACTGAAAAAAGATTGAGAAACACTGATCTATACAATAACCCATGCTGGGATTTGTGGGAAATGGATGCAGGTAGATGGGGTCTGGGGAAAGCAGCACAACCCTGGGTGTTTGTGAGTGAAGCACGATGGAGCATGGGTGGTAGCATGCCCTTGGTGGTAGGTAGGGCAGCCTAGGAAGAGGCATTGTCACCCTTAGTGGTAGGTGAGGTAGGTAGGGCAGTCCGGGAAGAGGCATTGACACCCTTGGTGGTAGGTGAGGTAGGAAGGGGAGCCAGGGAAGAGGCATTGACACCCTTGGTGGTAGGTGAGGTAGGTAGGGCAGCCTGGGAAGAGGCATTGTCACCCTTGGTGGTAGAGTGCAGATAGCAGAGCCTGGGAAGAGGCATTGCCGTCCTTTGTGGGAGATAGATGCAGGTAGGTGGGGGTTGGGAAAAGCAGCACAACCCTGGGGGTTGGTGAGTAAGGGTTAGGGGTGTAGGGTTGGGTGGGAAGATGGAGGGTGGGGCTGAGGTAGCCCCGTGGTTGTAGGTGAGGAGGGTAGCAGAGCCCGGGAAGAGGCACTGCCACCCTTGGTGGGAGATGAGTGGGGGAGGGGGAGGTGTCAGTGTGCGGAGAGGAGGGAAGATCTCCCCACACACACAGATCTGCTCTCCGGAGTCGGGTACAATCATTGTCTGTACTGCAGCCGGCATGTCTGTGTGTCCCTGAGGAAGTACAACTCTCAGCATACACTGTAAGTTATGGGTCCCAGTGTGGAATAGGATGCTATGGGAATACATAATCCAGCATGTTTATTCTATGGAGGAACTACAGATCTCAGCAATACCAATGGATCCATTATAGAACTTGTATTAAATCTATAGAATAATCCATGCTGGGATTCAGTTCAGTTGTAGAATATTAAAGATTGAGACCTCATTATTAGTGTATGCTGGAAGTTGTAGTCCTCCTCGCCGGCATAGTAGTGCTATAGTGCTGGGGTTTGTAGTAGCTCCGGCTCCGGCGAGCAGCGCTGTGAGTGGAGCGACCTTCCCGCCTGCTGCTCTGTCCGCACACTGGCCCGCGTCTCCTGGGCTCGGATATTTATAAGGTTTAGGCCACGCCCATCGCTCCACTGATGACGCCAACGGCTCCACTGGTCACGCCTACTTACCCTCAGCCCCGGCGTGATTCGCCGCTCTGCTTATTCTGAGCTCAGGCCACTCCCACTCCATGCGCTGGCCACGCGCACCCCATGCACTGATCACGAGAGTGTGCGCACGCAGCTTAGTCTCATGTGAGGTGTGGTGGGCGGGGTTTAGCTTCTGAAGGGGAAGAATTCCAATCATTGGCCCAGATAGAGCGGCGCGCGCAGCCCGTTGCTATACCCTCGTCACTTCCGCCCCGGTGCGCATGCGCAGAAGGCATTCTGGAGGTCCGATGTGTATAGCGCACAGCTGATTGAGTAGAGGCGGGGCTGAGGCGTCATCGAGTTCTTACAGGGGGCGGGGCGGGGAGGATTAGGAGACTTGCGGCCGTGTAATAAATGTGTTAAAAGTAGTTCCTTCGGTACTTTATACTCCCCGCCCCCTGTAAGAACTCGATGACGCCTCAGCCCCGCCTCTTCTCATTCCGCTATACACATCGGACCTCCAGAATGCCTTCTGCGCATGCGCACCGGGGCGGAAGTGACGAAGTATAGCATTCTGTCATAGATGAAGTGTAGTGGGCGGGGTTTACTCCTCTGACGGGGAAGAAGTGACATGAATGGAATGTAAACCCTAATTGGGTTTAGAAGGCGGGGTTAGGGGTGGGCGGGGCCTCATCCTATCCTTTGTTTTGTTTGGATAAAGTAGTGAAGGATGACAGGAAGTCACCAGGTAACACCGGTGTCCCCGTTGGAAGATTTACCCCCTACTTCCTGTCTCAGTGATAATAGTTTTCTGGCCAATCAGAGGCAGCCGATCCATTCCCCGCCCCTTTGGCTTCACCTATACACGAGGACGGGGATATTGGTGACATCATTGTCCCCAGAACAGGAATCCTCCAATCAGATTCCCTCACTTTTCATCTCACTTCCTGTTTTTCTATATGGGACAGGAAGTGACGGTAAATCTCCCCAATGGGGACACAGATGGAAAAAATCATAGAAAATCCTTCCCTTACGCTATAGGGAGGGGGAGGGGGGGATTATCTTGGGATATATTATCCACTTCCGGAGGAGCGAGGTGCCGGTGCCTCCCCCTCCGACCAGCCGACCCATCCCCCAGCTGCTTGGATTGGCTTTGATCAGCTCATCGCTATGGTAACCGGGATGAATATATCATACTCCCCCATCCCCCACAATCCTTTCATGTCTTTTCAGGATTACTCCGCCCACAATCCTGCGACAAGTGTGAAAGGGGCGGTTCCCGCCATAGAAACGCCTTACAGATCTTTTCTGCATCAGCGTTTTTCATGCCTCTTTTTCTTCTGGAGCGGAAGATTTACCCCTTAATGACCGGGCAGTTGTTTGCCATTCGGCACTGCGTGACTTTAACTGACAATTGCGCGGTCGTGCGACGCTGCACCCAAATGAAATTGACGTCCTTTTTTTCCCACAAACAGAGATTTCTATTGGTGGGATTTCATCACCTCTGCGATTTTCATTTTTTTGCGATATTAATAAAAATAGAGCGACAATTTGGAAAAAACAAGAATATTTTTCTACTTTGACAGTTAAAAAATATCCAAAATATTCAATTTTTGTCATATTTTTAGGCCAAAATGTATTTAGCTCCATGTTGGTGACAAAAAAATTCTCAATGAGCGTATTTTTAACCGCTTTAAGACCGGAATATTTTACCCCATTCCTGACCAGGCTCTATTTTGAGATTCGGCACTGCGTGACTTTAACTGACAATTGCGCGGTCGTGCGACGCTGCACCCAAATGAAATTGACGTCCTTTTTTTCCCACAAACAGAGATTTCTATTGGTGATATTTCATCACCTCTGCGATTTTTACTTTTTGGAAAAAAAGCGACAATTTTGAAAAAATAACATTTTTCAAATTTTTTTATATGAAATTCCCCAAAAAAATGTAAAAATCAAAATTTTTTAACATTTTCGGCCAATTTGTTCCCTGCTACATATGTTTGGTAAAAAAAAATCGCAATAAGCGTATTTTGATTGTTTTGCGCAAAAGTTATCGCAGCTACTAACTACGGGAAAGATTTATGTCGTTTTTATTGTTTGTAATGGCGGCGATCTGCGATTTTTTTAGCGGGACTGCGACATTGCGGCGGACAGATCGGACCCCTGACTGACATTTCTGACACTTTTGAGGGGACCAGTGACATTACTGCAGTAATCAGTGCTATACATATGCACTGTCACTGTACTAATGACACTGGCAGGGAAGGGGTTAAGTTTATTGGTGATGCAGGGGTGTGTCCCTAGGGGCGTGCTTCTAACTGTGAAGGGGCGTGGCTAGTGATATAACCACAGAGACATACGATCCTACATAGCAGGACCATATGATCTCTGCAGTTACACCAGGGAGAATGACAGGCGGCTTTGTTTACATCATCCGCCTGCCTTTCTCCCTCTCCAGCGGGAGATCGCCAGTGACTGGAGGACATCGGAGCCGCCGGTCACACGCATGGACTTCTTAGGGAATGAGCGGGGGCGGGAGTGCGCCCCCTAGAGGCTTGCAGGCGAGCGATGTAGTACTACGTCACTTTGCCTGTCCGGGGCTGACTGCCGCAGTAAATAGTCGTGCGGCGGTCGGCAAGCAGTTAATGACCGGGCAGTTGTTTGCCATTCGGCACTGCGTTACTTTAATCACTAAAGCCCCGGAGGATTTGGCTGCTCAATGACCAGGCCACTTTTTAAAACTTGGCACTGCGTGACTTTAACCACTTGCCGACCGCTCACATTGAGCCTACTGCAGCAAAGTGGCTCTCCTGGGTCCTACGTCACTGAATCCCGCCCCCTCTCGGTGTATTCAGACACAGCGGGAGTCACCGCCGATCACCACAGCTCTTCCCCCCCGATCATCGGCAACAGACCGAGGAAATCCGTCTGCTTGTGTAAACAAAGGGGGCGGATCTTCTCTGTGACAGGCAGGGACAGATTACAGGATATAGTTAGTAGCTGCGATAACTTTTGCGCAAACCAATCAAAATACGCTTATTGCGATTTTTTTTACCAAACATATGTAGCAGAATACAAATTGGCCTAAAATGTTAAAAAATTTTGTTTTTTACATTTTTTGGGGGGAATTTCATATAAAAAAATGTGAAAAATATATTTTTTCAAAATTGTTGCTCTTTTTTTGTTTTTAGCGCAAAAAATAAAAATCGCACCGGTGATCAAATACCACCGAAAGAAAGCTCTGTTTGTGGGGGATAAAAAGGACATCAATTTAATTTGGGTACAGCGTCGCACGACCGTGCAATTGTCTGTTAAATTTGCACAGTGCCAAGTTGCAAAAAGTGGCCTGGACGTAAAGCAGGAAAATCCTCCGGTGGTAAAGGGGTTGAAGTGTTGTTAAAGAGGAAGTAAACCCTCCTCTGAGACTCGTACCTATAGATGATCCTATGATAAGGCCCCCCTATAGATGATCCTATGATAAAGCCCCCCTATAGATGATCCTATGATAAGGCCCCCCTATAGATGATCCTATGATAAGGCCCCCCCTATAGATGATCCTATGATAAGGCCCCCCTATAGATGATCCTATGATAAGGCCCCCCCTATAGATGATCCTATGATAAGGCCCCCCTATAGATGATCCTATGATAAGGCCCCCCTATAGATGATCCTATGATAAGGCCCCCCCTATAGATGATCCTATGATAAGGCTTACCTATAGATGATCCTATGATAAGGCCCCCCTATAGGTGATCCTATGATAACGCCCCCCTATAGATGATCCTATGATAAAGCCCCCCTATAGATGATCCTATGATAAGGCCCCCCTATAGATGATCCTATGATAAGGCCCCCCTATAGATGATCCTATGATAAGGCTTACCTATAGATGATCCTATGATAAGGCCCCCCCTATAGATGATCCTATGATAAGGCCCCCCTATAGATGATCCTATGATAAGGCCCCCCCTATAGATGATCCTATGATAAGGCCCCCCTATAGATGATCCTATGATAAGGCCCCCCTATAGATGATCCTATGATAAGGCTTACCTATAGATGATCCTATGATAAGGCTTCCCTATAGATGATCCTATGATAAGGCCCCCCCTATAGATGATCCTATGATAAGGCTTACCTATAGATGATCCTATGATAAGGCCCCCCATAGGTGATCCTATGATAACGCCCCCCTATAGATGATCCTATGATAACGCCCCCCCTATAGATGATCCTATGATAAGGCCCCCTATAGATGATCCTATGATAGGGCCCCCCCTATAGATGATCCTATGATAAGGCCCCCTATAGATGATCCTATGATAAGGCCCCCCCTATAGATGATCCTATGATAAGGCCCCCTATAGATGATCCTATGATAACGCCCCCCCTATAGATGATCCTATGATAAGGCTTTCCTATAGATGATCCTATGATAAGGCTTACCTATAGATGATCCTATGATAACGCCCCCCCTATAGATGATCCTATGATAAGGCTTACCTATAGATGATCCTATGATAAGGCCCCCCTATAGGTGATCCTATGATAACGCCCCCCTATAAGTGATCCTATGATAACGCCCCCCTATAGATGATCCTATGATAAGGCCCCCCTTATAGATGATCCTATGATAAGGCCCCCCCTATAGATGATCCTATGATAAGGCCCCCCTATAGATGATCCTATGATAAGGCTTACCTATAGATGATCCTATGATAAGACTCCTCCCTATAGATGATCCTATGATAAGGCCCCCCTATAGATGATCCTATGATAAGGCTTACCTATAGATGATCCTATGATAAGACTCCCCCCTATAGATGATCCTATGATAAGGCCCCCCCTATAGATGATCCTATGATAAGGCCCCCCTATAGATGATCCTATGATAAGACCCCCCTATAGATGATCCTATGATAAGGCCCCCCCTATAGATGATCCTATGATAAGGCCCCCCCTATAGATGATCCTATGATAAGGCTTACCTATAGATGATCCTATGATAAGGCCCCCCTATAGATGATCCTATGATAAGGCCCCCCTATAGATGATCCTATGATAAGGCCCCCTATAGATGATCCTATGATAAGGCCCCCCCTATAGATGATCCTATGATAAGGCCCCCCTATAGATGATCCTATGATAAGGCCCCCCTATAGATGATCCTATGATAAGGCCCCCCCTATAGATGATCCTATGATAAGGCTTCCCTATAGATGATCCTATGATAAGGCTTACCTATAGATGATCCTATGATAAGGCCCCCCCTATAGATGATCCTATGATAAGGCTTACCTATAGGTGATCCTATGATAAGGCCCCCCCTATAGATGATCCTATGATAAGGCCCCCCTATAGATGATCTTATGATAAGGCCCCCCTATAGATGATCCTATGATAAGGCCCCCCTATAGATGATCCTATGATAAGGCCCCCCCCTATAGATGATCCTATGATAAGGCTTCCCTATAGATGATCCTATGATAAGGCTTCCCTATAGATAATCCTATGATAAGGCTTACCTATAGATGATCCTATGATAAGGCCCCCCCTATAGATGATCCTATGATAAGGCCCCCCCCCCTATAGATGATCCTATGATAAGGCCCCCCTATAGATGATCCTATGATAAGGCCCCCCTATAGATAATCCTATGATAAGGCTTACCTATAGATGATCCTATGATAAGGCCCCCCCTATAGATGATCCTATGATAAGGCCCCCCCTATAGATGATCCTATGATAAGGCCCCCCCTATAGATGATCCTATGATAAGGCCCCCTATAGATGATCCTATGATAAGGCCCCCCTATAGATGATCCTATGATAAAGCCCCCCTATAGATGATCCTATGATAAGGCTTACCTATAGATGATCCTATGATAAGGCTTCCCTATAGATGATCCTATGATAAGGCCCCCCCTATAGATGATCCTATGATAAGGCTTACCTATAGATGATCCTATGATAAGGCCCCCCTATAGGTGATCCTATGATAACGCCCCCCTATAGATGATCCTATGATAACGCCCCCCCCCCTATAGATGATCCTATGATAAGGCCCCCTATAGATGATCCTATGATAAGGCCCCCCCTATAGATGATCCTATGATAAGGCTTACCTATAGATGATCCTATGATAAGCCCCCCCCCTATAGATGATCCTATGATAAGGCCCCCTATAGATGATCCTATGATAAGGCCCCCCCTATAGATGATCCTATGATAAGGCCCCCTATAGATGATCCTATGATAACGCCCCCCCTATAGATGATCCTATGATAAGGCTTACCTATAGATGATCCTATGATAACGCCCCCCCTATAGATGATCCTATGATAAGGCTTACCTATAGATGATCCTATGATAAGGCCCCCCTATAGGTGATCCTATGATAACGCCCCCCTATAAGTGATCCTATGATAACGCCCCCCTATAGATGATCCTATGATAAGGCCCCCCTTATAGATGATCCTATGATAAGGCCCCCCCTATAGATGATCCTATGATAAGGCCCCCCTATAGATGATCCTATGATAAGGCTTACCTATAGATGATCCTATGATAAGACTCCTCCCTATAGATGATCCTATGATAAGGCCCCCCTATAGATGATCCTATGATAAGGCTTACCTATAGATGATCCTATGATAAGACTCCCCCTATAGATGATCCTATGATAAGGCCCCCCTATAGATGATCCTATGATAAGGCCCCCCCTATAGATGATCCTATGATAAGGCCCCCCTATAGATGATCCTATGATAAGACCCCCCTATAGATGATCCTATGATAAGGCCCCCCCTATAGATGATCCTATGATAAGGCCCCCCCTATAGATGATCCTATGATAAGGCTTACCTATAGATGATCCTATGATAAGGCCCCCCTATAGATGATCCTATGATAAGGCCCCCCTATAGATGATCCTATGATAAGGCCCCCTATAGATGATCCTATGATAAGGCCCCCCCTATAGATGATCCTATGATAAGGCCCCCCTATAGATGATCCTATGATAAGGCCCCCCTATAGATGATCCTATGATAAGGCCCCCCCTATAGATGATCCTATGATAAGGCTTCCCTATAGATGATCCTATGATAAGGCCTACCTATAGATGATCCTATGATAAGGCCCCCCCTATAGATGATCCTATGATAAGGCTTACCTATAGGTGATCCTATGATAAGGCCCCCCCTATAGATGATCCTATGATAAGGCCCCCCTATAGATGATCTTATGATAAGGCCCCCCTATAGATGATCCTATGATAAGGCCCCCCTATAGATGATCCTATGATAAGGCCCCCCCTATAGATGATCCTATGATAAGGCTTCCCTATAGATGATCCTATGATAAGGCTTCCCTATAGATAATCCTATGATAAGGCTTACCTATAGATGATCCTATGATAAGGCCCCCCCTATAGATGATCCTATGATAAGGCCCCCCCTATAGATGATCCTATGATAAGGCCCCCCTATAGATAATCCTATGATAAGGCTTACCTATAGATGATCCTATGATAAGGCCCCCCCTATAGATGATCCTATGATAAGGCTTACCTATAGATGATCCTATGATAAGGCCCCCCCTATAGATGATCCTATGATAAGGCCCCCCCTAAAGATGATCCTATGATAAGGCCCCCCCTATAGATGATCCTATGATAAGGCCCCCCCTATAGGTGATCCTATGATAAGGCCCCCCTATAGATGATCTTATGATAAGGCCCCCCTATAGATGATCTTATGATAAGGCCCCCCCTATAGATGATCCTATGATAAGGCCCCCCCTATAGATGATCTTATGATAAGGCTTACCTATAGGTACTGTAAATATCTCCTAAACATGCACCGTTTAGGAGATATTTACCTTACATGCATCCAGTGACATCACATGCGCTCTGAAGGAACAGCCGCTGGTGCTATTTCTTCAGAGACCCGTGCCATGACCGTCGGCTCTCGCGCGCGTGCACAGGATTGACGTCACCGCGGCTCTGGCCAATCAGATGGCCGGATGCCGCGATCCCGGAAGACGGGCTACTGGACATGTCGCCCGTCATAGAGGTGAGCGGACGGCACGGCGGGGGCTCGTTCTAAGGTAAGTATTTCATAATGAGCTAGTATCCGATGCATACTAGCTCATTATGTGTTTCTCTTTCAGCTTGTAAAAAAAAAAAAAAAAATGAACTGAGTTTACAACCTCTTTAACTGTTGTAGAACGCAATCCTCTAGCATACATAGACATTTATTGGTGTATGTATGTGTGGCCTGTGTTCTGGATCCTAAATCCTTGGTTGGAAATTCAGGATCCCTTTTCCTTTGCTACAATTGTGTTATTTCTGATTTTGTTTGAATTCTCTGATTTCACTTCAAAAGCCAAAAGAGCAGTAAATTGATTATTCACTGCAACATTTGTGGTCTCGGTTATTTACCATGACAGAACTGATAGTGTCAGATGGGTTGGAGCAGGCTCAGGGTGTAAGAGGTGACGAGGATGCCCATGTAACAAGCCACCCCCAAGGGGGCCGGGCTACAGTTGCAAACGGGGTAGGGGTGTATTTACCAAACATTTGCTGAGCTTTAAGCCCCGTACACACGCAATGATTATCGGCCGACCAGTCGTCCGTCTTTTGTCCAGAGTGGTGTCTGTTGGTTGGAATGTACCTAGACTGCACACAAATTTTCTCGCCCAACAAAATTCTACTTCAGAAGTGATGTCATGTGTTGGTTTGCTTTCTTTGTTCTTTCTTCACTGAGCATGCCCAGACTTGCTCATCAGATTTTTCCCTGTCGAAATCTGTACTGACCGCACGAAAATTGTCCGTGTTTTGACGGCAGACAAAAATTTTATAGCCTGCACACCAGATTTTTTGATACATAGTGTTAGGGTTACAGTTAGATATGGGTTAGGGGGTTAGGGATATAGGATTAAGGTTAGGGATGGGGTTAGGAGATAGAGTTAGGGGTTAGGGTTAGGCATTTGGATTAGGGTTAGGGGTTAGTGCTAAGGGTTAGGGGATTGGGGTTAGGGTTGGGTGAGGTTTGGGTTATGGTTAGGCTTAGGGTTACAATGTTAGCTTTAGGGCTAGGGTTAGAGGGTTATGGTTATAGGGTGAGGGTTAGGGTTAGAGGGTGAAGGTTAGGGTTAGAGGGTTAAGGTTAGGGTTATGGCTTAGAGTTAGCATTAGGGTTATGGTCAGGACTAGAGCTAGGGTTAGAGTTAGGATTAGCATTAGGGTTAGGGCTATGGTTACGGCTAGGGTTAGGGTTTTATTTAGTGCTAGGTTTAGAGGGCTAGGGTTAGAGGGTTAGGGTTAGAATTAAGGTTAGTGTTATTTTTAGGGCTAGGGTTAGAGGGTTAGGGTTAGGAGTTAGTGTTAGAGGGTTAGGGTTAAGGTGAGAGGGTTAGGGTTAGAAGGTTAGGGTTATGGTTTAGGGTTAGGGTTAGGGTTAGAGTTAGTGTTAGGGTTTGGGGTTAAGGTTAGGGAATAGGGGTTAGTGGTTAGGGTTAGGGTTGGATGAGGTTTTGGTTAGGGTTAGGGCTTGTCTAGGGCTAGGATTGGGGGTTAGGGTTAGATACTTAGGGTTAGGGTTAGATACATAGGGTTAGGGTTAGATACCTAGGGTTAGCATTTGGGGGTTAGGGTTAGGGTTAGGGGTTAGGGTTAGGCATTTGGATTAGGGTTAGGGGTTAGTGCTTAGGGTTAGGGGATTGGGGTTAGGGTTGGGTGAGGTTTGGGTTATGGTTAGGCTTAGGGTTACGGTGTTAGGGTTAGGGTTAGAGGGTTATGGTTAGAGGGTAAAGGTTAGGGTTGGAGAGTTAAGGTTAGAGGGTTAGGGTTAGGGAGTTAGGGTTGGATAAGGTATGTTTTAAGGTTGGCTAGGGTTTGGGGTTAGAGTTAGGGTCTAGGGTTAAGGGTTAGGGTTAGAGGGTTAGTGGTTATGGTTAGGGTTATGGCTTAGGGTTAGGGTCAGACCTAGGGCTAGGGTTAGACTTAGGGTTAGAATTAGGGTTAGGGCTAGGGTAGGTTTATTTTTAGTGCTTAGGGTTAGAGGGCTAGGGGTAGGGGTAGAATTTAGGGTTAGGGAGTTAGGGTTAGGGGGGTTAGGGTTAGATAGGGTTTGTTTTAAGGTTGGATAGGGTTTGGGGTTAGAGTTAGGGTTTGGGTTAAAGCTTAGGGTTAAGAGTTAGGGTTAGAGTTAGGGTTATGGCTTAGGGTTAGCGTTAGGTTTAGGGTCAGGCCTTGAGCTAGAGTTAGGATTAGCATTAGGGTTAGGGCTATGGTTACGGCTAGGGTTAGGGTTTTTTAAGTGCTAGGTTTAGAGGGTTAGGATTAGGGTTAGAGGGTTAGGGTTAGAATTAGGTTTGGGGTTAGGGTTATTTTTAGGGTTAGGGTTAGAGGGTTAGGGTATGGGGGTTAGGGTTAAGGTGAGAGGGTTAGGGTTATGGTTAGAGGGTTAGGGGTTAGGGTTAGATACTTATGTTTAGGGTTAGTGTTAGAGCATTAGGGTTAGGGTAAGAGTAACAGTAAGGGTTAGGGGGTTAGGATTAGAGGGTTAGGGCTAGGGGATAGGGTTAGGGTGAGAAACTTAGGGTTAGGGTTAGGCTGAGGGTTAGAGGGTTAGGGTGTTACAGTTAGGGTTATGGTTAGAGTTAGAGGGTTAGGGTTAGAGTGTTAGGGTTAGGGTTAGGGGTTAAGATTAGGGTTAGATACATAGGGTTAGGGTTAGATACATAGGGTTAGGGTTAGATACATAGGGTTTGGTTTAGATACCTAGGGTTAGCGATAGGGGGTTAGGGTTAGAGGGTTAGGGCTAGGTTAGGGCTAGGGTTAGATATAGAGGGTTAGGGTTATATACATAGGGTTCGGGTTCGCATTTGATACATAGTGTTAGGGTTACAGTTAGATATGGGTTAGGGGGTTAGGGATAGAGGATTAAGGTTCGGGTTAGGGATGGGTTTAGGGGTTAGGAGTTAGGGGTTAGAGTTAGCGTTAGGCATTTGTTTTAGGGGTTAGTGCTAAGGGTTAGGGTTAGGGGATTAGGGTTGGGTGAGGTTTGGGTTATGGTTAGGCTTAGGGTTACGGTGTTAGGATTAGGGTGAGGGTTAGGGTTAGAGGGTTATGGTTATAGAGTTAGGGTTAGAGGGTTAAGGTTAGGGTTAGAGGGTTAGAGTTAGGGCTAGAGGGATAGGGTTAGGGGTAAAGGTTAGAGGGTTAGGGAGTTAGAGTTAAGGGGTTAGGGTTAGATAGGGTATGTTTTAAGGTTGGATAGGGTTTGGGGTTAGAGTTAGGGTCTAGGGTTAAGGGTTAGATGGTTAGGGGTTTGGGTTATGGGTTAGGGTTAGGGTCAGACCTAGGTCTAGGGTTAGAGTTTGGGTTAGAATTAGTGTTAGGGTTATTTTTAGTGCTTAGGGTTAGAGGGGTAGGGTTATGGTTAGAATTTAGGGTTAGGGCGGTTAGGGTTTGATAGAGTTTGTTTTAAGGTTGGATAGGGTTTGGGGTTAGGGTTAGGGTTAGATGGATAGGGTTAGGGTTAGAGGGTTAGGGTTAGAGTTAGGGTGAGGGTTAGATGGATAGGGTTAGGGGTTAGGGTTAGAGGGTTAAGGTAGGGGTTAGGGTTAGGGATAGGGTTAAATACTTAGGGTTAGGGTTAGAGTGTTAGGATTAGGGTAAGGGTTAGCGGGTTAGGGTGTTACAGTTAGGGTTATGGTTAGAGTTAGAGGGTTAGGGTAATGGTTAGGGTTAGAGGGTTAGGATTATGGTTTAGGGTTAGAGTTAGTGTTAGAGTTAGGGTTGGGGTTAAGGTTGGGGTTAGTGGTTTGGATTAGGGGTTAAGGTTAGGGGTTAGTGGTTAGGGATAGGGTTGGGTGAGGTTTGGGTTAGGGCTTGTCTAGGGCTAGGATTGGGGGTTAGGGGTTAGGGTGAGGGTTAGATACTTAGTGTGACGGTATCCAGACACCACCGACTGGGTATCTCCGCCAGTAACCTGCTTCCTAAGTTCTGGAACACGGGATCCGTGATTCTGGCTATAGTTACCCCAATAACTCGACAGTACAAGTTTTTGAGTGAAACCAGAATGAGCTCTTTATTAAACCAACTCACAGAATTTTACATACACTTTGAGAATACAACATGATTTAATTATACAGATCCACCCACCACATCACACAATGGTTTCTATACGATCCCCAATGCACATTACTCTGTGTAATTAAATCCCCTAGCAGACAGACAGGTGGGCTCATTACCACACTTAACAATAGGTGAATGGAAAAACTGTCTCAGACCCTATTTTAGACAAAAGCACTTCAATGATTAGCAGACATGATGTCTCTCATAGTTCCTGGACACCCAAATTAGGAGCTGCACTTCCTGTGCCTGACAGTCTAAAGAAATAAGATAGATCTTCATATTTCCTGACAGATATTGTTAATGCATTTTATTGTCCCATTTGAAGTAGTCCAAACCATATTCTCAGTGTTCACTACCCTCTTGGTCACCCTGCATCCATAATAGACGCAGGGTGACTTAAACATAAGAGAGCCCCATAAGGCTGGGCATGGTGCCCCCCAACCTCTCTAAAGGAATTTGGGGTCCACAACCCCCAATGCCCAAAGTGACTCCTTTCACATTTAGGGTTAGGGTTAGATACATAGGGTTAGGGTTAGATACCTAGGGTTATCGTTAGGGTTAGAGGGTTAGGGTTAGGTTAGGGTTAGATATAGAGGGTTAGGGTTATATACATAGGACTAGGGTTCGGATTTGATACATAGTATTAGGGTTACAGTTAGATATGGGTTAGGGATAGAGGGTTAAGGTTAGGGTTAGGGATGGGGTTAGGAGTTAGGGGTTAGGGTTAGGCGTTTGGGTTAGGGGTTAGTGCTTAGGGTTAGGGGATTGGGGTTAGGGTTGGGTGAGGTTTGGGTTATGGTTAGGCTTAGGGTTACGGTGTTAGGGTTAGGGTTAGAGGGTGAAGGTTAGGGTTAGAGGGTTAAGGTTAGGGTTAGAGGGTGAAGGTTAGGGTTAGAGGGTGAAGGTTAGGGTTAGAGGGTTAAGGTTAGGTTTAGAGGGTTAGAGTTAGGGTTAGACGGATAGGGTTAGGGAGTTGGGGTTAGGGTTAGGGGGTTAGGGTTAGATAGGGTATGCTTTAAGATTGGATAGGGTTTTGGTTTAGAGTTAGGGTCTAGGGTTAGGGTTAAGGGTTAGAGTTAGAGGGTTAGGTGTTATGGTTAGGGTTAGGGTTATGACTTAGGGTTAGCGTTAGGGTCAGACCTAGGGCTAGGGTTAGAGTTAGGGTTAGAATTAGGGTTAGGGTTAGGGTTAGGCAGGGCCACTGATAGGGGGGGACCACCAGCCCTCTTGTAGGGGGCCCAAGTACACAGGGGGGCCCACACAGAGAGGGGGATTAGTGATGGACAACAAATACAGAAATCTTCCTCCAGCACCTGAATCTGATCTCTGTCCCTCTCCCTGCTATCAGCTTTTATCTGCTGAGAAAGACAGTTGTTCCTCATTAATCCCCCTCCCTGTGTGGGCCCCCCTCCCAGCACTTATCTCTGCTCAGGAGTTTATTTGTAACTTTGTTTCTCTCCCTCTGTCTCTCTGATCACTGATCTCCAACTGCCCAGCCTGTATATTTTTTTCATCTCATCTTCATTTTTATTTATTAACATGGGGTTTTTTTTTAGATTTAGCAGGAATTATGTGAGTTATGTTATATTTGTGTCTGCTAATAGTGATTTTGTTGTCATTTTAGCAAAATATATCTTTAATATTTTCTTGGGGGGACCCTGCCAGGTAGTCTGTATGGGGCCCGCGATTTCTAACAGCAGCCCTGGGCTTAGGGCTAGGGATAGGGTTATTTCTAGTGCTAGGGTTATGGTTAGGGGGTTAAGTTTAAGGTTAGAGGGTTAGGGTTATGGTTAGAGGGTAAGGGTTAGGGCTAGGATTAGGGTTCAGGCTAGGGTTAGGGTTAGGGTTATTTTTATGGCTAGTCTTAGAGGGTTAGGGTTAAGGTTAGAGGGTTAGGGTTATGGTTAGAGGATTAGGGATTAGGGTTAGAAACCTACTGTTAGGGTTAGGGTTAGGGGTAGATACAGAGGGTTAGGGTTAGATATATAGGGTTAGGGTTAGATATGAGATAGGGTTAGGGTTAGAGGGTTAGGGGGTAGGGTTTAGGGTTTGGATTAGAGTTAGAGGGTTAGGGTTCGGGGTTAAGGTTAGGGTTAGAGGGTTAGGGTTAGAAGGATAGGGTTAGGGGTAAGGTTAGGGTTAGAATTTAGGGTTAGGGGGGTTAGGGTTAGATAGGGTTTGTTTTAAGGTTGGATAGGGTTTGGGGTTAGAGTTAGAGTTAGGGTTTGGGTTAAAGGTTAGGGTTAAGGGTTAGGGTTATGGCTTAGGGTTAGGGTAAGGCCTAGAGCTAGGGTTAGAGTTAGGATTAGCATTAGGGTTAGGGCTATGGTTATGGCTAGGGTTACGTTTTTTTTAGTGCTAGGTTTAGAGGGTTAGGGTTAGAGGGTTAGGGTTAGAATTAGGGTTAGGGTTAGAGGGTTAGGGGTTAGGGTTATGGTTATGGTTAGAGGGTTAGGGCTTAGGGTTAGGGTTTGATACTTACGGTTAAGGTTAGGGTTAGAGCATTAGGATTATGGTTAGGGTAAGGGTAAGGGTTAGGGTTAGGATTAGAGGGTTAGAGTTAAGTTTAAAAGGTTAGGGTTAGGTTTAGGGCTAGGGGATAGGGTTAGGGTGAGATACTTAGGGTTAGGGTTAGGGTTAGGCTTTGGGTAAGGGTTAGGGGTTAGGGTTAGGGTTAGATACTTAGGGTTAGGGTTAGAGTGTTAGGATTAGGGTTATGGTAAGGGTTAGGGTTAGAGGGTTAGGGTGTTACAGTTAGGGTTATGGTTAGAGTTAGAGGACTAGGGTTAGAGGGTTAGGGTTATGGTTTAGGGTTAGAGTTAGTGTTAGGGTTAGGGTTGAGGTTAGGGTTAGTGGTTAGGGTTAGGGGTTAAGGTTAGGGGTTAGGATTATAGGGTTAAGGTTAGAGGGTTAGGGCTTAGGGTTAGATACTTACAGTTAGGGTTAGTGTTAGAGCATTAGATTTAGGGTTGGGGTAAGGTTATGGGTAAGGGTTAGGGCTAGGTGATAGGGTTAATGTGAGATACTTAGGGTAAGGCTTCGGCTAAGGGTTAGGGGTTAGGGTTAGATACTTAGGGTTGGGGTTAGGGTTAGGGTAAGGGTTAGGTGTTAGGGTTAGGGATAGGGTTAGATACTTAGGGTTAGGGTTAGAGTGTTAGGATTAGGGTTAGGGTAAGGGTTAGGGTTAGGATTAGAGGGTTAGGGTGTTGCAGTTAGGGTTATGGTTAGTGGGTTAGGGTTAGAGGGTTAGGGTTTAGGGTTAGGGTTAGAGTTAGTGTTAGGGTTAGGGTTGGGGTTAAGGTTATTGTTAGTGGTTATGGTTATGGGTTAAGGTTAGGGGTTTGTGGTTAGGGTTGGGTGAGGTTTGGTTGAGGGTTAGGGCTTGTCTAGGGCTAGGATTGAGGTTTAGGGGTTAGAGTTAGGGTTAGATACTTAGGGTTAGGGTTAGATACATAGGGTTTGGTTTAGATACCTAGGGTTAGCGTTAGGGGGTTAAGGTTAGAGGGTTAGGTTAAGGTTAGGGCTAGGGTTAGATATAGAGGGTTAGGGTTAGATACATAGGGTTAGGGTTCGGATTTGATACATCGTGTTAGGGTTACAGTTAGATATGGGTTAGGGGGTTAGGGATAGAGGGTTAAGGTTAAGGATGTGGTTAGGGGTTAGGAGTTAGGGTTTGGGGTTAGAGTTAGGGTCTAGGGTTAAGGGTTAAGGCTAGAGGGTTAGGGGTTATGGTTTGGGTTAGGGTTATGGCTTAGGGTTAGTGTTAGGGTTAGGGTCAGACCTAGGGCTAGGGTTAGAGTTAGGGTTAGAATTAGGGTTAGGGTTATTTTTAGTGCTTAGGGTTAGAGGGTTAGGGTTAGAGGGTTAGGGTTAGAATTTAGGGTTAGGGTTAGGGGGGTTAGGGTTAGATAGAGTTTGTTTTAAGGTTTGATATGGTTTGGGGTTAGAGTTAGGGTTAGGGTTTAGGGTTTGGGTTAAAGGTTAGGGTTAAGGGTTAGTGTTAGGGTTAGGGTTATGGCTTAGGGTTAGCATTAGGGTTAAGGTCAGGCCTAGAGCTAAGGTTAGAGTTAGGATTAGCATTAGGGTTAGGGCTATGGTTACGGCTAGGGTTAGGGTTTTATTTAGTGCTAGGTTTAGAGGGTGAGGGTTAGGGTTACAGGGTTAGGGTTAGAATTAGGGTTAGGGTTATTTTTAGGGCTAGGGTTAGGGTTAGAGGGTTAGGGGCTAGGGTTAGAGGGTTAGGGTTAAGGTGAGAGGGTTAGGGTTATGGTTAGAGGGTTAGGGTTAAGGGTTAGGGTTTGATACTTACGGTTAGGGTTAGAGCATTAGGATTAGGGTAAGGGTTAGGGTTAGGATTAGAGGGTTAGGGTTTAGGTTAGAGGGTTAGGTTTAGGGCTAGGGGATAGGGTTAGGGTTAGATACTTAGGGTTAGGGTTAGGCTTTGGGTAAGGGTTAGGGGTTAGGGTTAGGGTTAGATACTTAGGGTTATGGTTAGGTTTAGGGTTAGGGTAAGGATAAGGGTTAGGGATTAGGGTTAGGGATAGGGTTAGATACTTAGGGTTAGGGTTAGAGTGTTAGGATTAGGGTAAGGGTTAGGGTTAGGGTTAGAGGGTTAGGGTATTACAATTAGGGTTATGGTTAGAGTTAGAGGATTAGGGTTCTGGTTTAGGGTTAGTGTTTGGGTTGGGGTTAGGGTTAGTGGTTAGGGTTAGGGGTTAAGGTTAGGGTTTAGTGGTTAGGGTTAGGGTTGGGGGAGGTTTTGGTTAGGGCTTGTCTATGGCTTGCATTGGGGGTTAGGGGTTAGGGTTAGATACTTAGGGTTAGATACCTAGGGTTAGCGTTAGGGAGTTAGGGTTAGAGGGTTAGGTTAGGGATAGGGCTAGGGTCAGATATAGAGGGTTTGGGTTAGATACATAGGTTTTGGATTTGATACATAGTGTTAGGGTAACAGTTAGATATGGGTTAGGGGGTTAGGGATAAAGAGTTAAGGTTAGGATTAGGGATGGGGAAAGGGGCTAGCAGTTAGGGTTAGGGGTTAGGGTTAGGCATTTGGGTTAGGGTTAGGGGTTAGTGCTTAGAGTTAGGGGTTAGGGAATTGGGGTTAGGGTTGGGTGAGGTTTGGGTTATGGTTAGGCTTAGGGTTACGGTGTTAGGATAAAGGTTAGGGTTAGAGGGTTTTGGTTAGAGGGTGTGGGTTAGGGTTAGAGAGTTAAGGTTAGGGTTATGGTTAGGGTTAGAGGGTTAGAGTAAGGGAGTTAGGGTTAGATAGGGTATGTTTTAAGGTTGGATAGGGTTTGGGGTTAGAGTTAGGGTCTAGGGTTAGGGTTAAAGGTTAGGGTTAGAGGGTTAGGTGTTATGGTTAGGGTTATGGGTTAGCGGTAGGGTTAGGGTCAGACCTAGGGCTAGGGTTAGAGTTAGAGTTAGGGTTAGGGCTAGGGTTAGGGTTAGGGTAGGGTTAGGGTTATTTTAGTCCTTAGGGTTAGAGGGTTAGAGGGTTAGGGTTAAAATTTAGGGTTAGGGAGTTAGGGTTAGAGTTAGGGGGGTTAGGGTTAGAAAGGGTTTGTTTTAAGGTTGGATAGGGGTTGGGGTCAGAGTTAGGGTTCAGGGTTTGTGTTAAAGGTTAGGGTTAAGGGTTAGTGTTAGGGTTATGGCTTAGGGTTAGCGTTAGGGTCAGGCCTAGAGCTAGGGTTAGAGTTAGGATTAGCATTATGGTTAGGGCTATGGTTATGGCTAGGGTTAGGGTTTTTTTAGTGCTAGATTTAGAGGGTTAGGATTAGGGTTACAGGGTTAGGGTTAGGGTTAGAATTAGGGTTAGGGTTATTTCTAGGGCTAGGGTTAGAGGGTTAGGGTTAGGGGGTTAGCGTTAGAGGGTTAGGGTTAAGGTGAGAGGTTTAGGGTTATGGTTAGAGGGTTAGGGCTTAGAGTTAGGGTTAGATACTTACGGTTAGGGTTAGTGTTAGAGCATTAGGGTTAGGGTAAGGGTAACGTCAAGGGTTAGGGTTAGAGGGTTAGGGTTAGAGGGTTAGGGCTAGGGGATAGGGTTAGGGTGAGATACTTAGGGTTAGGTTTAGGGTAAGGGTTAGGGGTTAGGGTTAGTGTTAGATACTTATGGTTAGGGTTAGGCTTAGGGTAAGGGTTAGGGTTAGGGATAGGGTTAGATACTTAGGGTTAGGGTTAGAGTTTTAGGGTTTGGGTAAGGGTTAGGGTTAGAGGCTTAGGGTTAGAGGGTTAGGGTTATGGTTTAGGGCTAGGATTAGAGTTAGAGTTAGTTTTAGGGATAGGGTTAAGGTTAGGGTTAGTGGTTAGGGGTTAAGGTTAGGGGTTAATGGTTAGGGTTAGGGTTAGGGTTGGGTGAGGTTTGGGTTAGGGTTAGGGCTTGTCTAGGGCTAGGATTGGGGGTTAGGGGTTAGATACTTAGGGTTAGGGTTAGTTACATAGGGTTAGGGTTAGATACATAGGGTTAGGTTTAGATACCTAGGGTTAGCGTTAGGGGGTTAGGGTTAGAGGGTTAGGTTAGGTTTAGGGCTAGGGTTAGATATAGAGGGTTAGGGTTAGATACATAGGGTTAGGGTTAGGATTTGATACATAGTGTTAGGGTTAAGGTTAGGGGTTAGGGTTAGGAAGTTAGGGTTAGGGGGTTAGGGTTAGATAGGGTACGTTTTAAGGTTGGATAGGGTTTGGGGTTAGAGTTAGGGTCTAGAGTTAAGGGTTAGGTTTAGAGGGTTAGGGGTTATGGTTAGGGTTATGGCTTAGGGTTAGCATCAGGGTTAGGGTCAGACCTAGGGCTAGGGTTAGAGTTATGGTTAGATTTAGGGCTAGGGTTAGGGTTAGGGTTATTTTTAGTGCTTAGGGTTAGAGGGTTAGGGTTAGAGGGTTAGGGGTAGGGTTAGGGTTAGAATTTAGGGTTAGGGGGTTAGGGTTAGATAGGGGTTGTTTTAAGGTTGGATAGGGTTTGGGGTTAGAGTTAGGGTTAGGGTTTGGGTTAAAGGTTAGGGTTAAGGGTTAGGGTTATGGCTTAGGGTTAGCATTAGGGTTAAGGTCAGTCCTAGAGCTAGGGTTAGAGTTAGGATTAGCATAAGGGTTAGGGCTATGGTTACGGCTAGGGTTAGGGGTTTTTTTAGTGCTAGGTTTAGAGGGTTAGTATTAGGGTTACAGGGATAGGGTTAGGGTTAGGGTTATTTTTCGTGCTTAGGGTTAGAGGGTTAGGGGTAGGGTTAGAATTTAGGGTTAGGGAGTTAGGGTTAGATACTTAGGGTTAGGGTTAGGCTTAGGCTTAGGGTTAGGGCTAGGGGATAGGGTTAGGGTGAGATACTTAGGGTTTGGTTTAGGGTAAGGGTTAGGGGTTAGGGTTAGGGTTAGATACTTAGGGTTAGGGTTAGGCTTAGGGTTAGGGCTAGGGGATAGGGTTAGGGTGAGATGCTTAGGGTTAGGCTTAGGGTAAGGGTTAGGTTTAGGGATAGGGTTAGATACTTAGGGTTAGAGTTTTAGGATTAGGGTTAGGGTTAGAGGGTTAGGGTTAGGGTTAGGGTTGCAGTTAGTGTTAGGGTTGGGGTTAAGGTTAGGGTTAGTGGTTAGGGGTTAATGGTTAGGTTTAGGGTTGGGTGAGGTTTGGGTTAGGGTTAGGGCTTGTCTATGGCTAGGATTGGGGGTTAGGGGTTAGGGTTAGATACTTAGGGTTAGGGTTAGTTACATAGGGTTAGGGTTAGATACATAGCGTTAGGTTTAGCTACCTAGGGTTAGCGTTAGGGGGTTAGGGTTAGAGGGTTAGGTTAGGGCTTGGGTTAGATTTAGAGGGTTAGGGTTAGATACATAGGGTTAGGGTTTAGATTTGATACATAGTTTTAGGGTTACAGTTAGATATGTGTTAGGGGGTTAGGGATAGAGGTTAAGGTTAGGGTTAGGGATGGGGTTAGGAGTTCGGGTTAGGGGGTTAGAGGGTTAGGGTTAGATAGGGTACGTTTTAAGGTTATATAGGGTTTGGGGTTAGAGTTAGGGTCTAGGGTTAGGGTTAGGTTTAGAGGGCTAGGGGTTATGGTTAGGGTTATGGCTTAGGGTTAGGGTCAGACCTAGGGCTAGGGTTAGAGTTAGGGTTAGAATTAGGGTTAGGGCTAGGGTTAGGGCTAGGGTTAGGGTTAATTTTAGTGCTTAGGGTTAGAGGATTAGGGTTAGAGGGTTAGGGGTAGGGTTAGGGTTAGAATTTAGGGTTAGGGAGTTAGGGTTAGATAGGGTTTGTTTTAAGGTTGGATAGGGTTTGGGGTTAGGGTTAGGGTTTGGGTTAAAGGTTAGGGTTAAGGGTTAGGGTTATGGCTTAGGGTTAGCATTACGGTTAGGGTCAGGCCTAGAGCTAGGGTTAGAGTTAGGATTATCATTAGGGTTAGGACTATGGTTATGGCTAGGGTTAGGGTTTTTTTAGTGCTAGGTTTAGAGGGTTAGGATTAGGGTTACAGGGTTAAGGTTAGGATTAGGGTTATTTTTAGGGCTAGGGTTAGGGTTAGAGGGTTAGGGTTAGGGGGTTAGGGTAAGAGGGTTAGGGTTAAGGTGAGAGGGTTAAGGTTATGGTTAGAGGGTTAGGGTTAGATTCTTATGGTTAGGGTTAGTGTTAGAGCATTAGGATTAGGGTAAGGGTAACGGTAAGGGTTAGAGGGTTAGGGTTAGGGCTAGGGGATAGGGTTAGGGTGAGATACTTAGAGTTAGGGTTAGGGTTAGGGTTAGATACTTAGGGTTAGGGTTAGGCTTAGGGTTACGGTAAGGGATAGGGTTAGATACTTAGGGTTAGGGTTTGAGTTTTAGGATTAGGGTTAGGGTTAGGGTAAGGGTTAGGGTTAGAGGGTTAGGGTGTTACAGTTAGTGTTATGGTTAGAGGGTTAGGGTTAGAGGGTTACGGTTAGAGGGTTAGGGGTAATGTTAGGATTAGAATTTAGGGTTAGGGGGTTAGGGTTAGATAGGGGTTGTTTTAAGGTTGGATAGGGTTTGGGGTTAGAGTTAGGGTTTAGGGTTTGGGTTAAAGGTTAGGGTTAAGGGTTAGGGTTATGGCTAAGGGTTAGCATTAGGGTTAAGGTCAGGCCTAGAGCTAGGGTTAGAGTTAGGATTAGCATAAGGGTTAGGGCTATGTTTACGGCTAGGGTTAGGGTTTTTTTTAGTGCTAGGTTTAGAGGGTTAGTATTAGGGTTACAGGGATAGGGTTAGGGTTAGGGTTATTTTTCGTGCTTAGGGTTAGAGGGTTAGGGGTAGGGTTAGAATTTAGGGTTAGGGAGTTAGGGTTAGATACTTAGGGTTAGGGTTAGGCTTAGGCTTAGGGTTAGGGCTAGGGGATAGGGTTAGGGTGAGATACTTAGGGTTTGGTTTAGGGTAAGGTTTAGGGGTTAGGGTTAGATACTTAGGGTTAGGGTTAGGCTTAGGGTTAGGGCTAGGGGATAGGGTTAGGGTGAGATGCTTAGGGTTAGGCTTAGGGTAAGGGTTAGGTTTAGGGATAGGGTTAGATACTTAGGGTTAGAGTTTTAGGATTAGGGTAAGGGTTAGGGTTAGAGGGTTAGGGTGTTACAGTTAGTGTTATGGTTAGAGTTAGAGGGTTAGGGTTAGAGGGTTATGGTTTAGGGTTAGGGTTGCAGTTAATGTTAGGGTTGGGGTTAAGGTTAGTGGTTAGGGGTTAATGGTTAGGTTTAGGGTTGGGTGAGGTTTGGGTTAGGGTTAGGGCTTGTCTATGGCTAGGATTGGGGGTTAGGGTTAGATACTTAGGGTTAGGGTTAGTTACATAGGGTTAGGGTTAGATACATAGCGTTAGGTTTAGCTACCTAGGGTTAGCGTTAGGGGGTTAGGGTTAGAGGGTTAGGTTAGGGCTTGGGTTAGATTTAGAGGGTTAGGTTTAGATACATAGGGTTAGGGTTTAGATTTGATACATAGTTTTAGGGTTACAGTTAGATATGTGTTAGGGGGTTAGGGATAGAGGTTAAGGTTAGGGTTAGGGATGGGGTTAGGAGTTAGGGTTAGGGGGTTAGGGTTAGAGGGTTAGGGTTAGATAGGGTACGTTTTAAGGTTGGATAGGGTTTGGGGTTAGAGTTAGGGTCTAGGGTTAGGGTTAGGTTTAGAGGGCTAGGGGTTATGGTTAGGGTTAGGGTTATGGCTTAGGGTTAGGGTCAGACCTAGGGCTTGGGTTAGAGTTAGGGTTAGAATTAGGGTTAGGGCTAGGGTTAGGGTTAATTTTAGTGCTTAGGGTTAGAGGATTAGGGTTAGGGAGTTAGGGTTAGATAGGGTTTGTTTTAAGGTTGGATAGGGTTTGGGGTTAGGGTTAGGGTTTGGGTTAAAGGTTAGGGTTAAGGGTTAGGGTTATGGCTTAGGGTTAGCATTACGGTTAGGGTCAGGCCTAGAGCTAGGGTTAGAGTTAGGATTATCATTAGGGTTAGGGCTATGGTTACGGCTAGGGTTAGGGTTTTTTTAGTGCTAGGTTTAGAGGGTTAGGATTAGGGTTACAGGGTTAAGGTTAGGATTAGGGTTATTTTTAGGGCTAGGGTTAGGGTTAGAGGGTTAGGGTTAGGGGGTTAGGGTAAGAGGGTTAGGGTTAAGGTGAGAGGGTTAAGGTTATGGTTAGAGGGTTAGGGTTAGATTCTTATGATTAGGGTTAGTGTTAGAGCATTAGGATTAGGGTAAGGGTAACGGTAAGGGTTAGAGGGTTAGGGCTAGGGGATAGGGTTAGGGTGAGATACTTAGAGTTAGGGTTAGGGTTAGGGTTAGATACTTAGGGTTAGGGTTAGGCTTAGGGTTACGGTAAGGGATAGGGTTAGATACTTAGGGTTAGGGTTTGAGTTTTAGGATTAGGGTTAGGGTAAGGGTTAGGGTTAGAGGGCTAGGGTGTTACAGTTAGTGTTATGGTTAGAGTTAGAGGGTTAGGGTTAGAAGGTTATGGTTATGGTTTAGGGTTAGAGTTAGGGTTAGGGTTGGGGTTAAGGTTAGGGTTAGTGGTTAGGGTTAGGGGTTAAGGTTAGGGGTTAGTGGTTAGGGTTAGGGTTGGGTGAGGTTTGGGTTAGGGTTAGTGCTTGTCTAGGGCTAGGATTGGGGGTTAGGGGTTAGGTTTAGATACTTAGGGTTAGGGTTAGATACATAGGGTTAGGGTTAGATACATAGGGTTAGGGTTTGGATTTGATACATAGTTTTAGGGTTACAGTTAGATATGGGTTAGGGGGTTAGGGATAGAGGGTTAAGGTTAGGGATGGGGTTAGGGGTTAGGAGTTAGGGGTTAGGGTTAGGGTTAGGTTTAGGGGTTAGTGCTTAGGGTTAGGGGATTGGTTTTAAGGTTGGGTGAGGTTTGGGTTAGGGTTAGGGTTACGTTGTTAGGATTAGGGTTAGCGTTAGAGGGTTAGAGGGTGAGGGTTAGGGTTAGAGAGTTAAGGTTATGGTTAGGGTTAGAGGGATAGGGTTAGAGTTAGGGTTAGGGTTAGAGGGATAGGGTTAGAGGGTTAGGGTTAGGGAGTTAGGGTTAGGGGGTTAGGGTTAGATAGGGTTAAGGTTAGATAAGGTATGTTTTAAGGTTGGATAGGGTTTGGTGATAGAGTTAGAGTCTAGGGTTAGGGTTAAGGGTTAGGGTTAGAGGGTTAGGGGTTATGGTTAGGGTTATGGCTTAGGGTTAGCTTTAGGGTTAGGGTCAGACCTAGGGCTAGGGTTAGAGTTAGGGTTAGAATTAGGGCTAGGGTTAGGGCTAGGGTTAAGGCTATTTTTAGTGCTTAGGGTTAGAGGGTTAGGGTTAGAGGGTTAGGGGTAGGGTTAGGGTTAGGGTTAGAATTTTGGGTTAGGGTGTTAGAGTTAGGGTTAGGGGGTTAGGGTTAGATAGGGTTTGTTTTAAGGTTGGATAGGGTTTGGGGTTAGAGTTAGGGTTAGGGTTTATGGTTTGGGTTAAAGGTTAGGGTTAGTGTTATGGCTTAGGGTTAGGGTTAGTGTTAGGGTTATGGCTTAGGGTTAGCATTAGGGTTAGGGTCAGGCCTAGAGCTAGGGTTAGAGTTAGGATTAGCATTAGAGTTAGGGCTATGGTTACGGCTAGGATTAGGGTTTTTTTTAGTGCTAGGTTTAGAGAGTTAGGTTTAGAGGGTTAGGGTTAGAATTAGGGTTAGGGTTATTTTTAGGGCTAGGGTTAGGATTAGAGGGTTAGGGTTAGGGAGTTAGGGTTAGAGGGTTAGGGTTAAGGTGAGAGGGTTAGGGTTAAGGTGAGAGGGTTAGGGCTTAGGGTTAAGGTTAGATACTTACGGTTAGGGTTAGTGTTAGAGCATTAAGATTAGGGTTAGGGTAAGGGTTAGAGGGTTAGGGTTAGGCTTAGGGTAAGGGTTAGGGGTTAGGGTTAGATACTTAGGGTTGTGCTTAGGGTTATTGTAAGGGTTATGGGTTAGGTTTAGAGTTAGAGTGTTAGGATTAAGGTAAGGGTTAGGGTTAGAGGGTTAGGGTGTTACAGTTAGGGTTATGGTTAGAGTTAGAGGGTTAGGGTTAGAGGGTTACGGTTTAGGATTAGGGTTAGAGTTAGGGTTAGAGTTCGTGTTAGGGTTGGGGTTAAGGTTAGGGTTAGGGGTTAATCTTAGGGGTTAGGGGTTAGTGGTTAGAGTTAGATACTTAGGGTTAGGGTTAGAATCTTAGGGTTAGGGTTAGGCTTAGGGTTGGGGTAAGGGATAGAGTTAGATACTTAGGGTTAGGGTTAGAGTTATAGGATTAGGGTTAGGGTGTTACAGTTAGTGTTATGGTTAGAGTTAGAGGGTTAGGGTTAGAGGGTTAGGGGTAGGGTTGTTAGGGTTGGGGTTAAAGTTAGGGTTAGTGGTTAGGGTTAGGGGTTAAGGTTAGGGGTTAATGGTTAGGGTTAGGGTTGGGTGAGGTTTGGGTTAGGGTTAGGGCTTGTCTAGGGCTAGGATTGGGGGTTAGGGGTTAGGGTTAGATACTTAGGGTTAGTATTAGTTACATAGGATTAGGGTTAGATACATAGGGTTAGGTTTAGATACCTAGGGTTAGCATTAGGGGGTTAAGGTTAGAGGGTTAGGTTAGGGTTAGGGCTAGGGCTAGATATAGAGGGTTAGGGTTAGATACATAGGGTAAGGGTTTGGATTTGATACATAGTGTTAGGGTTACAGTTAGATATGGGTTAGGGGGTTAGGGATAGAGGGGTAAGGTTAGGGATGGAGTTAGGGGTTAGGAGTTAGGGTTAGGGAGTTAGGGTTAGGGTTTGGGGGTTAGGGTTAGATAGGGTACGTTTTAAGGTTGGATAGGGTTTGGGGTTAGAGTTGGGGTCTAGGGTTAGGTTTAGAGGGTTAGGGGTTATGGTTAGGGTTAGGGTTATGGATTAGGGTTAGCAATAGGGTTAGGGTCAGACCTAGGGCTAGGGTTAGAGTTAGGGTTAGAATTAGGGTTAGGGCTAGGGTTAGGGTTATTTTTAATGCTTAGGGTTAGAAGGTTAGGGTTAGAGGGTTAGGGGTAGGGTTAGGGTTTGAATTTAGGGTTAGGGGGTTAGGGTTAGGGGGTTAGGGTTAGATAGGGTTTGTTTTAAGGTTGGATAGGGTTTGGGGTTAGAGTTAGGGTTTAGGGTTTGGGTTAAAGTTTAGGGTTAAGGGTTAGGGTTAGGGTTATGGCTTAGGGTTAGCATTAGGGTTAAGGTCAGGCCTAGAGCTAAGGTTAGAGTTAGGATTAGCATTAGGGTTAGGGCTATGGTTACGGCTAGGGTTAGGGTTTTTTTAGTGCTAGGTTTAGAGGGTTAGGATTAGGGTTAGGGTTTGGGTTAGGGTTATTTTTAGTGCTTAGGGTTAGAGGGTTAGGGGTAGGGTTAGGGGTAGAATTTAGGGTTAGGGAGTTAGGGTTAGGGTTAGATACTTAGGGTTATGGTTAGGGTTAGGGCTAGGGGATAGGGTTAGGGTGAAATACTTAGGGTTAGGGTTAGGTTTAGGGTAAGGGCTAGGGGTTACGGTTAGGGTTAGATACTTAGGGTTAGGCTTAGGGTTAGATACTTAGGGTTAGAGTTTTAGGATTAGGGTAAGGGTTAGGGTTAGAGGGTTAGGGTGTTACAGTTAGTGCTATGGTTAGAGTTAGAGGGTTAGGGTTAGAGTTGAGGTTAAGGTTAGGGTTAGTGTTTAGGGTTAGGGGTTAAGGTTAGGGGTTAATGGTTAGGGTTAGGGTTGGTGAGGTTTGGGTTAGGGTTAGGGCTTGTCTAGGGCTAGGATTGGGGGTTAGGGGTTAGGGTTAGATACTTAGGGTTAAGGTTAGTTACATAGGGTTAGGGTTAGATACATAGGGTTCGGTTTAGATACCTAGGGTTAGCGTTAGGGGTTGGGGCTTGGTTTAGATATAGAGGGTTAGGGTTAGATACATAGGGTTAGGGTTCGGTTTTGATACATAGTGTTAGGGTTACAGTTAGATATGGGTTAGGGGGTTAGGGATAGAGGGTTAAGGTTAGGGTTAGGGATGGGTTAGGAGTTAGGGTTAGGGGTTAGGGATGGGTTAGGGGTTAGGAGTTAGGGTTAGGAGGTTAGGGTTAGATAGGGTACGTTTTAAGGTTGGATAGGGTTTGGTGTTAGATTTAGGGTCTAGGGTTAGGGTTAAGGGTTAGATTTAGAGGGTTAGGGGTTATGGTTAGGGTTATGGCTTAGGGTTAGCATTAGGGTTAGGGTCAGACCTATTGTTAGAGTTAGGGTTAGAATTAGGGTTAGGGCTAGGGTTAGGGTTAGGGTTATTTTTACTGCTTAGAGTTAGAGGGTTAGGGTTAGGGGTAGGGTTAGAATTTAGGGTTAGGGGGGTTAGGGTTAGATAGGGTTTGTTTTAAGGTTGGATAGGGTTTGGGGTTAGAGTTAAGGTTAGGGTTACGGTTTAGGGTTATGGCTTAGGGTTAGCATTAGGTTAAGGTCAGGCCTAGAGCTAGGGTTAGAGTTAGGATTAGCATTAGGGTTAGGGCTATGGTTACGGGTAGGGTTAGGGTTTTGTTAGTGCTAGGTTTAGAGGGTTAGGATAAGGGTTACAGGGTTAGGGTTAGAATTAGGGTTAGTGTTATTTTTAGGGTTAGGGTTAGAGGGTTAGGGTTAGGGGGTTAGGGTAAGAGGGTTAGGGTTAAGGTGAGAGGGTTAGGGTTATGGTTAGAAGGTTAGGGCTTAGGGTTAGGTTCTTACTGTTAGGGTTAGTGTTAGAGCATTAGGATTAGGGTAACAGTAAGGGTTAGAGGGTTAGGGTTAGAGGGTTAGGGTTAGGGCTAGGGGATAGGGTTAGGGTGAGATACTTAGGGTTAGGCTTAGGGTAAGGGTTAGGGGTTAGGCTTAGGGTAAGGGTTAGGGATAGGGTTAGATACTTAGGGTTAGGGTTAGAGTTTTAGGATTAGGGTAAGGGTTAGGGTTAGAGGGTTAGGGTGTTACAGTTAGTGTTATAGTTAGGGGGCTAGGGTTAGAGGGTTAGGGTTATGGTTTAGGGTTAGTGTTAGTGTTAGGGTTGGGGTTAAGTTTAGGGTTAGTGGTTAGGGTTAGGGGTTAAGGTTAGGGGTTAATGGTTAGGGTTAGGGTTGGGTGAGGTTTGGGTTAGGGTTAGGGCTTGTCTAGGGCTAGGATTGGGGGTTAGGGGTTAGGGTTAGATACTTAGGGTTAGGGTTAGTTACATCGGGTTAGGGTTAGATACATAGGGTTAGGTTTAGATACCTAGGGTTAGCGTTAGTGGGTTAAGGTTAGAGGGTTATGTTAGGGTTAGGGCTAGGGTTAGATATAGAGGGTTAGGGTTAGATACATAGGGTAAGGGTTTGGATTTGATACATAGTGTTTGGGTTATAGTTAGATATGGGTTAGGGGGTTAGGGATAGAGGGTTAAGGTTAGGGTTAGGGATGCCGTTAGGGGTTAGGAGTTAGGGTTAGGGTTTGGGGGTTAGGGTTAGATAGGGTATGTTTTAAGGTTGGATAGGGTTTGGGGTTAGAGTTAGGGTCTAGGGTTAGGTTTAGAGGGTTAGGGGTTATGGTTAGGGTTATGGCTTAGGGTTAGCAATATTGTTAGGGTCAGAACTAGGGCTAGGGTTAGAGTTAGGGTTAGAATTAGGGTTAGGGCTAGGGTTAGGGTTATTTTTAGTGCTTAGGGTTAGAGGGTTAGGGTTTGAATTTAGGGTTAGAGGGTTAGGGTTAGGGGGTTAGGGTTAGATAGGGTTTTTTTAAGGTTGGATAGGGTTTGGGGTTAGAGTTAGGGTTAGGGTTTAGGGTTTGGGTTAAAGGTTAGGGTTAAGGGTTAGGGTTATGGCTTAGGGTTAGCATTAGGGTTAGAGTCAGGCCTAGAGCTAGGGTTAGAGTTAGGATTAGCATTAGGGTTAGGGCTATGGTTACGGCTAGGGTTAGGGTTTTTTTAGTGCTAGGTTTAGAGGGTTAGGATTAGGGTTACAGGGTTAGGGTTAGAGGGTTAGGGGTAGGGTTAGGGTTAGAATTTAGGGTTAGGGAGTTAGGGTTAGGGGGGTTAGAATTAGATAGAGTTTGTTTTAAGGTTTGATAGGGTTTGGGGTTAGAGTTAGGGTTTAGGGTTTGGGTTAAAGGTTAGGGTTAAGGGTTAGTGTTAGGGTTAGGGTTATGGCTTAGGGTTAGCATTAGGGTTAGGGTCAGGCCTAGAGCTAGGGTTAGAGTTAGGATTAGCATTAGGGTTAGGGCTATGGTTAGGGCTAGGGTTAGGTTTTTTTTAGTGCTAGGTTTAGAGGGTTAGGATTAGGGTTACAGGGTTAGGGTTAGAATTAGGGTTAGGGTTTGGGTTAGGGTTATTTTTAGTGCTTAGGGTTAGAGGGTTAGGGGTAGAATTTAGGGTTAGGGAGTTAGGGTTATGGTTAGGCTTAGGGGATAGGGTTAGGGTTAGATACTTCAGGTTAGGGTTAGGCTTAGGGTTAGGGTTAGGGCTAGGGGATAGGGTTGGGTGAGATACTTAGGGTTAGGTTTAGGGTAAGGGTTAGGGTTAGATACTTAGGGTTAGGCTTAGGGCTATGGTTAGACACTTAGGGTTAGGGTTAGAGTTTTAGGATTAGGGTAAGGGTTAGGGTTAGAGGGTTAGGGTGTTACAGTTAGTGCTATGGTTAGAGTTAGAGGGTTAGGGTTTAGGGTTAGGGTTGAGGTTAAGGTTAGGGTTAATGGTTAGGGTTAGGGGTTAAGGTTAGGGGTTAGGGGTTAATGGTTAGGGTTAGGGTTGGGTGAGGTTTGGGTTAGGGCTTGTCTAGGGCTAGGATTGGGGGTTTGGGGTTAGGGTTAGATACTTAGGGTTAGGGTTAGTTAAATAGGGTTAGGGTTAGATACATAGGGTTAGGTTTAGATACCTAGGGTTAGCGTTAGGGGGTTAGGGTTAGAGGGTTAGGTTAGGGTTAGGGCTTGGGTTAGATATAGAGGGTTAGGGTTAGATACATAGGGTTAGGGTTCGGTTTTGATACATAGTTTTAGGGTTACAGTTAGAGTTAGGGTTAGGGAGTTAGGGTTAGGGTTAGATAGGGTACGTTTTAAGGTTGGATAGGGTTTGGGGTTAGAGTTAGGGCCTAGGGTTAGGGTTAAGGGTTAGGTTTAGAGGGTTAGGGGTTATGGTTAGGGTTATGGCTTAGGGTTAGCATTAGGGTAAGGGTCAGACCTATTGTTAGAGTTAGGGTTAGAATTAGGGTTAGGGCTAGGGTTAGGGTTATTTTTACTGCTTAGGGTTAGAGGGTTAGGGTTAGAGGGTTAGGGGTAGAATTTAGGGTTAGGGGGGTTAGGGTTAGATAGGGTTTGTTTTAAGGTTGGATAGGGTTTGGGGTTAGAGTTAGGGTTAGGGTTAAGGTTAAGGGTTAGGGTTAGCATTAGGTTTAGGGTCAGGCCTAGAGCTAGACCCTAAGGGTTAGACCCTAGCATTAGGGTTAGGGCTATGGTTACGGCTAGGGTTAATGTTTTTTTAGTGCTAGGTTTAGAGGTTTAGGATTAGGGTTACAGGGTTAGGGTTAGAATTAGGGTTAGGGTTATTTTTAGGGTTAGGGTTAGAGGGTTAGGGTTAGGGGGTTAGGGTAAGAGGGTTAGGGTTAAGGTGAGAGGGTTAGGGTTATGGTTAGAAGGTTAGGACTTAGGGTTAGGTTCTTACTGTTAGGGTTAGTATTAGAGCATTAGGATTAGGGTAAGGGTAAGGGTTAGAGGGTTAGGGTTAGGGGGTTAGGGTTAGGGCTAGGGGATAGGGTTAGGGTGAGATACTTAGGGTTAGGGTTAGGCTTAGGGTAAGGGTAAGGGATAGGGTTAGATACTTAGGGTTAGGGTTAGAGTTTTAGGATTAGGGTAAGGGTTAGGGTGTTACAGTTAGGGTTATGGTTAGAGTTATGGCACTTTTCCACTGCAAGTACCGGCTAGTACCGGCTCGGCTCTACTCGGCCCTGCTTGGCCCGGTTTGCTTTTCCACTGCCGGTACCGCATGGTATAGTGTCGGAAAGGTTCGGTACGGTACGGTATAGGTTTGTTTTTCCACTAAAGTAGTACTAAAGTTAAGTGGGTGGGATAACAACGGGTGGGTGTGATTCTCTGACCAATCAGTGGCTAGTAGTGACTGCATGCAAAGGATTATTGTGGGATATGGTACCAGTTTGGTACCTGTTGGAACCACAATCGAGTAGGTACTGTTTTTTCAGAGCCGTACCGTAGCGTTCGGTTCCATGCAGTGGAAAAGCAAACCTATACCGTACCGAACCGTTCCGACCCTATACCATGCGGTACCGCAGTGGAAAAGCACAAAAGCTTTAGAGGGTTAGAATTAGAGTTAGGGTTATTTTTAGGGCTAGGGTTAGGATTAGAGGGTTAGGGTTAGAGGATTAGGATTAGTGTTATGGCTTAGGGTTAGGGTTAGGGTTAATGTTATGGTTAGGGTTATGGCTTAGGGTTAGGGTCTAATTTAAAATGTGAGAGGGGGATATGAAATTTACCTTCGGGCTGAAGCCCCTGGTCTTTTCCCCACCTAGCAATGCCCCTGCGTGGTGTGGTGGAAGGAGCACTTATCTGGAACATTCTACTGTTTATCCAGTACAGTATTTTTCACCATATGTTGGGACTGTGATTCACTCACTGATTGTAGGGTGAATGTACTAGTGAGCTGGTGGATATTCAGAGTCTAGCGCTACTAATGTGATGATGTATTGTGCTCTATTTATGGACTATTCTCTCATTTCATGATTATTAGATTGATGGACTTATATAGTATTTGCTGGACATTTATTTATTGTTTAGGACTTCATAGGCGCTGGGTGTGATTTTATAAATTGATACATTTTATATTATGACTATATTTGGAATATCGGTAATATCGGCAGGTTCCGGGGCCGATACCGATATATATCGGGAAAAGTGAATATCGGCCCTCCCATAATCGGCTTTGCCGATAATCGGTCGATCCCTAATTCAGAGTCATTGGATCCTTCTTCCCCAGCTCAAGAAGAAGAGCTCCATGCTTTAGCAATACCTGTGAGCTATGAAAAGACTTTACATTTATACAGATAGAGATTTACAGAGCTTTTGGTTCCATTTGAAGGGCCAGAAGTTTGTTTTTACTTCGGCAGGTAAACCAATCAAACATGCTAGGTTAAGTGATTGGCTGTCTTCAGCCTTCCAGCTTCTTACTAAGGTAGCAATACTAACATTAAAACTCACACATGGAAGCAGCTTGACCCATGGACCGTGTCATAAGTCAAGGCAGTTATGGCTATCTTAGTAAATGAGTGTGGGATAGTGCCAGGGTTCACCATAGTTGTTTTTTATAATGACCGTTTCTTGTTTTACCTGTTACCAAAGGTGTTACCAAAAGCTGAACATCCCTTCCAGAGATTACAAAAGGTTATATCAAGATGCCCAAGTAAGGATCTTATGAGTATGCATTTTATCTGCATGGACATGTTTTCTGGATGGCCAGAGGCAAATACTACTGCAAAGGCCACAGTAAAAGGTGTTTTTAGAAGTAGTTTGTAAGTACGGAGTCCCAGAAGCTAGAGAGTAACAGAGGAACTATTTTTATGAGAGAGTCCTTACAAAAAGTTTTGAGGTTTTATTTTACACCTCCTACCATCTACAATGTAGTGGAAAAAGTAGAGTAAGAAACTAGAAAACGATTGCCTGAATGTCTTCACATATTTTTTTACTAAGCCGTAAGGGGATTTGTCTCAGCAGCTGAAGGCCTCCTTTCAGATCTCACAGAGAATGTTTCTGGTCTACAAGCTCATTTATGTGTTTTCTCCCCAATTCCAGATCCTAAACGTTTGGAAGGATCTGATAAACTAAAGCCAGGTGACTTGTGGATTGTTAAGACATTTATAAATATATATATTTAATGTGATTTGAAAAGTAGTTCAGTCATGTTGAAGTCCTATTGTCTTCTATACGTCTTCCATTTTATGTAGAATTGTCTGTGATCACCTATGCTAATAAGTCAGCATGTTCACAATTAAGCTAGAAGGCCATTCTGGCCATAGGAGTGTGCAGCCAATTACTCTGTAAATATTTTTTATCAATCGTTTTTTTACAATGAAAAGTCATTTTGTCTGGATTGCTTCCCCGACTCCAGGGGATCTCCTCCGCCTTCCTACCTTGGGCGCTACGATCCAGGTGTCCAAAGAGGCCTTCCTTGGCACCTCAGTCTCGCCATTACCATCTCCCATGACTCCAGTCCTCGGCAATCCTGAGATTCCTCCCGGTTCCCAGAACCCCCAGTTCCAGTGATTGGTCTCGGGTGGCGGTACTCGTGTTTGGGATTTTCTTGGGGATGATGGAAATCTAGTTCCGAGTGCGGTTGCATCTGCTGCCGACCCCCCCCCCCCCATCCCCCTGGACTTCTGGTGTAGTTTTCAATTAAGACATTTCCTGCATCACTGCAACCGCAAGCCGGGTATTTCCCGGCAACTCACGAAGTTGGAATCCATTTGTCAGAGGGGAGAACCAATCCGTCACGGCCTTTCTATTCTCTACAAGGCCTTGCTTCGCCCGGCATCTGATTTTTGCCCTCAGTTTCTTTCCCAATGGGAATCTGACCTCAACAATCTCAGGCTTCCCAAAATGAGAAGATTTTGTATTTTGCGCAAAAATCCTCCATAGCTTCAAAGTTCAGGAAACTGGGTACAAGATCCTGAACAGATGGTATAGGGTGCCCACAACTCTCCATCAATATTTCCCGCAGGTTCCAGATATATGCTGGCGCTGCAATGGTGAACGGGGCACCATACTGCACATTTTTTGGATGTGCCCAAAACTCAAACCCTTTTGGCAGACAGTGACTGACACCATTATACATCTGACCAATGTGGATCTGGCAGACGACCCAGCGGCATGCCTGCTCCACCTCACGCAGAGGCCGATCAAGAAATACAAATTCTCCCTGACCATTCAACTCCTGAATGCAGCCAGGGCCTGCATTCCTGTCTGTTGGAGATCGGTACACCTGCCAACGAGGTCTCTCTGGTATACTAAAATAAATGAACTCATGGACATGGAAGACCTTACAGCCACTCATCACGGTAGGGAGGGGTCCTTTTGTGACACCTGGGGACCTTGTCTGTACTTTGTTGGTACAGATGCATATCTACAGGAGGCCACACGGCATGACGTTTCTGTGTGAGTGATGCCTGGCAGCCCCCGGGGGTGGGGGCATGGATCCCTTCTCCTTTACAGTCATTTACCCTCCTTTCTTTTATTGCCTTTCTCTTTTACCTGTTCCCATTTCCACTATATCCCAACCTCATTCTCTGTATAGTTGGCGCTCACATTACACCACTCATAACCACTGAATCCACGACATGGACATGGAAGACCTTACAGCCACTCATCACGGTAGGGAGGGGTCCTTTTGTGACACCTGGGGACCTTGTCTGTACTTTGTTGGTACAGACGCATACACAGACTACAGGAGGCCGCACGGCATGATGTTTCTGTGTGAGTGATGCCTGGCAGCCCCCGGGGGTGGGGGCACGGATCCCTTCTCCTTTACAGTCATTTACCCTCCTTTCTTTTATTGCCTTTCTCTTTTACCTGTTCCCATTTCCACTATATCCCAACCTCATTCTCTGTATAGTTGGCGCTCACATTACACCACTCATAACCACTGAATCCACGAATCCTCTTCCTGTAGTGCCATCCCATGTTTCTTACTACGGGACTACCATCCCTTGACCCGCATATCTGTTTCCGAATACTCGAGCAGCATGTCTCTTTTTATTTTTCTGCAATGGGGATTGTGCCCCTTGAGACCTGCATTACATGCTCAAGATGGTCCATTTCAAGGGGTGTCTATTATGGAGACACGATGACCCTTTGCACTGGTAATCATTGACCCTTCCTGATCCTTGGGTCATAGTTTTATACCTTGCTGGCCAGCTTTGGTCCTGCACATGAAGTTCTATTACCCTATGTGGAATATGATTATGGTTGATTTTGCTGCCTATTGTTTGTAGTCACCGGTTGACCTTAAAATATTATATTCTTGCAAACTGTTCTATGCATACCTTGTACTGTACACTGTAAGAGGTGAGGTTGTAAAGGAAATTTTTACATGCTGTATATTATTGTATTTTATTTTGTATGTATTGCACACGGCACTAATAATGTTTGCATTATTTCGAGTCCTGATTAGAATTAGCCTGCCTATGTTACGCCCCTTGTTACCATAAAAGTACAATTGTAACAATAATGTGATACCTACATAATCATGTGTATAAAAGCCTTCGACAAGACACAAAAAAATTCCAAGCTCTCCTTAGCGACCAGTCAGCGACCAACCAAATTGACCTATCCAACCATATGCATTAAAAACAGGGGTTTAGTTGCACCCATTTGCAAATACATGCGTAAGTCACAAAGCCCCGTCAAGGCACCCCATTTTTTGTGGTCCTAACTCTAAATTCTGTGTCTCCATATAAAAGCCTTCAACTGCGTCAAATAAAACAGAAGAGTTCATTGGGAAAGATGCGGAGTGTATCTTTTTGTGTCTGTTCCCTACTGTAGTAGTTATTTGGAACCACCAATCAATATGAGGATAGGAGTTGCCTTTCTACAAAATGTCCAGAAGAGTCCCCACATAGGATTGTTACTCTTTATTGCTTTCACAAAATATCCCATAAAGAGAACCAGTCACCAGTTACAACTTTTCAATTTATCTGACTTCATTGAAACATTCATTTTTTTTATCACAGGTATTTCTATACTGCGGACAATTTACACATTTATATTGCACATTCAGATCAGCCCTCTAGGATCTTATAATCTAAAGTCGGCCATAGAAGGATTGAACCTCGGCTGATTCAGCAGGGACAGGCCTGAGATTCAATCCATCCATGGACAGGCTGGTTGTATTGAAATCGATTGACTTCAGTACAATCAGCCTTTCGGATTTTTGTCATGTGATCAGTGCCAGAGGCTATGGCCGCCAGCAGTGATCATTCTATTCTTCCGGCAGAGAATGCTTCCCACTGGCAGAACACAATGGCACTATGGAAGGGATTCCCCCCATCTGTGTTGATGGGGAAATTGAGCAATTTTATTAAGTTCCACCCATTGTGGAAAGAAAGAAAATGGCATAATCTATGGCAGGGATCTCCAAACTACGACCCTCCAGCTGTTGCGAAAGTACACGTCCAATGAGGCATTGTAAAACTCTGACATTCACAGACATGATTAGGCACAATGGGAATTGCAGTTCCTTAACAACTGGAGGGCCATAGTTAAGCAGCCCATAGATCAGGGGTCTCCTAAGTCCCTAAGGTTGGCCATAGAGGAGTGCTTTTTATTCTTTTTCAATCAGCCAGCGGGCTGATCAGAAAAAACGAATGAAATCCCCACCCTCATCTGTTCACATAAAAAAAAAGAACCTCTAAAGAAACAGTTATATAGGACCGACATTAACAGTACCACACCAACAAGTATTGTTAGGTTAAAATTTTATTACAATATCCAATAACAAAATCCCACAGAAGGGTCTAAATTGAAAATGTAGAAAACACTATAGAGTTTGATAACGTGGTATAGACAGTTACAGGATGATTCATGTTATCACAATAGCCAAATATAGTCATTCCCTCAATATTATGGTCTCAGGATGGAAAGTGGCAGTAGTAGCATCTCGGCTGTTTCTTCGACTCGTTTCACAGGACAGAGCCTTCTTCTTCTTCAGGAAGAGCAGCTTTGGTAGATTTAACTGTCTCCTTACATGAAAACATATACTGTTGAAGCTGTATACAACATATGGAAGCATATACGAGCTGTTTCTTCGACTTGTTTCACAGGACAGAGCATAGAAACATAGAATGTGTCGGCAGATAAGAACCATTTGGCCCATCTAGTCTGCCCAATATATCTGAATCCTATGAATAGTCCCTGGCCCTATCTTATATGAAGGATAGCCTTATGCCTATCCCATGCATGCTTAAACTCCTTCACTGTATTTGCAGCTACCACTTCTGCAGGAAGGTTATTCCATGCATCCACTACTCTCTCAGTAAAGTAATACTTCCTCATATTACTTTTAAACCTTTGCCCCTCTAATTTAAAACTGTGTCCTCTTGTGGTAGTTTTTCTTCTTTTAAATATGCTCTCCTCCTTTACCGAGTTGATTCCCTTTATGTATTTAAAGGTTTCTATCATATCCCCTCTGTCTCTTCTTTCTTCCAAGCTATACATGTTAAGGTCCTTTAACCTTTCCTGGTAAGTTTTTTCCTGCAATCCATGTACTAGTTTAGTAGCTCTTCTCTGAACTCTCTCTAGAGTATCTATATCCTTCTGGAGATATGGCCTCCAGTACTGCGCACAATACTCCAAGTGAGGTCTCACCAGTGTTCTGTACAGCGGCATAAGCACTTCTCTCTTTCTACTGCTTATACCTCTCCCTATACATCCAAGCATTCTGCTGGCATCTTGTGCTGCTCTATTACATTGTCTTCCCACCTTTAAGTCTTCTGAAATAATTACTCCTAAATCCCTTTCCTCAGATACTGAGGTCAGGACTGTGTTAAATATTCTATATTCTGCCCTTGGGTTTTTACGCCCCAGGTGCATTATCTTGCACTTATCCACATTAAATTTTAGTTGCCAGAGTTCTGACCATTCTTCTAGTTTTCCTAAATCCTTTTCCATTTGGCGTTTCCCTCCAGGAACATCAACCCTGTTACATATCTTTGTGTCATCAGCAAAAAGACAAACCTTTCCATCGAGGCCTTTTGCAATATCACTTATGAAGATATTAAACAAAATTGGTCCCAGTACAGATCCCTGAGGTACCCCACTGGTAACATGACCTTGTTCTGAATGTTCTCCATTGACTACAACCCTCTGTTGTCTGTCACTCAGCCACTGCCTAATCCACTCAACAATATGGGAGTCCATGCTCAATGACTGCAGTTTATTGATAAGTCTTCTATGTGGGACAGTGTCAAAAGCCTTACTAAAATCTAGATATGCAATGTCTACTGCACCTCCACCGTCTATTATTTTAGTCACCCAGTCAAAAAAATCTATAAGATTTGTTTGGCATGATCTCCCTGAAGTAAACCCATCCATGGGATTTAAGATGTTCCACAATCCTATCCTTTAATAGGGTTTCCATTAATTTGCCTACTATTGATGTCAGACTCACTGTTCTATAGTTGCTCGATTCCTCCCTACTACCTTTCTTGTGAATGGGCACGACATTTGCCAATGGAAAGTAATCTAGATGTCTTGAACGGTTTACACTGTTATATTTCCTTGGAACTTTTGAGGAAAATTCTTATCACGTTACTATGTGAGATACAGTCGCCAACACTTGCAGGGAGGCCCCAGCGAGATTTGAACTCGCGACCCCTGGTTTACAAGACCAGTGCTCTAACCCCTGAGCTATGGAGCCTTTTTTTTTTTTTTTTTTTTTTTTTCTTCAGGAAGAGCAGCTTTGGTAGATATAACTGTCTCCTTACATGAAAACATATACTGTTGAAGCTGTATACAACATATGGAAGCATATACGAGGCCATGAAGGAGAAAAAGCCACATGGACATGTGGACTCCAAGCCACAGATGAGTTCAGGTAGGTGGGGCCTGGGGGGGGGGGGTAGGAAGCACCACCACCCTGGGTGTGGGGAAGTGAGTGCAGATGGAGCCTGGGGGGAAGCTCCACTGCCCACACTCACGACACACCCAGGGTGGTAGCATGCCCTTGGTGGTAGGTAGGGAACCCGGGAAGAGGCATTGTCACCTTTGGTGGTAGAGTGCAGATAGCAGAGCCTTGTATGAGGTATTGCCATCTTTTTTTGGAGATAGATTCAGGTAGGTGGGGTTTGGGAAAAACAGCACAACCCTGAATGTTGGTGAGTGAGGGCAGATAGAGCCTGGGGGGAAGCTCCACTGCCCACACTCACGCCACATCCGGGTTTTAGCATTTCCTTGGTGGTAGGTGAGGTAGGTAGGGGAGCCTGGGAAGAGGCATTGCCACTTGCAGTGGTACAGTGCGGCTAGCAGAGCCTGGGAAGAGGCATTACCATCCTTTGTGGGAGATGGATGCAGGTAGGTGGGGTCTTGGGAAAGCAGCACAACCCTGGGTGTTGGTGAGTGAGGGCAGATGGAGCCTGGGGGGAAGCTCCACCGCCCACACACACGACACATCCAGGGTTGTAGCATGCCTTTGGTGTTAAATTTAGTAGGTAACAGAGCCTGGGAAGAGGTACTGTCACCTTTGGTGGAAGATGAATTGAGGTAGGTGTGGTCTGGGACAAGTACCCACAGTTGATTCAGAGGAAGGCGAAAAACCCCTGCAAAGCAAAATCAAATTTGCTCTAGCAGGGGGAAAAATTCCTTCCTGATCCCCCGAGAGGCAATCGGCTATTCCCTGGATCAACTTTACCTATAAATGTTAGTAGCCAGTCAGGTAGCTGGGACTTGGGGGAAGCCCCACCACACTGGGTGTGGGGTGGGCAGATGGAGCGTGGGGCCGAAGCAGCCCCATGGTGGTAGGTGAGGAGGGTAGCGGAGCCTGGGAAGAGGCATTGCCCCCCGTGGTGGAAGAGTGCAGATTGCAGAGCCTTGTTTGAGGCATTGTCATCTATTGTGGGAGATAGATGCAGGTAGATGGGGTTTGGGAAAAGCAGCAAAACCCTGAATGTTGGAGAGTGAGGGCAGATAGAGCCTGGGGGGAAGCTCCACTGCCCACACTCACGACACATCCGGGGTTTTAGCATTTCCCTGGTGGGAGGTGAGGTAGGTAGGGGAGCCTGGGAAGAGGCATTGCCACTTTCGGTGGTACAGTGCGGCTAGCAGAGCCTGGGAAGAGGCATTACCATCCTATGTGGGAGATGGGATGCAGGTAGGTGGGGTCTGGGGAAAGCAGCACAACCCTGGGTGTTGGTGAGGGCAGATGGAGCCTGGGGGGAAGCTCCACCGCCCACACACACGACACATCCAGGGTTGTAGCATGCCTTTGGTGTTAAATTTAGTAGGTAACAGAGCCTGGGAAGAGGTACTGTCTCCTTTGGTGGAAGATGAATTGAGGTAGGTGTGGTCTGGGAGAAGTACCCACAGTTGATTCAGAGGAAGGCGAAAAACCCCTGCAAAGCACAATCAAATTTGCTCTAGCAGGGGGAAAAATTCCTTCCTGATCCCCCGAGAGGCAATCGGCTATTCCCTGGATCAACTTTACCTATAAATGTTAGTAGCCAGTCAGGTAGCTGGGACTTGGGGGAAGCCCCACCACACTGGGTGTGGGGTGGGCAGATGGAGCGTGGGGCCGAAGCAGCCCCATGGTGGTAGGTGAGGAGGGTAGCGGAGCCTGGGAAGAGGCATTGCCCCCCGTGGTGGTAGAGTGCAGATTGCAGAGCCTTGTTTGAGGCATTGTCATCTATTGTGGGAGATAGATGCAGGTAGATGGGGTTTGGGAAAAGCAGCAAAACCCTGAATGTTGGTGAGTGAGGGCAGATAGAGCCTGGGGGGAAGCTCCACTGCCCACACTCACGACACATCCGGGGTTTTAGCATTTCCCTGGTGGGAGGTGAGGTAGGTAGGGGAGCCTTGGAAGAGGCATTGCCACTTTCGGTGGTACAGTGCGGCTAGCAGAGCCTGGGAAGAGGCATTACCATCCTATGTGGGAGATGGGATGCAGGTAGGTGGGGTCTGGGGAAAGCAGCACAACCCTGGGTGTTGGTGAGGGCAGATGGAGCCTGGGGGGAAGCTCCACCGCCCACACACACGACACCTCCAGGGTTGTAGCATGCCTTTGGTGTTAAATTTAGTAGGTAACAGAGCCTGGGAAGAGGTACTGTCTCCTTTGGTGGAAGATGAATTGAGGTAGGTGTGGTCTGGGAGAAGTACCCACAGTTGATTCAGAGGAAGGCGAAAAACCCCTGCAAAGCACAATCAAATTTGCTCTAGCAGGGGGAAAAATTCCTTCCTGATCCCCCGAGAGGCAATCGGCTATTCCCTGGATCAACTTTACCTATAAATGTTAGTAGCCAGTCAGGTAGCTGGGACTTGGGGGAAGCACCACCACACTGGGTGTGGGGTGGGCAGATGGAGCGTGGGGCTGAAGCAGCCCCATGGTGGTAGGTGAGGAGGGTAGCGGAGCCTGGGAAGAGGCATTGCCCCCCTTGGTGGTAGATTGCAGAGCCTTGTATGAGGCATTGTCATCTATTGTGGGAGATAGATGCAGGTAGGTGGGGTTTGGGAAAAGCAGCACAACCCTGAATGTTGGTGAGTGAGGGCAGATAGAGCCTGGGGGGAAGCTCCACTGCCCACACTCACGACACATCCGGGGTTTTAGCATTTCCTTGGTGGTAGGTGAGGTAGGTAGGGGAGCCTGGGAAGAGGCTGTCAGGTCACCTGTGGCCAGGTGACAACTGCACCCTGTTGGAGGCAGGGGCGCAGCGCAAGGTAGTGAACCCTATAGCAGACTGCTGCGGATGGACCAGAACGTGAACCCAAGATTCCCCAGGGAGCGGAGTCTAAGACCCAGCAGGTGTTCACCAGGGCCTCTAGTGGTGAGGATGGACTTTGCTGCAGCTGGGCCCAGGTCGCGGCCCCTGGGGTCCCCCAGGTCACGCTCCGTAGGGAGAGAAGGGAAGCAGCCACTCAGGACACACAGAATGGTGAAGGTTAACCCGAGGTCGGTGTAACAGGCAGACAAGGGTAGTCAAGGGACAGGCCAAAGGTCAGGGTAACAAGCCAACAGGAATAGTCAGGGACAAGCCAAAAGTCGGTACACAGAGGAGTAATTTCAAGCAAACAGGAACAGGAAACTAATACTGTTGAACAGCAAAGCAGGCCTGCAGTGCGTTGGTTAATATAGACTTCCTGTGATGACCTGGGCGGGGCAGGAACAGGAAGTAGAGGTGATAAAAAGGATCCAGAAATGCAGTCTGACCTCTAATACAGACATGGAGGTACAGGTAAGCTTGCCAAGCTCTACTGCAAGTCCATGACAGGCATTGCCACTTTCGGTGGTACAGTGCCTGGGAAGAGGCATTACCATCCTTTCTGGGAGATGGGATGCAGGTAGGTGGGGTCTGGAGAAAGAAGCACAACCCTGGGTGTTGGTGAGTGAAGGGAGATGGAGCCTGGGGGGAAGCTCCACCGCCCACACTCACGCCCCATCGGGGGTGTTAGCATGCCCTTGGTGTTAAATTTAGTAGGTAGCAGAGCCTGGGAAGAGGTACTGTCACCTTTGGTGGAAGATGAATTGAGGTAGGTGTGGTCTGGGAGAAGTACCCACAGTTGATTCAGAGGAGGCAATCAGCTATTCCCTGGATCAACTTTACCTATAAATGTTAGTAGCCAGTCAGGTAGCTGGGACTTGGGGAAGCCCCACCACACTGGGTGTGGGGTGGGCAGATGGAGCGTGGGGCCGAAGCAGCCCCATGGTGATAGGTGAGGAGGGTAGCGGAGCCTGGGAAGAGGCATTGCCCCCCTTGGTGGTAGAGTGCAGATTGCAGAGCCTTGTATGAGGCATTGTCATCTATTGTGGGAGATAGATGCAGGTAGGTGGGGTTTGGGAAAAGCAGCACAACCCTGAATGTTGGTGAGTGAGGGCAGATAGAGCCTGGGGGGAAGCTCCACTGCCCACACTCACGCCACATCCGGGGTTTTAGCATTTCCTTGGTGGTAGGTGAGGTAGGTAGGGGAGCCTGGGAAGAGGCATTGCCACTTTCGGTGGTACAGTGCGGCTAGCAGAGCCTGGGAAGAGGCATTACCATCCTTTGTGGGAGATGGATGCAGGTAGGTGGGGTCTGGGGAAAGCAGCACAACCCTGGGTGTTGGTGAGTGAGGGCAGATGGAGCCTGGGGGGAAGCTCCACCACCCACACTCACGACACATCCAGGGTTTTAGCATGCCTTTGGTGTTAAATTTAGCAGATAACAGAGCCTGGGAAAAGGTACTGTCACCTTTGGTGGAAGATGAATTGAGGTAGGTGAGGTCCGGGAGAGGTACCCACAGTTGATTCAGAGGAAGGCGAAAAACGCCTGCAAAGCACAATCAAATTTGCTCTAGCAGGGGGAAAAATTCCTTCCTGATCCCCCCGAGAGGCAATCGGCTATTCCCTGGATCAACTTTACCTATAAATGTTAGTAGCCAGTCAGGTAGCTGGGACTTGGGGGAAGCCCCACCACACTGGGTGTGGGGTGGGCAGATGGAGCGTGGGGCCGAAGCAGCCCCATGGTGATAGGTGAGGAGGGTAGCGGAGCCTGGGAAGAGGCATTGCCCCCCTTGGTGGTAGAGTGCAGATTGCAGAGCCTTGTATGAGGCATTGTCATCTATTGTGGGAGATAGATGCAGGTAGGTGGGGTTTGGGAAAAGCAGCGCAACCCTGAATGGTGGTGAGTGAGGGCAGATAGAGCCTGGGGGGAAGCTCCACTGCCCACACTCACGCCACATCCGGGGTTTTAGCATTTCCTTGGTGGTAGGTGAGGTAGGTAGGGGAGCCTGGGAAGAGGCATTGCCACTTTCAGAGGTACAGTGCGGCTAGCAGAGCCTGGGAAGAGGCATTACCATCCTTTGTGGGAGATGGATACAGGTAGGTGGGGTCTGGGGAAAGCAGCACAACCCTGGGTGTTGGTGAGTGAGGGCAGATGGAGCCTGGGGGGAAGCTCCACCACCCACACTCACGACACATCCAGGGTTTTAGCATGCCTTTGGTGTTAAATTTAGCAGGTAACAGAGCCTGGGAAGAGGTACTGTCACCTTTGGTGGAAGATGAATTGAGGTAGGTGTGGTCTGGGGAAAGCAGCACAACCCTGGGTGTGGGGTTGGGCAGGCAGATGGAGCGTGGAGCCGAAGCAGCCCCATGGGGGTAGGTGAGGAGTGTAGCGGAGCCTGGGAAGAGGCATTGACACCCTTGGTGGTAGGTGAGGTAGGTAGGGGAGCCTGGGAAGAGGCATTGCCACTTTTGGTGGTAGAGTGTGGCTAGCAGAGCCTGGGAAGAGGCATTACCATCCTTTGTGGGAGGTGGATGTAGGAAGGGGGATCTGGGCAAAGCAGCACAACCATGGGTGTTGGTGAGTGAATGCAGATGGAGCCTGGGGGGAAGCTCCACTGCCCACACTCACGCCACATCCGGGGTAGTAGCTAGGCTAGTGACAGTATCAGATTTTCATACTGCGATTAATTGATTAAGGTTTTGCCACGGTATACGATATTATCACGGTATTCAATTATAATTATTACATTTCTACCTCACTTGAATTTCATTGCTGAATTTAGGGACTTTGGTTTACTTTGAAGGCATAGCAGCTCAAGCCCATTCGAATCAATGGGCTGCTATGCCTGTGCAAATGTGGGTCACCAACCCGCATACATGTGAATCAGGCCTAAAGCAATAGTAAGGTATTTTACAAATAAAAACACAGCTCCTCCTGCAGGTTTAACCACTTCTGGACCGCAAGGATTTGCCCCCTTAATGACCAGGCTATCAGAGCCGAGCACCAGAACCAGTCATCACCAGGTAGGCCAGACACTGCTTGATGGCTATATAATAATGTAATGTGGGCTGCTATGCCTGTGCATCTATATATATATTCTACTATGCCCACGTATGTGTGTATGTCTCTCTCTCTCTATATATATATATATATAAATATATATAATATCTATCTATCTTATTCTTTCTATCTATCTTATTCTTTCTATCTATCTTATTCTTTCTATCTATCTTAATCAATCTCTTATTATTTCTATCTTATTCTAACTTATCTTATTCTAACTTATCTTATTCTAACTTATCTTATTCTAACTATCTTACTCTAACTATCTATCTTATTCTATCTATCTATCTTATTCTAACTATCTTATTCTTTCTATCTATCTTATTCTTTCTATCTATCTTATTCTATCTGCAGAGACTTGCTTGTATTAGGCAGTGTTTCTGTCTGTGTCTGAGCCCTGGAAGAAGCATGTGGGTGTGTGCTGGGAGCCATCTGATTGGTTACAGGGAGGAGCTAAGCTCTCACTCTAGGATCATATTACCAGAGCTGTCTCTGTTGAGCGAGTGAATGAGTCATCCAGCTCACTGAAATCTATAATTTCAAAAGGCAGACTTGAGGAGCAGAGAAACACGGTATTTTAAAAATGACCACAATATCAATACCGTGGGTATGCAATACCGTGATATATCGAATTACCGAAAACCGGCACATCTCTAGTTCTGTGGAAAGCAGCACAACCCTGGGTGTTGGTGAGTGATGGCAGATGGAGCCTGGGGGGAAGCTCCACTGCCCACACTCATGCCACATCCAGGGTATTAGCATGCCCTTGGTGGTAGGTGAGGTAGGTAGTGGAGCCTGGTAAGAGGCATTGACACCCTTGGAGGTAGGTGAGGTAGGTAGGGGAGCCTGGGAAGAGGCATTGTCACCCTTGGTGGTAGAGTGCAGATAGCAGAGCCTGGGAAGAGGCATTACCATCCTTTGTGGGAGATAGATGCAGGTAGGTGGGGTTTGGGAAAAGCAGCACAACCCTGGGGGTTGGTGAGTAAGGGCAGATGGAGCCTGGGGGGAAGCTCCACTGCCCACACTCACGACACATTCAGGGTGGTAGCATGCCCTTAGTGTTAAATTTAGTAGGTAACAGAGCATGGGAAGAGGAACTGCCACTCTTGGTGGTAGGTAGGGGAGCCTGGGAAGAGGCATTGCCACTTTTGGTGGTAGAGTGAGGCTAGCAGAGTGTGGGAAGAGGCATTGCCATCCTTTAAGGGAGGTGTATGCAGGTAGGTGGGTTCCGTGGAAAGCACCACAACCCTGGGTGTTGGTGAGTGAGGGCAGATGGAGCCTGGGGGGAAGCTCCACCGCCCACTCTCACGCCACATCCGGGGTGGTAGGTGAGGTAGGTAGGGGAGCCTGGTAAGAGGCATTGCCACTTTTGGTGGTAGGTGAGGTAGGAAGGGGAGCCTGGGAAGAAGAATTGTCACCCTTAGTGGTAGGTGAGGTTGGTAGGGGAGCCTTTGCCACTCTTGGTGGTAGAATGCGGCTAGAAGAGCTTTCCATTAGGCATTACCATCCTTTGTGGGAGATGGATGCAGGTAGGTTGGGTCTGGGAAAAGCATCACAACCATGCTGGGATTTTTACTACATCTATAGAAAAACCCATGCTGGGATCTGTAGTACATCTATAGAAAAATCAATGCTGGGATCTGTAGTCCATCTATAGAAAAATCCATTTGTGGGAGATGGGATGCAGATAGGTGGGGTCTGGGAAAAGAAGCACAACCCTGGGTGTTGGTGAGTGAGGGGAGATGGAGCCTGGGGGGAAGCTCCACCGCCCACACTCACGCCACATCCGGGGGGTTCGCATGCCCTTGGTGTTAAATTTAGTAGGTAGCAGAGCCTGGGAAGAGGTACTAAAACCCTTGGTGGTAGGTGAGGTAAATAGGGGAGCCTCGGAAGAGGCATTGACACCCTTGGTGGTAAGTGAGGTAGGTAGGGGAGCCTGGGAAGAGGCATTGACACCCTTGGTGGTAGGTGAGGTAGGTAGGGGAGCCTGGGAAGAGGCATTGTCACCCTTGGTGGTAGAGTGCAGATAGCAGAGCCTGGGAAGAGGCATTACCATCCTTTGTGGGAGATAGATGCAGGTAGGTGGGGTTTGGGAAAAGCAGCACAACCCTGGGGGTTGGTGAGTAAGGGTTAGGGGTGTGGGGTTGGGTGGGCAGATGGAGCGTGGGGCCGAGGCAGCCCCGTGGTTGTAGACGAGGAGGGTAGCAGAGCCTGGGAAGAGGCACTGCCACCCTTGGTTGGAGATGAGTGCGGGAGGGGGGGTGTCAGTGTGCGGAGAGGAGGGAAGATCTCCCCACACACACAGCACTGCTCTCCGGAGTCGGGTACAATCATTGTCTGTACTGCAGCCGGCATGTCTGTGTGTCCCTGAGGAAGTACAACTCTCAGCATACACTGTAAGTAATGGGTCCCAGTGTGAAATAGGATGCTATGGGACTACATATGCCAGCATGTTTTTTTCTATGGAGGAACTACAGATCTCAGCAATACCCCTGGGGTATGTAGAGATTGCTGGGATCTATAGAAAAATCCATTATAGGATTTGTAGTACATCTATAGAATAATCTATGCTGGGATTTGTACGTGCTTCCACACTGGGACCCATTACTTACAGAGTATGCTGAGAGTTGTACTTCCTCAGGGACACACAGACATGCAGGCTGTAGTACGGACAATGATTGTACCCGACTCCGGAGGGCAGATCTGTGTGTGTGGGGAGATCTTCCCTCCTCTCCGCACACTGACACCCCCCCCTCCCGCACTCATCTCCCACCAAGGGTGGCAGTGCCTCTTCCCAGGCTCTGCTACCCTCCTCACCTACAACCACGGGGCTGCCTCGGCCCCACGCTCCATCTGTCCACCCAACCCCACACCCCTAACCCTTACTCACCAACCCCCAGGGTTGTGCTGCTTTTCCCAACCCCCACCTACCTGCATCTATCTCCCACAAAGGATGGTAATGCCTCTTCCCAGGCTCTGCTATTTGCACTCTACCACCAAGGGTGACAATGCCTCTTCCCAGGCTGCCCTACCTACCTCACCTACCACCAAGGGTGTCAATGCCTCTTCCCAGGCTCCCCTATCTACCTCACGTACCACCAAGGGTGTCAATGCCTCTTCCCGGACTGCCCTACCCTCCTTACCTACAACCAAGAGGCTGCCTCGGCCCCACGCTCCATCTGCCCACTCATGTATGTATATGTGTACGTGTGTGTGTGTGTATGTATGTATATGTGTACGTGTGTGTGTGTATGTATATGTGTACGTGTGTGTGTATATGTGTACATGTGTGTGTGTGTGTGTATGTATATGTGTACATGTGTGTATGTATGTATATGTGTAAGTGTGTGTGTATATGTGTAAGTGTGTGTGTGTGTGTATGTATGTGTACATGTGTGTGTATGTAGTATACGTGTGTGTGTGTGTGTATATATGTATGTATATGTGTACATGTGTATATATATGTATATGTGTACATGTGTGTGTATGTATGTGTATGTATGTACATGTGTGTGTATGTATATGTGTACATGTGTGTGTGTATATGTGTACATGTATGTGTGTGTGTACATGTATGTGTGTGTACGTATGTACATGTGTCTGTATGTAGGTGTGTGTGTGTGTACATGTGTGTGCATATGTGTACATGTATGTGTGTGTACGTATGTACATGTGTCTGTATGTAGGTGTGTGTGTGAGTGTGCATGTACAGTATGTATGTTTTAATCCTGACCCCCCCCCCTTTTCCTGTACCATTAGACCTGCTTTTGTAGGGCTTGTTTGTGATAGCAGCAAGGACTGCTGCTACTCTGAAAAGCAATCCATGCTCAGATTGCTTTTCAGAAGCATTTAAAGAGGAAGTAAACCCTCCTCTGCAAGTTGTACCTATAGGTGATCCTATGATAAGGCTTACCTATAGGTACTGTAAATATCTCCTAAACATGTACCGTTTAGGAGATATTTACCTTACATGCATCCAGTGACATCACTGGCGCATGCGCTCTGAAGGAACGGCCGTTGGTGCCGTGTTCCTTCAGAGCCCCGTGCCGTCGGCTCCCGTGCGCATGCGCGGGAGTGAAGTAATCGCGGGTCCAGCCAATCAGATGGCCGGATGCTGCAAACCCGGAAGAAGGGTGACAGAATATGTCACCCACGAGAGAGGTGAGCGGTCGACGATTCGTTCTTAGGTAAGTATTTCATAATGAGCTAGTATGCAATCCATACTAGCTCATTATGTGTTTGTCTTTCAGGTGTACTTTAAAAAAAAAAAGAAATTCTGAGGTTTACAACCTCTTTAACTGGTGGTAAAGAGGCAATATGTTGCCTCCCCACCACCTGTTTTAAGCCCGTAAATGCGGCATTACCACACCGCAACCATGCAATGCACACAGTTGTGGGGTGGTTGCAGTGCAGCCCCATTCACCCTGGGTATACCTGCATCTGCAGCCACAGCATGTGTACACCCCCAGCTGCTGCCTTTGCAGCTAAAGGGGTAGAAGTTGGGGGTAATAAAAACAGCTCAACCATGTGTTTTTACTGCCCCCTCCAACCTGACATGTGAACAAGCCCTTGGTTCCTATCTATGTTGCTGCTTGCTGCCTGTAGGGCAGCCCATTCATTTCAATGGGCTTCCCTACCCCCAGAAATGCAGGGAAAGAAGTCCCTGACCCCTTTTTTAAATTGGGCCGCACCAAAAGCAACCCATGTTTTCCAATGTGTGGGGTACCATTAAGAATTAATGGCACCCCTAAGTGCCGGTTCACACTTGTGCGATGCGGGAACGCTGCGAATATGCAGCGTGTTCCCGCATCGCATCCGCACATCTGGCAGTTCACACTGCCATATGCGATACGCAGGGGGTCTCAATTAAAAGTTAACGACACCCCCAGTTGCGATCTGCAAGTTCGCACAGAATCGGATCGCACAAGTGTGAACCACTGTGCGATCCAATTCTGAGGCGGCTCAAAAAATGCCTCATGTGCGAGTTTGCTGCGGAAGCGCTGCAAATTCAGCCATACAAAGTGTATGGCTGAACTCACATCCGCACATGAGATCGCATGTAATGAAGGAGCAGTGCGCTCCAAATTACATGCGATCTCGTAAACCGCAATAATGTGAACCGACACTAAGGGTCCTTTCACACAGTCCGCTCCGTCGGCGGACTCCATTTATCTCAGCGGGTGATCGATCCGCCGATCCCCCGCTGAGCAGGACAATGACAGCTGTTCTCTGCACTGTGTGCAGAGACACAGCTGTCAGAGCCACATACATCTCTATGGGGGAATCGGATGGGAACGGACCGTCGGTCCGTTCTCATTCAATCCGCTGGACGGATGGAAAATAGGGTTTCCATCCGCCCAGATTTGACGGATCGGATGTCAGCGGACATGTCTCCGCTGACATCCGATGCCCCATAGGGATGCATGGAAGGACCGTTCACATCCGCCAAAAAAAACTGACAGGCGGATCTGAACGGTCCGCCTGTGTGAAAGGGGCCTTAAAGAGGAAGTAAACCCTCCTCTGCAAGTTGTACCTATAGGTGATCCTATGATAAGGCTTACCTATAGGTACTGTAAATATCTCCTAAACATGTACCGTTTAGATCTTTACCTTACATGCAGCCAGTGACGTCATTGGTGCATGCGCTCTGAAGGAACGGCCGCTTTTGCTGTTCCTTCAGAGCCCCGTGCCGTGACCGACGGCTCCCGCGCGCGGGAGTGACGTCACCGCGGCTCCGGCCAATCAGATGGCCGGATGCCGCGATCCCAGAAGACGGGCGACTGGACATGTCGCCCGTCATAGAGGTAAGCGGACGGCACGGGCTCGTTCTAAGGTAAATATTTCATAATGAGCTAGTATGCGATGCATACTAGCTCATTATGTGTTTCTCTTTCAGGGTAAAAATAAATAAATAAATAAATTTTTCGGTTTACAACCTCTTTAAGAGCAGAGCATTTGTCTGTGTGTCAGAAACAAGCATGATTTTGCACGTCCCGTGACACACAGTAATGTGAACCAAGCCTTGGAAGGGGGTGCCTCAAGAGTGAAAATAATTTTCAAGGGCGCCCTGACTGAAAAAAGATTGAGAAACACTGATCTATACAATAACCCATGCTGGGATTTGTGGGAAATGGATGCAGGTAGATGGGGTCTGGGGAAAGCAGCACAACCCTGGGTGTTTGTGAGTGAAGCACGATGGAGCATGGGTGGTAGCATGCCCTTGGTGGTAGGTAGGGCAGCCTAGGAAGAGGCATTGTCACCCTTAGTGGTAGGTGAGGTAGGTAGGGCAGTCCGGGAAGAGGCATTGACACCCTTGGTGGTAGGTGAGGTAGGAAGGGGAGCCAGGGAAGAGGCATTGACACCCTTGGTGGTAGGTGAGGTAGGTAGGGCAGCCTGGGAAGAGGCATTGTCACCCTTGGTGGTAGAGTGCAGATAGCAGAGCCTGGGAAGAGGCATTGCCGTCCTTTGTGGGAGATAGATGCAGGTAGGTGGGGGTTGGGAAAAGCAGCACAACCCTGGGGGTTGGTGAGTAAGGGTTAGGGGTGTGGGGTTGGGTGGGCAGATGGAGGGTGGGGCTGAGGTAGCCCCGTGGTTGTAGGTGAGGAGGGTAGCAGAGCCCGGGAAGAGGCACTGCCACCCTTGGTGGGAGATGAGTGGGGGAGGGGGAGGTGTCAGTGTGCGGAGAGGAGGGAAGATCTCCCCACACACACAGATCTGCTCTCCGGAGTCGGGTACAATCATTGTCTGTACTGCAGCCGGCATGTCTGTGTGTCCCTGAGGAAGTACAACTCTCAGCATACACTGTAAGTTATGGGTCCCAGTGTGGAATAGGATGCTATGGGAATACATAATCCAGCATGTTTATTCTATGGAGGAACTACAGATCTCAGCAATACCAATGGATCCATTATAGAACTTGTATTAAATCTATAGAATAATCCATGCTGGGATTCAGTTCAGTTGTAGAATATTAAAGATTGAGACCTCATTATTAGTGTATGCTGGAAGTTGTAGTCCTCCTCGCCGGCATAGTAGTGCTATAGTGCTGGGGTTTGTAGTAGCTCCGGAGAGCAGCGCTGTGAGTGGAGCGACCTTCCCGCCTGCTGCTCTGTCCGCACACTGGCCCGCGTCTCCTGGGCTCGGATATTTATAAGGTTTAGGCCACGCCCATCGCTCCACTGATGACGCCAACGGCTCCACTGGTCACGCCTACTTACCCTCAGCCCCGGCGTGATTCGCCGCTCTGCTTATTCTGAGCTCAGGCCACTCCCACTCCATGCGCTGGCCACGCGCACCCCATGCACTGATCACGAGAGTGTGCGCACGCAGCTTAGTCTCATGTGAGGTGTGGTGGGCGGGGTTTAGCTTCTGAAGGGGAAGAATTCCAATCATTGGCCCAGATAGAGCGGCGCGCGCAGCCCGTTGCTATACCCTCGTCACTTCCGCCCCGGTGCGCATGCGCAGAAGGCATTCTGGAGGTCCGATGTGTATAGCGCACAGCTGATTGAGTAGAGGCGGGGCTGAGGCGTCATCGAGTTCTTACAGGGGGCGGGGCGGGGAGGATTAGGAGACTTGCGGCCGTGTAATAAATGTATTAAAAGTAGTTCCTTCGGTACTTTATACTCCCCGCCCCCTGTAAGAACTCGATGACGCCTCAGCCCCGCCTCTTCTCATTCCGCTATACACATCGGACCTCCAGAATGCCTTCTGCGCATGCGCACCGGGGCGGAAGTGACGAAGTATAGCATTCTGTCATAGATGAAGTGTAGTGGGCGGGGTTTACTCCTCTGACGGGGAAGAAGTGACATGAATGGAATGTAAAACCTAATTGGGTGTAGAAGGCGGGGTTAGGGGTGGGCGGGGCCTCATCCTATCCTTTGTTTTGTTTGGATAAAGTAGTGAAGGATGACAGGAAGTCACCAGGTAACACCGGTGTCCCCGTTGGAAGATTTACCCCCTACTTCCTGTCTCAGTGATAATAGTTTTCTGGCCAATCAGAGGCAGCCGACCCATCCCCCAGCTGCTTGGATTGGCTTTGATCAGCTCATCGCTATGGTAACCGGGATGAATATATCATACTCCCCCATCCCCCACAATCCTTTCATGTCTTTTCAGGATTACTCCGCCCACAATCCTGCGACAAGTGTGAAAGGGGCGGTTCCCGCCATAGAAACGCCTTACAGATCTTTTCTGCATCAGCGTTTTTCATGCCTCTTTTTCTTCTGGAGCGGAAGATTTACCCCTTAATGACCGGGCAGTTGTTTGCCATTCGGCACTGCGTGACTTTAACTGACAATTGCGCGGTCGTGCGACGCTGCACCCAAATGAAATTGACGTCCTTTTTTTCCCACAAACAGAGATTTCTATTGGTGGGATTTCATCACCTCTGCGATTTTTACTTTTTGGAAAAAAAGCGACAATTTTGAAAAAATAACATTTTTCAAATTTTTTTATATGAAATTCCCCAAAAAAATGTAAAAATCAAAATTTTTTAACATTTTCGGCCAATTTGTTCCCTGCTACATATGTTTGGTAAAAAAAAATCGCAATAAGCGTATTTTGATTGTTTTGCGCAAAAGTTATCGCAGCTACTAACTACGGGAAAGATTTATGTCGTTTTTATTGTTTGTAATGGCGGCGATCTGCGATTTTTTTAGCGGGACTGCGACATTGCGGCGGACAGATCGGACCCCTGACTGACATTTCTGACACTTTTGAGGGGACCAGTGACATTACTACAGTAATCAGTGCTATACATATGCACTGTCACTGTACTAATGACACTGGCAGGGAAGGGGTTAAGTTTATTGGTGATGCAGGGGTGTGTCCCTAGGGGCGTGCTTCTAACTGTGAAGGGGCGTGGCTAGTGATATAACCACAGAGACATACGATCCTACATAGCAGGACCATATGATCTCTGCAGTTACACCAGGGAGAATGACAGGCGGCTTTGTTTACATCATCCGCCTGCCTTTCTCCCTCTCCAGCGGGAGATCGCCAGTGACTGGAGGACATCGGAGCCGCCGGTCACACGCGTGGACTTCTTAGGGAATGAGCGGGGGCGGGAGTGCGCCCCCTAGAGGCTTGCAGGCGAGCGATGTAGTACTACGTCACTTTGCCTGTCCGGGGCTGACTGCCGCAGTAAATAGTCGTGCGGCGGTCGGCAAGCGGTTAATGACCGGGCAGTTGTTTGCCATTCGGCACTGCGTTACTTTAATCACTAAAGCCCCGGAGGATTTGGCTGCTCAATGACCAGGCCACTTTTTAAAACTTGGCACTGCGTGACTTTAACCACTTACCGACCGCTCACATTGAGCCTACTGCAGCAAAGTGGCTCTCCTGGGTCCTACGTCACTGAATCCCGCCCCCTCTCGGTGTATTCAGACACAGCGGGAGTCACCGCCGATCACCACAGCTCTTCCCCCCCGATCATCGGCAACAGACCGAGGAAATCCGTCTGCTTGTGTAAACAAAGGGGGCGGATCTTCTCTGTGACAGGCAGGGACAGATTACAGGATATAGTTAGTAGCTGCGATAACTTTTGCGCAAACCAATCAAAATACGCTTATTGCGATTTTTTTTACCAAACATATGTAGCAGAATACAAATTGGCCTAAAATGTTAAAAAATTTTGTTTTTTACATTTTTTGGGGGGAATTTCATATAAAAAAATGTGAAAAATATATTTTTTCAAAATTGTTGCTCTTTTTTTGTTTTTAGCGCAAAAAATAAAAATCGCACCGGTGATCAAATACCACCGAAAGAAAGCTCTGTTTGTGGGGGATAAAAAGGACATCAATTTAATTTGGGTACAGCGTCGCACGACCGTGCAATTGTCTGTTAAATTTGCACAGTGCCAAGTTGCAAAAAGTGGCCTGGACGTAAAGCAGGAAAATCCTCCGGTGGTAAAGGGGTTGAAGTGTTGTTAAAGAGGAAGTAAACCCTCCTCTGAGACTCGTACCTATAGATGATCCTATGATAAGGCCCCCCTATAGATGATCCTATGATAAAGCCCCCCTATAGATGATCCTATGATAAGGCCCCCCTATAGATGATCCTATGATAAGGCCCCCCCTATAGATGATCCTATGATAAGGCCCCCCTATAGATGATCCTATGATAAGGCCCCCCCTATAGATGATCCTATGATAAGGCCCCCCTATAGATGATCCTATGATAAGGCCCCCCTATAGATGATCCTATGATAAGGCCCCTCCTATAGATGATCCTATGATAAGGCTTACCTATAGATGATCCTATGATAAGGCCCCCCTATAGGTGATCCTATGATAACGCCCCCCCTATAGATGATCCTATGATAAAGCCCCCCTATAGATGATCCTATGATAAGGCCCCCCTATAGATGATCCTATGATAAGGCCCCCCTATAGATGATCCTATGATAAGGCTTACCTATAGATGATCCTATGATAAGGCCCCCCCTATAGATGATCCTATGATAAGGCCCCCCTATAGATGATCCTATGATAAGGCCCCCCCTATAGATGATCCTATGATAAGGCCCCCCTATAGATGATCCTATGATAAGGCCCCCCTATAGATGATCCTATGATAAGGCTTACCTATAGATGATCCTATGATAAGGCTTCCCTATAGATGATCCTATGATAAGGCCCCCCCTATAGATGATCCTATGATAAGGCTTACCTATAGATGATCCTATGATAAGGCCCCCCTATAGGTGATCCTATGATAAGGCCCCCCTATAGATGATCCTATGATAAGGCCCCCCCTATAGATGATCCTATGATAAGGCCCCCCTATAGATGATCCTATGATAAGGCCCCCCTATAGATGATCCTATGATAAGGCTTACCTATAGATGATCCTATGATAAGGCTTCCCTATAGATGATCCTATGATAAGGCCCCCCCTATAGATGATCCTATGATAAGGCTTACCTATAGATGATCCTATGATAAGGCCCCCCTATAGGTGATCCTATGATAAGGCCCCCCTATAGATGATCCTATGATAAGGCCCCCTATAGATGATCCTATGATAGGGCCCCCCCTATAGATGATCCTATGATAAGGCTTACCTATAGATGATCCTATGATAACGCCCCCCCTATAGATGATCCTATGATAAGGCTTACCTATAGATGATCCTATGATAAGGCTTACCTATAGATGATCCTATGATAACGCCCCCCTATAGATGATCCTATGATAAGGCTTACCTATAGATGATCCTATGATAAGGCCCCCCTATAGGTGATCCTATGATAACGCCCCCCTATAAGTGATCCTATGATAACGCCCCCCTATAGATGATCCTATGATAAGGCCCCCTATAGATGATCCTATGATAAGGCCCCCCCTATAGATGATCCTATGATAAGGCCCCCCTATAGATGATCCTATGATAAGGCTTACCTATAGATGATCCTATGATAAGACTCCTCCCTATAGATGATCCTATGATAAGGCCCCCCTATAGATGATCCTATGATAAGGCTTACCTATAGATGATCCTATGATAAGACTCCCCCCTATAGATGATCCTATGATAAGGCCCCCCTATAGATGATCCTATGATAAGGCCCCCCCTATAGATGATCCTATGATAAGGCCCCCCTATAGGTGATCCTATGATAACGCCCCCCTATAGATGATCCTATGATAAAGCCCCCCTATAGATGATCCTATGATAAGGCCCCCCTATAGATGATCCTATGATAAGGCCCCCCTATAGATGATCCTATGATAAGGCTTACCTATAGATGATCCTATGATAAGGCCCCCCCTATAGATGATCCTATGATAAGGCCCCCCTATAGATGATCCTATGATAAGGCCCCCCTATAGATGATCCTATGATAAGGCCCCCCTATAGATGATCCTATGATAAGGCCCCCCTATAGATGATCCTATGATAAGGCTTACCTATAGATGATCCTATGATAAGGCTTCCCTATAGATGATCCTATGATAAGGCCCCCCCTATAGATGATCCTATGATAAGGCTTACCTATAGATGATCCTATGATAAGGCCCCCCTATAGGTGATCCTATGATAACGCCCCCTATAGATGATCCTATGATAACGCCCCCCCCTATAGATGATCCTATGATAAGGCCCCCTATAGATGATCCTATGATAGGGCCCCCCCTATAGATGATCCTATGATAAGGCTTACCTATAGATGATCCTATGATAAGGCCCCCCTATAGATGATCCTATGATAAGGCCCCCTATAGATGATCCTATGATAAGGCCCCCCCTATAGATGATCCTATGATAAGGCCCCCTATAGATGATCCTATGATAAGGCCCCCCTATAGATGATCCTATGATAAGGCTTACCTATAGATGATCCTATGATAAGGCTTACCTATAGATGATCCTATGATAACGCCCCCCCCTATAGATGATCCTATGATAAGGCTTACCTATAGATGATCCTATGATAAGGCCCCCCTATAGGTGATCCTATGATAAGGCCCCCTATAGATGATCCTATGATAAGGCCCCCCTATAGATGATCCTATGATAAGGCCCCCCCTATAGATGATCCTATGATAAGGCCCCCCTATAGATGATCCTATGATAAGGCTTCCCTATAGATGATCCTATGATAAGGCCCCCCCTATAGATGATCCTATGATAAGGCTTACCTATAGATGATCCTATGATAAGGCCCCCCTATAGGTGATCCTATGATAACGCCCCCCTATAGATGATCCTATGATAACGCCCCCTATAGATAATCCTATGATAAGGCCCCCTATAGATGATCCTATGATAAGGCCCCCCCTATAGATGATCCTATGATAAGGCTTACCTATAGATGATCCTATGATAAGGCCCCCCTATAGATGATCCTATGATAAGGCCCCCTATAGATGATCCTATGATAAGGCCCCCCCTATAGATGATCCTATGATAAGGCCCCCTATAGATGATCCTATGATAAGGCTTACCTATAGATGATCCTATGATAACGCCCCCCCTATAGATGATCCTATGATAAGGCTTACCTATAAATGATCCTATGATAAGGCCCCCCTATAGGTGATCCTATGATAACGCCCCCCTATAAGTGATCCTATGATAACGCCCCCCTATAGATGATCCTATGATAAGGCCCCCCCTATAGATGATCCTATGATAAGGCCCTCCCTATAGATGATCCTATGATAAGGCCCCCCTATAGATGATCCTATGATAAGGCTTACCTATAGATGATCCTATGATAAGACTCCTCCCTATAGATGATCCTATGATAAGGCCCCCCTATAGATGATCCTATGATAAGGCTTACCTATAGATGATCCTATGATAAGACTCCCCCCTATAGATGATCCTATGATAAGCCCCCCCTATAGATGATCCTATGATAAGGCCCCCCCTATAGATGATCCTATGATAAGGCCCCCCTATAGATGATCCTATGATAAGACCCCCCTATAGATGATCCTATGATAAGGCCCCCCCTATAGATGATCCTATGATAAGGCTTACCTATAGATGATCCTATGATAAGGCCCCCCTATAGATGATCCTATGATAAGGCCCCCCCTATAGATGATCCTATGATAAGGCTTACCTATAGATGATCCTATGATAAGGCCCCCCTATAGATGATCCTATGATAAGGCCCCCCTATAGATGATCCTATGATAAGGCCCCATATAGATGATCCTATGATAAGGCCCCCCCTATAGATGATCCTATGATAAGGCCCCCCTATAGATGATCCTATGATAAGGCCCCCACTATAGATGATCCTATGATAAGGCTTCCCTATAGATGATCCTATGATAAGGCCCCCCTATAGATGATCCTATGATAAGGCTTACCTATAGATGATCCTATGATAAGGCTTACCTATAGATGATCCTATGATAAGGCCCCCCCTATAGATGATCCTATGATAAGGCTTACCTATAGGTGATCCTATGATAAGGCCCCCCCTATAGATGATCCTATGATAAGGCCCCCCCTATAGATGATCCTATGATAAGGCCCCCCCTATAGATGATCCTATGATAAGGCCCCCCCTATAGATGATCTTATGATAAGGCCCCCCTATAGATGATCCTATGATAAGGCTTACCTATAGGTACTGTAAATATCTCCTAAACATGCACCGTTTAGGAGATATTTACCTTACATGCATCCAGTGACATCACATGCGCTCTGAAGGAACAGCCGCTGGTGCTATTTCTTCAGAGACCCGTGCCATGACCGTCGGCTCTCGCGCGCGTGCACAGGATTGACGTCACCGCGGCTCTGGCCAATCAGATGGCCGGATGCCGCGATCCCGGAAGACGGGCTACTGGACATGTCGCCCGTCATAGAGGTGAGCGGACGGCACGGCGGGGGCTCGTTCTAAGGTAAGTATTTCATAATGAGCTAGTATGCGATGCATACTAGCTCATTATGTGTTTCTCTTTCAGCTTGTAAAAAAAAAAAAAAAATGAACTGAGTTTACAACCTCTTTAACTGTTGTAGAACGCAATCCTCTAGCATACATAGACATTTATTGGTGTATGTATGTGTGGCCTGTGTTCTGGATCCTAAATCCTTGGTTGGAAATTCAGGATCCCTTTTCCTTTGCTACAATTGTGTTATTTCTGATTTTGTTTGAATTCTCTGATTTCACTTCAAAAGCCAAAAGAGCAGTAAATTGATTATTCACTGCAACATTTGTGGTCTCGGTTATTTACCATGACAGAACTGATAGTGTCAGATGGGTTGGAGCAGGCTCAGGGTGTAAGAGGTGACGAGGATGCCCATGCAACAAGCCACCCCCAAGGGGGCCGGGCTACAGTTGCAAACGGGGTAGGGGTGTATTTACCAAACATTTGCTGAGCTTTAAGCCCCGTACACACGCAACGATTATCGGCCGACCAGTCGTCCGTCTTTTGTCCAGAGTGGTGTCTGTTGGTTGGAATGTGCCTAGACTGCACACAAATTTTCTCGCCCAACAAAATTCTACTTCAGAAGTGATGTCATGTGTTGGTTTGCTTTCTTTGTTCTTTCTTCACTGAGCATGCCCAGACTTGCTCATCAGATTTTTCCCTGTCGAAATCTGTACTGACCGCACGAAAATTGGCCGTGTTTTGACAGCAGACAAAAATTTTATAGCCTGCACACCAGATTTTTTGATACATAGTGTTAGGGTTACAGTTAGATATGGGTTAGGGGGTTAGGGATATAGGATTAAGGTTAGGGTTAGGGATGGGGTTAGGAGTTAGAGTTAGGGGTTAGGGTTAGGCATTTGGATTAGGGTTAGGGGTTAGTGCTAAGGGTTAGGGGATTGGGGTTAGGGTTGGGTGAGGTTTGGGTTATGGTTAGGCTTAGGGTTACGGTGTTAGCTTTAGGGCTAGGGTTAGAGGGTTATGGTTATAGGGTGAGGGTTAGGGTTAGAGGGTGAAGGTTAGGGTTAGAGGGTTAAGGTTAGGGTTATGGCTTAGAGTTAGCATTAGGGTTATGGTCAGGACTAGAGCTAGGGTTAGAGTTAGGATTAGCATTAGGGTTAGGGCTATGGTTACGGCTAGGGTTAGGGTTTTATTTAGTGCTAGGTTTAGAGGGCTAGGGTTAGAGGGTTAGGGTTAGAATTAAGGTTAGTGTTATTTTTAGGGCTAGGGTTAGAGGGTTAGGGTTAGGAGTTAGTGTTAGAGGGTTAGGGTTAAGGTGAGAGGGTTAGGGTTAGAAGGTTAGGGTTATGGTTTAGGGTTAGGGTTAGGGTTAGAGTTAGTGTTAGGGTTTGGGGTTAAGGTTAGGGAATAGGGGTTAGTGGTTAGGGTTAGGGTTGGATGAGGTTTGGGTTAGGGTTAGGGCTTGTCTAGGGCTAGGATTGGGGGTTAGGGTTAGATACTTAGGGTTAGGGTTAGATACATAGGGTTAGGGTTAGATACCTAGGGTTAGCATTTGGGGGTTAGGGTTAGGGTTAGGGGTTAGGGTTAGGCATTTTGATTAGGGTTAGGGGTTAGTGCTTAGGGTTAGGGGATTGGGGTTAGGGTTGGGTGAGGTTTGGGTTATGGTTAGGCTTAGGGTTACGGTGTTAGGGTTAGGGTTAGAGGGTTATGGTTAGAGGGTAAAGGTTAGGGTTGGAGAGTTAAGGTTAGAGGGTTAGGGTTAGGGAGTAAGGGTTAGATAAGGTATGTTTTAAGGTTGGCTAGGGTTTGGGGTTAGAGTTAGGGTCTAGGGTTAAGGGTTAGGGTTAGAGGGTTAGTGGTTATGGTTAGGGTTATGGCTTAGGGTTAGGGTCAGACCTAGGGCTAGGGTTAGACTTAGGGTTAGAATTAGGGTTAGGGCTAGGGTAGGTTTATTTTTAGTGCTTAGGGTTAGAGGGGTAGGGGTAGAATTTAGGGTTAGGGAGTTAGGGTTAGGGGGGTTAGGGTTAGATAGGGTTTGTTTTAAGGTTGGATAGGGTTTGGGGTTAGAGTTAGGGTTTTGGTTAAAGCTTAGGGTTAAGAGTTAGGGTTATGGCTTAGGGTTAGCGTTAGGTTTAGGGTCAGGCCTTGAGCTAGAGTTAGGATTAGCATTAGGGTTAGGGCTATGGTTACGGCTAGGGTTAGGGTTTTTTAAGTGCTAGGTTTAGAGGGTTAGGATTAGGGTTAGAGGGTTAGGGTTAGAATTAGGTTTGGGGTTAGGGTTATTTTTAGGGTTAGGGTTAGAGGGTTAGGGTATGGGGGTTAGGGTTAAGGTGAGAGGGTTAGGGTTATGGTTAGAGGGTTAGGGGTTAGGGTTAGATACTTATGTTTAGGGTTAGTGTTAGAGCATTAGGGTTAGGGTAAGAGTAACAGTAAGGGTTAGGGGGTTAGGATTAGAGGGTTAGGGCTAGGGGATAGGGTTAGGGTGAGAAACTTAGGGTTAGGGTTAGGCTGAGGGTTAGAGGGTTAGGGTGTTACAGTTAGGGTTATGGTTAGAGTTAGAGGGTTAGGGTTAGAGTGTTAGGGTTAGGGTTGGGGTTAAGGTTAGGGTTAGTGGTTAGGGTTAGGGGTTAAGATTAGGGTTAGATACATAGGGTTAGGGTTAGATACATAGGGTTAGGGTTAGATACATAGGGTTTGGTTTAGATACCTAGGGTTAGCGATAGGGGGTTAGGGTTAGAGGGTTAGGGCTAGGTTAGGGCTAGGGTTAGATATAGAGGGTTAGGGTTATATACATAGGGTTCGGGTTTGCATTTGATACATAGTGTTAGGGTTACAGTTAGATATGGGTTAGGGGGTTAGGGATAGAGGATTAAGGTTCGGGTTAGGGATGGGTTTAGGGGTTAGGAGTTAGGGGTTAGAGTTAGCGTTAGGCATTTGTTTTAGGGGTTAGTGCTAAGGGTTAGGGTTAGGGGATTAGGGTTGGGTGAGGTTTGGGTTATGGTTAGGCTTAGGGTTACGGTGTTAGGATTAGGGTGAGGGTTAGGGTTAGAGGGTTATGGTTATAGAGTTAGGGTTAGAGGGTTAAGGTTAGGGTTAGAGGGTTAGAGTTAGGGCTAGAGGGATAGGGTTAGGGGTCAGGGTTAGAGGGTTAGGGAGTTATAGTTAAGGGGTTAGGGTTAGGGTTAGATGGATAGGGTTAGGGTTAGAGGGTTAAGGTTAGGGTTAGAGGGTTAGGGTTAGAGTTAGGGTGAGGGTTAGATGGATAGGGTTAGGGGTTAGGGTTAGAGGGTTAAGGTAGGGGTTAGGGATAGGGTTAAATACTTAGGGTTAGGGTTAGAGTGTTAGGATTAGGGTAAGGGTTAGCGGGTTAGGGTGTTACAGTTAGGGTTATGGTTAGAGTTAGAGGGTTAGGGTAATGGTTAGGGTTAGAGGGTTAGGATTATGGTTTAGGGTTAGAGTTAGTGTTAGAGGTAGGGTTGGGGTTAAGGTTGGGGTTAGTGGTTTGGATTAGGGGTTAAGGTTAGGGGTTAGTGGTTAGGGTTAGGGTTGGGTGAGGTTTGGGTTAGGGCTTGTCTAGGGCTAGGATTGGGGGTTAGGGGTTAGGGTTAGGGTGAGGGTTAGATACTTAGTGTGACGGTATCCAGACACCACCGACTGGGTATCTCCGCCAGTAACCTGCTTCCTAAGTTCTGGAACACGGGATCCGTGATTCTGGCTATAGTTACCCCAATAACTCGACAGTACAAGTTTTTGAGTGAAACCAGAATGAGCTCTTTATTAAACCAACTCACAGAATTTTACATACACTTTGAGAATACAACATGATTTAATTATACAGATCCACCCACCACATCACACAATGGTTTCTATACGATCCCCAATGCACATTACTCTGTGTAATTAAATCCCCTAGCAGACAGACAGGTGGGCTCATTACCACACTTAACAATAGGTGAATGGAAAAACTGTCTCAGACCCTATTTTAGACAAAAGCACTTCAATGATTAGCAGACATGATGTCTCTCATAGTTCCTGGACACCCAAATTAGGAGCTGCACTTCCTGTGCCTGACAGTCTAAAGAAATAAGATAGATCTTCATATTTCCTGACAGATATTGTTAATGCATTTTATTGTCCCATTTGAAGTAGTCCAAACCATATTCTCAGTGTTCACTACCCTCTTGGTCACCCTGCATCCATAATAGACGCAGGGTGACTTAAACATAAGAGAGCCCCATAAGGCTGGGCATGGTGCCCCCCAACCTCTCTAAAGGAATTTGGGGTCCACAACCCCCATGCCCAAAGTGACTCCTGTCACATTTAGGGTTAGGGTTAGATACATAGGGTTAGGGTTAGATACCTAGGGTTATCGTTAGGGTTAGAGGGTTAGGGTTAGGTTAGGGTTAGGGCTAGGGTTAGATATAGAGGGTTAGGGTTATATACATAGGGCTAGGGTTCGGATTTGATACATAGTATTAGGGTTACAGTTAGATATGGGTTAGGGGGTTAGGGATAGAGGGTTAAGGTTAGGGTTAGGGATGGGGTTAGGAGTTAGGGGTTAGGGTTAGGCGTTTGGGTTAGGGGTTAGTGCTTAGGGGATTGGGGTTAGGGTTGGGTGAGGTTTGGGTTATGGTTAGGCTTAGGGTTACAGGGTTAGGGTTAGAGGGTGAAGGTTAGGGTTAGAGGGTTAAGGTTAGGGTTAGAGGGTGAAGGTTAGGGTTAGAGGGTGAAGGTTAGGGTTAGAGGGTTAAGGTTAGGGTTAGAGGGTTAGGGTTAGAGTTAGGGTTAGACGGATAGGGTTAGGGTTAGGGAGTTGGGGTTAGGGTTAGATAGGGTATGCTTTAAGATTGGATAGGGTTTTGGGTTAGAGTTAGGGTCTAGGGTTAGGGTTAAGGGTTAGAGTTAGAGGGTTAGGTGTTATGGTTAGGGTTAGGGTTATGACTTAGGGTTAGTGTTAGGGTCAGACCTAGGGCTAGGGTGAGAGTTAGGGTTAGAATTAGGGTTAGGGTTAGGCAGGGCCACTGATAGGGGGGGACCACCAGCCCTCTTGTAGGGGGCCCAAGTACACAGGGGGGCCCACATAGAGAGGGGGATTAGTGATGGACAACAAATACAGAAATCTTCCTCCAGCACCTGAATCTGATCTCTGTCCCTCTCCCTGCTATCAGCTTTTATCTGCTGAGAAAGACAGTTGTTCCTCATTAATCCCCCTCCCTGTGTGGGCCCCCCTCCCAGCACTTATCTCTGCTCAGGAGTTTATTTGTAACTTTGTTTCTCTCCCTCTGTCTCTCTGATCACTGATCTCCAACTGCCCAGCCTGTATATTTTTTTCATCTCATCTTCATTTTTATTTATTAACATGGGTTTTTTTTAGATTTAGCAGGAATAATGTGAGTTATGTTATATTTGTGTCTGCTAATAGTGATTTTGTTGTCATTTTAGCAAAATATATATTTACTATTTTCTTGGGGGGACCCTGCCAGGTAGTCTGTATGGGGCCCGCGATTTCTAACAGCAGCCCTGGGCTTAGGGCTAGGGATAGGGTTATTTCTAGTGCTAGGGTTATGGTTAGGGGGTTAAGTTTAGGGTTAGAGGGTTAGGGTTATGGTTAGAGGGTAAGGGTCAGGGCTAGGATTAGGGTTCAGGCTAGGGTTAGGGTTAGGGTTATTTTTATGGCTAGTCTTAGAGGGTTAGGGTTAAGGTTAGAGGGTTAGGGTTATGGTTAGAGGATTAGGGATTAGGGTTAGAAACCTACTGTTAGGGTTAGGGTTAGGGGTAGATACAGAGGGTTAGGGTTAGATATATAGGGTTAGGGTTAGATATGAGATAGGGTTAGTGGGTTAGGGTTAGGGGGTAGGGTTTAGGGTTTGGATTAGAGTTAGAGGGTTAGGGTTCGGGGTTAAGGTTAGGGTTAGAGGGTTACATAGTTACATAGTTACATAGTAGGTGAGGTTGAATAAAGACAATAGTCCATCTAGTTCAACCTGTGTAGGTGTGTGTGGCTGTAATCATCTCACATACCCCTGAATGTTCTGATCCTTGAGATGTAAGTCTAAGAGTCTTTTGAAAGCCACCATACTACCCGCAGATACCACCTCTTGTGGTAGAGAATTCCACAATCTTGTTGCCCTAACGGTAAAGAACCCCCCGCGTTGCCTGAGGTTAAAATGCTTCTCCTCTAATCGCATTGTATGCCCTCGAGTCCTCATGCAATCCCTTCGAATGAACAGCTTTTTTTCTAAGCTGGGATCCCCATTAAGATATTTATAAATTGCTATCATGTCCCCCCTCAGACGTCTCTTCTCCAGGGAGAATAAATCGAGCGATTGTAGACGCTCTTCATAGTCAAGGTCCTCCAATCCCCTAATTAGTTTAGTTGCCCTTCTCTGGACTCTCTCCAGCTCCAACACATCTCTCCTGAGGACTGGCGACCAGAACTGGACGGAATACTCCAGATGCGGTCGGACCAGAGTTTTATAAAGTGGAAGGATTATAGTCTTATCTCTGGAATGCATCCCTTTCTTTATGCATGCTAATATTCTGTTGGCTTTGGAAGCTGCCGCTTGACATTGCATGCTGTTTCCTAATCTATCATCAACCAAGACTCCCAGATCCTTCTCCATTTTTGATTCCCCCAAGGGCTCCCCTCCTAACGTGTATTGTGTTTTTATGTTTTTAGTCCCCAAGTGCAAAACCTTACACTTCTCCACATTAAACCTCATTAGCCATGTCGTTGCCCACTCTGTTATTTTGTCCAGGTCATTCTGTAGGATATCTGCTTCATGTTGTGAAGTTATTGCCCTGCCCAATTTTGTGTCATCTGCAAAAACTGATATCGAACTCCTGATCCCGTCCTCAATGCTGTTTATGAATAAATTGAACAAGGTTGGTCCCAGGACTGAGCCTTGGGGGACCCCGCTTACCACCTCAGACCAGTCTGAGTATGCGCTGTTTATTACTACCCTTTGGACACGCCTTTTTAGCCAGTTCCGTATCCAAGAGCAAACCCTGCTATCGATACCTGCAGACCTTATTTTATAAATTAAGCGCTTGTGGGGAACTGTATCAAACGCCTTAGCGAAATCCAAGTACACCACATCCACTGGTCTCCCCCTATCTAGCTCACAGCTCACCTCCTCGTAGAATGTTAGGAGATTGGTTTGAAAAGAACGCCCATTTGTAAACCCGTGCTGATTACTGCTGATGATGTTGTTGTCCTTAGCAAACTCTACGATATAGTCCCTTATCATCCCCTCCAGAAGTTTACATACTACTGATGTCAAACTGACAGGCCTATAATTTCCCGGGATATGCCTCTGGCCCTTTTTGAATATTGGAATCACGTTAGCTTTCTTCCAATCCCCTGGTACATCTCCTGTCCTAATACTGTCAGCAAAGATCAGGAACAGTGGTCTCGATATAACTTTACTGAGTTCCTTGAGTACTCTTGGATGTATGCCATCCGGTCCTGGTGATTTGTTTGTGTTAAGTTTATCCAGCCTTTCCCTGATTTCCCCCTCTGTTAGCCATGGTGGCAAGTCCTGTGTATTACTACTAACCATACAGTCATGGTCAGTGTACCCCTCCTTTTCCTGTGTAAAGACTGACGAGAAAAAAGCATTCAGCACGGTTGCTTTTTCAGTGTCCTCTGTAACCATCCTCCCATCATTGTTAATTATGTGTGCAATATGCTCTGCCTTAGTTTTTTTGCTGTTGATATATTTAAAGAATTTCTTTGGTTTTTTTTTACTATCCTCTGCTATTTGTCTCTCAAAGTTGATTTTAGCCATCTTGATTTCTTGTTTACTTTTCTTATTTGCCTCCTTGTATTGCTCGAAAGCCGATACTGTGCCCTCTGATTTATACTTCTTGAAGGCCAATTTTTTCCCCCTAATAAGTTTTTTGACGCTACAGTTTAGCCAGCCAGGTTTGGCTTTGTCTCTTCTAAATTTATTTCCCATAGGAATGCACTGCAAGATGCCTTTGCCTAATATGTTCCTAAAGCATTCCCATTTTTCCTCTGTGGTCAGGGATCCCAGGGTTTGGTCCCAGTTTACCCTTTCCATCATTGAGTACAATTTTGGAAAGTTTGCCCTTCTGAAGTTTAGGGTTCTTATGTTCCCCACTTGCCTTGTTATATTGTTATTTACACTAAATGTGATCATCCTGTGATCGCTAGATCCCAGGTTGTCCTGGACTCCTACCTCCGAGATTATGTCTGGGTCATTAGTGAGCAATAGATCCAGGACTGCGTTTTCTCTGGTAGGGGAATCCACCAACCGTGACATGTAATTATCCAGTAAGGTTTCCGTGAATAGGCGGGCCTTCTGTGAGTGTGCAGTCCCCTCTTCCCAGTCAATGTCGGGGTAATTGAAGTCCCCCAATACGATGACTGATCCCAAGTTAGGGTTAGAAGGATAGGGTTAGGGGTAAGGTTAGGGTTAGAATTTAGGGTTAGGGGGGGTTAGGGTTAGATAGGGTTTGTTTTAAGGTTGGATAGGGTTTGGGGTTAGAGTTAGGGTTTGGATAAAAGGTTAGGGTTAAGGGTTAGTGTTAGGGTTATGGCTTAGGGTTAGGGTAAGGCCTAGAGCTAGGGTTAGAGTTAGGATTAGCATTAGGGTTAGGGCTATGGTTATGGCTAGGGTTACGTTTTTTTTTAGTGCTAGGTTTAGAGGGTTAGGGTTAGAGGGTTAGGGTTAGAATTAGGGTTAGGGTTAGAGGGTTAGGGTTATGGTTATGGTTAGAGGGTTAGGGCTTAGGGTTAGGGTTTGATACTTACGGTTAAGGTTAGGGTTAGAGCATTAGGATTATGGTTAGGGTAAGGGTTAGGGTTAGGATTAGAGGGTTAGAGTTAAGTTTAAAAGGTTAGGGTTAGGTTTAGGGCTAGGGGATAGGGTTTGGGTGAGATACTTAGGGTTAGGGTTAGGCTTTTGGTAAGGGTAAGGGTTAGGGGTTAGGGTTAGATATTTAGGGTTAGGCTTAGGGTTAGGGTAAGGATAAGGGTTAGGGATTAGGGTTAGGGTTAGATACTTAGGGTTAGGGTTAGAGTGTTAGGATTAGGGTTATGGTAAGGGTTAGGGTTAGAGGGTTAGGGTGTTACAGTTAGGGTTATGGTTAGAGTTAGAGGGCTAGGGTTAGAGGGTTAGGGTTATGGTTTAGGGTTAGAGTTAGTGTTAGGGTTGGGGTTGAGGTTAGGGTTAGTGGTTAGGGTTAGGGGTTAAGGTTAGGGGTTAGGATTATAGGGTTAAGGTTAGAGGGTTAGGGCTTAGGGTTAGGGTTAGATACTTACAGTTAGGGTTAGTGTTAGAGCATTAGATTTAGGGTTGGGGTAAGGTTATGGGTAAGGGTTAGGGTTAGAGGGTTAGGGTTAGGGCTAGGTGATAGGGTTAATGTGAGATACTTAGGGTTAGGGTTAGGCTTCGGCTAAGGGTTAGGGGTTAGGGTTAGATACTTAGGGTTGGGGTTAGGGTAAGGGTTAGGTGTTAGGGTTAGGGATAGGGTTAGATACTTAGGGTTAGAGTGTTAGGATTAGGGTATGGGTTAGGGTTAGGATTAGAGGGTTAGGGTGTTGCAGTTAGGGTTATGGTTAGTGGGTTAGGGTTAGAGGGTTAGGGTTTAGGGTTAGGGTTAGAGTTAGTGTTAGGGTTGGGGTTAAGGTTATTGTTAGTGTTTAGGGTTATGGGTTAAGGTTATGGGTTAGTGGTTAGGGCTGGGTGAGGTTTGGTTGAGGGTTAGGGCTTGTCTAGGGCTAGGATTGAGGGTTAGGGGTTAGAGTTAGGGTTAGATACTTAGGGTTAGGCTTAGTTACATAGGGTTAGGGTTAGATACATAGGGTTTGGTTTAGATACCTAGGGTTAGCGTTAGGGGGTTAGGGTTAGAGGGTTAGGTTAAGGTTAGGGCTAGGGTTAGATATAGAGGGTTAGGGTTAGATACATAGGGTTAGGGTTCGGATTTGATACATAGTGTTAGGGTTACAGTTAGATATGGGTTAGGGGGTTAGGGATAGAGGGTTAAGGTTAAGGATGTGGTTAGGGGTTAGGAGTTAGGGTTAGGGGTTAGGGTTAGGCGTTTGGGTTAGGGTTAGGGGTTAGTGCTTAGGGTTAGGGGTTAGGGTTAGGGGATTGGGGTTAGGGTTGAGTGAGGTTTGGGTTATGGTTAGGCTTAGAGTTATGGTGTTAAGATTAGGGTTAGAGGGTTAGGGTTAGAGGGTTATGGTTAGAGGGTGAGGGTTAGAGGGTTAAGGTTAGGGTTATGGTTGGGGTTAGAGGGTTAGGATTAGAGTTAGGGTTAGAGGGATAGGGTTAGGGGTTAGGGGGTTAGGGTTAGGGAGTTAGGGTTAGGGGGTTAGGGTTAGATAGGGTATGTTTTAAGGTTGGATAGGGTTTGGGGTTAGAAATAGGGTCTAGGGTTAAGGGGTAGGGTTAGGGGTTATGGTTAGGGTTAGGGTTATGGCTTAGGGTTAGGGTCAGACCTAGGCCTAGGGTTAGAGTTAGGGTTAGAATTAGGGCTAGGGTTAGGGCAAGGGTTAGGGTTATTTTTAGTGCTTAGGGTTAGAGGGTTAGGGTTAGAGGGTTAGGGGTAGGGTAAGGGTTAGAATTTAGGGTTAGGGAGTTAGGGTTAGGGGGGTTAGGGTTAGATAGAGTTTGTTTTAAGGTTTGATTGGGTTTGGGGTTAGGGTTAGGGTTTAGGGTTTGGGTTAAAGGTTAGGGTTAAGGGTTAGTGTTAGGGTTATGGCTTAGGGTTAGCATTAGGGTTAAGGTCAGGCCTAGAGCTAAGGTTAGAGTTAGGATTAGCATTAGGGTTAGGGCTATGGTTACGGCTAGGGTTAGGGTTTTCTTTAGTGCTAGGTTTAAAGGGTGAGGGTTAGGGTTACAGGGTTAGGGTTAGAATTAGGGTTAGGGTTATTTTTAGGGCTAGAGTTAGGGTTAGAGGGTTAGGGTTAAGGTGAGAGGGTTAGGGTTATGGTTAGAGGGTTAGGGCTTAGGGTTAGGGTTTGATACTTGCGGTTAGGGTTAGGGTTAGAGCATTAGGGTTAGGGTAAGGGTTAGGATTAGAGGGTTAGGGTTAAGGTTAGAGGGTTACGTTTAGGGCTAGGGGATAGGGTTAGGGTTAGATACTTAGGGTTAGGGTTAGGCTTTGGGTAAGGGTTAGGGGTTAGGGTTAGATACTTAGGGTTATGGTTAGGCTTAGGGTTAGGGTAAGGATAAGGGTTAGGGATTAGGGTTAGGGATAGGGTTAGATACTTAGGGTTAGGGTTAGATTGTTAGGATTAGGGTTAGGGTAAGGGTTAGGGTTAGAGGGTTAGGGTGTTACAATTAGGGTTATGGTTAGAGTTAGAGGGTTAGGGTTAGAGGATTAGGGTTCTGGTTTAGGGTTAGAGTTAGTGTTAGAGTTAGGGTTGGGGTTAAGGTTAGTGGTTAGGGTTAGGGGTTAAGGTTAGGGTTTAGTGGTTAGGGTTAGGGTTGGGTGAGGTTTGGGTTAGGGCTTGTCTATGGCTTGCATTGGGGGTTAGGGGTTAGGGTTAGATACTTAGGGTTAGATACATAGGGTTAGGGTTAGATACCTAGGGTTAGCGTTAGGGGGTTAGGGTTAGAGGGTCAGGTTAGGGTTAGGGCTAGGGTCAGATATAGAGGGTTTGGGTTAGATACATAGGTTTTGGATTTGATACATAGTGTTAGAATAACAGTTAGATATGGGTTAGGGGGTTAGGGATAAAGAGTTAAGGTTAGGGTTAGGGATGGGGTAAGGGGCTAGCAGTTAGGGTTAGGGGTTAGGGTTGGGCATTTGGGTTAGGGTTAGGGGTTAGTGCTTAGAGTTAGGGGTTAGGGAATTGGGGTTAGGTTTAGGGTTGGGTGAGGTTTGGGTTATGGTTAGGCTTAGGGTTACGATGTTAGGATAAAGGTTAGGGTTAGAGGGTTTTGGTTAGAGGGTGTGGGTTAGGGTTAGAGAGTTAAGGTTAGGGTTATGGTTAGGGTTAGAGGGTTAGGGTTAGAGGGATAGCGTTAGGGGTTAGGGTTAGAGGGTTAGAGTAAGGGAGTTAGGGTTAGATAGGGTATGTTTTAAGGTTGGATAGGGTTTGGGGTTAGAGTTAGGGTCTAGGGTTAGGGTTAAAGGTTAGGGTTAGAGGGTTAGGGGTTATGGTTAGGGTTATGGCTTAGGGTTAGCGTTAGGGTTAGGGTCAGACCTAGGGCTAGGGTTAGAGGTAGGGTTAGGGCTAGGGTTAGGGTAGGGTTAGGGTTATTTTAGTCCTTAGGGTTAGAGGGTTAGGGGTAGGGTTAGGGTTAGAATTTAGGGTTAGGGATTTAGGGTTAGAGTTAGGGGGGTTAGGGTTAGAAAGGGTTTGTTTTAAGGTTGGATAGGGGTTGGGGTCAGAGTTAGGGTTCAGGGTTTGGGTTAAAGGTTAGGGTTAAGGGTTAGGGTTAGTGTTAGGGTTATGGCTTAGGGTTAGCGTTAGGGTTAGGGTCAGGCCTAGACCTAGGGTTAGAGTTAGGATTAGCATTAGGGTTAGGGCTATGGTTACGGCTAGGGTTAGCGTTTTTTTAGTGCTAGATTTAGAGGGTTAGGATTAGGGTTACAGGGTTAGGGTTAGAATTAGGGTTAGGGTTATTTCTAGGGCTAGGGTTAGAGGGTTAGGGTTAGGGGGTTAGCGTTAGAGGGTTAGGGTTAAGGTGAGAGGGTTAGGGTTATGGTTAGAGGGTTAGGGCTTAGAGTTAGGGTTAGATACTTACGGTTAGGGTTAGTGTTAGTGTTAGAGCATTAGGGTTAGGGTAAGGGTAACGTCAAGAGTTAGGGTTAGAGGGTTAGGGTTAGAGGGTTAGGGCTAGGGGATAGGGTTAGGGTGAGATACTTAGGGTTAGGTTTAGGATAAGGGTAAGGGTTTGGGGTTAGGGTTAGTGTTAGATACTTATGGTTAGGGTTAGGCTTAGGGTAAGGGTAAGGGTTAGGGATAGCGTTAGATACTTAGGGTTAGAGTTTTAGGGTAAGGGTTAGGCTTTGGGTAAGGGTTAGGGGTTAGGGTTAGGCTTAGGGTAAGGCCTAGAGCTAGAGTTAGAGTTAGGATTAGCATTAGGGTTAGGGCTATGGTTATGGCTAGGGTTACGTTTTTTTAGTGCTAGGTTTAGAGGGTTAGGGTTAGAGGGTTAGGGTTAGAATTAGGGTTAGGGGTTAGGGTTAGAGGGTTAGGGGTTGGGGTTAGAGGGTTAGGGTGAAGGTGAGAGGGTTAGGGCTTAGGGTTAGGGTTTGATACTTACGGTTAAGGTTAGGGTTAGAGCATTAGGATTATGGTTAGGGTAAGGGTTAGGGTTAGGATTAGAGGGTTAGAGTTAAGTTTAAAAGGTTAGGGTTAGGTTTAGGGCTAGGGGATAGGGTTAGGGTGAGATACTTAGGGTTAGGCTTTGGGTAAGGGTTAGGGGTTAGGGTTAGATATTTAGGGTTAGGGTAAGGATAAGGGTTAGGGTTAGGGTTAGATACTTAGGGTTAGGGTTAGAGTGTTAGGATTAGGGTTATGGTAAGGGTTAGGGTTAGAGGGTTAGGGTGTTACAGTTAGGGTTATGGTTAGAGTTAGAGGGCTAGGGTTAGAGGGTTAGGGTTATGGTTTAGGGTTAGAGTTAGCGTTAGGGTTAGGGTTGACGTTAGGGTTAGTGGTTAGGGTTAGGGGTTAAGGTTAGGGGTTAGGATTAGAGGGTTAGGGTTAAGGTTAGAGGGTTAGGGCTTAGGGTTAGGGTTAGATACTGTGACGGAACCGTCGACCCACACCGTGCTTGTGGTCTTCCGTCAGTATAAGGCTTCCTCCAGTCTGGACATATAGAGATATTCCAGCCGCCCCCCATACAAGAACTAGCCTGAACTTAGCTTGTATGTGTCTGGAAACAACTAACTCCTTTATTAACACAAGCAGTAGATTTTTATACACTTGAGAAGCATGACAGTCACTACATGAACAATGGCCTGAACATTTACATAAGCATCACATAATGAATAGATAACGAGGTACAGCTGACTCATGGCTAATCCCATCTAGACAAGGTTATCATTTACATGCTAATTAGCTCAGCGTACTTAAGTCAGCCTGGAAGCCCAGACTGCCGGCACCAAATGTAAAACAAGATACAAATACACATATTATAGTGTAAATACTGAGAACCCACAGTAAACAATAGATGATCAAATCAACATGATTTACAATCCATGGAAGACAGGTGTTTGGGCTGATGACATGCATCTGTTACAAGTCTGATCAACTTAAGCAGTCCTAATCATCAATTTATCTGTCACATAGTTTTTTTCCAGTCTCAGTGACGGTGAGTACCGTCACATATCTTCCCCCCAAAGGTAGACAAACCAGGTACAAGACCCCCAACTGGTCTGTGCCTGAGTTCATCGGGTAACAAGTCCCAAAGAGTCAATCCATCATGGCAACTTCCTTGACAAAGTTCCACATAGCTTGTAAGTTTGTCCCGGCAGGGCGCATGGAGCTCTCGTAGCCAATCAGTCTGTGGAAGTCTGGTTTGGGCAGGCCAGACTGGGCTTCTTGGTCACCCTGTGTCCCTAAAAGACACAGGGTGATTTAGACATAAGAAGTGCCTAGGGGGTTGAGAGAGGTATTTCCCAACCTCTCTAAGGTAAGCTGTGTTCCAAGGACCCCCCAACCAAAGTGACTACCGTCACATCTCCTTCCTTCTGGAAGGAGGCTAACACAGGAGGGGACCCCAAATGGGTTGACTTTGAAGGTAGTCTGTAGTTCCAGCCCCCCAATGTCTATACCCACACAGTACCCCAAGCAAATTGTCCCAAAAGGAGCATTACTCACCCAACCAACCTCTGCCTCTCTCGTAGAACATACCCGCTGTAGGGAAGAAGCGTGGACTGGCCCTTCTCCCTGGAGTCCTTTCAGCCGCTGGAGAGAAGACAGGGTGGCTGGGCTCACTCCCTCATGCTGTTGGGGATCTGGGCCGACTGCCCAGCATCCCTGGGGTATACAGGTGGGGATTGTAGTCTCATCCACCTGCTCAGGAAATCCATCCCTTGTGAGTTGAGGGCAGAGGCCAGCAGCACTCTGCTCTGTTGCCAGCACTTCTGCTGGGGACTCCACGTAATCTGCTCCGGCAACCTCTTGTCTCTTCTCCCCCTGGATCCTGATCTGCTGCTGGGGACTGACCACCACCTTCTCACCCTGGGTCTCCGGGACTGCTGCAGGTGTGGGGCAGAGGTCTTGGACCCTCTGTCCAGTTGTCAGCGCTTCTGCTGTAGAAGTTTCTTGTAACTCCACAGATGCTGCTGGCCTGAAATCCCGTGTCCCTGTCAGTGGTGTAGCAGACAGGTCAGCTGCCTCTTCTCTCTGGGAGGCTGAAGCTGCTGTTGGTGTTGGGCAGAGCTCAGTAATGCTAGGCCCTGATGCCAGCTTTTCTGCAGGAACATAAACTGAAAAGTCAGTGGCCTTGCACACATCTTGCTGGGTCACCAATTGTTGCAGGCAGAGGTCAGCCACGCTGTGCCCGGATGCCCGCTCTTCCGCTGCAGGCTCACTGGGAGGTTCCTCCTCAGCAGAAAAGTCTATTAAATCCCCAGTTTCTGGAATTGCTGAAAGTTCAGGACACAGACTGGTGGCACTTGGGCCCAGTGCCAACACTTTTGTAGGTGATTTATAATCCAAATCCTCTTCCGATGGAAAGTCCATTAAATTTGTAATCCGTGGTTTGGGAATGAAGATGGCTTCCTCTTCTCCCATACCTCTATCCAGCGGCTGATCAGATGCATTCCTCCATCCAAGCTCGTCCTGTGCAGAAACAGGTTCGTCAAGGTGAGTCAGCACTTGCTGCATCCGCCATAAGACCTCCGCATCCAAAACAGTAGGTGCAGGTGTGCAAAGCACACTATTACTGTGCCACATTGCCGACTCTTCAGTCAGGATTTCTGGACTGTCAGCTGGTACTTCTGGATATTCCCAGGCAAGGGGAGCCCAGGCCTGGTACTGAGCAGAGTCTAGCAGCCGTCTGTAGGTGATCTCCAGCTCCCATTCCTGATTGGCCAGAAATTCCAAATCTTCCAGTGCCCAGTGCACGTCCAAGACATTCAGCATCTGTTCTCTGTATTCCAAGATTTCCTCTAAACGCCACTCCAAATCGCTCCCAAAGTCGGGGTCCTCAGACAGCCTCTCTAATAACAGCCCCAGGCCGCCGTAGCAAAAGCCTTCCGTTGGGCTGCCGTCTGCTGTCCATGGGCACACTTGGGTTACGTACCAGCGGAGGGCTCTATAGCTCTCATCCAACCGCATCTCCTCCTGGACCAGCCTGCTTAACTCAGCTTTCCATTCCTTATGCGGTTGTCTCCCCAAAAACACCATTCGCACTTCGTACTGCGACCAGTACCTTTCCTGGAAGGAGGGGAGGATTTTTCCCTGGTGTCGCTGCTCACGAGCTAGTGCTTCCTCCCAGAGTTCCAATCGGATTGAATTGTGCCATCCCAGCAGGACCTTCTCTGAAACTTGTCCCCTGTGCTGTATTCGCATCTCTCGCAACCTCCTTCCAAATTCCTCTTCCATGGCGGCTGATATCTGTACCTCTCCTCTTCTCCTCCCCGGACCTTGGATCCCGGTGGAGGTTTGGATGTTCCAGACTGCAGGAAGCGTCCCACCGCTTGCCACCAATGTGACGGAACCGTCGACCCACACCGTGCTTGTGGTCTTCCGTCAGTATAAGGCTTCCTCCAGTCTGGACATATAGAGATATTCCAGCCGCCCCCCATACAAGAACTAGCCTGAACTTAGCTTGTATGTGTCTGGAAACAACTAACTCCTTTATTAACACAAGCAGTAGACTTTTATACACTTGAGAAGCATGACAGTCACTACACGAACAATGGCCTGAACATTTACATAAGCATCACATAATGAATAGATAACGAGGTAGAGCTGACTCATGGCTAATCCCATCTAGACAAGGTTATCATTTACATGCTAATTAGCTCAGCGTACTTAAGTCAGCCTGGAAGCCCAGACTGCCGGTGTTCTAAAATTTTCTCGGACCCGTGAAAAAATCGGACCTCGTCACTTCCGGTTATAGGAGTCTCAAGTGCGCATGCGCATAAGACATTATTTTGGTTTGATAAACTTATAACACATAGCGGGCAGCTGAATGAGAGGAGGCGGGGCTGAGGTGGGACGGAAGACACCACCGCGTCATCTGCAGAGCTGAATAGAGGAGGCGGGACGGAGGTGCGGCCGTGTCATAAATGCAGGACTTTAGCGACTCCTTGTTTTATTATCTTTAGCAATTATCGTATTATTTATCCTTAGGATTTCATTACATTTACTATTTATATAATACAAAATAAGAAATACTAAATGTAATGAAATCCTAAGGATAAATAATACGATAATTACTAAAGATAATAAAACAAGGAGTCGCTAAAGTCCTGCATATATTACACGGCCGCACCTCCGTCCCGCCTCTTCCACCAGCTCTGCATATGTGTCCTCCGTCCTCCATCGCACCTCAGCCCCGCCTCCTCTCAATCAGCTGTCCGCTCTCTGTTATAATTTTGCCAAACCTCGAAAAATCTCTTCTGCGCATGCGCACGGACGACTCCCATCCGCTGTTTTGTGATGCTCTATCACCGGAAGTGACGAGGTCCGATTTTTTCACGGGTCCGACAAAATTTTACAACACCGGCACCAAACGTAAAACAGATACAAATACACATATTATAGTGTAAATACTGAGAACCCACAGTAAACAATAGATGATCAAATCAACATGATTTACAATCCATGGAAGACAGGTGTTTGGGCTGATGACATGCATCTGTTACAAGTCTGATCAACTTAAGCAGTCCTAATCATCAATTTATCTGTCACATAGTTTTTTTCCAGTCTCAGTGACGGTGAGTACCGTCACAGATACTTACAGTTAGGGTTAGTGTTAGAGCATTAGATTTAGGGTTGGGGTAAGGTTATGGGTAAGGGTTAGGGTTAGAGGGTTAGGGTTAGGGCTAGGTGATAGGGTTAATGTGAGATACTTAGGGTTAGGTTTAGGCTTTCGGCTAAGGGTTAGGGGTTAGGGTTAGGGTTATGGTAAGGGTTAGGTGTTAGGGATAGGGTTAGATACTTAGGGTTAGGGTTAGAGTGTTAGGATTAGGGTAGGGTAAGGGTTTGGGTTAGGATTAGAGGGTTAGGGTGTTGCAGTTAGGGTTATGGTTAGTGGGTTAGGGTTAGAGGGTTAGGGTTAGAGTTTAGGGTTAGGGTTAGAGTTAGTGTTAGGGTTAGGGTTGGGGTTAAGGTTATTGTTAGTGGTTAGGGTTATGGGTTAAGGTTATGGGTTAGGGGTTTGTGGTTAGGGTTAGGGTTGGGTGAGGTTTGGTTGAGGGTTAGGGCTTGTCTAGGGCTAGGATTGAGGGTTAGGGGTTAGAGTTAGGGTTAGATACTTAGGGTTAGGGTTAGATACTTAGGGTTAGGGTTAGATACCTAGGGTTAGTGTTAGGGGGTTAGGGTTAGAGGGTTAGGTTAAGGTTAGGGCTAGGGTTAGATATAGAGGGTTAGGGTTAGATACATAGGGTTAGGGTTCGGATTTGATACATAATGTTAGGGTTACAGTTAGATATGGGTTAGGGGGTTAGGGATAGAGGGTTAAGGTTAAGGATGTGGTTAGGGGTTAGGAGTTAGGGTTAGGGGTTAGGGTTAGGCGTTTGGGTTAGGGTTAGGGGTTAGTGCTTAGGGTTAGGGGTTAGGGTTAGGGGATTGGGGTTAGGGTTGAGTGAGGTTTGGGTTATGGTTAGGCTTAGAGTTATGGTGTTAGGATTAGGGTTAGAGGGTTAGGGTTAGATGGTTATGGTTAGATTGTGAGGGTTAGGGTTAGAGGGTTAAGGTTAGGGTTATGGTTGGGGTTAGAGGGTTAGGATTAGAGTTAGGGTTAGGGTTAGAGGGTTAGGGTTAGGGGTTAGGGTGTTAGGGTTAGATAGGGTATGTTTTAAGGTTGGATAGGGTTTGGGGTTAGAGTTAGGGTCTAGGGTTAAGGGTTAGGGTTAGGGGTTATGGTTTGGGTTAGGGTTAAGGCTTAGGGTTAGCGTTAGGGTTAGGGTCAGACCTAGGGCTAGGGTTAGAGTTAGGGTTAGAATTAGGGTTAGGGCTAGGGTTAGGGCAAGGGTTAGGGTTATTTTTAGTGCTTAGGGTTAGGGTTAGGGTTTTTTTTAGTGCTAGGTTTAGAGGGTTAGTATTAGGGTTACAGGGATAGGGTTAGGGTAAGGGTTATTTTTCGTGCTTAGGGTTAGAGGGTTAGGGGTAGGGTTAGAATTTAGGGTTAGGGAGTTAGGGTTAGATACTTAGGGTTAGGCTTAGGCTTAGGGTTAGGGCTAGGGGATAGGGTTAGGGTGAGATACTTAGGGTTTGGTTTAGGGTAAGGGTTAGGGGTTAGGGTTAGGGTTAGATACTTAGGGTTAGGGTTAGGCTTAGGGTTAGGGCTAGGGGATAGGGTTAGGGTGAGATGCTTAGGGTTAGGCTTAGGGTAAGGGTTAGGTTTAGGGATAGGGTTAGATACTTAGGGTTAGAGTTTTAGGATTAGGGTAAGGGTTAGGGTTAGAGGGTTAGGGTGTTACAGTTAGTGTTATGGTTAGAGTTAGAGGGTTAGGGTTAGAGGGCTATGGTTTAGGGTTAGGGTTGCAGTTAGTGTTAGGGTTGGGGTTAAGGTTAGGGTTAGTGGTTAGGGGTTAATGGTTAGGTTTAGGGTTGGGTGAGGTTTGGGTTAGGGTTAGGGCTTGTCTATGGCTAGGATTGGGGGTTAGGGGTTAGGGTTAGATACTTAGGGTTAGGGTTAGTTACATAGGGTTAGGGTTAGATACATAGCGTTAGGTTTAGCTACCTAGGGTTAGCGTTGGGGGGTTAGGGTTAGAGGGTTAGGTTAGGGCTTGGGTTAGATTTAGAGGGTTAGGGTTAGATACATAGGGTTAGGGTTTAGATTTGATACATAGTTTTAGGGTTACAGTTAGATATGTGTTAGGGGGTTAGGGATAGAGGTTAAGGTTAGGGTTAGGGGTGGGGTTAGGAGTTAGGGTTAGGGGGTTAGGGTTAGAGGGTTAGGGTTAGATAGGGTACGTTTTAAGGTTGGATAGGGTTTGGGGTTAGAGTTAGGGTCTAGGGTTAGGGTTAGGTTTAGAGGGCTAGGGGTTATGGTTAGGGTTAGGGTTATGGCTTAGGGTTAGGGTCAGACCTAGGGCTAGGGTTAGAGTTAGGGTTAGAATTAGGGTTAGGGCTAGGGTTAGGGTTAATTTTAGTGCTTAGGGTTAGAGGATTAGGGTTAGAGGGTTAGGGGTAGGGTTAGGGTTAGAATTTAGGGTTAGGGAGTTAGGGTTAGATAGGGTTTGTTTTAAGGTTGGATAGGGTTTGGGGTTAGGGTTAGGGTTTGGGTTAAAGGTTAGGGTTAAGGGTTAGGGTTATGGCTTAGGGTTAGCATTACGGTTAGGGTCAGGCCTAGAGCTAGGGTTAGAGTTAGGATTATCATTAGGGTTAGGGCTATGGTTACGGCTAGGGTTAGGGTTTTTTTAGTGCTAGGTTTAGAGGGTTAGGATTAGGGTTACAGGGTTAAGGTTAGGATTAGGGTTATTTTTAGGGCTAGGGTTAGGGTTAGAGGGTTAGGGTTAGGGGGTTAGGGTAAGAGGGTTAGGGTTAAGGTGAGAGGGTTAAGGTTATGGTTAGAGGGTTAGGGTTAGATTCTTATGGTTAGGGTTAGTGTTAGAGCATTAGGATTAGGGTAAGGGTAACGGTAAGGGTTAGAGGGTTAGGGTTAGGGCTAGGGGATAGGGTTAGGGTGAGATACTTAGAGTTAGGGTTAGGGTTAGATACTTAGGGTTAGGGTTAGGCTTAGGGTTACGGTAAGGGATAGGGTTAGATACTTAGGGTTAGGGTTTGAGTTTTAGGATTAGGGTAAGGGTTAGGGTAAGGGTTAGGGTTAGAGGGTTAGGGTGTTACAGTTAGTGTTATGGTTAGAGTTAGAGGGTTAGGGTTAGAGGGTTAGGGGTAGGGTTAGGGTTAGAATTTAGGGTTAGGGGGTTAGGGTTAGATAGGGGTTGTTTTAAGGTTGGATAGGGTTTGGGGTTAGAGTTAGGGTTTAGGGTTTGGGTTAAAGGTTAGGGTTAAGGGTTAGGGTTATGGCTTAGGGTTAGCATTAGGGTTAAGGTCAGGCCTAGAGCTAGGGTTAGAGTTAGGATTAGCATAAGGGTTAGGGCTATGGTTACGGCTAGGGTTAGGGTTTTTTTTAGTGCTAGGTTTAGAGGGTTAGTATTAGGGTTACAGGGATAGGGTTAGGGTTAGGGTTATTTTTCGTGCTTAGGGTTAGAGGGTTAGGGGTAGGGTTAGAATTTAGGGTTAGGGAGTTAGGGTTAGATACTTAGGGTTAGGGTTAGGCTTAGGCTTAGGGTTAGGGCTAGGGGATAGGGTTAGGGTGAGATACTTAGGGTTTGGTTTAGGGTAAGGTTTAGGGGTTAGGGTTAGGGTTAGATACTTAGGGTTAGGGTTAGGCTTAGGGTTAGGGCTAGGGGATAGGGTTAGGGTGAGATGCTTAGGGTTAGGCTTAGGGTAAGGGTTAGGTTTAGGGATAGGGTTAGATACTTAGGGTTAGAGTTTTAGGATTAGGGTAAGGGTTAGGGTTAGAGGGTTAGGGTGTTACAGTTAGTGTTATGGTTAGAGTTAGAGGGTTAGGGTTAGAGGGTTATGGTTTAGGGTTAGGGTTGCAGTTAGTGTTAGGGTTGGGGTTAAGGTTAGGGTTAGTGGTTAGGGGTTAATGGTTAGGTTTAGGGTTGGGTGAGGTTTGGGTTAGGGTTAGGGCTTGTCTATGGCTAGGATTGGGGGTTAGGGTTAGATACTTAGGGTTAGGGTTAGTTACATAGGGTTAGGGTTAGATACATAGCGTTAGGTTTAGCTACCTAGGGTTAGCCTTAGGGGGTTAGGGTTAGGTTAGGGCTTGGGTTAGATTTAGAGGGTTAGGTTTAGATACATAGGGTTAGGGTTTAGATTTGATACATAGTTTTAGGGTTACAGTTAGATATGTGTTAGGGGGTTAGGGATAGAGGTTAAGGTTAGGGTTAGGGATGGGGTTAGGAGTTAGGGTTAGGGGGTTAGGGTTAGAGGGTTAGGGTTAGATAGGGTACGTTTTAAGGTTGGATAGGGTTTGGGGTTAGAGTTAGGGTCTAGGGTTAGGGTTAGGTTTAGAGGGCTAGGGGTTATGGTTAGGGTTAGGGTTATGGCTTAGGGTTAGGGTCAGACCTAGGGCTTGGGTTAGAGTTAGGGTTAGAATTAGGGTTAGGGCTAGGGTTAGGGTTAATTTTAGTGCTTAGGGTTAGAGGATTAGGGTTAGAGGGTTAGGGGTAGGGTTAGGGTTAGAATTTAGGGTTAGGGAGTTAGGGTTAGATAGGGTTTGTTTTAAGGTTGGATAGGGTTTGGGGTTAGGGTTAGGGTTTGGGTTAAAGGTTAGGGTTAAGGGTTAGGGTTATGGCTTAGGGTTAGCATTACGGTTAGGGTCAGGCCTAGAGCTAGGGTTAGAGTTAGGATTATCATTAGGGTTAGGGCTATGGTTACGGCTAGGGTTAGGGTTTTTTTAGTGCTAGGTTTAGAGGGTTAGGATTAGGGTTACAGGGTTAAGGTTAGGATTAGGGTTATTTTTAGGGCTAGGGTTAGGGTTAGAGGGTTAGGGTTAGGGGGTTAGGGTAAGAGGGTTAGGGTTAAGGTGAGAGGGTTAGGGTTATGGTTAGAGGGTTAGGGTTAGATTCTTATGGTTAGGGTTAGTGTTAGAGCATTAGGATTAGGGTAAGGGTAACAGTAAGGGTTAGAGGGTTAGGGTTAGGGCTAGGGGATAGGGTTAGGGTGAGATACTTAGAGTTAGAGTTAGGGTTAGGGTTAGATACTTAGGGTTAGGGTTAGGCTTAGGGTTACGGTAAGGGATAGGGTTAGATACTTAGGGTTAGGGTTTGAGTTTTAGGGTTAGGGTAAGGGTTAGGGTTAGAGGGTTAGGGTGTTACAGTTAGTGTTATGGTTAGAGTTAGAGGGTTAGGGTTAGAAGGTTATGGTTATGGTTTAGGGTTAGAGTTAGGGTTAGGGTTGGGGTTAAGGTTAGGGTTAGTGGTTAGGGTTAGGGGTTAAGGTTAGGGGTTAGTGGTTAGGGTTAGGGTTGGGTGAGGTTTGGGTTAGGGTTAGTGCTTGTCTAGGGCTAGGATTGGGGGTTAGGGGTTAGGGTTAGATACTTAGGGTTAGGGTTAGATACATAGGGTTAGGGTTAGATACATAGGGTTAGGGTTTGGATTTGATACATAGTTTTAGGGTTACAGTTAGATATGGGTTAGGGGGTTAGGCATAGAGGGTTAAGGTTAGGGATGGGGTTAGGGGTTAGGAGTTAGGGGTTAGGGTTAGGGTTAGGTTTAGGGGTTAGTGCTTAGGGTTAGGGGATTGGTTTTAAGGTTGGGTGAGGTTTGGGTTAGGGTTAGGGTTACGTTGTTAGGATTAGGGTTAGCGTTAGAGGGTTAGAGGGTGAGGGTTAGGGTTAGAGAGTTAAGGTTATGGTTAGGGTTAGAGGGATAGGGTTAGAGTTAGGGTTAGGGTTAGAGGGATAGGGTTAGAGGGTTAGGGTTAGGGAGTTAGGGTTAGGGGGTTAGGGTTAGATAGGGTTAGGGTTAGATAAGGTATGTTTTAAGGTTGGATAGGGTTTGGTGATAGAGTTAGAGTCTAGGGTTAGGGTTAAGGGTTAGGGTTAGAGGGTTAGGGATTATGGTTAGGGTTATGGCTTAGGGTTAGCTTTAGGGTTAGGGTCAGACCTAGGGCTAGGGTTAGAGTTAGGGTTAGAATTAGGGTTAGGGCTAGGGTTAGGGCTAGGGTTAAGGCTATTTTTAGTGCTTAGGGTTAGAGGGTTAGGGTTAGAGGGTTAGGGGTAGGGTTAGGGTTAGAATTTAGGGTTAGGGTGTTAGAGTTAGGGTTAGGGGGTTAGGGTTAGATAGGGTTTGTTTTAAGGTTGGATAGGGTTTGGGGTTAGAGTTAGGGTTAGGGTTTATGGTTTGGGTTAAAGGTTAGGGTTAGTGTTATGGCTTAGGGTTAGGGTTAGTGTTAGGGTTATGGCTTAGGGTTAGCATTAGGGTTAGGGTCAGGCCTAGAGCTAGGGTTAGAGTTAGGATTAGCATTAGAGTTAGGGCTATGGTTACGGCTAGGATTAGGGTTTTTTTTAGTGCTAGGTTTAGAGAGTTAGGTTTAGAGGGTTAGGGTTAGAATTAGGGTTAGGGTTATTTTTAGGGCTAGGGTTAGGATTAGAGGGTTAGGGTTAGGGAGTTAGGGTTAGAGGGTTAGGGTTAAGGTGAGAGGGTTAGGGTTAAGGTGAGAGGGTTAGGGCTTAGGGTTAAGGTTAGATACTTACGGTTAGGGTTAGTGTTAGAGCATTAAGATTAGGGTTAGGGTAAGGGTTAGAGGGTTAGGGTTAGGCTTAGGGTAAGGGTTAGGGGTTAGGGTTAGATACTTAGGGTTATGCTTAGGGTTATTGTAAGGGTTATGGGTTAGGTTTAGAGTTAGAGTGTTAGGATTAAGGTAAGGGTTAGGGTTAGAGGGTTAGGGTGTTACAGTTAGGGTTATGGTTAGAGTTAGAGGGTTAGGGTTAGAGGGTTACGGTTTAGGATTAGGGTTAGAGTTAGGGTTAGAGTTAGTGTTAGGGTTGGGGTTAAGGTTAGGGTTAGGGGTTAATCTTAGGGGTTAGTGGTTAGAGTTAGATACTTAGGGTTAGGGTTAGAATCTTAGGGTTAGGGTTAGGCTTAGGGTTGGGGTAAGGGATAGAGTTAGATACTTAGGGTTAGGGTTAGAGTTTTAGGATTAGGGTTAGGGTGTTACAGTTAGTGTTATGGTTAGAGTTAGAGGGTTAGGGTTAGAGGGTTAGGGGTAGGGTTAGTGTTAGGGTTGGGGTTAAAGTTAGGGTTAGTGGTTAGGGTTAGGGGTTAAGGTTAGGGGTTAATGGTTAGGGTTAGGGTTGGGTGAGGTTTGGGTTAGGGTTAGGGCTTGTCTAGGGCTAGGATTGGGGGTTAGGGGTTAGGGTTAGATACTTAGGGTTAGTATTAGTTACATAGGATTAGGGTTAGATACATAGGGTTAGGTTTAGATACCTAGGGTTAGCATTAGGGGGTTAAGGTTAGAGGGTTAGGTTAGGGTTAGGGCTAGGGCTAGATATAGAGGGTTAGGGTTAGATACATAGGGTAAGGGTTTGGATTTGATACATAGTGTTAGGGTTACAGTTAGATATGGGTTAGGGGGTTAGGGATAGAGGGTTAAGGTTAGGGATGGAGTTAGGGGTTAGGAGTTAGGGTTAGGGAGTTAGGGTTAGGGTTTGGGGGTTAGGGTTAGATAGGGTACGTTTTAAGGTTGGATAGGGTTTGGGGTTAGAGTTAGGGTCTAGGGTTAGGTTTAGAGGGTTAGGGGTTATGGTTAGGGTTATGGATTAGGGTTAGCAATAGGGTTAGGGTCAGACCTAGGGCTAGGGTTAGAGTTAGGGTTAGAATTAGGGTTAGGGCTAGGGTTAGGGTTATTTTTAGTGCTTAGGGTTAGAAGGTTAGGGTTAGAGGGTTAGGGGTAGGGTTAGGGTTTGAATTTAGGGTTAGGGGGTTAGGGTTAGGGGGTTAGGGTTAGATAGGGTTTGTTTTAAGGTTGGATAGGGTTTGGGGTTAGAGTTAGGGTTAGGGTTTAGGGTTTGGGTTAAAGTTTAGGGTTAAGGGTTAGGGTTAGGGTTATGGCTTAGGGTTAGCATTAGGGTTAAGGTCAGGCCTAGAGCTAAGGTTAGAGTTAGGATTAGCATTAGGGTTAGGGCTATGGTTACGGCTAGGGTTAGGGTTTTTTTAGTGCTAGGTTTAGAGGGTTAGGATTAGGGTTAGGGTTTGGGTTAGGGTTATTTTTAGTGCTTAGGGTTAGAGGGTTAGGGGTAGGGTTAGGGGTAGAATTTAGGGTTAGGGAGTTAGGGTTAGGGTTAGATACTTAGGGTTATGGTTAGGGTTAGGGCTAGGGGATAGGGTTAGGGTGAGATACTTAGGGTTAGGGTTAGGTTTAGGGTAAGGGTTAGGGGTTACGGTTAGGGTTAGATACTTAGGGTTAGGCTTAGGGTTAGATACTTAGGGTTAGAGTTTTAGGATTAGGGTAAGGGTTAGGGTTAGAGGGTTAGGGTGTTACAGTTAGTGCTATGGTTAGAGTTAGAGGGTTAGGGTTAGAGTTGAGGTTAAGGTTAGGGTTAGTGTTTAGGGTTAGGGGTTAAGGTTAGGGGTTAATGGTTAGGGTTAGGGTTGGTGAGGTTTGGGTTAGGGTTAGGGCTTGTCTAGGGCTAGGATTGGGGGTTAGGGGTTAGGGTTAGATACTTAGGGTTAAGGTTAGTTACATAGGGTTAGGGTTAGATACATAGGGTTCGGTTTAGATACCTAGGGTTAGCGTTAGGGGGTTAGGGTTAGAGGGTTAGGTTAGGGTTAGGGCTTGGGTTAGATATAGAGGGTTAGGGTTAGATACATAGGGTTAGGGTTCGGTTTTGATACATAGTGTTAGGGTTACAGTTAGATATGGGTTAGGGGGTTAGGGATAGAGGGTTAAGGTTAGGGTTAGGGATGGGTTAGGAGTTAGGGTTAGGGGTTAGGGATGGGTTAGGGGTTAGGAGTTAGGGTTAGGAGGTTAGGGTTAGATAGGGTACGTTTTAAGGTTGGATAGGGTTTGGTGTTAGATTTAGGGTCTAGGGTTAGGGTTAAGGGTTAGATTTAGAGGGTTAGGGGTTATGGTTAGGGTTATGGCTTAGGGTTAGCATTAGGGTTAGGGTCAGACCTATTGTTAGAGTTAGGGTTAGAATTAGGGTTAGGGCTAGGGTTAGGGTTAGGGTTATTTTTACTGCTTAGAGTTAGAGGGTTAGGGTTAGAGGGTTAGGGGTAGGGTTAGAATTTAGGGTTAGGGGGGTTAGGGTTAGATAGGGTTTGTTTTAAGGTTGGATAGGGTTTGGGGTTAGAGTTAAGGTTAGGGTTTGGGTTAAAGGTTAGGGTTACGGTTTAGGGTTATGGCTTAGGGTTAGCATTAGGTTAAGGTCAGGCCTAGAGCTAGGGTTAAAGTTAGGATTAGCATTAGGGTTAGGGCTATGGTTACGGCTAGGGTTAGGGTTTTGTTAGTGCTAGGTTTAGAGGGTTAGGATTAGGGTTACAGGGTTAGGGTTAGAATTAGGGTTAGGGTTATTTTTAGGGTTAGGGTTAGAGGGTTAGGGTTAGGGGGTTAGGGTAAGAGGGTTAGGGTTAAGGTGAGAGGGTTAGGGTTATGGTTAGAAGGTTAGGGCTTAGGGTTAGGTTCTTACTGTTAGGGTTAGTGTTAGAGCATTAGGATTAGGGTAACAGTAAGGGTTAGAGGGTTAGGGTTAGAGGGTTAGGGTTAGGGCTAGGGGATAGGGTTAGGGTGAGATACTTAGGGTTAGGCTTAGGGTAAGGGTTAGGGGTTAGGCTTAGGGTTAGGGTAAGGGTTAGGGATAGGGTTAGATACTTAGGGTTAGGGTTAGAGTTTTAGGATTAGGGTAAGGGTTAGGGTTAGAGGGTTAGGGTGTTACAGTTAGTGTTATAGTTAGGGGGCTAGGGTTAGAGGGTTAGGGTTATGGTTTAGGGTTAGAGTTAGTGTTAGGGTTGGGGTTAAGTTTAGGGTTAGTGGTTAGGGTTAGGGGTTAAGGTTAGGGGTTAATGGTTAGGGTTAGGGTTGGGTGAGGTTTGGGTTAGGGTTAGGGCTTGTCTAGGGCTAGGATTGGGGGTTAGGGGTTAGGGTTAGATACTTAGGGTTAGGGTTAGTTACATCGGGTTAGGGTTAGATACATAGGGTTAGGTTTAGATACCTAGGGTTAGCGTTAGGGGGTTAAGGTTAGAGGGTTAGGTTAGGGTTAGGGCTAGGGTTAGATATAGAGGGTTAGGGTTAGATACATAGGGTAAGGGTTTGGATTTGATACATAGTGTTTGGGTTACAGTTAGATATGGGTTAGGGGGTTAGGGATAGAGGGTTAAGGTTAGGGTTAGGGATGACGTTAGGGGTTAGGAGTTAGGGTTAGGGTTTGGGGGTTAGGGTTAGATAGGGTATGTTTTAAGGTTGGATAGGGTTTGGGGTTAGAGTTAGGGTCTAGGGTTAGGTTTAGAGGGTTAGGGGTTATGGTTAGGGTTATGGCTTAGGGTTAGCAATATTGTTAGGGTCAGAACTAGGGCTAGGGTTAGAGTTAGGGTTAGAATTAGGGTTAGGGCTAGGGTTAGGGTTATTTTTAGTGCTTAGGGTTAGAGGGTTAGGGTTTGAATTTAGGGTTAGAGGGTTAGGGTTAGGGGGTTAGGGTTAGATAGGGTTTTTTAAGGTTGGATAGGGTTTGGGGTTAGAGTTAGGGTTAGGGTTTAGGGTTTGGGTTAAAGGTTAGGGTTAAGGGTTAGGGTTATGGCTTAGGGTTAGCATTAGGGTTAGAGTCAGGCCTAGAGCTAGGGTTAGAGTTAGGATTAGCATTAGGGTTAGGGCTATGGTTACGGCTAGGGTTAGGGTTTTTTTAGTGCTAGGTTTAGAGGGTTAGGATTAGGGTTACAGGGTTAGGGTTAGAGGGTTAGGGGTAGGGTTAGGGTTAGAATTTAGGGTTAGGGAGTTAGGGTTAGGGGGGTTAGAATTAGATAGAGTTTGTTTTAAGGTTTGATAGGGTTTGGGGTTAGAGTTAGGGTTTAGGGTTTGGGTTAAAGGTTAGGGTTAAGGGTTAGGGTTATGGCTTAGGGTTAGCATTAGGGTTAGGGTCAGGCCTAGAGCTAGGGTTAGAGTTAGGATTAGCATTAGGGTTAGGGCTATGGTTATGGCTAGGGTTAGGGTTTTTTTAGTGCTAGGTTTAGAGGGTTAGGATTAGGTTTACAGGGTTAGGGTTAGAATTAGGGTTAGGGTTTGGGTTAGGGTTATTTTTAGTGCTTAGGGTTAGAGGGTTAGGGGTAGAATTTAGGGTTAGGGAGTTAGGGTTATGGTTAGGCTTAGGGTTAGGGTTAGGGGATAGGGTTAGGGTTAGATACTTCGGGTTAGGGTTAGGCTTAGGGTTAGGGTTAGGGCTAGGGGATAGGGTTGGGTGAGATACTTAGGGTTAGGTTTAGGGTAAGGGTTAGGGTTAGATACTTAGGGTTAGGCTTAGGGCTATGGTTAGACACTTAGGGTTAGGGTTAGAGTTTTAGGATTAGGGTAAGGGTTAGGGTTAGAGGGTTAGGGTGTTACAGTTAGTGCTATGGTTAGAGTTAGAGGGTTAGGGTTTAGGGTTAGGGTTGAGGTTAAGGTTAGGGTTAATGGTTAGGGTTAATGGTTAGGGTTAGGGGTTAAGGTTAGGGGTTAGGGGTTAATGGTTAGGGTTAGGGTTGGGTGAGGTTTGGGTTAGGGCTTGTCTAGGGCTAGGATTGGGGGTTTGGGGTTAGGGTTAGATACTTAGGGTTAGGGTTAGTTACATAGGGTTAGGGTTAGATACATAGGGTTAGGTTTAGATACCTAGGGTTAGCGTTAGGGGGTTAGGGTTAGAGGGTTAGGTTAGGGTTAGGGCTTGGGTTAGATATAGAGGGTTAGGGTTAGATACATAGGGTTAGGGTTCGGTTTTGATACATAGTTTTAGGGTTACAGTTAGAGTTAGGGTTAGGGAGTTAGGGTTAGGGTTAGATAGGGTACGTTTTAAGGTTGGATAGGGTTTGGGGTTAGAGTTAGGGCCTAGGGTTAGGGTTAAGGGTTAGGTTTAGAGGGTTAGGGGTTATGGTTAGGGTTATGGCTTAGGGTTAGCATTAGGGTAAGGGTCAGACCTATTGTTAGAGTTAGGGTTAGAATTAGGGTTAGGGCTAGGGTTAGGGTTATTTTTACTGCTTAGGGTTAGGGTTAGAGGGTTAGGGGTAGAATTTAGGGTTAGGGGGGTTAGGGTTAGATAGGGTTTGTTTTAAGGTTGGATAGGGTTTGGGGTTAGAGTTAGGGTTAGGGTTAAGGGTTAGGGTTAGCATTAGGTTTAGGGTCAGGCCTAGAGCTAGGGTTAGAGTTAGGATTAGCATTAGGGTTAGGGCTATGGTTACGGCTAGGGTTAATGTTTTTTTAGTGCTAGGTTTAGAGGTTTAGGATTAGGGTTACAGGGTTAGGGTTAGAATTAGGGTTATTTTTAGGGTTAGGGTTAGGGTTAGAGGGTTAGGGTTAGGGGGTTAGGGTAAGAGGGTTAGGGTTAAGGTGAGAGGGTTAGGGTTATGGTTAGAAGGTTAGGACTTAGGGTTAGGTTCTTACTGTTAGGGTTAGTGTTAGAGCATTAGGATTAGGGTAAGGGTAAGGGTTAGAGGGTTAGGGGGTTAGGGTTAGGGCTAGGGGATAGGGTTAGGGTGAGATACTTAGGGTTAGGGTTAGGCTTAGGGTAAGGGTAAGGGATAGGGTTAGATACTTAGGGTTAGGGTTAGAGTTTTAGGATTAGGGTAAGGGTTAGGGGGTTAGGGTGTTACAGTTAGGGTTATGGTTAGAGTTATGGCACTTTTCCACTGCAAGTACCGGCTAGTACCGGCTCGGCTCTACTCGGCCCTGCTTGGCCCGGTTTGCTTTTCCACTGCCGGTACCGCATGGTATAGTGTCGGAAAGGTTCGGTACGGTACGGTATAGGTTTGCTTTTCCACTAAAGTAGTACTAAAGTTAAGTGGGTGGGATAACAACGGGGTGGGTGTGATTCTCTGACCAATCAGTGGCTAGTAGTGACTGCATGCAAAGGATTATTGTGGGATATGGTACCAGTTTGGTACCTGTTGGAACCACAATCGAGTAGGTACTGTTTTTTCAGAGCCGTACCGTACCGTTCGGTTCCATGCAGTGGAAAAGCAAACCTATACCGTACCGAACCGTTCCGACCCTATACCATGCGGTACCGCAGTGGAAAAGCACAAAAGCGTGCCGAGCCGGTACGGTTCTATGCAGTGGAAAAGCGCCATTAGAGGGCTAGGGTTAGAGGGTTAGGGTTATGGTTTAGGGTAAGTGTTAGGGTTGGGGCTAAGGTTAGGGTTAGTGGTTAGGGTTAGGGTTGGGTGAGGTTTTGGCTAGGGTTAGGGCTTGTCTAGGGCTAGGATTTGGGGTTAGGGGCTAGGGTTAGATACTTAGGGTTAGGGTTAGATACATAGGGTTAGGGTTAGATACATAGGGTTAGGTTTAGATACCTAGGGTTAGCGTTAGGGGGTTAGGGTTAGAGGGTTAGGGTTATGGCTTAGGGTTAGCATTAGGGTTAGGGTCAGGCCTAGAGCTAGGGTTAGAGTTAGGATTTGCATTAGGGTTAGGGCTATGGTTACGGCTAGGGTTAGGGGTTATTTTAGTGCTAGGTTTAGAGGGTTAGAATTAGGGTTAGGGTTATTTTTAGGGCTAGGGTTAGGATTAGAGGGTTAGGGTTAGAGGATTAGGATTAGTGTTATGGCTTAGGGTTAGGGTTAGGGTTAATGTTATGGTTAGGGTTATGGCTTAGGGTTAGGGTCTAATTTAAAATGTGAGAGGGGGATATGAAATTTACCTTCGGGCTGAAGCCCCTGGTCTTTTCCCCACCTAGCAATGCCCCTGCGTGGTGTGGTGGAAGGAGCACTTATCTGGAACATTCTACTGTTTATCCAGTACAGTATTTTTCACCATATGTTGGGACTGTGATTCACTCACTGATTGTAGGGTGAATGTACTAGTGAGCTGGTGGATATTCAGAGTCTAGCGCTACTAATGTGATGATGTATTGTGCTCTATTTATGGACTATTCTCTCATTTCATGATTATTAGATTGATGGACTTATATAGTATTTGCTGGACATTTATTTATTGTTTAGGACTTCATAGGCGCTGGGTGTGATTTTATAAATTGATACATTTTATATTTTGACTATATTTGGAATATCGGTAATATCGGCAGGTTTCGGGGCCGATACCGATATATATCGGGAAAAGTGAATATCGGCCCTCCCATAATCGGCTTTGCCGATAATCGGTCGATCCCTAATTCAGAGTCATTGGATCCTTCTTCCCCAGCTCAAGAAGAAGAGCTCCATGCTTTAGCAATACCTGTGAGCTATGAAAAGACTTTACATTTATACAGATAGAGATTTACAGAGCTTTTGGTTCCATTTGAAGGGCCAGAAGTTTGTTTTTACTTCGGCAGGTAAACCAATCAAACATGCTAGGTTAATTGATTGGCTGTCTTCAGCCTTCCAGCTTCTTACTGAGGTAGCAATACTAACATTAAAACACATGGAAGCAGCTTGACCCATGGACCGTGTCATAAGTCAAGGCAGTTATGGCTATCTTAGTAAATGAGTGTGGGATAGTGCCAGGGTTCACCATAGTTGTTTTTTATAATGACCGTTTCTTGTTTTACCTGTTACCAAAGGTGTTACCAAAAGCTGAACATCCCTTCCAGAGATTACAAAAGGTTATATCAAGATGCCCAAGTCAGGATCTTATGAGTATGCATTTTATCTGCATGGACATGTTTTCTGGATGGCCAGAGGCAAATACTACTGCAAAGGCCACAGTAAAAGGTGTTTTTAGAAGTAGTTTGTAAGTACGGAGTCCCAGAAGCTAGAGAGTAACAGAGGAACTATTTTTATGAGAGAGTCCTTACAAAAAGTTTTGAGGTTTTATTTTACACCTCCTACCATCTACAATGTAGTGGAAAAAGTAGAGTAAGAAACTAGAAAACGATTGCCTGAATGTCTTCACATATTTTTTTATTAAGCCGTAAGGGGATTTGTCTCAGCAGCTGAAGGCCTCCTTTCAGATCTCACAGAGAATGTTTCTGGTCTACAAGCTCATTTATGTGTTTTCTCCCCAATTCCAGATCCTAAACGTTTGGAAGGATCTGATAAACTAAAGCCAGGTGACTTGTGGATTGTTAAGACATTTATAAATATATATATTTAATGTGATTTGAAAAGTAGTTCAGTCATGTTGAAGTCCTATTGTCTTCTATACGTCTTCCATTTTATGTAGAATTGTCTGTGATCACCTATGCTAATCAGTCAGCATGTTCACAATTAAGCTAGAAGGCCATTCTGGCCATAGGAGTGTGCAGCCAATTACTCTGTAAATATTTTTTATCAATAGTTTTTTTACAATGAAAAGTCATTTTGTCTGGATTGCTTCCCCGACTCCAGGGGATCTCCTCCGCCGTCCTACCTTGGGCGCTACGATCCAGGTGTCCAGAGAGGCCTTCCTTGGCACCTCAGTCTCGCCATTACCATCTCCCATGACTCCAGTCCTCGGCAATCCTGAGATTCCTCCCGGTTCCCAGAACCCCCAGTTCCAGTGATTGGTCTCGGGTGGCGGTACTCGTGTTTGGGATTTTCTTGGGGATGATGGAAATCTAGTTCCGAGTGCGGTTGCATCTGCTGCCGACCCCCCCCCCCCCATCCCCCTGGACTTCTGGTGTAGTTTTCAATTAAGACATTTCCTGCATCACTGCAACCCCAAGCCGGGTATTTCCCGGCAACTCACGAAGTTGGAATCCATTTGTCAGAGGGGAGAACCAATCCGTCACGGCCTTTCTATTCTCTACAAGGCCTTGCTTCGCCCGGCATCTGATTTTTGCCCTCAGTTTCTTTCCCAATGGGAATCTGACCTCAACAATCTCAGGCTTCCCAAAATGAGAAGATTTTGTATTTTGCGCAAAAATCCTCCATAGCTTCAAAGTTCAGGAAACTGGGTACAAGATCCTGAACAGATGGTATAGGGTGCCCACAACTCTCCATCAATATTTCCCGCAGGTTCCAGATATATGCTGGCGCTGCAATGGTGAACGGGGCACCATACTGCACATTTTTTGGATGTGCCCAAAACTCAAACCCTTTTGGCAGACAGTGACTGACACCATTATACATCTGACCAATGTGGATCTGGCAGACGACCCAGCGGCATGCCTGCTCCACCTCACGCAGAGGCCGATCAAGAAATACAAATTCTCCCTGACCATTCAACTCCTGAATGCAGCCAGGGCCTGCATTCCTGTCTGTTGGAGATCGGTACACCTGCCAACGAGGTCTCTCTGGTATACTAAAATAAATGAACTCATGGACATGGAAGACCTTACAGCCACTCATCACGGTAGGGAGGGGTCCTTTTGTGACACCTGGGGACCTTGTCTGTACTTTGTTGGTACAGATGCATATCTACAGGAGGCCACACGGCATGACGTTTCTGTGTGAGTGATGCCTGGCAGCCCCCGGGGGTGGGGGCATGGATCCCTTCTCCTTTACAGTCATTTACCCTCCTTTCTTTTATTGCCTTTCTCTGTTACCTGTTCCCATTTCCACTATATCCCAACCTCATTCTCTGTATAGTTGGCGCTCACATTACACCACTCATAACCACTGAATCCACGACATGGACATGGAAGACCTTACAGCCACTCATCACGGTAGGGAGGGGTCCTTTTGTGACACCTGGGGACCTTGTCTGTACTTTGTTGGTACAGACGCATACAGACTACAGGAGGCCGCACGGCATGATGTTTCTGTGTGAGTGATGCCTGGCAGCCCCCGGGGGTGGGGGCACGGATCCCTTCTCCTTTACAGTCATTTACCCTCCTTTCTTTTATTGCCTTTCTCTTTTACCTGTTCCCATTTCCACTATATCCCAACCTCATTCTCTGTATAGTTGGCGCTCACATTACACCACTCATAACCACTGAATCCACGAATCCTCTTCCTGTAGTGCCATCCCATGTTTCTTACTACGGGACTACCATCCCTTGACCCGCATATCTGTTTCCGAATACTCGAGCAGCATGTCTCTTTTTATTTTTCTGCAATGGGGATTGTGCCCCTTGAGACCTGCATTACATGCTCAAGATGGTCCATTTCAAGGGGTGTCTATTATGGAGACACGATGACCCTTTGCACTGGTAATCATTGACCCTTCCTGATCCTTGGGTCATAGTTTTATACCTTGCTGGCCAGCTTTGGTCCTGCACATGAAGTTCTATTACCCTATGTGGAATATGATTATGGTTGATTTTGCTGCCTATTGTTTGTAGTCACCGGTTGACCTTAAAATATTATATTCTTGCAAACTGTTCTATGCATACCTTGTACTGTACACTGTAAGAGGTGAGGTTGTAAAGGAAATTTTTACATGCTGTATATTATTGTATTTTATTTTGTATGTATTGCACACGGCACTAATAATGTTTGCATTATTTCGAGTCCTGATTAGAATTAGCCTGCCTATGTTACGCCCCTTGTTACCATAAAAGTACAATTGTAACAATAATGTGATACCTACATAATCATGTGTATAAAAGCCTTCGACAAGACACAAAAAAATTCCAAGCTCTCCTTAGCGACCAGTCAGCGACCAACCAAATTGACCTATCCAACCATATGCATTAAAAACAGGGGTTTAGTTGCACCCATTTGCAAATACATGCGTAAGTCACAAAGCCCCGTCAAGGCACCCCATTTTTTGTGGTCCTAACTCTAAATTCTGTGTCTCCATATAAAAGCCTTCAACTGCGTCAAATAAAACAGAAGAGTTCATTGGGAAAGATGCGGAGTGTATCTTTTTGTGTCTGTTCCCTACTGTAGTAGTTATTTGGAACCACCAATCAATATGAGGATAGGAGTTGCCTTTCTACAAAATGTCCAGAAGAGTCCCCACATAGGATTGTTACTCTTTATTGCTTTCACAAAATATCCCATAAAGAGAACCAGTCACCAGTTACAACTTTTCAATTTATCTGACTTCATTGAAACATTCATTTTTTTTATCACAGGTATTTCTATACTGCGGACAATTTACACATTTATATTGCACATTCAGATCAGCCCTCTAGGATCTTATAATCTAAAGTCGGCCATAGAAGGATTGAACCTCGGCTGATTCAGCAGGGACAGGCCTGAGATTCAATCCATCCATGGACAGGCTGGTTGTATTGAAATCGATTGACTTCAGTACAATCAGCCTTTCGGATTTTTGTCATGTGATCAGTGCCAGAGGCTATGGCCGCCAGCAGTGATCATTCTATTCTTCCGGCAGAGAATGCTTCCCACTGGCAGAACACAATGGCACTATGGAAGGGATTCCCCCCATCTGTGTTGATGGGGAAATTGAGCAATTTTATTAAGTTCCACCCATTGTGGAAAGAAAGAAAATGGCATAATCTATGGCAGGGATCTCCAAACTACGACCCTCCAGCTGTTGCGAAAGTACACGTCCAATGAGGCATTGTAAAACTCTGACATTCACAGACATGATTAGGCACAATGGGAATTGCAGTTCCTTAACAACTGGAGGGCCATAGTTAAGCAGCCCATAGATCAGGGGTCTCCTAAGTCCCTAAGGTTGGCCATAGAGGAGTGCTTTTTATTCTTTTTCAATCAGCCAGCGGGCTGATCAGAAAAAACGAATGAAATCCCCACCCCCATCTGTTCACATAAAAAAAAAGAACCTCTAAAGAAACAGTTATATAGGACCGACATTAACAGTACCACACCAACAAGTATTGTTAGGTTAAAATTTTATTACAATATCCAATAACAAAATCCCACAGAAGGGTCTAAATTGAAAATGTAGAAAACACTATAGAGTTTGATAACGTGGTATAGACAGTTACAGGATGATTCATGTTATCACAATAGCCAAATATAGTCATTCCCTCAATATTATGGTCTCAGGATGGAAAGTGGCAGTAGTAGCATCTCGGCTGTTTCTTCGACTCGTTTCACAGGACAGAGCCTTCTTCTTCTTCAGGAAGAGCAGCTTTGGTAGATTTAACTGTCTCCTTACATGAAAACATATACTGTTGAAGCTGTATACAACATATGGAAGCATATACGAGCTGTTTCTTCGACTTGTTTCACAGGACAGAGCATAGAAACATAGAATGTGTCGGCAGATAAGAACCATTTGGCCCATCTAGTCTGCCCAATATATCTGAATCCTATGAATAGTCCCTGGCCCTATCTTATATGAAGGATAGCCTTATGCCTATCCCATGCATGCTTAAACTCCTTCACTGTATTTGCAGCTACCACTTCTGCAGGAAGGTTATTCCATGCATCCACTACTCTCTCAGTAAAGTAATACTTCCTCATATTACTTTTAAACCTTTGCCCCTCTAATTTAAAACTGTGTCCTCTTGTGGTAGTTTTCTTCTTTTAAATATGCTCTCCTCCTTTACCGAGTTGATTCCCTTTATGTATTTAAAGGTTTCTATCATATCCCCTCTGTCTCTTCTTTCTTCCAAGCTTCTTTCTTCCAAGCTATACATGTTAAGGTCCTTTAACCTTTCCTGGTAAGTTTTTTCCTGCAATCCATGTACTAGTTTAGTAGCTCTTCTCTGAACTCTCTCTAGAGTATCTATATCCTTCTGGAGATATGGCCTCCAGTACTGCGCACAATACTCCAAGTGAGGTCTCACCAGTGTTCTGTACAGCGGCATAAGCACTTCTCTCTTTCTACTGCTTATACCTCTCCCTATACATCCAAGCATTCTGCTGGCATTTTGTGCTGCTCTATTACATTGTCTTCCCACCTTTAAGTCTTCTGAAATAATTACTCCTAAATCCCTTTCCTCAGATACTGAGGTCAGGACTGTGTTAAATATTCTATATTCTGCCCTTGGGTTTTTACGCCCCAGGTGCATTATCTTGCACTTATCCACATTAAATTTTAGTTGCCAGAGTTCTGACCATTCTTCTAGTTTTCCTAAATCCTTTTCCATTTGGCGTTTCCCTCCAGGAACATCAACCCTGTTACATATCTTTGTGTCATCAGCAAAAAGACAAACCTTTCCATCGAGGCCTTTTGCAATATCACTTATGAAGATATTAAACAAAATTGGTCCCAGTACAGATCCCTGAGGTACCCCACTGGTAACATGACCTTGTTCTGAATGTTCTCCATTGACTACAACCCTCTGTTGTCTGTCACTCAGCCACTGCCTAATCCACCCAACAATATGGGAGTCCATGCTCAATGACTGCAGTTTATTGATAAGTCTTCTATGTGGGACAGTGTCAAAAGCCTTACTAAAATCTAGATATGCAATGTCTACTGCACCTCCACCGTCTATTATTTTAGTCACCCAGTCAAAAAAATCTATAAGATTTGTTTGGCATGATCTCCCTGAAGTAAACCCATGTTGTTTTTCAACTTGCAATCCATGGGATTTAAGATGTTCCACAATCCTATCCTTTAATAGGGTTTCCATTAATTTGCCTACTATTGATGTCAGACTCACTGTTCTATAGTTGCTCGATTCCTCCCTACTACCTTTCTTGTGAATGGGCACGACATTTGCCAATATAAAGTAATCTAGATGTCTTGAAAGGTTTACACTGTTATATTTCCTTGGAACTTTTGAGGAAAATTCTTATCACGTTACTATGTGAGATACAGTCGCCAACACTTGCAGGGAGGCCCCAGCGAGATTTGAACTCGCGACCCCTGGTTTACAAGACCAGTGCTCTAACCCCTGAGCTATGGAGCCTTTTTTTTTTTTTTTTCCCCTTCTTCTTCAGGAAGAGCAGCTTTGGTAGATATAACTGTCTCCTTACATGAAAACATATAATGTTGAAGCTGTATACAACATATGGAAGCATATACGAGGCCATGAAGGAGAAAAAGCCACATGGACATGTGGACTCCAAGCCACAGATGAGTTCAGGTAGGTGGGGCCTGGGGGGGGTAGGAAGCACCACCACCCTGGGTGTGGGGAAGTGAGTGCAGATGGAGCCTGGGGGGAAGCTCCACTGCCCACACTCACGACACACCCAGGGTGGTAGCATGCTCTTGGTGGTAGGTAGGGAACCTGAGAAGAGGCATTGTCGCCTTTGGTGGTAGAGTGCAGATAGCAGAGCCTTGTATGAGGTATTGCCATCTTTTTTTGGAGATAGATTCAGGTAGGTTGAGTTTAGGAAAAGCAGCACAACCCTGGAGGTTGGTGAGTGAGTGGAGATGGAGCCTGGGGGGAAGCTCCACTGCCCACACTCAGGACACACCCAGGGTGGTAGCATGCCCTTGATGTTACATTTAATAGGTAACAGAGCCTGGGAAGAGGTACTGTCACCTTAGGTGGTAGATTAGTGTGGGTAGAAGAGCCTGGGAAGAGGCACTGCCACCCTTGGTGGAAGATGAATTTAGGTAGGTGAGGTCCGGGAGAGGTACCCACAGTTGATCCAGAGGAAGGCGAAAAACCCCTGCAAAGCACAATCAAATTTGCTCTAGCAGAGGGAAAAATTCCTTCCTGATCCCCGGAGAGGCAATCGGCTATTCCCTGGATCAACTTTACCTATAAATGTTAGTAGCCAGTCAGGTAGCTGGGACTTGGGGGAGCACCACCAAACTGGGTGTGGTGCTGGGTGGGTAGATGGAGCGTGGGGCCCAAGCAGCCCGTGGTGGTAGGTGAGGAGGGTAGCGGAGCCTGGGAAGAGGCATTGCCATCTTTTGTGGGAGATGGCCGCAGGTAGGTGGGGTCTGGAAAAGCACCACCACTCTGGGTGTTGGTGAGTGAGAGCAGATGGAGCCTGGGGGGAAGCTCCACTGCTCACATTAATGCCACATCCAGGGGTGGTAGGATTCCCTTGGTGGTAGGTGAGGTAGGAAGGGGAGCCTGGGAAGAGGCATTGTCACCCTTGGTGGTAGAGTGCGGCTAGCAGAGCCTTGTAAGAGGCATTACCATCCTTTGTGGGAGGTGGATACAGGTAGGTGGGGTCTGGGGAAAGCAGCACAACCCTGGGTGTTGGTGAGTGAGGGCAGATGGAGCCTGGGGGGAAGCTCCACTGCTCACACTCACGCCACATCTGTGGTGGTAGCATGCCCTTGGTGGTAGGTAGGGAGCCTGGGAAGAGGCATTGTCACCCTTGGTGGTAGAGTGTGGCTAGCAGAGCCTTGTAAGAGGCATTACCATTTTTTGTAGGAGATGGATGCAGGTAGGTGGTGTCTGGGGAAAGCAGCACAACTCTGGGTGTTGGTGAGTGAGGGCAGATGGAGCCTGGGGGGGAAGCCCCACTGCCCACACTCACACCACATCCAGGGTGGTAGCATGCCCTTGGTGGTAGGTAGGGAGCCTTGTAAGAGGCATTACCATTCTTTGTGGGAGATGGATGCAGGTAGGTGGGGTCTAGGCTTGTGACGGTATCAGATTTTCATGCTGTAATTAATTGATTAAGGTTTTGCCATGGTATACGGTATTATCACGGTATTCAATTATTCAATTTCTACCTCACTTGAATTTCATTGCTGAATTTAGGGACTTTGGTTGACTTTTGCACATTATTATATAGTCAGCCAGTACAGACTCTGTGAACCAGACCTAATATAAGCCATCAAGCAGTGTCTGGTCTACCTGGTGATGACTGGTCCTGGCGCTCAGCTCCGATCTGATGGCCTGGTCATTAAGGGGGCAAATCCTTGCGGTCCAGAAGTCGTTAAACCTACAGGAGGACCGAGGCTTTTATTTATAAATTACTTTACTATTGCTTTATGCCTGGCTCACATCTATCCATCTTATTCTATATCTATCTTATTCTATCCATCTTATTCTATATCTATCCATCTTATTCTATATCTAACTTATTCTATCTATCTTATATATCTTATTCTATATCTATCCATCTTATTCTATATCTAACTTATTCTATATCTAACTTATTCTATCTATCTTATATATCTTATTCTATATCTATCTTATTCTATATCTATCTATCTATCTTATTCTATATCTATCTATCTTATTCTATATCTAACTTATTCTATAGCTAACTTATTCTATCTATCTTATATATCTTATTCTATCTCCATCTTATTCTATCCATCTATCCTTGCTTGTATTAGGCAGTGTTTCTGTCTGAGCCCTGGAAGAAGCAGGCGGGTGTGTGCTGGGAGCCGTCTGATTGGTTACAGGGAGGAGCTAAGCTCTCAATCTAGGATCATATTACCAGAGCTGCTTCTATTGGCTGAGTGAATGAGTCATCAAGCTCACTAAAATGTATCAATGCAAAAGTCAGACTTGGAGAGCAGAGAAGAATACAATAACAATACCGCGATAAATCCAATTAACCGAAAACCGGCACATCTCTAGTGGGGTCTGGGGAAAGCAGCACAACCCTAGGTGTTAGTGAGTGAGTGGAGATGGAGCCTGGGGGGAAGCTCCACTGCTCACACTAATGCCACATCCAGGGGTGGTAGCGTGACTATGGTGGTAGATAGGGGAGCCTGGTAAGAGGCATTGTCACCCTTGGTGGTAGAGTGTGGCTAGCAGAGCCTGGGAAGAGGCACTACCATCCTTTGTGGGAGGTGGATACAGGTAGATGGGGTCAGGGGAAAGCAGCACAACCCTGGGTGTTGGTGAGTGAGGGCAGATGGAGCCTGGAGGGAAGCCCCACTGCTCACACTCACGCCACACCCAGGGTGGTAGCATGCCCTTGGTGGTAGGTAGGGAGCCTAGGAAGAGGCATTATCACCTTTGGTGGTAGAGTGCAGATAGCAGAGAATTGTATGAGGTATTGACATCTTTTTTTGGAGATAGATTCAGGTAGGTGGGGTTTAAGAAAAGCAGAACAACCCTGGGGGCTGGTGAGTGAGTGTAGATGGAGCCTGGGGGGAAGCTCCACTGCCCACACTCAGGACACACCCAGGGTGGTAGCATGCCCTTGATGCTAAATTTAATAGGCAACAGAGCCGAGAAAGAGGCACTGCCACCCTTGGTGGAAGATTAATTTAGATAGGTGAGGTCCGGGAGAGGTACCCACAGTTGATCCAGAGGAAGGCGAAAAACCCCTGCAAAGGACAATCAAATTTGCTCTAGCAGGGGGAAAAATTCCTTCCTGATCCCCCGAGAGGCAATCGGCTATTCCCTGGATCAACTTTACCTATAAATGTTAATAGCCAGTCAGGTAGCTGGGACTTGGGGGAGCACCACTACACTGGGTGTGGTGCTGGGTGGGCAGATGAAGTGTGGGGCCCAAGCAGCCCCGTGGTGGTAGGTAAGGAGGGTAGCGGAGCCAGGAAAGAGGCACTGCCACCCTTGGTGGAAGATGAATTTAGGTAGGTGAGGTCCGTGAGAGGTACCCACAGTTGATCCAGAGGAAGGCGAAAAACCCCTGCAAAGCACAATCAAATTTGCTCTAGCAGGGGGAAAAATTCCTTCCTGATCCCCCGAGAGGCAATCGGCTATTCCCTGGATCAACTTGACCTATAAATGTTCGTAGCCAGTCGGGTAGCTGGGACTTGGGGGAGCACCACCACACTGGGTGTGGTGCTGGGTGGGCAGATGGAGCGTGGGGCCCAAGCAGCCCCGTGGTGGTAGGTAAGGAGGGTAGCGGAGCCTGGAAAGAGGCACTGCCACCCTTGGTGGAAGATGAATTTAGGTAGGTGAGGTCCGTGGGAGGTACCCACAGTTGATCCAGAGGAAGGCGAAAAACCCCTGCAAAGCACAATCAAATTTGCTCTAGCAGGGGGAAAAATTCCTTCCTGATCCCCTGAGAGGCAATCGGCTATTCCCTGGATCAACTTTACCTATAAATGTTAATAGCCAGTCAGGTAGCTGGGACTTGGGGGAGCACCACTACACTGGGTGTGGTGCTGGGTGGGCAGATGAAGTGTGGGGCCCAAGCAGCCCCGTGGTGGTAGGTAAGGAGGGTAGCGGAGCCTGGAAAGAGGCACTGCCACCCTTGGTGGAAGATGAATTTAGGTGAGGTCCGTGAGAGGTACCCACAGTTGATCCAGAGGAAGGCGAAAAACCCCTGCAAAGCACAATCAAATTTGCTCTAGCAGGGGGAAAAATTCCTTCCTGATCCCCTGAGAGGCAATCGGCTATTCCCTGGATCAACTTTACCTATAAATGTTAATAGCCAGTCAGGTAGCTGGGACTTGGGGGAGCACCACCAAACTGGGTGTGGTGCTGTGTGGGCCAATGGAGCGTGGGGCCCAAGCAGCCCCGTGGTTGTAGGTGAGGAGGGTAGCGGAGCCTGGAAAGAGGCACTGCCACCCTTGGTGGAAGATGAATTTAGGTAGATGAGGTCCGTGAGAGGTACCCACAGTTGATCCAGAGAAAGGCGAAAAACCCCTGCAAAGCACAATCAAATTTGTTCTAGCAGGGGGAAAAATTCCTTCCTGATCCCCCGAGAGGCAATCGGCTATTCCCTGGATCAACTTTACCTATAAATGTTAATAGCCAGTCAGGTAGCTGGGACTTGGGGGAGCACCACCAAACTGGGTGTGGTGATGGGTGGGCCGATGGAGCGTGGGGCCCAAGCAGCCCCGTGGTGGTAGGTAAGGAGGGTAGCGGAGCCTGGAAAGAGGCACTGCCACCCTTGGTAGAGGATATATTTAGGTAGGTGAGGTCCGGCAGAGGTACCCACAGTTGATCCAGAGGAAGGCGTAAGACCCCTGCAAAGCACAATCAAATTTGCTCTAGCAGGGGGAAAAATTCCTTCCTGATCCCCCGAGAGGCAATCGGCTATTCCATGGATCAACTTTACCTATAAATGTTAGTAGCCAGTCAGGTAGCTGGGACTTGGGGGAGCACCACCACACTGGGTGGGGTGCTGGGTGAGCAGATGGAGCGTGGGGCCAAAGCAGCCCCGTGGTGGTAGGTGAGGAGGGTAGCGGAGCCTGGAAGAGGCACTGCCACCCTTGGTTGAAGATTAATTTAGGTAGGTAAGGTCCAGGAGAGGTACCCACAGTTGATCCAGAGGAAGGCGAAAAACCCCTGCAAAGCACAATCAAATTTGCTCTAGCAGGGGGAAAAATTCCTTCCTGATCCCCCGAGAGGCAATCGGCTATTCCCTGGATCAACTTTACCTATAAATGTTAATAGCCAGTCAAGTAGCTGGGACTTGGGGGAGCACCACCACACTGGGAGTGGTGCTGGGTGGGCAGATGGAGCGTGGGGCCCAAGAAGCCCCATGGTGGTAGGTAATGAGGGTAGCGGAGCCTGGGAAGAGGCACTGCCACCCTTGGTTGAAGATTAATTTAGGTAGGTGAGGTCCGGGAGAGGTACCCACAGTTGAGCCAGAGGAAGGCAAAAAACCCCTGCAAAGCACAATCAAATTTGCTCTAGCAGGGGGAAAAATTCCTTCCTGATCCCCCGAGAGGCAATCGGCTATTCCCTGGATCAACTTTACCTATAAATGTTAATAGCCAGTCAGGTAGCTGGGACTTGGGGGAGCACCACCACACTGGGTGAGGTGCTGGGTGGGCAGATGGAACGTGGGGCCTAAGCAGCCCTGTGGTGGTAGGTAAGGAGGGTAGCGGAGCCTGGAAAAAGGCACTGTCACCCTTGGTTGAAGATGAATTTAGGTAGGTGAGGTCCGGGAGAGGTACCCACAGTTGATCCAGAGGAAGGCGAAAACCCCCTGCAAAGCACAATCAAATTTGCTCTAGCAGGGGGAAAAATTCCTTCCTGATCCCCAGGGAGGCAATCGGCTATTCCTGGATCAACTTTACCTATAAATGTTAATAGCCAGTCAGGTAGCTGGGACTTGGGGGAGCACCACCACACTGGGTGTGGTGCTGGGTGGGCAGATGGAGCGTGGGGCCCAAGCAGCCCCGTGGTGGTAGGTAAGGAGGGTAGCGAAGCCTGGGAAGAGGCACTGCCACCCTTGGTGGAAGATGAAATTAGGTAGGTGAGGTACGGGAGAGGTACCCACAGTTGATCCAGAGGAAGAAGAAAAACCCCTGCAAAGCACAATCAAATTTGATTTAGCAGGGAGAAAAATTCCTTCCTGATCCCCGAGAGGCAATCGGCTATTCCCTGGATCAACTTTACCTATAAACGTTAATAGCCAGTCAGGTAGCTGGTACTTGGGGGAGCACCACCACACTGGGTGTGGTGCTGGGTGGGCAGATGGAGCGTGGGGCCCAAGCAGCCCCGTGGTGGTAGGTAAGGAGGGTAGCGGAGCCTGGAAAGAGGCACTGCCACCCTTGGTTGAAGATTAATTTAGGTAGGTGAGGTCCGGGAGAGGTACCCACAGTTGATCCAGAGGAAGGCGAAAACCCCCTGCAAAGCACAATCAAATTTGCTCTAGCAGGGGGAAAAATTCCTTCCTGATCCCCCGAGAGGCAATCGGCTATTCCCTGGATCAACTTTACCTATAAATGTTAGTAGCCAGTCAGGTAGCTGGGACTTGGGGGAGCACCACCACACTGGGTGTGGTGCTAGGTGGGCAGATGGAGCGTGGGGCCTAAGCAGCCCTGTGGTGGTAGGTAAGGAGGGTAGCGGAGCCTGGAAAGAGTCACTGCCACCCTTGGTGGAAGATGAATTTAGGTAGGTGAGGTCCGGGAGAGGTACCCACAGTTGATCCAGAGGAAGGCAAAAACTCCCTGCAAAGCACAATCAAATTTGATTTAGCAGGGAGAAAAATTCCTTCCTGATACCCGAGAGGCAATCGGCTATTCCCTGGATCAACTTTACCTATAAATGTTAGTAGCCAGTCAGGTAGCTGGGACTTGGGGGAGCACCACCACACTGGGTGTGGTGCTGGGTGGGCAGATGGAGCGTGGGGCCCAAGCAGCCCCGTGGTGGTAGGTAAGGAGGGTAGCGAAGCCTGGGAAGAGGCACTGCCACCCTTGGTGGAAGATGAAATTAGGTAGGTGAGGTCCGGGAGAGGTACCCACAGTTGATCCAGAGGAAGAAGAAAAACCCCTGCAAAGCACAATCAAATTTGCCCTAGCAGGGGGAAAAATTCCTTCCTGATCCCCCGAGAGGCAATCGGCTATTCCCTGGATCAACTTTACCTATAAATGTTAGTAGCCAGTCAGGTAGCTGGTACTTGGGGGAGCACCACCACACTGGGTGTGGGGCTAGGTGGGCAGATGGAGCGTGGGGCCCAAGCAGCCCCGTGGTGGTAGGTAAGGAGGGTAGCGGAGCCTGGAAATAGGCACTGCCACCCTTGGTGGAGGATGAATTTAGGTAGGTGAGGTCCGGGAGAAGTACCCACCGTTGATCCAGAGGAAGGCGAAAAACCCCTGCAAAGCACAATCAAATTTGATTTAGCAGGGAGAAAAATTCCTTCCTGATCCCCGAGAGGCAATCGGCTATTCCCTGGATCAACTTTACCTATAAATGTTAGTAGCCAGTCAGGTAGCTGGGACTTGGGGGAGCACCACCACACTGGGTGTGGTGCTGGGTGGGCAGAATGAGCGTGGGGCCCAAGCAGCCCGTGGTTGTAGGTAAGGAGGGTAGCGGAGCCTGGGAAGAGGCACTGCCACCCTTGGTTGAAGATTCATTTAGGTAGGTGAGGTCCGGGAGAGGTACCCACAGTTGAGCCAGAGGAAGGCGAAAAACCCCTGCAAAGCACAATCAAATTTGCTCTAGCAGGGGGAAAAATTCCTTCCTGATCCCCCGAGAGGCAATCGGCTATTCCCTGGATCAACTTTACCTATAAATGTTAATAGCCAGTCAGGTAGCTGGGACTTGGGGGAGCACCACCACACTGGGTGTGGTGCTGGGTGGGCAGATGGAGCGTGGGGCCCAAGCAGCCCCGTGGTGGTAGGTAAGGAGGGTAGCGAAGCCTGGGAAGAGGCACTGCCACCCTTGGTGGAAGATGAAATTAGGTAGGTGAGGTCCGGGAGAGGTACCCACAGTTGATCCAGAGGAAGAAGAAAAACCCCTGCAAAGCACAATCAAATTTGCCCTAGCAGGGGGAAAAATTCCTTCCTGATGCCCCGAGAGGAAATCGGCTGTTCCCTGGATCAACTTTACCTATAAATGTTAATAGCCAGTCAGGTAGCTGGGACTTGGGGGAGCACCACCACACTGGGTGTGGTGCTGGGTGGGTAGATGGAGCGTGGGGCCAAAGCAGCCCCGTGGTGGTAGGCAAGTAGGGTAGCGGAGCATGGGAAGAGGCACTGCCACCCTTGGTGGAAGATGAATTTAGGTAGGTGAGGTCCGGGAGAGGTACCCACAGTTGATTCAGAGGAAGGCGAAAACCCCCTGCAAAGCACAATCAAATTTGCTCTAGCGAGGGGGAAAAATTCCTTCCTGATCCCCCGAGAGGCAATCGGCTATTCCCTGGATCAACTTTACCTATAAATGTTAGTAGCCAGTCAGGTAGCTGGGACTTGGGGGAGCACCACCACACTGGGTGTGGTGCTGGGTGGGCAGATGGAGCGTGGGGCCCAAGCAGCCCCGTGGTGGTAGGTAAGGAGGGTAGCGAAGCCTGGGAAGAGGCACTGCCACCCTTGGTGGAAGATGAAATTAGGTAGGTGAGGTCCGGGAGAGGTACCCACAGTTGATCCAGAGGAAGGCAAAAACTCCCTGCAAAGCACAATCAAATTTGATTTAGCAGGGAGAAAAATTCCGTCCTGATCCCCTGAGAGGCAATCGGCTATTCCCTGGATCAACTTTACCTATAAATGTTAGTAGCCAGTCAGGTAGCTGGGACTTGGGGGAGCACCACCACACTGGGTGTGGTGCTGGGTGGGTAGATGGAGCGTGGGGCCAAAGCAGCCCCGTGGTGGTAGGTAAGTAGGGTAGCGGAGCCTGGAAAGAGGCACTGCCACCCTTGGTTGAAGATTAATTTAGGTAGGTGAGGTCCGGGAGAGGTACCCACAGTTGATCCAGAGGAAGGCGAAAACCCCCTGCAAAGCACAATAAAATTTGCTCTAGCAGGGGGAAAAATTCCTTCCTGATCCCCCGAGAGGCAATCGGCTATTCCCTGGATCAACTTTACCTATAAATGTTAATAGCCAGTCAGGTAGCTGGGACTTGGGGGAGCACCACCACACTGGGTGTGGTGCTGGGTGGGCAGATGGAGCGTGGGGCCCAAGCAGCCCCGTGGTGGTAGGTAAGGAGGGTAGCGAAGCCTGGGAAGAGGCACTGCCACCCTTGGTGGAAGATGAATTTAGGTAGGTGAGGTCCGGGAGAGGTACACACAGTTGAGCCAGAGGAAGGCAAAAAACCGCCTGCAAAGCACAATCAAATTTGCTCTAGCAGGGGAAAAAATTCCTTCCTGATCCCCCGAGAGGAAATCGGCTATTCCCTGGATCAACTTTACCTATAAATGTTAATAGCCAGTCAGGTAGCTGGGACTTGGGGGAGCACAACCACACTGGGTGTGGTGCTGGGTGGGTAGATGGAGCGTGGGGCCAAAGCAGCCCTGTGGTGGTAGGTAAGGAGGGTAGCGGAGCCTGGAAAGAGGCACTGCCACCCTTGGTTGAAGATTAATTTAGGTAGGTGAGGTCCGGGAGAGGTACCCACAGCTGATCCAGAGGAAGGCGAAAAACCGCCTGCAAAGCACAATCAAATTTGCTCTAGCAGGGGGAAAAATTCCTTCCTGATCCCCCGAGAGGCAATCGGCTATTCCCTGGATCAACTTTACCTATAAATGTTAATAGCCAGTCAGGTAGCTGGGACTTGGGGGAGCACAACCACACTAGGTGTGGTGCTGGGTGGGCAGATGGAGCGTGGGGCCAAAGCAGCCCCGTGGTGGTAGGTAAGTAGGGTAGCGGAGCATGGGAAGAGGCACTGCCACCCTTGGTGGAAGATGAATTTAGGTAGGTGAGGTCCGGGAGAGGTACCCACAGTTGATCCAGAGGAAGAAGAAAAACCCCTGCAAAGCACAATCAAATTTGCTCTAGCAGGGGGAAAAATTCCTTCCTGATGCCCCGAGAGGAAATCGGCTATTCCCTGGATCAACTTTACCAATAATGTTAATAGCCAGTCAGGTAGCTGGGACTTGGGGGAGCACCACCACACTGGGTGTGGTGCTGGGTGGGCAGATTGAGCGTGGGGCCCAAGCAGCCCCGTGGTGGTAGGTAAGGAGGGTAGCGGAGCCTGGAAAGAGGCACTGCCACCCTTGGTGGAGGATGAATTTAGGTAGGTGAGGTCCGGGAGAAGTACCCACAGTTGATCCAGAGGAAGGCGAAAAACCCCTGCAAAGCACAATCAAATTTGCTCTAGCAGGGGGAAAAATTCCTTCCTGATCCCCCGAGAGGCAATCGGCTATTCCCTGGATCAACTTTACCTATAAATGTTAATAGCCAGTCAGGTAGCTGGGACTTGGGGGAGCACCACCACACTGGGTGTGGTGCTGGGTGGGCAGATTGAGCGTGGGGCCCAAGCAGCCCCGTGGTGGTAGGTAAGGAGGGTAGCGGAGCCTGGAAAGAGGCACTGCCACCCTTGGTGGAAGATGAATTTAGGTAGGTGAGGTCCGGGAGAGGTACCCACAGTTGATCCAGAGGAAGGCGAAAAACCCCCTGCAAAGCACAATCAAATTTGCTCTAGCAGGGGGAAAAATTCCTTCCTGATCCCCCGAGAGGCAATCGGCTATTCCCTGGATCAACTTTACCTATAAATGTTAATAGCCAGTCAGGTAGCTGGGACTTGGGGGAGCACAACCACACTAGGTGTGGTGCTGGGTGGGCAGATGGAGCGTGGGGCCAAAGCAGCCCCGTTGTGGTAGGAAAGTAGGGTAGCGGAGCCTGGGAAAAGGCAGTGCCACCCTTGGTGGAAGATGAATTTAGGTAGGTGAGGTCCGGGAGAGGTACCCACAGTTGATCCAGAGGAAGGCGAAAACCCCCTGCAAAGCACAATCAAATTTGATTTAGCAGGGAGAAAAATTCCTTCCTGATCCCCCGAGAGGCAATCGGCTATTCCCTGGATCAACTTTACCTATAAATGTTAATAGCCAGTCAGGTAGCTGGGACTTGGGGGAGCACCACCACACTGGGTGTGGTGCTGGGTGGGCAGATTGAGCGTGGGGCCCAAGCAGCCCCGTGGTGGTAGGTAAGGAGGGTAGCGGAGCCTGGAAAGAGGCACTGCCACCCTTGGTGGAAGATGAATTTAGGTAGGTGAGGTCCGGGAGAGGTACCCACAGTTGATCCAGAGGAAGGCGAAAACCCCCTGCAAAGCACAATCAAATTTGCCCTAGCAGGGGGAAAAATCCCTTCCTGATGCCCCGAGAGGAAATCGGCTATTCCCTGGATCAACTTTACCTATAAATGTAAATAGCCAATCAGGTAGCTGGGACTTGGGGGAGCACCACCACACTGGGTGTGGTGCTGGGTGGGCAGATTGAGCGTGGGGCCCAAGCAGCCCCGTGGTGGTAGGTAAGGAGGGTAGCGGAGCCTGGAAAGAGGCACTGCCAACCTTGGTGGAAGATGAATTTAGGTAGGTGAGGTCCGGGAGAGGTACCCACAGTTGAGCCAGAGGAAGGCGAAAAACCGCCTGCAAAGCACAATCAAATTTGCTCTAGCAGGGGGAAAAATTCCTTCCTGATCCCCCGAGAGGAAATCGGCTATTCCCTGGATCAACTTTACCTATAAATGTTAATAGCCAGTCAGGTAGCTGGGACTTGGGGGAGCACAACCACACTGGGTGTGGTGCTGGGTGGGTAGATGGAGCGTGGGGCCAAAGCAGCCCCGTGGTGGTAGGTAAGTAGGGTAGCGGAGCCTGGAAAGAGGCACTGCCACCCTTGGTTGAAGATTAATTTAGGTAGGTGAGGTCCGGGAGAGGTACCCACAGTTGATCCAGAGGAAGGCGAAAACCCCCTGCAAAGCACAATCAAATTTGCTCTAGCAGGTGGAAAAATTCCTTCCTGATCCCCCGAGAGGCAATCGGCTATTCCCTGGATCAACTTTACCTATAAATGTTAGTAGCCAGTCAGGTAGCTGGTACTTGGGGGAGCACCACCACACTGGGTGTGGTGCTGGGTGGGCAGATGGAGCGTGGGGCCCAAGCAGCCCCGTGGTGGTAGGTAAGGAGGGTAGCGTAGCCTGGGAAAAGGCAGTGCCACCCTTGGTGGAAGATGAAATTAGGTAGGTGAGGTCCGGGAGAGGTACCCACAGTTGATCCAGAGGAAGGCGAAAACCCCCTGCAAAGCAAAATCAAATTTGATTTAGCAGGGAGAAAAATTCCTTCCTGATCCCCGAGAGGCAATCGGCTATTCCCTGGATCAACTTTACCTATAAATGTTAATAGCCAGTCAGGTAGCTGGGACTTGGGGGAGCACCACCACACTGGGTGTGGTGCTGGGTGGGCAGATGGAGCGTGGGGCCCAAGCAGCCCCGTGGTGGTAGGTAAGGAGGGTAGCGAAGCCTGGGAAGAGGCACTGCCACCCTTGGTGGAAGATGAAATTAGGTAGGTGAGGTCCGGGAGAGGTACCCACAGTTGATCCAGAGGAAGAAGAAAAACCCCTGCAAAGCACAATCAAATTTGCCCTAGCAGGGGGAAAAATTCCTTCCTGATCCCCCGAGAGGAAATCGGCTATTCCCTGGATCAACTTTACCTATAAATGTTAATAGCCAGTCAGGTAGCTGGGACTTGGGGGAGCACCACCACACTGGGTGTGGTGCTGGGTGGGCAGATTGAGCGTGGGGCCCAAGCAGCCCCATGGTGGTAGGTAAGGAGGGTAGCGGAGCCTGGAAAGAGGCACTGCCACCCTTGGTGGAAGATGAATTTAGGTAGGTGAGGTCCGGGAGAGGTACCCACAGTTGATCCAGAGGAAGGCGAAAACCCCCTGCAAAGCACAATCAAATTTGCTCTAGCAGGGGGAAAAATTCCTTCCTGATCCCCCGAGAGGCAATCGGCTATTCCCTGGATCAACTTTACCTATAAATGTTAATAGCCAGTCAGGTAGCTGGGACTTGGGGGAGCACCACCACACTGGGTGTGGTGCTGGGTGGGCAGATTGAGCGTGGGGCCCAAGCAGCCCCGTGGTGGTAGGTAAGGAGGGTAGCGGAGCCTGGAAAGAGGCGCTGCCACCCTTGGTGGAAGATGAATTTAGGTAGGTGAGGTCCGGGAGAGGTACCCACAGTTGATCCAGAGGAAGGCGAAAACCCCCTGCAAAGCACAATCAAATTTGCTCTAGCAGGGGGAAAAATTCCTTCCTGATCCCCCGAGAGGCAATCGGCTATTCCCTGGATCAACTTTACCTATAAATGTTAATAGCCAGTCAGGTAGCTGGGACTTGGGGGAGCACCACCACACTGGGTGTGGTGCTGGGTGGGCAGATGGAGCGTGGGGCCCAAGCAGCCCCGTGGTGGTAGGTAAGGAGGGTAGCGCAGCCTGGGAAGAGGCACTGTCACCCTTGGTGGAAGATGAAATTAGGTAGGTGAGGTCCGGGAGAGGTACCCACAGTTGATCCAGAGGAAGAAGAAAAACCCCTGCAAAGCACAATCAAATTTGCCCTAGCAGGGGGAAAAATTCCTTCCTGATGCCCCGAGAGGAAATCGGCTATTCCCTGGATCAATTTTACCTATAAATGTTAATAGCCAGTCAGGTAGCTGGGACTTGGGGGAGCACCACCACACTGGGTGTGGTGCTGGGTGGGCAGATTGAGCGTGGGGCCCAAGCAGCCCCGTGGTGGTAGGTAAGGAGGGTAGCGGAGCCTGGAAAGAGGCACTGCCACCCTTGGTTGAAGATTAATTTAGGTAGGTGAGGTCCGGGAGAGGTACCCACAGTTGATCCAGAGGAAGGCGAAAACCCCCTGCAAAGCACAATCAAATTTGCTCTAGCAGGGGGAAAAATTCCTTCCTGATCCCCCGAGAGGCAATCGGCTATTCCCTGGATCACCTTTACCTATAAATGTTAATAGCCAGTCAGGTAGCTGGGACTTGGGGGAGCACCACCACACTGGGTGTGGTGCTGGGTGGGCAGATGGAGCGTGGGGCCCAAGCAGCCCCGTGGTGGTAGGTAAGGAGGGTAGCGCAGCCTGGGAAGAGGCACTGTCACCCTTGGTGGAAGATGAAATTAGGTAGGTGAGGTCCGGGAGAGGTACCCACAGTTGATCCAGAGGAAGAAGAAAAACCCCTGCAAAGCACAATCAAATTTGCCCTAGCAGGGGGAAAAATTCCTTCCTGATGCCCCGAGAGGAAATCGGCTATTCCCTGGATCAATTTTACCTATAAATGTTAATAGCCAGTCAGGTAGCTGGGACTTGGGGGAGCACCACCACACTGGGTGTGGTGCTGGGTGGGCAGATTGAGCGTGGGGCCCAAGCAGCCCCGTGGTGGTAGGTAAGGAGGGTAGCGGAGCCTGGAAAGAGGCACTGCCACCCTTGGTTGAAGATTAATTTAGGTAGGTGAGGTCCGGGAGAGGTACCCACAGTTGAGCCAGAGGAAGGCAAAAAACCCCTGCAAAGCACAATCAAATTTGCTCTAGCAGGGGGAAAAATTCCTTCCTGATCCCCCGAGAGGCAATCGGCTATTCCCTGGATCAACTTTACCTATAAATGTTAATAGCCAGTCAGGTAGCTGGGACTTGGGGGAGCACCACCACACTGGGTGAGGTGCTGGGTGGGCAGATGGAACGTGGGGCCTAAGCAGCCCTGTGGTGGTAGGTAAGGAGGGTAGCGGAGCCTGGAAAGAGGCACTGTCACCCTTGGTTGAAGATGAATTTAGGTAGGTGAGGTCCGGGAGAGGTACCCACAGTTGATCCAGAGGAAGGCGAAAACCCCCTGCAAAGCACAATCAAATTTGCTCTAGCAGGGGGAAAAATTCCTTCCTGATCCCCAGGGAGGCAATCGGCTATTCCTGGATCAACTTTACCTATAAATGTTAATAGCCAGTCAGGTAGCTGGGACTTGGGGGAGCACCACCACACTGGGTGTGGTGCTGGGTGGGCAGATGGAGCGTGGGGCCCAAGCAGCCCCGTGGTGGTAGGTAAGGAGGGTAGCGAAGCCTGGGAAGAGGCACTGCCACCCTTGGTGGAAGATGAAATTAGGTAGGTGAGGTCCGGGAGAGGTACCCACAGTTGATCCAGAGGAAGAAGAAAAACCCCTGCAAAGCACAATCAAATTTGATTTAGCAGGGAGAAAAATTCCTTCCTGATCCCCGAGAGGCAATCGGCTATTCCCTGGATCAACTTTACCTATAAACGTTAATAGCCAGTCAGGTAGCTGGTACTTGGGGGAGCACCACCACACTGGGTGTGGTGCTGGGTGGGCAGATGGAGCGTGGGGCCCAAGCAGCCCCGTGGTGGTAGGTAAGGAGGGTAGCGGAGCCTGGAAAGAGGCACTGCCACCCTTGGTTGAAGATTAATTTAGGTAGGTGAGGTCCGGGAGAGGTACCCACAGTTGATCCAGAGGAAGGCGAAAACCCCCTGCAAAGCACAATCAAATTTGCTCTAGCAGGGGGAAAAATTCCTTCCTGATCCCCCGAGAGGCAATCGGCTATTCCCTGGATCAACTTTACCTATAAATGTTAGTAGCCAGTCAGGTAGCTGGGACTTGGGGGAGCACCACCACACTGGGTGTGGTGCTAGGTGGGCAGATGGAGCGTGGGGCCTAAGCAGCCCTGTGGTGGTAGGTAAGGAGGGTAGCGGAGCCTGGAAAGAGTCACTGCCACCCTTGGTGGAAGATGAATTTAGGTAGGTGAGGTCCGGGAGAGGTACCCACAGTTGATCCAGAGGAAGGCAAAAACTCCCTGCAAAGCACAATCAAATTTGATTTAGCAGGGAGAAAAATTCCTTCCTGATACCCGAGAGGCAATCGGCTATTCCCTGGATCAACTTTACCTATAAATGTTAGTAGCCAGTCAGGTAGCTGGGACTTGGGGGAGCACCACCACACTGGGTGTGGTGCTGGGTGGGCAGATGGAGCGTGGGGCCCAAGCAGCCCCGTGGTGGTAGGTAAGGAGGGTAGCGAAGCCTGGGAAGAGGCACTGCCACCCTTGGTGGAAGATGAAATTAGGTAGGTGAGGTCCGGGAGAGGTACCCACAGTTGATCCAGAGGAAGAAGAAAAACCCCTGCAAAGCACAATCAAATTTGCCCTAGCAGGGGGAAAAATTCCTTCCTGATCCCCCGAGAGGCAATCGGCTATTCCCTGGATCAACTTTACCTATAAATGTTAGTAGCCAGTCAGGTAGCTGGTACTTGGGGGAGCACCACCACACTGGGTGTGGGGCTAGGTGGGCAGATGGAGCGTGGGGCCCAAGCAGCCCCGTGGTGGTAGGTAAGGAGGGTAGCGGAGCCTGGAAATAGGCACTGCCACCCTTGGTGGAGGATGAATTTAGGTAGGTGAGGTCCGGGAGAAGTACCCACCGTTGATCCAGAGGAAGGCGAAAAACCCCTGCAAAGCACAATCAAATTTGATTTAGCAGGGAGAAAAATTCCTTCCTGATCCCCGAGAGGCAATCGGCTATTCCCTGGATCAACTTTACCTATAAATGTTAGTAGCCAGTCAGGTAGCTGGGACTTGGGGGAGCACCACCACACTGGGTGTGGTGCTGGGTGGGCAGAATGAGCGTGGGGCCCAAGCAGCCCGTGGTTGTAGGTAAGGAGGGTAGCGGAGCCTGGGAAGAGGCACTGCCACCCTTGGTTGAAGATTCATTTAGGTAGGTGAGGTCCGGGAGAGGTACCCACAGTTGAGCCAGAGGAAGGCGAAAAACCCCTGCAAAGCACAATCAAATTTGCTCTAGCAGGGGGAAAAATTCCTTCCTGATCCCCCGAGAGGCAATCGGCTATTCCCTGGATCAACTTTACCTATAAATGTTAATAGCCAGTCAGGTAGCTGGGACTTGGGGGAGCACCACCACACTGGGTGTGGTGCTGGGTGGGCAGATGGAGCGTGGGGCCCAAGCAGCCCCGTGGTGGTAGGTAAGGAGGGTAGCGAAGCCTGGGAAGAGGCACTGCCACCCTTGGTGGAAGATGAAATTAGGTAGGTGAGGTCCGGGAGAGGTACCCACAGTTGATCCAGAGGAAGAAGAAAAACCCCTGCAAAGCACAATCAAATTTGCCCTAGCAGGGGGAAAAATTCCTTCCTGATGCCCCGAGAGGAAATCGGCTGTTCCCTGGATCAACTTTACCTATAAATGTTAATAGCCAGTCAGGTAGCTGGGACTTGGGGGAGCACCACCACACTGGGTGTGGTGCTGGGTGGGTAGATGGAGCGTGGGGCCAAAGCAGCCCCGTGGTGGTAGGCAAGTAGGGTAGCGGAGCATGGGAAGAGGCACTGCCACCCTTGGTGGAAGATGAATTTAGGTAGGTGAGGTCCGGGAGAGGTACCCACAGTTGATTCAGAGGAAGGCGAAAACCCCCTGCAAAGCACAATCAAATTTGCTCTAGCGAGGGGGAAAAATTCCTTCCTGATCCCCCGAGAGGCAATCGGCTATTCCCTGGATCAACTTTACCTATAAATGTTAGTAGCCAGTCAGGTAGCTGGGACTTGGGGGAGCACCACCACACTGGGTGTGGTGCTGGGTGGGCAGATGGAGCGTGGGGCCCAAGCAGCCCCGTGGTGGTAGGTAAGGAGGGTAGCGAAGCCTGGGAAGAGGCACTGCCACCCTTGGTGGAAGATGAAATTAGGTAGGTGAGGTCCGGGAGAGGTACCCACAGTTGATCCAGAGGAAGGCAAAAACTCCCTGCAAAGCACAATCAAATTTGATTTAGCAGGGAGAAAAATTCCGTCCTGATCCCCTGAGAGGCAATCGGCTATTCCCTGGATCAACTTTACCTATAAATGTTAGTAGCCAGTCAGGTAGCTGGGACTTGGGGGAGCACCACCACACTGGGTGTGGTGCTGGGTGGGTAGATGGAGCGTGGGGCCAAAGCAGCCCCGTGGTGGTAGGTAAGTAGGGTAGCGGAGCCTGGAAAGAGGCACTGCCACCCTTGGTTGAAGATTAATTTAGGTAGGTGAGGTCCGGGAGAGGTACCCACAGTTGATCCAGAGGAAGGCGAAAACCCCCTGCAAAGCACAATAAAATTTGCTCTAGCAGGGGGAAAAATTCCTTCCTGATCCCCCGAGAGGCAATCGGCTATTCCCTGGATCAACTTTACCTATAAATGTTAATAGCCAGTCAGGTAGCTGGGACTTGGGGGAGCACCACCACACTGGGTGTGGTGCTGGGTGGGCAGATGGAGCGTGGGGCCCAAGCAGCCCCGTGGTGGTAGGTAAGGAGGGTAGCGAAGCCTGGGAAGAGGCACTGCCACCCTTGGTGGAAGATGAATTTAGGTAGGTGAGGTCCGGGAGAGGTACACACAGTTGAGCCAGAGGAAGGCGAAAAACCGCCTGCAAAGCACAATCAAATTTGCTCTAGCAGGGGAAAAAATTCCTTCCTGATCCCCCGAGAGGAAATCGGCTATTCCCTGGATCAACTTTACCTATAAATGTTAATAGCCAGTCAGGTAGCTGGGACTTGGGGGAGCACAACCACACTGGGTGTGGTGCTGGGTGGGTAGATGGAGCGTGGGGCCAAAGCAGCCCTGTGGTGGTAGGTAAGGAGGGTAGCGGAGCCTGGAAAGAGGCACTGCCACCCTTGGTTGAAGATTAATTTAGGTAGGTGAGGTCCGGGAGAGGTACCCACAGCTGATCCAGAGGAAGGCGAAAAACCGCCTGCAAAGCACAATCAAATTTGCTCTAGCAGGGGGAAAAATTCCTTCCTGATCCCCCGAGAGGCAATCGGCTATTCCCTGGATCAACTTTACCTATAAATGTTAATAGCCAGTCAGGTAGCTGGGACTTGGGGGAGCACAACCACACTAGGTGTGGTGCTGGGTGGGCAGATGGAGCGTGGGGCCAAAGCAGCCCCGTGGTGGTAGGTAAGGAGGGTAGCGGAGCATGGGAAGAGGCACTGCCACCCTTGGTGGAAGATGAATTTAGGTAGGTGAGGTCCGGGAGAGGTACCCACAGTTGATCCAGAGGAAGAAGAAAAACCCCTGCAAAGCACAATCAAATTTGCTCTAGCAGGGGGAAAAATTCCTTCCTGATGCCCCGAGAGGAAATCGGCTATTCCCTGGATCAACTTTACCAATAATGTTAATAGCCAGTCAGGTAGCTGGGACTTGGGGGAGCACCACCACACTGGGTGTGGTGCTGGGTGGGCAGATTGAGCGTGGGGCCCAAGCAGCCCCGTGGTGGTAGGTAAGGAGGGTAGCGGAGCCTGGAAAGAGGCACTGCCACCCTTGGTGGAGGATGAATTTAGGTAGGTGAGGTCCGGGAGAAGTACCCACAGTTGATCCAGAGGAAGGCGAAAAACCCCTGCAAAGCACAATCAAATTTGCTCTAGCAGGGGGAAAAATTCCTTCCTGATCCCCCGAGAGGCAATCGGCTATTCCCTGGATCAACTTTACCTATAAATGTTAATAGCCAGTCAGGTAGCTGGGACTTGGGGGAGCACCACCACACTGGGTGTGGTGCTGGGTGGGCAGATTGAGCGTGGGGCCCAAGCAGCCCCGTGGTGGTAGGTAAGGAGGGTAGCGGAGCCTGGAAAGAGGCACTGCCACCCTTGGTGGAAGATGAATTTAGGTAGGTGAGGTCCGGGAGAGGTACCCACAGTTGATCCAGAGGAAGGCGAAAAACCCCCTGCAAAGCACAATCAAATTTGCTCTAGCAGGGGGAAAAATTCCTTCCTGATCCCCCGAGAGGCAATCGGCTATTCCCTGGATCAACTTTACCTATAAATGTTAATAGCCAGTCAGGTAGCTGGGACTTGGGGGAGCACAACCACACTAGGTGTGGTGCTGGGTGGGCAGATGGAGCGTGGGGCCAAAGCAGCCCCGTTGTGGTAGGAAAGTAGGGTAGCGGAGCCTGGGAAAAGGCAGTGCCACCCTTGGTGGAAGATGAATTTAGGTAGGTGAGGTCCGGGAGAGGTACCCACAGTTGATCCAGAGGAAGGCGAAAACCCCCTGCAAAGCACAATCAAATTTGATTTAGCAGGGAGAAAAATTCCTTCCTGATCCCCCGAGAGGCAATCGGCTATTCCCTGGATCAACTTTACCTATAAATGTTAATAGCCAGTCAGGTAGCTGGGACTTGGGGGAGCACCACCACACTGGGTGTGGTGCTGGGTGGGCAGATTGAGCGTGGGGCCCAAGCAGCCCCGTGGTGGTAGGTAAGGAGGGTAGCGGAGCCTGGAAAGAGGCACTGCCACCCTTGGTGGAAGATGAATTTAGGTAGGTGAGGTCCGGGAGAGGTACCCACAGTTGATCCAGAGGAAGGCGAAAACCCCCTGCAAAGCACAATCAAATTTGCCCTAGCAGGGGGAAAAATCCCTTCCTGATGCCCCGAGAGGAAATCGGCTATTCCCTGGATCAACTTTACCTATAAATGTAAATAGCCAATCAGGTAGCTGGGACTTGGGGGAGCACCACCACACTGGGTGTGGTGCTGGGTGGGCAGATTGAGCGTGGGGCCCAAGCAGCCCCGTGGTGGTAGGTAAGGAGGGTAGCGGAGCCTGGAAAGAGGCACTGCCAACCTTGGTGGAAGATGAATTTAGGTAGGTGAGGTCCGGGAGAGGTACCCACAGTTGAGCCAGAGGAAGGCGAAAAACCGCCTGCAAAGCACAATCAAATTTGCTCTAGCAGGGGGAAAAATTCCTTCCTGATCCCCCGAGAGGAAATCGGCTATTCCCTGGATCAACTTTACCTATAAATGTTAATAGCCAGTCAGGTAGCTGGGACTTGGGGGAGCACAACCACACTGGGTGTGGTGCTGGGTGGGTAGATGGAGCGTGGGGCCAAAGCAGCCCCGTGGTGGTAGGTAAGTAGGGTAGCGGAGCCTGGAAAGAGGCACTGCCACCCTTGGTTGAAGATTAATTTAGGTAGGTGAGGTCCGGGAGAGGTACCCACAGTTGATCCAGAGGAAGGCGAAAACCCCCTGCAAAGCACAATCAAATTTGCTCTAGCAGGTGGAAAAATTCCTTCCTGATCCCCCGAGAGGCAATCGGCTATTCCCTGGATCAACTTTACCTATAAATGTTAGTAGCCAGTCAGGTAGCTGGTACTTGGGGGAGCACCACCACACTGGGTGTGGTGCTGGGTGGGCAGATGGAGCGTGGGGCCCAAGCAGCCCCGTGGTGGTAGGTAAGGAGGGTAGCGTAGCCTGGGAAAAGGCAGTGCCACCCTTGGTGGAAGATGAAATTAGGTAGGTGAGGTCCGGGAGAGGTACCCACAGTTGATCCAGAGGAAGAAGAAAAACCCCTGCAAAGCACAATCAAATTTGCCCTAGCAGGGGGAAAAATTCCTTCCTGATCCCCCGAGAGGAAATCGGCTATTCCCTGGATCAACTTTACCTATAAATGTTAATAGCCAGTCAGGTAGCTGGGACTTGGGGGAGCACCACCACACTGGGTGTGGTGCTGGGTGGGCAGATTGAGCGTGGGGCCCAAGCAGCCCCATGGTGGTAGGTAAGGAGGGTAGCGGAGCCTGGAAAGAGGCACTGCCACCCTTGGTGGAAGATGAATTTAGGTAGGTGAGGTCCGGGAGAGGTACCCACAGTTGATCCAGAGGAAGGCGAAAACCCCCTGCAAAGCACAATCAAATTTGCTCTAGCAGGGGGAAAAATTCCTTCCTGATCCCCCGAGAGGCAATCGGCTATTCCCTGGATCAACTTTACCTATAAATGTTAATAGCCAGTCAGGTAGCTGGGACTTGGGGGAGCACCACCACACTGGGTGTGGTGCTGGGTGGGCAGATTGAGCGTGGGGCCCAAGCAGCCCCGTGGTGGTAGGTAAGGAGGGTAGCGGAGCCTGGAAAGAGGCGCTGCCACCCTTGGTGGAAGATGAATTTAGGTAGGTGAGGTCCGGGAGAGGTACCCACAGTTGATCCAGAGGAAGGCGAAAACCCCCTGCAAAGCACAATCAAATTTGCTCTAGCAGGGGGAAAAATTCCTTCCTGATCCCCGGAGAGGCAATCGGCTATTCCCTGGATCAACTTTACCTATAAATGTTAATAGCCAGTCAGGTAGCTGGGACTTGGGGGAGCACCACCACACTGGGTGTGGTGCTGGGTGGGCAGATGGAGCGTGGGGCCCAAGCAGCCCCGTGGTGGTAGGTAAGGAGGGTAGCGCAGCCTGGGAAGAGGCACTGTCACCCTTGGTGGAAGATGAAATTAGGTAGGTGAGGTCCGGGAGAGGTACCCACAGTTGATCCAGAGGAAGAAGAAAAACCCCTGCAAAGCACAATCAAATTTGCCCTAGCAGGGGGAAAAATTCCTTCCTGATGCCCCGAGAGGAAATCGGCTATTCCCTGGATCAATTTTACCTATAAATGTTAATAGCCAGTCAGGTAGCTGGGACTTGGGGGAGCACCACCACACTGGGTGTGGTGCTGGGTGGGCAGATTGAGCGTGGGGCCCAAGCAGCCCCGTGGTGGTAGGTAAGGAGGGTAGCGGAGCCTGGAAAGAGGCACTGCCACCCTTGGTTGAAGATTAATTTAGGTAGGTGAGGTCCGGGAGAGGTACCCACAGTTGATCCAGAGGAAGGCGAAAACCCCCTGCAAAGCACAATCAAATTTGCTCTAGCAGGGGGAAAAATTCCTTCCTGATCCCCCGAGAGGCAATCGGCTATTCCCTGGATCACCTTTACCTATAAATGTTAATAGCCAGTCAGGTAGCTGGGACTTGGGGGAGCACCACCACACTGGGTGTGGTGCTGGGTGGGCAGATGGAGCGTGGGGCCCAAGCAGCCCCGTGGTGGTAGGTAAGGAGGGTAGCGCAGCCTGGGAAGAGGCACTGTCACCCTTGGTGGAAGATGAAATTAGGTAGGTGAGGTCCGGGAGAGGTACCCACAGTTGATCCAGAGGAAGAAGAAAAACCCCTGCAAAGCACAATCAAATTTGCCCTAGCAGGGGGAAAAATTCCTTCCTGATGCCCCGAGAGGAAATCGGCTATTCCCTGGATCAATTTTACCTATAAATGTTAATAGCCAGTCAGGTAGCTGGGACTTGGGGGAGCACCACCACACTGGGTGTGGTGCTGGGTGGGCAGATTGAGCGTGGGGCCCAAGCAGCCCCGTGGTGGTAGGTAAGGAGGGTAGCGGAGCCTGGAAAGAGGCACTGCCACCCTTGGTTGAAGATTAATTTAGGTAGGTGAGGTCCGGGAGAGGTACCCACAGTTGATCCAGAGGAAGGCGAAAAACCCCCTGCAAAGCACAATCAAATTTGCTCTAGCAGGGGGAAAAATTCCTTCCTGATCCCCCGAGAGACAATCGGCTATTCCCTGGATCAACTTTACCTATAAATGTTAGTAGCCAGTCAGGTAGCTGGTACTTGGGGGAGCACCACCACACTGGGTGTGGTGCTAGGTGGGCAGATGGAGCGTGGGGCCTAAGCAGCCCTGTGGTGGTAGGTAAGGAGGGTAGCGGAGCCTGGAAAGAGGCACTGCCACCCTTGGTGGAAGATGAATTTAGGTAGGTGAGGTCCGGGAGAGGTACCCACAGTTGTTTCAGAGGAAGGCAAAAACTCCCTGCAAAGCACAATCAAATTTGCTCTAGCAGGGGGAAAAATTCCTTCCTGATCCCCCGAGAGGAAATCGGCTATTCCCTGGATCAACTTTACCTATAAATGTTAATAGCCAGTCAGGTAGCTGGGACTTGGGGGAGAACAACCACACTGGGTGTGGTGCTGGGTGGGCAGATGGAGCGTGGGGCCAAAGCAGCCCCGTGGTGGTAGGTAAGTAGTGTAGCGGAGCCTGGGAAGAGGCACTGCCACCCTTGGTGGAAGATGAATTTAGGTAGGTGAGGTCCGGGAGAGGTACCCACAGTTGATTCAGAGGAAGGCGAAAACCCCCTGCAAAGCACAATCAAATTTGCTCTAGCAGGGGGAAAAATTCCTTCCTGATCCCCCGAGAGGCAATCGGCTATTCCCTGGATCAACTTTACCTATAAATGTTAGTAGCCAGTCAGGTAGCTGGTACTTGGGGGAGCACCACCACACTGGGTGTGGTGCTGGGTGGGCAGATGGAGCGTGGGGCCCAAGCAGCCCCGTGGTGGTAGGTAAGGAGGGTAGCGTAGCCTGGGAAGAGGCAGTGCCGCCCTTGGTGGAAGATGAATTTAGGTAGGTGAGGTCCGGGAGAGATACCCACAGTTGATCCAGAGGAAGGCGAAAAACCCCCTGCAAAGCACAATCAAATTTGCTCTAGCAGGGGGAAAAATTCCTTCCTGATCCCCGAGAGGCAATCGGCTATTCCCTGGATCAACTTTACCTATAAATGTTAGTAGCCAGTCAGGTAGCTGGGACTTGGGGGAGCACCACCACACTGGGTGTGGTGCTGGGTGGGCAGATTGAGCGTGGGGCCCAAGCAGCCCCGTGGTGGTAGGTAAGGAGGGTAGCGGAGCCTGGAAAGAGGCACTGCCAACCTTGGTGGAAGATGAATTTAGGTAGGTGAGGTCCGGGAGAGGTACCCACAGTGGATCCAGAGGAAGGCAAAAACCCCCTGCAAAGCACAATCAAATTTGATTTAGCAGGGAGAAAAATTCCTTCCTGATCCCCCGAGAGGCAATCGGCTATTCCCTGGATCAACTTTACCTATAAATGTTAATAGCCAGTCAGGTAGCTGGGACTTGGGGGAGCACCACCACACTGGGTGTGGTGCTGGGTGGGCAGATGGAGTGTGGGGCCCAAGCAGCCCCGTGGTGGTAGGTAAGGAGGGTAGCGAAGCCTGGGAAGAGGCACTGCCACCCTTGGTGGAACATGAAATTAGGTAGGTGAGGTCCGGGAGAGGTACCCACAGTTTATCCAGAGGAAGAAGAAAAACCCATGCAAAGCACAATCAAATTTGCCCTAGCAGGGGGAAAAATTCCTTCCTGATCCCCCGAGAGGAAATCGGCTATTCCCTGGATCAACTTTACCTATAAATGTTAATAGCCAGTCAGGTAGCTGGGATTTGGGGGAGCACAACCACACTGGGTGTGGTGCTGGGTGGGCAGATGGAGCGTGGGGCAAAGCAGCCCCGTGGTGGTAGGTAAGGAGGGTAGCGGAGCCTGGGAAGAGGCACTGCCACCCTTGGTGGAAGATTAATTTAGGTAGGTGAGGTCCGGCAGAGGTACCCACAGTTGAGCCAGAGGAAGGCGAAAAACCGCCTGCAAAGCACAATCAAATTTGCTCTAGCAGGGGGGAAAAATTCCTTCCTGATCCCCCGAGAGGCAATCAGCTATTCCCTGGATCAACTTTACCTATAAATGTTAATAGCCAGTCAGGTAGCTGGGACTTGGGGGAGAACAACCACACTGGGTGTGGTGCTGGGTGGGCAGATGGAGCGTGGGGCCCAAGCAGCCCCGTGGTGGTAGGTAAGGAGGGTAGCGTAGCCTGGGAAGAGGCAGTGCCACCCTTGGTGGAAGATGAATTTAGGTAGGTGAGGTCCGGGAGAGGTACCCACAGTTGATCCAGAGGAAGGCGAAAAACCCCCTGCAAAGCACAATCAAATTTGCTCTAGCAGGGGGAAAAATTCCTTCCTGATCCCCGAGAGGCAATCGGCTATTCCCTGGATCAACTTTACCTATAAATGTTAATAGCCAGTCAGGTAGCTGGGACTTGGGGGAGCACCACCACACTGGGTGTGGTGCTGGGTGGGCAGATGGAGTGTGGGGCCCAAGCAGCCCCGTGGTGGTAGGTAAGGAGGGTAGCGAAGCCTGGGAAGAGGCACTGCCACCCTTGGTGGAACATGAAATTAGGTAGGTGAGGTCCGGGAGAGGTACCCACAGTTGATCCAGAGGAAGAAGAAAAACCCATGCAAAGCACAATCAAATTTGCTCTAGCAGGGGGAAAAATTCCTTCCTGATCCCCCGAGAGGAAATCGGCTATTCCCTGGATCAACTTTACCTATAAATGTTAATAGCCAGTCAGGTAGCTGGGATTTGGGGGAGCACAACCACACTGGGTGTGGTGCTGGGTGGGCAGATGGAGCGTGGGGCCTAAGCAGCCCTGTGGTGGTAGGTAAGGAGGGTAGCGGAGCCTGGAAAGAGGCACTGCCACCCTTGGAGGAAGATGAATTTAGGTAGGTGAGGTCCGGGAGAGGTACCCACAGTTGATCCAGAGGAAGAAGAAAAACCCCTGCAAAGCACAATCAAATTTGCCCTAGCAGGGGGAAAAATTCCTTCCTGATCCCCCGAGAGGAAATCGGCTATTCCCTGGATCAACTTTACCTATAAATGTTAATAGCCAGTCAGGTAGCTGGGACTTGGGGGAGCACCACCACACTGGGTGTGGTGCTGGGTGGGCAGATTGAGCGTGGGGCCCAAGCAGCCCCGTGGTGGTAGGTAAGGAGGGTAGCGGAGCCTGGAAAGAGGCACTGCCACCCTTGGTTGAAGATTAATTTAGGTAGGTGAGGTCCGGGAGAGGTACCCACAGTTGATCCAGAGGAAGGCGAAAAACCCCCTGCAAAGCACAATCAAATTTGCTCTAGCAGGGGGAAAAATTCCTTCCTGATCCCCCGAGAGGCAATCGGCTATTCCCTGGATCAACTTTACCTATAAATGTTAGTAGCCAGTCAGGTAGCTGGTACTTGGGGGAGCACCACCACACTGGGTGTGGTGCTAGGTGGGCAGATGGAGCGTGGGGCCTAAGCAGCCCTGTGGTGGTAGGTAAGGAGGGTAGCGGAGCCTGGAAAGAGGCACTGCCACCCTTGGTGGAAGATGAATTTAGGTAGGTGAGGTCCGGGAGAGGTACCCACAGTTGATCCAGAGGAAGAAGAAAAACCCCTGCAAAGCACAATCAAATTTGCCCTAGCAGGGGGAAAATTTCCTTCCTGATCCACGAGAGGCAATCGGCTATTCCCTGGATCAACTTTACCTATAAATGTTAGTAGCCAGTCAGGTAGCTGGGACTTGGGGGAGCACCACCACACTGGGTGTGGTGCTGGGTGGGCAGATGGAGCGTGGGGCCCAAGCAGCCCCGTGGTGGTAGGTAAGGAGGGTAGCGTAGCCTGGGAAGAGGCAGTGCCATCCTTGGTGGAAGATGAATTTAGGTAGGTGAGGTCCGGGAGAGGTACCCACAGTTGATCCAGAGGAAGGCGAAAAACCGCCTGCAAAGCACAATCAAATTTGCTCTAGCAGGGGGAAAAATTCCTTCCTGATCCCCCGAGAGGCAATCGGCTATTCCCTGGATCAACTTTACCTATAAAATGTTAATAGCCAGTCAGGTAGCTGGGACTTGGGGGAGCACCACCACACTGGGTGTGGTGCTGGGTGGGCAGATGGAGCGTGGGGCCCAAGCAGCCCCGTGGTGGTAGGTAAGGAGGGTAGCGAAGCCTGGGAAGAGGCACTGCCACCCTTGGTGGAAGATGAAATTAGGTAGGTGAGGTCCGGGAGAGGTACCCACAGTTGATCCAGAGGAAGAAGAAAAACCCCTGCAAAGCACAATCAAATTTGCTGTAGCAGGGGGAAAAATTCCTTCCTGATCCCCGAGAGGCAATCGGCTATTCCCTGGATCAACTTTACCTATAAATGTTAATAGCCAGTCAGGTAGCTGGGACTTGGGGGAGCACCACCACACTGGGTGTGGTGCTGGGTGGGCAGATGGAGCGTGGGGCCCAAGCAGCCCCGTGGTGGTAGGTAAGGAGGGTAGCGAAGCCTGGGAAGAGGCATTGCCAACCTTGGTGGAAGATGAATTTAGGTAGGTGAGGTCCGGGAGAGGTACCCACAGTTGATCCAGAGGAAGAAGAAAAACCCCTGCAAAGCACAATCAAATTTGCCCTAGCAGGGGGAAAAATTCCTTCCTGATCCCCCGAGAGGAAATCGGCTATTCCCTGGATCAACTTTACCTATAAATGTTAATAGTAGTCAGGTAGCTGGGACTTGGGGGAGCACCACCACACTGGGTGTGGTGCTGGGTGGGCAGATGGAGCGTGGGGCCAAAGCAGCCCCGTGGTGGTAGGTAAGGAGGGTAGCGGAGCCTAGGAAGAGGCACTGCTACCCTTGGTTGAAGATTAATTTAGGTAGGTGAGGTCCGGGAGAGGTACCCACAGTTGATCCAGAGGAAGAAGAAAAACCCCTGCAAAGCACAATCAAATTTGCCCTAGCAGGGGGAAAAATTCCTTCCTGATCCCCCGAGAGGAAATCGGCTATTCCCTGGATCAACTTTACCTATAAATGTTAATAGCCAGTCAGGTAGCTGGGACTTGGGGGAGCACCACCACACTGGGTGTGGTGCTGGGTGGGCAGATTGAGCGTGGGGCCCAAGCAGCCCCGTGGTGGTAGGTAAGGAGGGTAGCGGAGCCTGGAAAGAGGCACTGCCACCCTTGGTGGAAGATGAATTTAGGTAGGTGAGGTCCGGGAGAGGTACCCACAGTTGATCCAGAGGAAGGCGAAAACCCCCTGCAAAGCACAATCAAATTTGCTCTAGCAGGGGGAAAAATTCCTTCCTGATCCCCCGAGAGGCAATCGGCTATTCCCTGGATCAACTTTACCTATAAATGTTAGTAGCCAGTCAAATAGCTGGTACTTGGGGGAGCACCACCACACTGGGTGTGGTGCTGTGTGGACAGATGGAGCGTGGGGCCAAAGCAGCCCCGTGGTGGTAGGTAAGGAGGGTAGCGTAGCCTGGGAAGAGGCAGTGCCACCCTTGGTGGAAGATGAATTTAGGTAGGTGAGGTCCGGGAGAGGTACCCACAGTTGAGCCAGAGGAAGGCGAAAAACCCCCTGCAAAGCACAATCAAATTTGCTCTAGCAGGGGGAAAAATTCCTTTCTGATCCCCCGAGAGGAAATCGGCTATTCCCTGGATCAACTTTACCTATAAATGTTAGTAGCCAGTCAAATAGCTGGTACTTGGGGGAGCACCACCACACTGGGTGTGGTGCTGGGTGGGCAGATGGAGCGTGAGGCCCAAGCAGCCCCGTGGTGGTAGGTAAGGAGGGTAGCGAAGCCTGGGAAGAGGCACTGCCACCCTTGGTTGAAGATTAATTTAGGTAGGTGAGGTCCGGGAGAGGTACCCACAGTTGATCCAGAGGAAGGCGAAAACCCCCTGCAAAGCACAATCAAATTTGATTTAGCAGGGGGAAAAATTCCTTCCTGATCCCCCGGGAGGCAATCGGCTATTCCCTGGATCAACTTTACCTATAAATGTTAATAGCCAGTCAGGTAGCTGGTACTTGGGGGAGCACCACCACACTGGGTGTGGTGCTGGGTGGGCAGATGGAGCGTGGGGCCCAAGCAGCCCCGTGGTGGTAGGTAAGGAGGGTAGCGTAGCCTGGGAAGAGGCAGTGCCACCCTTGGTTGAAGATGAATTTAGGTAGGTGAGGTCCGGGAGAGGTACCCACAGTTGAGCCAGAGGAAGGTGAAAACCCCCTGCAAAGCACAATCAAATTTGATTTAGCAGGGAGAAAAATTCCTTCCTGATCCACGAGAGGCAATCGGCTATTCCCTGGATCAACTTTACCTATAAATGTTAGTAGCCAGTCAGGTAGCTGGGACTTGGGGGGAGCACCACCACACTGGGTGTGGTGCTGGGTGGGCAGATTGAGCGTGGGGCCCAAGCAGCCCCGTGGTGGTAGGTAAGGAGGGTAGCGGAGCCTGGGAAGAGGCACTGCCACCCTTGGTTGAAGATTAATTTAGGTAGGTGAGGTCCGGGAGAGGTACCCACAGTTGATCCAGAGGAAGGCGAAAACCCCCTGCAAAGCACAATCAAATTTGATTTAGCAGGGAGAAAAATTCCTTCCTTATCCCCGAGAGGCAATCGGCTATTCCCTGGATCAACTTTACCTATAAATGTTAATAGCCAGTCAGGTAGCTGGGACTTGGGGGAGCACCACCACACTGGGTGTGGTGCTGGGTGGGCAGATGGAGCGTGGGGCCAAAGCAGCCCCGTGGTGGTAGGTAAGGAGGGTAGCGGAGCCTAGGAAGAGGCACTGCTACCCTTGGTTGAAGATTAATTTAGGTAGGTGAGGTCCGGGAGAGGTACCCACAGTTGATCCAGAGGAAGAAGAAAAACCCCTGCAAAGCACAATCAAATTTGCCCTAGCAGGGGGAAAAATTCCTTCCTGATCCCCCGAGAGGAAATCGGCTATTCCCTGGATCAACTTTACCTATAAATGTTAATAGCCAGTCAGGTAGCTGGGACTTGGGGGAGCACCACCACACTGGGTGTGGTGCTGGGTGGGCAGATTGAGCGTGGGGCCCAAGCAGCCCCGTGGTGGTAGGTAAGGAGGGTAGCGGAGCCTGGAAAGAGGCACTGCCACCCTTGGTGGAAGATGAATTTAGGTAGGTGAGGTCCTGGAGAGGTACCCACAGTTGATCCAGAGGAAGGCGAAAACCCCCTGCAAAGCACAATCAAATTTGCTCTAGCAGGGGGAAAAATTCCTTCCTGATCCCCCGAGAGGCAATCGGCTATTCCCTGGATCAACTTTACCTATAAATGTTAGTAGCCAGTCAAATAGCTGGTACTTGGGGGAGCACCACCACACTGGGTGTGGTGCTGTGTGGACAGATGGAGCGTGGGGCCAAAGCAGCCCCGTGGTGGTAGGTAAGGAGGGTAGCGTAGCCTGGGAAGAGGCAGTGCCACCCTTGGTGGAAGATGAATTTAGGTAGGTGAGGTCCGGGAGAGGTACCCACAGTTGAGCCAGAGGAAGGCGAAAAACCCCCTGCAAAGCACAATCAAATTTGCTCTAGCAGGGGGAAAAATTCCTTTCTGATCCCCCGAGAGGAAATCGGCTATTCCCTGGATCAACTTTACCTATAAATGTTAGTAGCCAGTCAAATAGCTGGTACTTGGGGGAGCACCACCACACTGGGTGTGGTGCTGGGTGGGCAGATGGAGCGTGAGGCCCAAGCAGCCCCGTGGTGGTAGGTAAGGAGGGTAGCGAAGCCTGGGAAGAGGCACTGCCACCCTTGGTTGAAGATTAATTTAGGTAGGTGAGGTCCGGGAGAGGTACCCACAGTTGATCCAGAGGAAGGCGAAAACCCCCTGCAAAGCACAATCAAATTTGATTTAGCAGGGGGAAAAATTCCTTCCTGATCCCCCGGGAGGCAATCGGCTATTCCCTGGATCAACTTTACCTATAAATGTTAATAGCCAGTCAGGTAGCTGGTACTTGGGGGAGCACCACCACACTGGGTGTGGTGCTGGGTGGGCAGATGGAGCGTGGGGCCCAAGCAGCCCCGTGGTGGTAGGTAAGGAGGGTAGCGTAGCCTGGGAAGAGGCAGTGCCACCCTTGGTTGAAGATGAATTTAGGTAGGTGAGGTCCGGGAGAGGTACCCACAGTTGAGCCAGAGGAAGGTGAAAACCCCCTGCAAAGCACAATCAAATTTGATTTAGCAGGGAGAAAAATTCCTTCCTGATCCACGAGAGGCAATCGGCTATTCCCTGGATCAACTTTACCTATAAATGTTAGTAGCCAGTCAGGTAGCTGGGACTTGGGGGGAGCACCACCACACTGGGTGTGGTGCTGGGTGGGCAGATTGAGCGTGGGGCCCAAGCAGCCCCGTGGTGGTAGGTAAGGAGGGTAGCGGAGCCTGGGAAGAGGCACTGCCACCCTTGGTTGAAGATTAATTTAGGTAGGTGAGGTCCGGGAGAGGTACCCACAGTTGATCCAGAGGAAGGCGAAAACCCCCTGCAAAGCACAATCAAATTTGATTTAGCAGGGAGAAAAATTCCTTCCTTATCCCCGAGAGGCAATCGGCTATTCCCTGGATCAACTTTACCTATAAATGTTAATAGCCAGTCAGGTAGCTGGGACTTGGGGGAGCACCACCACACTGGGTGTGGTGCTGGGTGGGCAGATGGAGCGTTGGGCCAAAGCAGCCCCGTGGTGGTAGGTAAGTAGGGTAGCGGAGCCTGGGAAGAGGCACTGCCACCCTTGGTGGAAGATGAATTTAGGTAGGTGAGGTCCGGGAGAGGTACCCACAGTTGATCCAGAGGAAGGCGAAAAACCCCTGCAAAGCACAATCAAATTTGATTTAGCAGGGAGAATAATTCCTTCCTGATCCCCCGAGAGGCAATCGGCTATTCCCTGGATCAACTTTACCTATAAATGTTAATAGCCAGTCAGGTAGCTGGGACTTGGGGGAGCACCACCACACTGGGTGTGGTGCTGGGTGGGCAGATTGAGCGTGGGGCCCAAGCAGCCCCGTGGTGGTAGGTAAGGAGGGTAGCGGAGCCTGGAAAGAGGCACTGCCAACCTTGGTGGAAGATGAATTTAGGTAGGTGAGGTCCGGGAGAGGTACCCACAGTTGATCCAGAGGAAGGCGAAAACCCCCTGCAAAGCACAATCAAATTTGCCCTAGCAGGGGGAAAAATTCCTTCCTGATCCCCCGAGAGGAAATCGGCTATTCCCTGGATCAACTTTACCTATAAATGTTAATAGTAGTCAGGTAGCTGGGACTTGGGGGAGCACCACCACACTGGGTGTGGTGCTGGGTGGGCAGATGGAGCGTGGGGCCAAAGCAGCCCCGTGGTGGTAGGTAAGGAGGGTAGCGGAGCCTAGGAAGAGGCACTGCTACCCTTGGTTGAAGATTAATTTAGGTAGGTGAGGTCCGGGAGAGGTACCCACAGTTGATCCAGAGGAAGAAGAAAAACCCCAGCAAAGCACAATCAAATTTGCCCTAGCAGGGGGAAAAATTCCTTCCTGATCCCCCGAGAGGCAATCTGCTATTCCCTGGATCAACTTTACCTATAAATGTTAGTAGCCAGTCAAATAGCTGGTACTTGGGGGAGCACCACCACACTGGGTGTGGTGCTGTGTGGACAGATGGAGCGTGGGGCCAAAGCAGCCCCCTGGTGGTAGGTAAGGAGGGTAGCGTAGCCTGGGAAGAGGCAGTGCTACCCTTGGTGGAAGATGAATTTAGGTAGGTGAGGTCCGGGAGAGGTACCCACAGTTGAGCCAGAGGAAGGCGAAAAACCCCCTGCAAAGCACAATCAAATTTGCTCTAGCAGGGGGAAAAATTCCTTCCTGATCCCCCGAGAGGAAATCGGCTATTCCCTGGATCAACTTTACCTATAAATGTTAGTAGCCAGTCAAATAGCTGGTACTTGGGGGAGCACCACCACACTGGGTGTGGTGCTGGGTGGGCAGATGGAGCGTGGGGCTAAAGCAGCCCCGTGGTGGTAGGTAAGGAGGGTGGCGGAGCCTGGGAAGAGGCACTGCCACCCTTGGTTGAAGATTAATTTAGGTAGGTGAGGTCCGGGAGAGGTACCCACAGTTGATCCAGAGGAAGGCGAAAACCCCCTGCAAAGCACATTCAAATTTGATTTAGCAGGGGGAAAAATTCCTTCCTGATCCCCCGGGAGGCAATCGGCTATTCCCTGGATCAACTTTACCTATAAATGTTAATAGCCAGTCAGGTAGCTGGTACTTGGGGGAGCACCACCACACTGGGTGTGGTGCTGGGTGGGCAGATGGAGCGTGGGGCCCAAGCAGCCCCGTGGTGGTAGGTAAGGAGGGTAGCGTAGCCTGGGAAGAGGCAGTGCCACCCTTGGTGGAAGATGAATTTAGGTAGGTGAGGTCCGGGAGAGGTACCCACAGTTGAGCCAGAGGAAGGTGAAAACCCCCTGCAAAGCACAATCAAATTTGATTTAGCGGGGAGAAAAATTCCTTCCTGATCCACGAGAGGCAATCGGCTATTCCCTGGATCAACTTTACCTATAAATGTTAGTAGCCAGTCAGGTAGCTGGGACTTGGGGGGAGCACCACCACACTGGGTGTGGTGCTGGGTGGGCAGATTGAGCGTGGGGCCCAAGCAGCCCCGTGGTGGTAGGTAAGGAGGGTAGCGGAGCCTGGGAAGAGGCACTGCCACCCTTGGTTGAAGATTAATTTAGGTAGGTGAGGTCCGGGAGAGGTACCCACAGTTGATCCAGAGGAAGGCGAAAACCCCCTGCAAAGCACAATCAAATTTGATTTAGCAGGGAGAAAAATTCCTTCCTGATCCCCGAGAGGCAATCGGCTATTCCCTGGATCAACTTTACCTATAAATGTTAATAGCCAGTCAGGTAGCTGGGACTTGGGGGAGCACCACCACACTGGGTGTGGTGCTGGGTGGGCAGATGGAGCGTGGGGCCCAAGCAGCCCCGTGGTGGTAGGTAAGGAGGGTAGCGTAGCCTGGGAAGAGGCAGTGCCACCCTTGGTGGAAGATGAAATTAGGTAGGTGAGGTCCGGGAGAGGTACCCACAGTTGATCCAGAGGAAGGCGAAAAACCCCTGCAAAGCACAATCAAATTTGATTTAGCAGGGAGAATAATTCCTTCCTGATCCCCCGAGAGGCAATCGGCTATTCCCTGGATCAACTTTACCTATAAATGTTAATAGCCAGTCAGGTAGCTGGGACTTGGGGGAGCACCACCACACTGGGTGTGGTGCTGGGTGGGCAGATTGAGCGTGGGGCCCAAGCAGCACCGTGGTGGTAGGTAAGGAGGGTAGCGTAGCCTGGGAAGAGGCAGTGCCACCCTTGGTGGAAGATGGATTTAGGTAGGTGAGGTCCGGGAGAGGTACCCACAGTTTATCCAGAGGAAGGCGAAAAAACCCCTGAAAAGCACAATCAAATTTGCTCTTGCAGGGAGAAAAATTCCTTCCTGATCCCCGAGAGGCAATCGGCTATTCCCTGGATCAACTTTACCTATAAATGTTAGTAGCCAGTCAGGTAGCTGGGACTTGGGGGAGCACCACCACACTGGGTGTGGTGCTGGGTGGGCAGATTGAGCGTGGGGCCCAAGCAGCCCCATGGTGGTAGGTAAGGAGTGTAGCAGAGCCTGGAAAGAGGCACTGTCACCCTTGGTTGAAGATTAATTTAGGTAGGTGAGGTCCGGGAGAGGTACCCACAGTTGATCCAGAGGAAGGCGAAAACCCCCTGCAAAGCACAATCAAATTTGCTCTAGCAGGGGGAAAAATTACTTCCTGATCCCCGAGAGGCAATCGGCTATTCCCTGGATCAACTTTACCTATAAATGTTAATAGCCAGTCAGGTAGCTGGGACTTGGGGGAGCACCACTACACTGGGTGTGGTGCTGGGTGGGCAGATGGAGCGTGGGGCCCAAGCAGCCCCGTGGTGGTAAGTAAGGAGGGTAGCGGAGCCTGGAAAGAGGCACTGCCACCCTTGGTTGAAGATTAATTTAGGTAGGTGAGGTCCGGGAGAGGTACCCACAGTTGATCCAGAGGAAGGCGAAAACCCCCTGCAAAGCACAATCAAATTTGCTCTAGCAGGGGGGAAAATTCCTTCCTGATCCCCAGAGAGGCAATCGGCTATTCCTGGATCAACTTTACCTATAAATGTTAGTAGCCAGTCAGGTAGCTGGGACTTGGGGAGGGCAGATGGAGGGTGGGGCCCAAGCAGCCCCGTGGTGGTAGGTGAGGGTAGCGGAGCCTGGGAAGAGGCATTGGCACCCTTGGTGGTAGGTGAGGAGGGTAGCAGAGCCTGGGAAGAAGCATTGACACCCTTGGTGGGAGATGAGTGGGGGAGGGGGGGTGTCAGTGTGCGGAGAGGAGGGAAGATCTCCCCACACACACAGCACTATTCTCCGGAGCCTGGTACAGTCATTGTCCATACTGCAGCCGGCAGGTCTGTGTGTCCCTGAGGAAGTACAACTCTCAGCATACACTGCAAGTAATGGGTCCCAGTGTGGAGTAGGTTACTAAAGGACTACATATGCCAGCATGTTTTTTTCTATGGAGGAACTACAGATCCCAGCAATCTCTACATAGCCCAGCCTACCCTCCCTCCTCAGGGGTTATAGAAAAACACATTTGTGGGAGATGGATGCAGGTAGGTGGGGTCTGGGGAAATCAGCACAACCCTGGGTGTTGGTGAGTGAGAGGAGATGGAGCCTGGGGGGTAAGCTTCACCGCCCACACTCACGACACATCCAGGGTGGTAGCATGCCCTTGGTTGTAGGTGAGGTAGGCGAGCCTGGAAAGAGGCATTGGCACCCTTGGTGGAAGGTGTGGGAGACTAAGAAGAGGCATTGAGACCCTTGGTGGTAGGTGAGGGGAGGTAGGGGGTGCCTGGGAAGAGGCATTGCCACTTTTGGTGGTAGAGTGTGGCTAGCAGAGCTTGGGAGGCAGCATTACCACCACAACCCTGGGTGTTGGTGAGTGAGGGCAGATGGAGCCTGGGGGGAAGCCCCACTGCCCACTCACACCACAGCCAAGTTGGTAGCATGCCTTTGGTGGTAGGTGAGGTAAGTAGGGGAGCCTGAGAAAAGGCACTGGCACCCTTGGTGGTAGGTGAGGTATGTAGGGGACCCTGGGAAGAGGCATTGTCACTTTTGGTGGTAAAGTGCGGCTAGCAGTGCCTGGGAAGAGGCATTACCATCCTTTGTGGGAGAAAGATGCAGGTAGGTGGGGTCTGGGGAAAGCACCACCACTCTGGGTGTTGGTGAATGAGGGCAGATGGAGCCTGGGGGGAAGCTCCACTGCTCACACTCACGCCACATCCAGGGTGGTAGCATGCCCTTGGAGGTAGGTAGGGAGCCTTGTAAGAGGCATTACCATTCTTTGTGGGAGATGGATGCAGGTAGGTGGGGTCTAGGCTATTGACGGCATCAGATTTTCATGCTGTAATTAATTGATTAAGGTTTTGCCATGGTATACGGTATTATCACGGTATTCAATTATTCAATTTCTACCTCACTTGAATTTCATTGCTGAATTTAGGGACTTTGGTTGACTTTTGCACATTATTATATAGTCAGCCAGTACAGACTCTGTGAACCAGACCTAATATAAGCCATCAAGCAGTGTCTGGTCTACCTGGTGATGACTGGTCCTGGCGCTCAGCTCCGATTTAATGGCCTGGTCATTAAGGGGGCAAATCTTTGCGGTCCAGAAGTGGTTAAACCTACAGGAGGACAGGGGCTTTTATTTATAAATTACTTTACTATTGCTTTATGCCTGGCTCACATCTATCCATCTTATTCTATATCTATCTTATTCTATCCATCTTATTCTATATCTATCCATCTTATTCTATATCTAACTTATTCTATCTATCTTATATATCTTATTCTATATCTATCCATCTTATTCTATCCATCATTCTATCCATCTTATTCTATCCATCATTCTATCCATCTTATTCTATATCTATCTTATTCTATATCTATCTTATTCTATATCTAACTTATTCTATATCCAACTTATTCTATATCCAACTTATTCTATATCCAACTTATTCTATCTATCTTATATATCTTATTCTATCTCCATCTTATTCTATCCATCTATCCTTGCTTGTATTAGGCAGTGTTTCTGTCTGAGCCCTGGAAGAAGCATGCGGGTGTGTGCTGGGAGCCGTCTGATTGGTTACAGGGAGGAGCTAAGCTCTAAATCTAGGATCATATTACCAGAGCTGTTTCTATTGGCTGAGTGAATGAGTCATCCAGCTCACTAAAATGTATGAATGCAAAAGTCAGACTTGGAGAGCAGAGAAGAATACAATAACAATACCGCGATAAATCCAATTACCGAAAACCGGCACATCTCTAGTGGGGTCTGGGGAAAGCAGCACAACCCTGGGTGTTAGTGAGTGAGTGGAGATGGAGCCTGGGGGGGAAGCTCCACTGCTCACACTAATGCCACATCCAGGGGTGGTAGCATGACTATGGTGGTAGATAGGGGAGCCTGGTAAGAGGCATTGTCGCCCTTGGTGGTAGAGTGTGGCTAGCAGAGCCTGGGAAGAGGCATTACCATCCTTTGTGGGAGGTGGAAGCAGGTAGGTGGGGTCTGGGGAAATCAGCTTAACCCTGGGTGTTGGTGAGTGAGAGGAGATGGAGCCTGGGGGGAAGCTCCACTGCCCACACTCACACCACATCCGGGGTGGTAGCATGCCCTTGGTGGTAGGTAGGGAGCCTGGGAAGAGGCATTGTCACCTTTGGTGGTAGAGTGAGGCTAGCAGAGCCTTGTAAGAGGCATTACCATCCTTTGTGGGGGATAGATACAGGTAGGTGGAGTCTGGGGAAAGCAGCACAACCCTGGGTGTTGGTGAGTGAGGGCAGATGGAGCCTGGGGGAAGCTCCACTGCCCACACTCACGCCACATCTGGGGTGGTAGCATGACTATGGTGGTAGATAGGGGAGCCTGGGAAGAGGCATTGACACCCTTGGTGGTAGAGTGCGGCTAGCAGAGCCTTTTAAGAGGCATTACCATCCTTTGTGGGAGGTGAATACAGGTAGGTGGGGTCTGGGGAAAGCAGCACAACCCTGGGTGTTGGTGAGTGAGAGGAGATGGAGCCTGGGGGGAAGCTCCACTGCCCACACATCTGAGGTGGTAGCATGACTATGGTGGTAGATAGGGGAGCCTGGGAAGAGGCATTGACACCCTTGGTGGTAGAGTGCGGCTAGCAGAGCCTTTTAAGAGGCATTACCATCCTTTGTGGGAGGTGGATACAGGTAGGTGGGGTCTGGGGAAAGCAGCACAACCCTGGGTGTTGGTGAGTGAGGGCAGATGGTGCCTGGGGGGAAGCTCCACTGCCCACACATGCCACATCTGGGGTGGTAGCATGCCCTTGGTGGTAGGTAGGGAGCCTGGGAAGAGGCATTGTCACCCTTGGTGGTAGAGTGTGCCTAGCAGAGCCTTGTAAGAGGCATTACCATCCTTTGTGGGAGGTGGATACAGGTAGGTGGGGTCTGGTGAAAGCAGCACAACCCTGGGTGTTGGTGAGTGAGGGCAGATGGAGCCTGGGGGGAAGCCCCACTGCTCACAGTCACGCCACATCCGGGGTGGTAGCATGCCCTTGGTGGTAGGTGAGGTAGGAAGGGGAGCCTGGGAAGAGGCACTGTCACCCTTGGTGGTACAGCGTGGCTAGCAGAGCCTTGTAAGATGTATTGCCATCCTTTGTGGGAGATGGACGCAGGTAGGTGGAGTCTGGGGAAATCAGCACAACCCTGGGTGTTGGTGAGTGAGGGCAGATGGAGCCTGGGGGAAGCTCCACTGCCCACACTCACGACACATCTGAGGTGGTAGCATGACTATGGTGGTAGATAGGGGAGCCTGGGAAGAAGCATTGTCACCCTTGGTGGTAGAGTGTGGCTAGCAGAGCCTTGTAAGAGGCATTACCATCCTTTGTGGGAGGTGGATGTAGGAAGGGGGATCTGGGGAAAGCAGCACAACCCTGGGTGTTGGTGAGTGAGGGCAGATGGAGCCTGGGGGGAAGCTCCACTGCCCACACAAATGCCAAATCCAGGGTGGTAGGATGCCCTTGGTGGTAGGTCAAGTAGATAGGGGAGCCTGGAAAGAGGCATTGACATCCTTGGTGGTAGGTGAGGTAGGTCAGGGAGCCTGGGAAGAGGCATTACCATCCTTTGTAGATGGATGCAGGTAGGTGGGGTCTGGGGAAAGCACCACAAACATGCTGGAATTTGTAGTACATCTACAGAAAAATGCATGCTGGGATGTGTAGTTCCATTGAATAATATTCCAGATTGGGACCCCATTATTACAGTGTATGCTGGGAGTTGTAGTTCCATTGCATAATATTATAGATGGAGACTCCATTATTATAGTGTATGCTGGGAGTTGTAGTTCCATTGTATAATATTGGAGATTGGGACCCCAGTGTATGCTGGGAGTTGTAGTCCTTCTTACCGGTACAATGTCCGTCCCCGGCTGGTAGCGGAGATCTGTGTCTGAGCCGTCCTTCTCTTCTGCTGCTTTCTCCTCACACTGGCGCTCTGCTCGTCCGCTCAGCTATTTATGCAGTGCAGGCCACGCCTACTAACCGTTAACTCCAACGACATTCCATTCAGGAGTCACGTGTCAGGCTGCACGAAGCCACGTGACCGCATGGGGAGGAGTTCTCTCCTCACCGCTCCGCTTATTCTTGACTTAGCCCACTCCCAGTCCATGCGCTGGTCACGCCCACTCCATCCACTGATCACGCCCACCTCATTCACTGATCACGCCTTTTCCATCCACTGATCACGCCCACCTCATCCACTGATCACGCCCACTCCATGCACTGGTCACGTCCACACCATCCACTGATCACGCCCACTCCATTCACTGGTCACGCCCACACCATCCACTGATCACGAACACCGGGTCATTCCTGTGGAGCGAAAACGACACCCATAGGGAGGGGCCTCCTATGCTCAGCCAATCGGAATCGGAGAGGCAGGGCTATTATCTCTGCATCTATGAAGTGTAGTGGGCGGGGTTTACGGAAGTGAAGGGGAAGGAGTGATATGAAATGTAAACCCTGATTGGGTGTAGAAGGCGGGGTTAGGAGGGAATGGAAGTGACATCAGCTGTGGGCGGATCCAGGTTTAGAGTCGATTTTAACGTGAGTGGGCGGGGTGACCTTTTATTGTGGGCGGGGTCCTGTCATTTCATCTTATCATTGGTTTTGTTTGGATAAAGTAAGGAAAGGGTGACAGGAAGTGACACCGGTGTCCCCAATGGAAGATTTACCCCACTTCCTGTCTCAGTGATAATAGATTTCTGGCCAATCAGCTGCAGCCGATCCATTCCCCGCCCCTTATCTGACATCACAGAGATCTATATATATATATATACTGATATCACACACTGTACAATCTCATACAGATCTATATATATATATATACTGATATCACACACTGTACAATCTCATACAGATCTATATATATATATATACTGATATCACACACTGTACAATCTCATACAGATCTATATATATATATATATACTGATATCACACACTGTACAATCTCATACAGATCTATATATATATATATACTGATATCACACACCGTACAATCTCATACAGATCTATATATATATACTGATATCACACACCATACAATCTCATACAGATCTATATATATATATATACTGATATCACACACCGTACAATCTCATACAGATCTATATATATATATATATACTGATATCACACACCGTACAATCTCATACAGATCTATATATATATATATACTGATATCACACACTGTACAATCTCATACAGATCTATATATATATACTGATATCACACACCATACAATCTCATACAGATCTATATATATATATATACTGATATCACACACCGTACAATCTCATACAGATCTATATATATATATATACTGATATCACACACCGTACAATCTCATACAGATCTATATATATATATATACTGATATCACACACCGTACAATCTCATACAGATCTATATATATATATATACTGATATCACACACCGTACAATCTCATACAGATCTATATATATATACTGATATCACACACCGTACAATCTCATACAGATCTATATATATATATATACTGATATCACACACCGTACAATCTCATACAGATCTATATATATATATATATACTGATATCACACACTGTACAATCTCATACAGATCTATATATATATATATATACTGATATCACACACCGTACAATCTCATACAGATCTATATATATATATATACTGATATCACACACTGTACAATCTCATACAGATCTATATATATATATACTGATATCACACACTGTACAATCTCATACAGATCTATATATATATATATATACTGATATCACACACCGTACAATCTCATACAGATCTATATATATATATATATACTGATATCACACACCGTACAATCTCATACAGATCTATATATATATATATACTGATATCACACACCGTACAATCTCATACAGATCTATATATATATATATACTGATATCACACACCGTACAATCTCATACAGATCTATATATATATATATATACTGATATCACACACCGTACAATCTCATACAGATCTATATATATATACTGATATCACACACCGTACAATCTCATACAGATCTATATATATATATACTGATATCACACACCGTACAATCTCATACAGATCTATATATATATATATACTGATATCACACACTGTACAATCTCATACAGATCTATATATATATATATATATACTGATATCACACACCGTACAATCTCATACAGATCTATATATATATACTGATATCACACACCATACAATCTCATACAGATCTATATATATATATATACTGATATCACACACTGTACAATCTCATACAGATCTATATATATATATATATACTGATATCACACACCGTACAATCTCATACAGATCTATATATATATATATATACTGATATCACACACTGTACAATCTCATACAGATCTATATATATATATATACTGATATCACACACTGTACAATCTCATACAGATCTATATATATATATATATACTGATATCACACACCGTACAATCTCATACAGATCTATATATATATATATACTGATATCACACACCGTACAATCTCATACAGATCTATATATATATATATACTGATATCACACACCATACAATCTCATACAGATCTATATATATATATATACTGATATCACACACTGTACAATCTCATACAGATCTATATATATATATATATACTGATATCACACACTGTACAATCTCATACAGATCTATATATATATATACTGATATCACACACCGTACAATCTCATACAGATCTATATATATATATATACTGATATCACACACCGTACAATCTCATACAGATCTATATATATATATATATACTGATATCACACACCGTACAATCTCATACAGATCTATATATATATATATACTGATATCACACACCGTACAATCTCATACAGATCTATATATATATATATATACTGATATCACACACCGTACAATCTCATACAGATCTCTATATATATATATATACTGATATCACACACTGTACAATCTCATACAGATCTATATATATATATATATATACTGATATCACACACCGTACAATCTCATACAGATCTATATATATATATATACTGATATCACACACCGTACAATCTCATACAGATCTATATATATATATACTGATATCACACACTGTACAATCTCATACAGATCTATATATATATATATATACTGATATCACACACTGTACAATCTCATACAGATCTATATATATATATATACTGATATCACACACCGTACAATCTCATACAGATCTATATATATATATATATACTGATATCACACACCGTACAATCTCATACAGATCTATATATATATATACTGATATCACACACCGTACAATCTCATACAGATCTATATATATATATATACTGATATCACACACCGTACAATCTCATACAGATCTATATATATATATATACTGATATCACACACCGTACAATCTCATACAGATCTCTATATATATATATATACTGATATCACACACCGTACAATCTCATACAGATCTATATATATATATATATACTGATATCACACACCATACAATCTCATACAGATCTATATATATATATACTGATATCACACACTGTACAATCTCATACAGATCTATATATATATATATACTGATATCACACACCGTACAATCTCATACAGATCTATATATATATATATACTGATATCACACACTGTACAATCTCATACAGATCTATATATATATATACTGATATCACACACTGTACAATCTCATACAGATCTATATATATATATATACTGATATCACACACTGTACAATCTCATACAGATCTATATATATATATATACTGATATCACACACCGTACAATCTCATACAGATCTATATATATATATATACTGATATCACACACTGTACAATCTCATACAGATCTATATATATATATACTGATATCACACACTGTACAATCTCATACAGATCTATATATATATATACTGATATCACACACCGTACAATCTCATACAGATCTATATATATATATATACTGATATCACACACCGTACAATCTCATACAGATCTATATATATATATATACTGATATCACACACTGTACAATCTCATACAGATCTATATATATATATATATACTGATATCACACACCGTACAATCTCATACAGATCTATATATATATATACTGATATCACACACCATACAATCTCATACAGATCTATATATATATATATATACTGATATCACACACCGTACAATCTCATACAGATCTATATATATATATATACTGATATCACACACCGTACAATCTCATACAGATCTATATATATATATACTGATATCACACACCGTACAATCTCATACAGATCTATATATATATATATACTGATATCACACACCGTACAATCTCATACAGATCTATATATATATATATATATACTGATATCACACACCGTACAATCTCATACAGATCTATATATATATACTGATATCACACACCATACAATCTCATACAGATCTATATATATATATATATACTGATATCACACACTGTACAATCTCATACAGATCTATATATATATATATACTGATATCACACACTGTACAATCTCATACAGATCTATATATATATACTGATATCACACACCATACAATCTCATACAGATCTATATATATATATATACTGATATCACACACCGTACAATCTCATACAGATCTATATATATATATATACTGATATCACACACCGTACAATCTCATACAGATCTATAGGCAGGGGTGTATTTAGGTTTTGTGCTGCCCTAGGCCTGACTAAATTTGTGCACCCCCTAATTGAAATATGACCCACCCCTTCCTGTAAAGGCCACACCCCTTCCTGTTTATGACCCGCCCTGTCACCTGTAAACCACGAACCACAACCACAGTCTATCAGAGCCCATCAGTACAGCCTATCAGTGCATCATATCAGTGCCCATCAGTACAGCTTATCAGTGCCGCCTCATCAGTTGCCATCACTGCAGCCTATTAGTGCCTATCAGTGCAACATATCAGTGCAGCCCCATCAGTGAAGCTTATCAGTGCCGCCTCGTACCCATCAGTGCAGCATATTAGTGCTGCCTTATCAATGTACCCACCATTGGCAACTCATCAGTGCCCATCAGGGCAGCATATTAGTTCCCATCAGTGCAGCATATCAGTGCCCATCAGTGCAGCATATCAGTGCCCATCAGTGCAGCATATCAGTGCAGCCCCATCAGTTCTTCTAAGATATTTGGACTTGGTGTTTGCTGCCACTGATTGTAATCCTAGGATTATGTCACTTATTTGTATAATAAATAGACAATCCATAGTCCTTATACAAATAAGTGAAATAATCAGTGGCAGCAAACACAAGTACAAATTTTTTGCTGCCCCCCCCCCCCCCCCACAAAGTGCTGCCCTAGGCCTGGGCCTTGTTGGCCTAGGCCAAGATACAGCACTGTCTATAGGATTAGGGTTAGGGTTAAGGTTAGGGGTAGGGTAAGGGTTAGGGATAGAGGATTAGGGTTAGAGGGTAAAGGTTTGAGGGTTAGGTTTAGGAGGTTAGGGTTAGGGTTAGGTCTTAGGGTTTGAGTTTTGGGGTTAGGGTTGGATACATGGGTTAGGGTTAGAGTTAGGGTTAGGAGATTAGGGGTGGGATTGGGGTTAATGTTAGGGTTTAGGGAAGGGTTTGGATTACGGGTTAGGGTTTAGGTTTAGGGTTAGAGGGTTGGGTTAGGGGTAGAGTTAAGGATAGGGCTAGGGATAGGGTTAGGGATATGGTTGAGATGTTAGGTTAGGGGTTTAAGGTTAGGGTTTGGGGATTAGGGTTAGATAGGGTTAGGGTTTGGTGTAGGGTTAGGTTTAGGGTTTGGGTTAGGGTTTATGCTAGGGCTAAGGTTAGGGGTTATGGTTAGGGAGTTAAGGGTTAGGGTTTAGGGAAGGATTTGGGTTAGGGTTTAGGGGTAGTGTTAAGGATAGGGCTAGGGATAATGTTGGGGGGGGTTAGGGATTAGGGCTTGGGGTTAGAGATAGCGTTGGGGGGGTTAGGGTTAGGTTAGGTGTTTAGGGTTAGGATTTAGGGATTAGGGTTAGGGCTTGGGTTAGGGTTTGGGGTAGGGTTAGGGTTTGGGATAGGGTTATGGTTATTGCTAGGGCTAGGGTTAGGGTTTGGGTTAGAGTTAATGCTAGGGCTAGGGTTAAGGAGTTAAGGTTAGGGGTAGAGTGATGGTTAGGGTTGGAGAGTTAGGATTAGAGGTTTCGGGTTAGGGTCGGGATATTATTAGGGGTATGGTTAGGGTTTAGGGTTAGGTGTTTGGGTTAGGGGGTTGGGTTAGGGGTAGGGTTAGGGATAGAGTTAAGGATAGGGCTAGGGTTATGGGCTAGGGATAGGGTTGGGGGGGTTAGGGGTTTAGGGTTAGGGGTTAATGCTAGGGCTAGGGTTAAGGAGTTAAGGTTAGAGTGATGGTTAGGGTTGGAGGGTTAGGGTTAGGTTAGAGGTTTAGGGTTAGGGTTCGGGATTTTGTTAGGGGTATGGCTAGGGGTTAGGGTTAGGTGTTTGGGTTAGGGTTAGTGTTAGGGCTAGGTTAGGGTTAGAGTTGGGGTTAGGGGTAGGGTTAGGCTTAGGGGTTAGGGGTTAGGGTTAGGATTAGGGTTGGATACATGGGTTAGGTTTAGAGTTAGGGTTTGGTGAATAGAGTAAAGGGGATTAGGGCTAGGGTTAGGGGTTAGGTTCAGGGGGTTAGGGGTAGGGTAGGGTTAGGGTTACTGTTTAGGGTCAGGGTTAGAGGGTTAGGGTTTCAGGGTTAGAGGGTTTTGGTTAAGGGTAGGGTTAGGGGTTTGGGTTAGTTTTAGGGTTAGGTTAGGGGTAAGGTTAGGTGGTTAGAGTTAGGGTGAGGGTTAGGGTGAGGTTTAGGTGGTTAGGGTTTTAGGGGTTAGGGGGTTTGGGTTAAGGTTAGGGTTAGTGTGTTAGGGTTAAGGGGTTAGGGTTAAGGTTAGAGGGTTAGGGTTGGGATTAGGGGATTAAGGGGAAAAGGGGCGAGGTCTAGGGTTTGCCTTAAGGGTAGAGTTGGGATTAGAGGTAGGGTTAGAGTTGGGGTTTGGGTCAGGGTTGGTGTTAGGGTTGGGGTTAGGGTCAGGGGTTAGGTGTTAGGAGTTAGGTGTTAGGGTGAGGGTTAGGGTTGGGGTTTGAGTCAGGGTTAGTGTTAGGGGGTTAGGGGGCTAGGGTTAGTGGGCTAGGGTTTAGGTTAGGGTTAAGGTTACTGTTTATGGTCAGGTTTTAGACTGTTAGGGTTAGAGTGAGGGTTAGGGTTTCAGGGTTAGAGGGTTTCAGTTAAGGGTAGGGTTATGGGCAGGGTTAGGGGTTTGGGTTAGTTTTAGGGTTAGGTTAGGAGGTTAGAGTTAGGGTTAGGTTGAGGTTTAGGTAGTTAGGGTTTTAGGGTTAGAGGTTAGGGTTAGTGGGTTAGGGTTGGGGAAAGGGGGTGAGGGTTAGGGTTGGCGTTAAGGGTAGAGTTGGGGTTGAGGGTAGGGGTAGAGTATGAGTTAGGGTTAAGGCTTAGGGTTAGGGTTAGGGTTATGGGTGTAGGGGAATGGACACTGAGAATATGGTTTGGATTGCTTCAAGTGGGACAGTAATATTTTCAGCCATGTATCTCGAGAAATGTGAGGACTATTCCTGGCTTGTTTGATTCTAAACATGTTCATTGAAAGAGCCAATCACATTGGCCTCTGACACTGAAGAACATGGAACAGAGACTTATCTTCACCGAATGCGCTTCTTCGCGGGAAATTTTGAGTTTCCCATAATTCACTGCACGAGCGCCGCGCGTTATGTGTTTGGCCAAAGAATGCACCCTGACCTCATGCTTTGGCCAATCAAATGATCTCTGCCATGATTGGACTAAAGGCAGGCTGTAGACGCCCCACACTACATAAAGGCTGCTCTCGCAGCCGCAGCGTGTAGTGTCATTGTGCGGACGATCAGACAGGGACAGGCATGTGATTCAGGCAGGGAGAGAGTCGTTTTTTTTTTTTTTTGAGTCAGACAGTGCAGAGAGACTTTCCTAGCAGTATAGGGAGGGCGAGGTTCCTGTGTGAGGTAGGGAGAGATTTATTTCTTTACATCATATCAGACAGTATAGCGCCAGTGAGTGAGTAGCAGTGTAGGGAGGGACAGGTTCCTGTGTGAGGTAGGGAGAGATTTATTTCTTTACATCAGATATCAGTCACAGTATTGTTCATCGATCAGTTTCTGCAACATTCTAAAATATTCATAGAGCTGTGGGAATAGAGATCACTGCTGATATCAGCCACAGTAACCTTTGCTCAGTTGTGGATCTTTCTATAGGGGTCACAGATCATCCATCTATAGGATTATAGATTACATCAGATTTCAGTGAGAGGATTGATAATCGGTCACTTGCGTACATCTATAACCACCACACCTCATCTATAGGGCTATCAATTACATCATATTAGGTCATTGAGTATCTATTGGTCAGTTGCGTATACCCTGTATTGATCTGTATCAACATCATGTCCGAAAGGCCGACAAGGAGAGGCCGATGCTCACAGGCCATGAAAAGAGGGCAAGCAGCCTCTGTGTCCATTGTGAAAAGTGGTGGTCACAGTGCACCCTCTGCAGGCGGGGCACGCCCGTCCTTTATTTCCGGTGCTGCCCGTGCTATTCAGCCACAACATATGGAAGAGTTGGTGGATTGGATCAAAAAGCCATCCTCATCCTCCTCTTCCTCTGACACCCACACTCCCAGTAGTTTTCCTTCCATGGCAGCTGCCAAAGCGGCCCGTTCCACAGGCTCCTTCTCCACAGCTACTCCTTCAGTTGCCCCACCATCATGCACGGAGGAGTCACTGGAACTATTCGATCATAGTGTCAGTGATATGCTGCTGGAGGATGCGCAGCAATTTGAAAGTTTTGATGTTGGTTCCCAGGTTGATGAAGGGAATAACGTGAGCCTAGAGAGAGGGGGTGACAATGATGGACAAGAAACCAGCAGTCATGTTGCCACAGCTGAAGCATATTGCCAAGTTTGCTCCAGTGACGAGGAGGGAGGGGATGATGAGGTCACTGACTGTACTTGGGTGCCTGACAGGATAGAGGAGGAGGAGGGGGAGGATGAGGAGGATGCACAACTCCAATGAGGCAGGATGTGCTCCAGGGGCCGCCATAGCAGTAGCCGACCTATTGCGTCAAAGCACAGAGCTCCACAGGTGCAGGGTGCTGCAAAATCCCCGCGGACTCCAAAAAGTTCATTAATGTGGGCTTTTTCAGCACCTGTGTGTAGACCACAGCCTTGCTGTTTGCAATATCTGACTGAAGCGGATCAAGCATGGCCAGAACACCAACCGCTTGGGCACTGCATGCTTGACAAGGCAAATGACGACCTGCCATGCAGTCTGTTGGCAACAGCACCTGAAAGAGGCACCAGATCAAAACAAGCATACATCACCTTGCTTCTCATCTACGATCTCTAACCCTACTATACCTCATGCCTTCTCAAATACCAGCATTGAGAGGGATAATGGTATAGCAATGAGTGGCACAGAGACTTGCACCCAATCTGCTAGCAGTACACCACCGCTTGATTTGAGCAGCAGGCAAATTTCACGACCCCAGTATTTGAACCATAGAAAGAAATCCTGTCCCAGCCATCCACATGCTCAGCATCTTAATGCTAGCTTGGCCAAATTGCTAGCATTACAGTTGCTGCCTTTTCATCTGGTAGACTCAGCTCCCTTTCCCAAATTTGTGGAATGTGCTGTACCACAGTGGCAGGTCCCAAAAAGGCATTACTTTTCACGTAAGGCCATTCCGGCTCTCTACCGTCATGTGGAAGGTAGTGTTTTGGCCTCGTTGGACAAATCGGTCAGCAGGAAGGTGCACATTACTGCTGACTCTTGGTCCAGCAGGCATGGACAGGGACATTACATTTCTTTCACGGCGCACTGGGTAACTCTGCTGGCAGCTGGGAAGGATGCAGGACAGGGTTCGGTCTTTCAGCTTGTTTTGCCACCATGCCTCCAAAAAGCTGGTGCTGGTTCTGCCACATCTGGCTACTCCACCACGTCTTCCCCCACTCTTCCTCCATGTCCTCTTCTGCTCAATTGTCCTCTGCAGCAGCAGTGCTCCCTAAGCGTTCAAATGGGCTACACAAGCAGTCAGGCTAAAAGATGCCACGCTGTGCTTCAGGTGGTCTGTCTAGGGGATAGGAGTCACACCGGGGCAGGCTCAGAGATGGTTGACGCCACGACAGCTTGAGCCAGGAATGGTTGTATGTGACAATGGCACCAACCTTCTCTCCGCCCCCCGACAGAGACACTTGACATATGTTCCATGCTTGGCACATGTTCTGAATCTGGTGGTGCAGCGTTTCTTGAGCAGATACCCGGGCTTACAAGATCTCCTGAGGCAGGCCAGAAAAGTCTGTGGCCATTTCCGCTGTTCGTTCAATGCCAGTGCTCGCTTATCTGACATTCAACGGGAATTCAACCTGCCCACCAACTGCCTCATTTGTGACATGCCCACCAGGTGGAACTCAACGTTGGCAATGCTGCAGCAGCTGCACACGCAGCAGAGGGCCATCAATGACTACCTGTGTGAGTACACAAGGACTCAAGGACAGGGTCAGGGGAACTTGGCTTCTTTTCGCCACGCCAATGGCTTTTGATAAAGGATGCATGCATCGTCCTGTCACCATTTGAGGAGGCCACAAGGATTGTGAGCCGGGACGATGCATGCATCAGTGACACTGTCCCTCTAGTCTACCTGCTGGAGCACATGCTTCATGGAATCATGGACAGGGCACTTGAGGCAGAACTGAGGCAGGAAGAGGAGGACTTCCTTTCCTCACAAGGCCCCCTTTACGCAGATATCATGCCTGCAGGGACACAAAACACACAGGAGGAAGAGGAGGAGGAGTAGGATTGCGGCAGTTTGAACCAATTACTAAATAGATCACCGATTGTGACAGACATTGCCATGCCTTGGCGATGTTACTATTGGACACTTTGACATATCTTTTGATATTTATATATTCTTTGATAGATAAACGATTGCTTCTGCTCCTGACGAGTGTAGAAACACGAAACGCGTAGAGCATAACAGGATGCAATCTTCATGAACAATATTCTTATACCATTTACATATGTCTATCTCAACCATTTTCTTATTTTACTTTGGAATTCCAGCATTCACATCATTGATACCTTGTATATCTTCAATATGTCCTGGTCAGACTTTTATGTATGTTATCTTGTTTTTTACATGTTTTAGCATTGTCATCACGTGTTATACCTAATAAAATGGATATTTATTTTTATTTTCTTGTCTTTGTTTTACAATCAGACTCAGTCTTATGCCTCACTCAAAGTCCCAACCCTCTCTTTTTGCTCTCAGCGGATGAAGGCCTCCTTTCAGATCTCACAGAGAATGTTGCTGATCTTTTAAGATTTTGACAAACTCATTTACAGTCAGGTCCATAAATATTGGGACATGGGCACAATTCTAATCTTTTTGGCTCTATACACCACCCTCTATATACACCCCCTCCCCCCTCTATACACCACCACAATGGATTTGAAATGAAACAAACAAGATGTGCTTTACCTGCAGACTTTCAGCTTTAATTTGAGGGAATTTACATCCAAATCAGGTGAAAGGTGGAGGAATTACAACAGTTTGTATTTGTGCCTCCCACTTTTTAAGGGACCAAAAGTAATGGGACAGATTAACAATCATAAATCAAACTTTCACTTTTTAATACTTGGTTGCAAATCCTTTGCAGTCAATTACAGCCTGAAGTGTGGAACGCATAGACATCACCAGACGCTGGGTTTCATCCCTGGTGATGCTCTGCCAGGCCTCTACTGCAACTGTCTTCAGTTCCTGCTTGTTCTTGGGGCATTTTCCCTTCAGTTTTGTCTTCAGCAAGTGAAATGCATGCTCAATCCGATTCAGGTCAGGTGATTGACTTGGCCATTGCATAACATTCCACTTCTTTCCCTTAAACTCTTTGGTTGCTTTCGCAGTATGCTTCGGGTCATTGTCCATCTGCACTGTGAAGTGCCGTCCAATGAGTTCTGAAGCATTTGGCTGAATATGAGCCGATAATATTCCCCGAAACACTTCAGAATTCATCCTGCTGCTTCTGTCAGCAGTCACATCATCAATAAATACAAGAGAACCAGTTCCATTGGCAGCCATACATGCCCACACCATGACACTACCACCACCATGCTTCACTGATGAGGTGGTATGCTTTGGATCATGAGTAGTGTTGAGCGAACACGGACTGTATTATTCAGGTCCGTGCCGGATAATTGGATTTTTGCTACCCCGGACACGGACCCGAAAACTTTACTGTATGTTCAGGTTTAAAATCCGTGTTCGGTAATTTTATTTCCTGTTTTGTATGTGATGGCGCGCTTTTAATGGCGGGCTTTCAACAGCCAATCAACAAGCGTTTAACTGGTGTGCCTTAGAAGCCATCCCAGCCATGCCTACTAATGGCATGGCTGTGATTGGCCAGCTGAAGCATGTGACCCAGGTCTTTATAAGCTATAGACACAGCGCGGTGCGTCAGTCTGCTGTAGTTTAGGGACAGAGCACACATCATACGTGCTGGCTGCTGCTGATTAGGGACAGACAGGGAAAAACAACATTGTGCCAGAAAAGAATGCAGGGACAGGTCGGAGTGTAGGCAGGAAAAGATATTTGAGCATTTTAGGGACAGGCTGGAGAGATTAGGCAGGGAGAGATTAGGAGACACAGGACAGAACAATCGTCCGTTAGCGATCTACATCGATTTTGCTGTGTGGGGGGTGGGGCAGTGAACGATCTTTTTGCCCTCACTTGAGCCCACTGAGGAGGAGGAGGAGGAGGAGGAGGAGGGAGAAAGAAATGTATTTTTATCAGTCAGTTGTGTGCAGCGTTCAGCTATATTTTACTACAGATTGCTGTTCTAATCTGCTATTTAAAAATGACTGCTGCAGAGCTGACTGTGACATAAAACATAAGACACTGCTGTGTTCACATGTGCTATTGAAAAATCACCAATTTTATATCCTTTTTTCTATTCCGCTATTCAATCTACACCGTTTTGGGGTAAAAAAAATTAAATTGCGGCATAGTCTGTATCGGTACGTGTGAGATACACCCTTCAAATTTTTTTGGCGCATCTTCCACCGCCGAGGATTGCAGGGCGCTTCAGTTTGCCTCCTGTTCCCAACTCCTCCTACTCCTCTTCCTCATCCTCATCCTCCCTTCAGGGTACAAAAAAATGTAATCGGGGCCTAGTCTGTGTTTATACGCAGAGGCGTACCTAGGGTCTCCAGCGCCCTTGGTGAGAAGCTGTATCGGCGCCCCCACCCCCCCATCATTAAAGAGTTAGATATTCTGTTATTTGTCTTTTTACATCAATTTCTATTAATTTTTAATCGTCTGCGTATCCATTAAAGATAATGTTTAGGTTATACAGTCCTTTCTCAATTGTTTTGACTCAGAAGCATAGTAGTCAGATGAGATTTAGGCTATATATATATATACGCACAGGATATGGCATCCTCTATTATTATACTGCACTATATATATATATACTAGGGCTGCGCATCTTCACTTACCTCACGATTCGATGCGATTACGTTTATTAGGGTCGCGGTTCGATACGATTCGATTCCGCGATGCATCACAATTACTATGGGGACCCTTTTCTAAAGGGGGATCTATGGGGACCCTGCTCTAAAGGGGGATCTATGGGGACCCTTCTCTAAAGGGGGATCTATGGGGACCCTGCTCTAAAGGAGATCTATGGGGAGCCTGGGCCTGCCCTAAAGTGGATCCAGGGGAACTGAGGTCTAAAGGGGGATCTATGGAGACCCTGCTCTAAAGGGGATCTATGGAATAGATCCCTTTTAGTGCAGGGTCCCCATAGATCCGCCTTTAGAGCAGGCCAGCATCCCCAGAGATCCCCCTTTAGTAGAGCAGGTCCCCCATAGATCCCCCTTTAGTAGAGCAGGTCCCCTTATAGATCCCCCTTTAGAGCAGGCCACATCAGGTTAGAAGAGTTACCTGATGCTAGTTGTAGTACCGTAGGCCCTGGTAAGGAGGGATGCTGGGCTCTGTAGTCCCCCTAGTTGTAGTATAGCAGGCTCTGGTAAGGAGGAATGCTGGGCTCTGTAGTCCCCCTAGTTGTAGTATAGCAGGCTCTGGTAAGGAGGAATGCTGGGCTCTGTAGTCCCCCTAGTTGTAGTATAGCAGGCTCTGGTAAGGAGGGATGCTGGGCTCTGTAGTCCCCCTAGTTGTAGTATAGCAGGCTCTGGTAAGGAGGAATGCTGGGCTCTGTAGTCCCCCTAGTTGTAGTATAGCAGGCTCTGGTAAGGAGGGATGCTGGGCTCTGTAGTCCCCCTAGTTGTAGTATAGCAGGCTCTGGTAAGGAGGAATGCTGGGCTCTGTAGTCCCCCTAGTTGTAGTATAGCAGGCTCTGGTAAGGAGGGATGCTGGGCTCTGTAGTCCCCCTAGTTGTAGTATAGCAGGCTCTGGTAAGGAGGAATGCTGGGCTCTGTAGTCCCCCTAGTTGTAGTATAGCAGGCTCTGGTAAGGAGGAATGCTGGGCTCTGTAGTCCCCCTAGTTGTAGTATAGCATGCTCTGGTAAGGAGGGATGCTGGGCTCTGTAGTCCCCCTAGTTGTAGCATAGCAGGCTCTGGTAAGGAGGGATGCTGGGCTCTGTAGTCCCCCTAGTTGTAGCATAGCAGGCTCTGGTAAGGAGGGATGCTGGGCTCTGTAGTCCCCCTAGTTGTAGTATAGCAGGCTCTGGTAAGGAGGGATGCTGGGCTCTGTAGTCCCCCTAGTTGTAGTATAGCAGGCTCTGGTAAGGAGGAATGCTGGGCTCTGTAGTCCCCCTAGTTGTAATATAGCAGGCTCTGGTAAGGAGGGATGCTGGGCTCTGTAGTCCCCCTAGTTGTAGCATAGCAGGCTCTGGTAAGGAGGGATGCTGGGCTCTGTAGTCCCCCTAGTTGTAGTATAGCAAGCTCTGGTAAGGAGGGATGCTGGGCTCTGTAGTCCCCCTAGTTGTAGTATAGCAGGCTCTGGTAAGGAGGGATGCTGGGCTCTGTAGTCCCCCTAGTTGTAGTATAGCAGGCTCTGGTAAGGAGGGATGCTGGGCTCTGTAGTCCCCCTAGTTGTAGCATAGCAGGCTCTGGTAAGGAGGGATGCTGGGCTCTGTAGTCCCCCTAGTTGTAGTATAGCAGGCTCTGGTAAGGAGGGATGCTGGGCTCTGTAGTCCCCCTAGTTGTAGTATAGCAGGCTCTGGTAAGGAGGGATGCTGGGCTCTGTAGTCCCCCTAGTTGTAGTATAACAGGTCCTGGTAAGGAGGAATGCTGGGCTCTGTAGTCCCCCTAGTTGTAGTATAGTAGGCCCTGGTAAGGAGGGATGCTGGGCTCTGCAGTCCCCCTAGTTGTAGTATAGCAGGCTCTGGTAAGGAGGGATGCTGGGCCCTGTAGTCCCTCTAGTTGTAGTATAGCAGGCTCTGGTAAGGAGGGATGCTGGGCTCTGTAGTCCCCCTAGTTGTAGTATAGCAGGCTCTGGTAAGGAGGGATGCTGGGCTCTGTAGTCCCCCTAGTTGTAGTATAGCAGGCTCTGGTAAGGAGGAATGCTGGGCTCTGTAGTCCCCTAGTTGTAGTATAGCAGGCTCTGGTAAGGAGGGATGCTGGGCTCTGTAGTCCCCCTAGTTGTAGTATAGCAGGCTCTGGTAAGGAGGGATGCTGGGCTCTGTAGTCCCCCTAGTTGTAGTATAGCAGGCCCTGGTAAGGAGGAATGCTGGGCTCTGTAGTCCCCCTAGTTGTAGTATAACAGGCTCTGGTAAGGAGGAATGCTGGGCTCTGTAGTCCCCCTAGTTGTAGTATAACAGGCTCTGGTAAGGAGGGATGCTGGGCTCTGTAGTCCCCCTAGTTGTAGTATAGCAGGCTCTGGTAAGGAGGAATGCTGGGCTCTGTAGTCCCCCTAGTTGTAGTACAGTAGGCTCTGGTAAGGAGGAATGCTGGGCTCTGTAGTCCCCCTAGTTGTAGTATAGCAGGCTCTGGTAGGAGGGATGCTGGGCTCTGTAGTCCCCCTAGTTGTAGTATAGCAGGCTCTGGTAGGAGGGATGCTGGGCTCTGTAGTCCCCCTAGTTGTAGTATAGCAGGCTCTGGTAAGGAGGGATGCTGGGCTCTGTAGTCCCCCTAGTTGTAGTATAGCAGGCTCTGGTAGGAGGGATGCTGGGCTCTGTAGTCCCCCTAGTTGTAGTATAGCAGGCTCTGGTAAGGAGGGATGCTGGGCTCTGTAGTCCCCCTAGTTGTAGTATAGCAGGCTCTGGTAAGGAGGGATGCTGGGCTCTGTAGTCCCCCTAGTTGTAGTATAACAGGTCCTGGTAAGGAGGAATGCTGGGCTCTGTAGTCCCCCTAGTTGTAGTATAGTAGGCTCTGGTAGGAGGGATGCTGGACTCTGTAGTCCCCCTAGTTGTAGTATAGCAGGCTCTGGTAGGAGGGATGCTGGGCTCTGTAGTCCCCCTAGTTGTAGTATAGCAGGCTCTGGTAAGGAGGAATGCTGGGCTCTGTAGTCCCCCTAGTTGTAGTATAGCAGGCTCTGGTAAGGAGGGATGCTGGGCTCTGTAGTCCCTCTAGTTGTAGTATAGCAGGCTCTGGTAAGGAGGGATGCTGGGCTCTGTAGTCCCCCTAGTTGTAGTATAGCAGGCTCTGGTAAGGAGGGATGCTGGGTTCTGTAGTCCCCCTAGTTGTAGTATAGCAGGCTCTGGTAAGGAGGGATGCTGGGCTCTGTAGTCCCCCTAGTTGTAGTATAGCAGGCTCTGGTAAGGAGGGATGCTGGGCTCTGTAGTCCCCCTAGTTGTAGTATAGCAGGCTCTGGTAGGAGGGATGCTGGGCTCTGTAGTACCCCTAGTTGTAGTATAGCAGGCTCTGGTAAGGAGGAATGCTGGGCTCTGTAGTCCCCCTAGTTGTAGTATAGCAGGCTCTGGTAAGGAGGGATGCTGGGCTCTGTAGTCCCCCTAGTTGTAGTATAGCAGGCTCTGGTAAGGAGGAATGCTGGGCTCTGTAGTCCCCCTAGTTGTAGTATAGCAGGCTCTGGTAAGGAGGGATGCTGGGCTCTGTAGTCCCCCTAGTTGTAGTATAGCAGGCTCTGGTAGGAGGGATGCTGGGCTCTGTAGTCCCCCTAGTTGTAGTATAGCAGGCTCTGGTAGGAGGGATGCTGGGCTCTGTAGTCCCCCTAGTTGTAGTATAGCAGGCTCTGGTAGGAGGGATGCTGGGCTCTGTAGTCCCCCTAGTTGTAGTATAGCAGGCTCTGGTAGGAGGGATGCTGGGCTCTGTAGTCCCCCTAGTTGTAGTATAGCAGGCTCTGGTAAGGAGGAATGCTGGGCTCTGTAGTCCCCCTAGTTGTAGTATAGCAGGCTCTGGTAAGGAGGAATGCTGGGCTCTGTAGTCCCCCTAGTTGTAGTATAACAGGTCCTGGTAAGGAGGAATGCTGGACTCTGTAGTCCCCCTAGTTGTAGTATAGCAGGCTCTGGTAGGAGGGATGCTGGGCTCTGTAGTCCCCCTAGTTGTAGTATAGCAGGCTCTGGTAAGGAGGAATGCTGGGCTCTGTAGTCCCCCTAGTTGTAGTATAGCAGGCTCTGGTAGGAGGGATGCTGGGCTCTGTAGTCCCCCTAGTTGTAGTATAGCAGGCTCTGGTAAGGAGGAATGCTGGGCTCTGTAGTCCCCCTAGTTGTAGTATAGCAGGCTCTGGTAAGGAGGAATGCTGGGCTCTGTAGTCCCCCTAGTTGTAGTATAACAGGTCCTGGTAAGGAGGAATGCTGGGCTCTGTAGTCCCCCTAGTTGTAGTATAGCAGGCTCTGGTAAGGAGGGATGCTGGGCTCTGTAGTCCCCCTAGTTGTAGTATAGCAGGCTCTGGTAAGGAGGGATGCTGGGCTCTGTAGTCCCCCTAGTTGTAGTATAGCAGGCTCTGGTAGGAGGGATGCTGGGCTCTGTAGTCCCCCTAGTTGTAGTATAGCAGGCTCTGGCAAGGAGGGATGCTGGGCTCTGTAGTCCCCCTAGTTGTAGTATAGCAGGCTCTGGTAAGGAGGGATGCTGGGCTCTGTAGTCCCTCTAGTTGTAGTATAGCAGGCTCTGGTAAGGAGGAATGCTGGGCTCTGTAGTCCCCCTAGTTGTAGTATAGCAGGCTCTGGTAAGGAGGGATGCTGGGCTCTGTAGTCCCCCTAGTTGTAGTATAACAGGCTCTGGTAAGGAGGGATGCTGGGCTCTGTAGTCCCCCTAGTTGTAGTAGAGCAGGCTCTGGTAAGGAGGGATGCTGGGCTCTGTAGTCCCCCTAGTTGTAGTATAGCAGGCTCTGGTAAGGAGGAATGCTGGGCTCTGTAGTGCCCCTAGTTGTAGTACAGTAGGCCCTGGTAAGGAGGAATGCTGGGCTCTGTAGTCCCCCTAGTTGTAGTATAGCAGGCTCTGGTAAGGAGGGATGCTGGGCTCTGTAGTCCCCCTAGTTGTAGTATAGCAGGCTCTGGTAAGGAGGGATGCTGGGTTCTGTAGCCCCCCTAGTTGTAGTATAGCAGGCTCTGGTAAGGAGGAATGCTGGGCTCTGTAGTCCCCCTAGTTGTAGTATAGCATGCTCTGGGAAGGAGGAATGCTGGGCTCTGTAGTCCCCCTAGTTGTAGTATAGCAGGCTCTGGTAAGGAGGGATGCTGGGCTCTGTAGTCCCCCTAGTTGTAGTATAGCAGGCTCTGGCAAGGAGGGATGCTGGGCTCTGTAGTCCCCCTAGTTGTAGTATAGCAGGCTCTGGTAAGGAGGGATGCTGGGCTCTGTAGTCCCTCTAGTTGTAGTATAGCAGGCTCTGGCAAGGAGGGATGCTGGGCTCTGTAGTCCCCCTAGTTGTAGTATAGCAGGCTCTGGTAAGGAGGGATGCTGGGCTCTGTAGTCCCCCTAGTTGTAGTATAGCAGGCTCTGGTAAGGAGGGATGCTGGGCTCTGTAGTCCCCCTAGTTGTAGTATAGCAGGCTCTGGTAAGGAGGAATGCTGGGCTCTGTAGTCCCCCTAGTTGTAGTATAGCAGGCTCTGGTAAGGAGGGATGCTGGGCTCTGTAGTCCCCCTAGTTGTAGTATAGCAGGCTCTGGTAAGGAGGAATGCTGGGCTCTGTAGTCCCCCTAGTTGTAGTATAGCAGGCTCTGGTAAGGAGGGATGCTGGGCTCTGTAGTCCCCCTAGTTGTAGTATAGCAGGCTCTGGTAAGGAGGAATGCTGGGCTCTGTAGTCCCCCTAGTTGTAGTATAGCAGGCTCTGGTAAGGAGGAATGCTGGGCTCTGTAGTCCCCCTAGTTGTAGTATAGCATGCTCTGGTAAGGAGGGATGCTGGGCTCTGTAGTCCCCCTAGTTGTAGCATAGCAGGCTCTGGTAAGGAGGGATGCTGGGCTCTGTAGTCCCCCTAGTTGTAGCATAGCAGGCTCTGGTAAGGAGGGATGCTGGGCTCTGTAGTCCCCCTAGTTGTAGTATAGCAGGCTCTGGTAAGGAGGGATGCTGGGCTCTGTAGTCCCCCTAGTTGTAGTATAGCAGGCTCTGGTAAGGAGGAATGCTGGGCTCTGTAGTCCCCCTAGTTGTAATATAGCAGGCTCTGGTAAGGAGGGATGCTGGGCTCTGTAGTCCCCCTAGTTGTAGCATAGCAGGCTCTGGTAAGGAGGGATGCTGGGCTCTGTAGTCCCCCTAGTTGTAGTATAGCAAGCTCTGGTAAGGAGGGATGCTGGGCTCTGTAGTCCCCCTAGTTGTAGTATAGCAGGCTCTGGTAAGGAGGGATGCTGGGCTCTGTAGTCCCCCTAGTTGTAGTATAGCAGGCTCTGGTAAGGAGGGATGCTGGGCTCTGTAGTCCCCCTAGTTGTAGCATAGCAGGCTCTGGTAAGGAGGGATGCTGGGCTCTGTAGTCCCCCTAGTTGTAGTATAGCAGGCTCTGGTAAGGAGGGATGCTGGGCTCTGTAGTCCCCCTAGTTGTAGTATAGCAGGCTCTGGTAAGGAGGGATGCTGGGCTCTGTAGTCCCCCTAGTTGTAGTATAACAGGTCCTGGTAAGGAGGAATGCTGGGCTCTGTAGTCCCCCTAGTTGTAGTATAGTAGGCCCTGGTAAGGAGGGATGCTGGGCTCTGCAGTCCCCCTAGTTGTAGTATAGCAGGCTCTGGTAAGGAGGGATGCTGGGCCCTGTAGTCCCTCTAGTTGTAGTATAGCAGGCTCTGGTAAGGAGGGATGCTGGGCTCTGTAGTCCCCCTAGTTGTAGTATAGCAGGCTCTGGTAAGGAGGGATGCTGGGCTCTGTAGTCCCCCTAGTTGTAGTATAGCAGGCTCTGGTAAGGAGGAATGCTGGGCTCTGTAGTCCCCCTAGTTGTAGTATAGCAGGCTCTGGTAAGGAGGGATGCTGGGCTCTGTAGTCCCCCTAGTTGTAGTATAGCAGGCTCTGGTAAGGAGGGATGCTGGGCTCTGTAGTCCCCCTAGTTGTAGTATAGCAGGCCCTGGTAAGGAGGAATGCTGGGCTCTGTAGTCCCCCTAGTTGTAGTATAACAGGCTCTGGTAAGGAGGAATGCTGGGCTCTGTAGTCCCCCTAGTTGTAGTATAACAGGCTCTGGTAAGGAGGGATGCTGGGCTCTGTAGTCCCCCTAGTTGTAGTATAGCAGGCTCTGGTAAGGAGGAATGCTGGGCTCTGTAGTCCCCCTAGTTGTAGTACAGTAGGCTCTGGTAAGGAGGAATGCTGGGCTCTGTAGTCCCCCTAGTTGTAGTATAGCAGGCTCTGGTAGGAGGGATGCTGGGCTCTGTAGTCCCCCTAGTTGTAGTATAGCAGGCTCTGGTAGGAGGGATGCTGGGCTCTGTAGTCCCCCTAGTTGTAGTATAGCAGGCTCTGGTAAGGAGGGATGCTGGGCTCTGTAGTCCCCCTAGTTGTAGTATAGCAGGCTCTGGTAGGAGGGATGCTGGGCTCTGTAGTCCCCCTAGTTGTAGTATAGCAGGCTCTGGTAAGGAGGGATGCTGGGCTCTGTAGTCCCCCTAGTTGTAGTATAGCAGGCTCTGGTAAGGAGGGATGCTGGGCTCTGTAGTCCCCCTAGTTGTAGTATAACAGGTCCTGGTAAGGAGGAATGCTGGGCTCTGTAGTCCCCCTAGTTGTAGTATAGTAGGCTCTGGTAGGAGGGATGCTGGACTCTGTAGTCCCCCTAGTTGTAGTATAGCAGGCTCTGGTAGGAGGGATGCTGGGCTCTGTAGTCCCCCTAGTTGTAGTATAGCAGGCTCTGGTAAGGAGGAATGCTGGGCTCTGTAGTCCCCCTAGTTGTAGTATAGCGGGCTCTGGTAAGGAGGGATGCTGGGCTCTGTAGTCCCTCTAGTTGTAGTATAGCAGGCTCTGGTAAGGAGGGATGCTGGGCTCTGTAGTCCCCCTAGTTGTAGTATAGCAGGCTCTGGTAAGGAGGGATGCTGGGTTCTGTAGTCCCCCTAGTTGTAGTATAGCAGGCTCTGGTAAGGAGGGATGCTGGGCTCTGTAGTCCCCCTAGTTGTAGTATAGCAGGCTCTGGTAAGGAGGGATGCTGGGCTCTGTAGTCCCCCTAGTTGTAGTATAGCAGGCTCTGGTAGGAGGGATGCTGGGCTCTGTAGTACCCCTAGTTGTAGTATAGCAGGCTCTGGTAAGGAGGAATGCTGGGCTCTGTAGTCCCCCTAGTTGTAGTATAGCAGGCTCTGGTAAGGAGGGATGCTGGGCTCTGTAGTCCCCCTAGTTGTAGTATAGCAGGCTCTGGTAAGGAGGAATGCTGGGCTCTGTAGTCCCCCTAGTTGTAGTATAGCAGGCTCTGGTAAGGAGGGATGCTGGGCTCTGTAGTCCCCCTAGTTGTAGTATAGCAGGCTCTGGTAGGAGGGATGCTGGGCTCTGTAGTCCCCCTAGTTGTAGTATAGCAGGCTCTGGTAGGAGGGATGCTGGGCTCTGTAGTCCCCCTAGTTGTAGTATAGCAGGCTCTGGTAGGAGGGATGCTGGGCTCTGTAGTCCCCCTAGTTGTAGTATAGCAGGCTCTGGTAGGAGGGATGCTGGGCTCTGTAGTCCCCCTAGTTGTAGTATAGCAGGCTCTGGTAAGGAGGAATGCTGGGCTCTGTAGTCCCCCTAGTTGTAGTATAGCAGGCTCTGGTAAGGAGGAATGCTGGGCTCTGTAGTCCCCCTAGTTGTAGTATAACAGGTCCTGGTAAGGAGGAATGCTGGACTCTGTAGTCCCCCTAGTTGTAGTATAGCAGGCTCTGGTAGGAGGGATGCTGGGCTCTGTAGTCCCCCTAGTTGTAGTATAGCAGGCTCTGGTAAGGAGGAATGCTGGGCTCTGTAGTCCCCCTAGTTGTAGTATAGCAGGCTCTGGTAGGAGGGATGCTGGGCTCTGTAGTCCCCCTAGTTGTAGTATAGCAGGCTCTGGTAAGGAGGAATGCTGGGCTCTGTAGTCCCCCTAGTTGTAGTATAGCAGGCTCTGGTAAGGAGGAATGCTGGGCTCTGTAGTCCCCCTAGTTGTAGTATAACAGGTCCTGGTAAGGAGGAATGCTGGGCTCTGTAGTCCCCCTAGTTGTAGTATAGCAGGCTCTGGTAAGGAGGGATGCTGGGCTCTGTAGTCCCCCTAGTTGTAGTATAGCAGGCTCTGGTAAGGAGGGATGCTGGGCTCTGTAGTCCCCCTAGTTGTAGTATAGCAGGCTCTGGTAGGAGGGATGCTGGGCTCTGTAGTCCCCCTAGTTGTAGTATAGCAGGCTCTGGCAAGGAGGGATGCTGGGCTCTGTAGTCCCCCTAGTTGTAGTATAGCAGGCTCTGGTAAGGAGGGATGCTGGGCTCTGTAGTCCCTCTAGTTGTAGTATAGCAGGCTCTGGTAAGGAGGAATGCTGGGCTCTGTAGTCCCCCTAGTTGTAGTATAGCAGGCTCTGGTAAGGAGGGATGCTGGGCTCTGTAGTCCCCCTAGTTGTAGTATAACAGGCTCTGGTAAGGAGGGATGCTGGGCTCTGTAGTCCCCCTAGTTGTAGTAGAGCAGGCTCTGGTAAGGAGGGATGCTGGGCTCTGTAGTCCCCCTAGTTGTAGTATAGCAGGCTCTGGTAAGGAGGGATGCTGGGCTCTGTAGTCCCCCTAGTTGTAGTATAGCAGGCTCTGGTAAGGAGGAATGCTGGGCTCTGTAGTCCCCCTAGTTGTAGTATAGCAGGCTCTGGTAAGGAGGAATGCTGGGCTCTGTAGTCCCCCTAGTTGTAGTATAGCAGGCTCTGGTAAGGAGGGATGCTGGGTTCTGTAGCCCCCCTAGTTGTAGTATAGCAGGCTCTGGTAAGGAGGAATGCTGGGCTCTGTAGTCCCCCTAGTTGTAGTATAGCATGCTCTGGGAAGGAGGAATGCTGGGCTCTGTAGTCCCCCTAGTTGTAGTATAGCAGGCTCTGGTAAGGAGGGATGCTGGGCTCTGTAGTCCCCCTAGTTGTAGTATAGCATGCTCTGGGAAGGAGGAATGCTGGGCTCTGTAGTCCCCCTAGTTGTAGTATAGCAGGCTCTGGTAAGGAGGGATGCTGGGCTCTGTAGTCCCCCTAGTTGTAGTATAGCAGGCTCTGGCAAGGAGGGATGCTGGGCTCTGTAGTCCCCCTAGTTGTAGTATAGCAGGCTCTGGTAAGGAGGGATGCTGGGCTCTGTAGTCCCTCTAGTTGTAGTATAGCAGGCTCTGGTAAGGAGGGATGCTGGGCTCTGTAGTCCCCCTAGTTGTAGTATAACAGGCTCTGGTAAGGAGGGATGCTGGGCTCTGTAGTCCCCCTAGTTGTAGTATAGCAGGCTCTGGTAAGGAGGAATGCTGGGCTCTGTAGTCCCCCTAGTTGTAGTATAGCAGGCTCTGGTAAGGAGGGATGCTGGGCTCTGTAGTCCCCCTAGTTGTAGTATAGCAGGCTCTGGTAAGGAGGAATGCTGGGCTCTGTAGTCCCCCTAGTTGTAGTATAGCAGGCTCTGGTAAGGAGGAATGCTGGGCTCTGTAGTCCCCCTAGTTGTAGTATAGCAGGCTCTGGTAAGGAGGAATGCTGGGCTCTGTAGTCCCCCTAGTTGTAGTATAGCAGGCTCTGGTAAGGAGGAATGCTGGGCTCTGTAGTCCCCCTAGTTGTAGTATAGCAGGCTCTGGTAAGGAGGGATGCTGGGCTCTGTAGTCCCCCTAGTTGTAGCATAGCAGGCTCTGGTAAGGAGGGATGCTGGGCTCTGTAGTCCCCCTAGTTGTAGCATAGCAGGCTCTGGTAAGGAGGGATGCTGGGCTCTGTAGTCCCCCTAGTTGTAGTATAGCAGGCTCTGGTAAGGAGGGATGCTGGGCTCTGTAGTCCCCCTAGTTGTAGTATAGCAGGCTCTGGTAAGGAGGAATGCTGGGCTCTGTAGTCCCCCTAGTTGTAATATAGCAGGCTCTGGTAAGGAGGGATGCTGGGCTCTGTAGTCCCCCTAGTTGTAGCATAGCAGGCTCTGGTAAGGAGGGATGCTGGGCTCTGTAGTCCCCCTAGTTGTAGTATAGCAAGCTCTGGTAAGGAGGGATGCTGGGCTCTGTAGTCCCCCTAGTTGTAGTATAGCAGGCTCTGGTAAGGAGGGATGCTGGGCTCTGTAGTCCCCCTAGTTGTAGTATAGCAGGCTCTGGTAAGGAGGGATGCTGGGCTCTGTAGTCCCCCTAGTTGTAGCATAGCAGGCTCTGGTAAGGAGGGATGCTGGGCTCTGTAGTCCCCCTAGTTGTAGTATAGCAGGCTCTGGTAAGGAGGGATGCTGGGCTCTGTAGTCCCCCTAGTTGTAGTATAGCAGGCTCTGGTAAGGAGGGATGCTGGGCTCTGTAGTCCCCCTAGTTGTAGTATAACAGGTCCTGGTAAGGAGGAATGCTGGGCTCTGTAGTCCCCCTAGTTGTAGTATAGTAGGCCCTGGTAAGGAGGGATGCTGGGCTCTGCAGTCCCCCTAGTTGTAGTATAGCAGGCTCTGGTAAGGAGGGATGCTGGGCCCTGTAGTCCCTCTAGTTGTAGTATAGCAGGCTCTGGTAAGGAGGGATGCTGGGCTCTGTAGTCCCCCTAGTTGTAGTATAGCAGGCTCTGGTAAGGAGGGATGCTGGGCTCTGTAGTCCCCCTAGTTGTAGTATAGCAGGCTCTGGTAAGGAGGAATGCTGGGCTCTGTAGTCCCCCTAGTTGTAGTATAGCAGGCTCTGGTAAGGAGGGATGCTGGGCTCTGTAGTCCCCCTAGTTGTAGTATAGCAGGCTCTGGTAAGGAGGGATGCTGGGCTCTGTAGTCCCCCTAGTTGTAGTATAGCAGGCCCTGGTAAGGAGGAATGCTGGGCTCTGTAGTCCCCCTAGTTGTAGTATAACAGGCTCTGGTAAGGAGGAATGCTGGGCTCTGTAGTCCCCCTAGTTGTAGTATAACAGGCTCTGGTAAGGAGGGATGCTGGGCTCTGTAGTCCCCCTAGTTGTAGTATAGCAGGCTCTGGTAAGGAGGAATGCTGGGCTCTGTAGTCCCCCTAGTTGTAGTACAGTAGGCTCTGGTAAGGAGGAATGCTGGGCTCTGTAGTCCCCCTAGTTGTAGTATAGCAGGCTCTGGTAGGAGGGATGCTGGGCTCTGTAGTCCCCCTAGTTGTAGTATAGCAGGCTCTGGTAGGAGGGATGCTGGGCTCTGTAGTCCCCCTAGTTGTAGTATAGCAGGCTCTGGTAAGGAGGGATGCTGGGCTCTGTAGTCCCCCTAGTTGTAGTATAGCAGGCTCTGGTAGGAGGGATGCTGGGCTCTGTAGTCCCCCTAGTTGTAGTATAGCAGGCTCTGGTAAGGAGGGATGCTGGGCTCTGTAGTCCCCCTAGTTGTAGTATAGCAGGCTCTGGTAAGGAGGGATGCTGGGCTCTGTAGTCCCCCTAGTTGTAGTATAACAGGTCCTGGTAAGGAGGAATGCTGGGCTCTGTAGTCCCCCTAGTTGTAGTATAGTAGGCTCTGGTAGGAGGGATGCTGGACTCTGTAGTCCCCCTAGTTGTAGTATAGCAGGCTCTGGTAGGAGGGATGCTGGGCTCTGTAGTCCCCCTAGTTGTAGTATAGCAGGCTCTGGTAAGGAGGAATGCTGGGCTCTGTAGTCCCCCTAGTTGTAGTATAGCAGGCTCTGGTAAGGAGGGATGCTGGGCTCTGTAGTCCCTCTAGTTGTAGTATAGCAGGCTCTGGTAAGGAGGGATGCTGGGCTCTGTAGTCCCCCTAGTTGTAGTATAGCAGGCTCTGGTAAGGAGGGATGCTGGGTTCTGTAGTCCCCCTAGTTGTAGTATAGCAGGCTCTGGTAAGGAGGGATGCTGGGCTCTGTAGTCCCCCTAGTTGTAGTATAGCAGGCTCTGGTAAGGAGGGATGCTGGGCTCTGTAGTCCCCCTAGTTGTAGTATAGCAGGCTCTGGTAGGAGGGATGCTGGGCTCTGTAGTACCCCTAGTTGTAGTATAGCAGGCTCTGGTAAGGAGGAATGCTGGGCTCTGTAGTCCCCCTAGTTGTAGTATAGCAGGCTCTGGTAAGGAGGGATGCTGGGCTCTGTAGTCCCCCTAGTTGTAGTATAGCAGGCTCTGGTAAGGAGGAATGCTGGGCTCTGTAGTCCCCCTAGTTGTAGTATAGCAGGCTCTGGTAAGGAGGGATGCTGGGCTCTGTAGTCCCCCTAGTTGTAGTATAGCAGGCTCTGGTAGGAGGGATGCTGGGCTCTGTAGTCCCCCTAGTTGTAGTATAGCAGGCTCTGGTAGGAGGGATGCTGGGCTCTGTAGTCCCCCTAGTTGTAGTATAGCAGGCTCTGGTAGGAGGGATGCTGGGCTCTGTAGTCCCCCTAGTTGTAGTATAGCAGGCTCTGGTAGGAGGGATGCTGGGCTCTGTAGTCCCCCTAGTTGTAGTATAGCAGGCTCTGGTAAGGAGGAATGCTGGGCTCTGTAGTCCCCCTAGTTGTAGTATAGCAGGCTCTGCTAAGGAGGAATGCTGGGCTCTGTAGTCCCCCTAGTTGTAGTATAACAGGTCCTGGTAAGGAGGAATGCTGGACTCTGTAGTCCCCCTAGTTGTAGTATAGCAGGCTCTGGTAGGAGGGATGCTGGGCTCTGTAGTCCCCCTAGTTGTAGTATAGCAGGCTCTGGTAAGGAGGAATGCTGGGCTCTGTAGTCCCCCTAGTTGTAGTATAGCAGGCTCTGGTAGGAGGGATGCTGGGCTCTGTAGTCCCCCTAGTTGTAGTATAGCAGGCTCTGGTAAGGAGGAATGCTGGGCTCTGTAGTCCCCCTAGTTGTAGTATAGCAGGCTCTGGTAAGGAGGAATGCTGGGCTCTGTAGTCCCCCTAGTTGTAGTATAACAGGTCCTGGTAAGGAGGAATGCTGGGCTCTGTAGTCCCCCTAGTTGTAGTATAGCAGGCTCTGGTAAGGAGGGATGCTGGGCTCTGTAGTCCCCCTAGTTGTAGTATAGCAGGCTCTGGTAGGAGGGATGCTGGGCTCTGTAGTCCCCCTAGTTGTAGTATAGCAGGCTCTGGCAAGGAGGGATGCTGGGCTCTGTAGTCCCCCTAGTTGTAGTATAGCAGGCTCTGGTAAGGAGGGATGCTGGGCTCTGTAGTCCCTCTAGTTGTAGTATAGCAGGCTCTGGTAAGGAGGAATGCTGGGCTCTGTAGTCCCCCTAGTTGTAGTATAGCAGGCTCTGGTAAGGAGGGATGCTGGGCTCTGTAGTCCCCCTAGTTGTAGTATAACAGGCTCTGGTAAGGAGGGATGCTGGGCTCTGTAGTCCCCCTAGTTGTAGTAGAGCAGGCTCTGGTAAGGAGGGATGCTGGGCTCTGTAGTCCCCCTAGTTGTAGTATAGCAGGCTCTGGTAAGGAGGGATGCTGGGCTCTGTAGTCCCCCTAGTTGTAGTATAGCAGGCTCTGGTAAGGAGGAATGCTGGGCTCTGTAGTGCCCCTAGTTGTAGTACAGTAGGCCCTGGTAAGGAGGAATGCTGGGCTCTGTAGTCCCCCTAGTTGTAGTATAGCAGGCTCTGGTAAGGAGGGATGCTGGGCTCTGTAGTCCCCCTAGTTGTAGTATAGCAGGCTCTGGTAAGGAGGGATGCTGGGTTCTGTAGCCCCCCTAGTTGTAGTATAGCAGGCTCTGGTAAGGAGGAATGCTGGGCTCTGTAGTCCCCCTAGTTGTAGTATAGCATGCTCTGGGAAGGAGGAATGCTGGGCTCTGTAGTCCCCCTAGTTGTAGTATAGCAGGCTCTGGTAAGGAGGGATGCTGGGCTCTGTAGTCCCCCTAGTTGTAGTATAGCAGGCTCTGGCAAGGAGGGATGCTGGGCTCTGTAGTCCCCCTAGTTGTAGTATAGCAGGCTCTGGTAAGGAGGGATGCTGGGCTCTGTAGTCCCTCTAGTTGTAGTATAGCAGGCTCTGGTAAGGAGGGATGCTGGGCTCTGTAGTCCCCCTAGTTGTAGTATAACAGGCTCTGGTAAGGAGGGATGCTGGGCTCTGTAGTCCCCCTAGTTGTAGTATAGCAGGCTCTGGTAAGGAGGGATGCTGGGCTCTGTAGTCCCCCTAGTTGTAGTAGAGCAGGCTCTGGTAAGGAGGGATGCTGGGCTCTGTAGTCCCCCTAGTTGTAGTATAGCAGGCTCTGGTAAGGAGGGATGCTGGGCTCTGTAGTCCCCCTAGTTGTAGTATAGCAGGCTCTGGTAAGGAGGAATGCTGGGCTCTGTAGTGCCCCTAGTTGTAGTACAGTAGGCCCTGGTAAGGAGGAATGCTGGGCTCTGTAGTCCCCCTAGTTGTAGTATAGCAGGCTCTGGTAAGGAGGGATGCTGGGCTCTGTAGTCCCCCTAGTTGTAGTATAGCAGGCTCTGGTAAGGAGGGATGCTGGGCTCTGTAGTCCCCCTAGTTGTAGTATAGCAGGCTCTGGTAAGGAGGGATGCTGGGTTCTGTAGCCCCCCTAGTTGTAGTATAGCAGGCTCTGGTAAGGAGGAATGCTGGGCTCTGTAGTCCCCCTAGTTGTAGTATAGCATGCTCTGGGAAGGAGGAATGCTGGGCTCTGTAGTCCCCCTAGTTGTAGTATAGCATGCTCTGGGAAGGAGGGATGCTGGGCTCTGTAGTCCCCCTAGTTGTAGTATAGCAGGCTCTGGTAAGGAGGGATGCTGGGCTCTGTAGTCCCCCTAGTTGTAGTATAGCAGGCTCTGGCAAGGAGGGATGCTGGGCTCTGTAGTCCCCCTAGTTGTAGTATAGCAGGCTCTGGTAAGGAGGGATGCTGGGCTCTGTAGTCCCTCTAGTTGTAGTATAGCAGGCTCTGGTAAGGAGGGATGCTGGGCTCTGTAGTCCCTCTAGTTGTAGTATAGCAGGCTCTGGTAAGGAGGGATGCTGGGCTCTGTAGTCCCCCTAGTTGTAGTATAACAGGCTCTGGTAAGGAGGGATGCTGGGCTCTGTAGTCCCCCTAGTTGTAGTATAGCAGGCTCTGGTAAGGAGGGATGCTGGGCTCTGTAGTCCCCCTAGTTGTAGTAGAGCAGGCTCTGGTAAGGAGGGATGCTGGGCTCTGTAGTCCCCCTAGTTGTAGTATAGCAGGCTCTGGTAAGGAGGGATGCTGGGCTCTGTAGTCCCCCTAGTTGTAGTATAGCAGGCTCTGGTAAGGAGGAATGCTGGGCTCTGTAGTGCCCCTAGTTGTAGTACAGTAGGCCCTGGTAAGGAGGAATGCTGGGCTCTGTAGTCCCCCTAGTTGTAGTATAGCAGGCTCTGGTAAGGAGGGATGCTGGGCTCTGTAGTCCCCCTAGTTGTAGTATAGCAGGCTCTGGTAAGGAGGAATGCTGGGCTCTGTAGTCCCCCTAGTTGTAGTATAACAGGCTCTGGTAAGGAGGGATGCTGGGTTCTGTAGCCCCCCTAGTTGTAGTATAGCAGGCTCTGGTAAGGAGGAATGCTGGGCTCTGTAGTCCCCCTAGTTGTAGTATAGCATGCTCTGGGAAGGAGGAATGCTGGGCTCTGTAGTCCCCCTAGTTGTAGTATAGCAGGCTCTGGTAAGGAGGGATGCTGGGCTCTGTAGTCCCCCTAGTTGTAGTATAGCAGGCTCTGGTAAGGAGGGATGCTGGGCTCTGTAGTCCCCCTAGTTGTAGTATAGCAGGCTCTGGCAAGGAGGGATGCTGGGCTCTGTAGTCCCCCTAGTTGTAGTATAGCAGGCTCTGGTAAGGAGGGATGCTGGGCTCTGTAGTCCCTCTAGTTGTAGTATAGCAGGCTCTGGTAAGGAGGGATGCTGGGCTCTGTAGTCCCCCTAGTTGTAGTATAACAGGCTCTGGTAAGGAGGGATGCTGGGCTCTGTAGTCCCCCTAGTTGTAGTATAGCAGGCTCTGGTAAGGAGGGATGCTGGGCTCTGTAGTCCCTCTAGTTGTAGTATAGCAGGCTCTGGTAAGGAGGGATGCTGGGCTCTGTAGTCCCCCTAGTTGTAGTATAACAGGCTCTGGTAAGGAGGAATGCTGGGCTCTGTAGTCCCCCTAGTTGTAGTATAGCAGGCTCTGGTAAGGAGGGATGCTGGGCTCTGTAGTCCCCCTAGTTGTAGTATAGCAGGCTCTGGTAAGGAGGGATGCTGGGTTCTGTAGCCCCCCTAGTTGTAGTATAGCAGGCTCTGGTAAGGAGGAATGCTGGGCTCTGTAGTCCCCCTAGTTGTAGTATAGCATGCTCTGGGAAGGAGGAATGCTGGGCTCTGTAGTCCCCCTAGTTGTAGTATAGCAGGCTCTGGTAAGGAGGGATGCTGGGCTCTGTAGTCCCCCTAGTTGTAGTATAGCAGGCTCTGGTAAGGAGGGATGCTGGGCTCTGTAGTCCCCCTAGTTGTAGTATAGCAGGCTCTGGCAAGGAGGGATGCTGGGCTCTGTAGTCCCCCTAGTTGTAGTATAGCAGGCTCTGGTAAGGAGGGATGCTGGGCTCTGTAGTCCCTCTAGTTGTAGTATAGCAGGCTCTGGTAAGGAGGGATGCTGGGCTCTGTAGTCCCCCTAGTTGTAGTATAACAGGCTCTGGTAAGGAGGGATGCTGGGCTCTGTAGTCCCCCTAGTTGTAGTATAGCAGGCTCTGGTAAGGAGGAATGCTGGGCTCTGTAGTCCCCCTAGTTGTAGTATAGCAGGCTCTGGTAAGGAGGGATGCTGGGCTCTGTAGTCCCCCTAGTTGTAGTATAGCAGGCTCTGGTAAGGAGGGATGCTGGGCTCTGTAGTCCCCCTAGTTGTAGTATAGCAGGCTCTGGTAAGGAGGGATGCTGGGCTCTGTAGTCCCTCTAGTTGTAGTATAGCAGGCTCTGGTAAGGAGGGATGCTGGGCTCTGTAGTCCCTCTAGTTGTAGTATAGCAGGCTCTGGTAAGGAGGGATGCTGGGCTCTGTAGTCCCCCTAGTTGTAGTATAACAGGCTCTGGTAAGGAGGGATGCTGGGCTCTGTAGTCCCCCTAGTTGTAGTATAGCAGGCTCTGGTAAGGAGGGATGCTGGGCTCTGTAGTCCCCCTAGTTGTAGTAGAGCAGGCTCTGGTAAGGAGGGATGCTGGGCTCTGTAGTCCCCCTAGTTGTAGTATAGCAGGCTCTGGTAAGGAGGGATGCTGGGCTCTGTAGTCCCCCTAGTTGTAGTATAGCAGGCTCTGGTAAGGAGGAATGCTGGGCTCTGTAGTGCCCCTAGTTTTAGTACAGTAGGCCCTGGTAAGGAGGAATGCTGGGCTCTGTAGTCCCCCTAGTTGTAGTATAGCAGGCTCTGGTAAGGAGGGATGCTGGGCTCTGTAGTCCCCCTAGTTGTAGTATAGCAGGCTCTGGTAAGGAGGGATGCTGGGTTCTGTAGCCCCCCTAGTTGTAGTATAGCAGGCTCTGGTAAGGAGGAATGCTGGGCTCTGTAGTCCCCCTAGTTGTAGTATAGCATGCTCTGGGAAGGAGGAATGCTGGGCTCTGTAGTCCCCCTAGTTGTAGTATAGCAGGCTCTGGTAAGGAGGGATGCTGGGCTCTGTAGTCCCCCTAGTTGTAGTATAGCAGGCTCTGGCAAGGAGGGATGCTGGGCTCTGTAGTCCCCCTAGTTGTAGTATAGCAGGCTCTGGTAAGGAGGGATGCTGGGCTCTGTAGTCCCTCTAGTTGTAGTATAGCAGGCTCTGGTAAGGAGGGATGCTGGGCTCTGTAGTCCCCCTAGTTGTAGTATAACAGGCTCTGGTAAGGAGGGATGCTGGGCTCTGTAGTCCCCCTAGTTGTAGTATAGCAGGCTCTGGTAAGGAGGGATGCTGGGCTCTGTAGTCCCCCTAGTTGTAGTAGAGCAGGCTCTGGTAAGGAGGGATGCTGGGCTCTGTAGTCCCCCTAGTTGTAGTATAGCAGGCTCTGGTAAGGAGGGATGCTGGGCTCTGTAGTCCCCCTAGTTGTAGTATAGCAGGCTCTGGTAAGGAGGAATGCTGGGCTCTGTAGTGCCCCTAGTTGTAGTACAGTAGGCCCTGGTAAGGAGGAATGCTGGGCTCTGTAGTCCCCCTAGTTGTAGTATAGCAGGCTCTGGTAAGGAGGGATGCTGGGCTCTGTAGTCCCCCTAGTTGTAGTATAGCAGGCTCTGGTATGACAAACTTTACACTATACAGGGACAGTAAACAGTGTGATTGTGTGACAGTATACAGATGAAGCTATACTCCAGGATAAGATCATCTATGCACTTTAGATAACTGTCAATGATACAGTCCATGAGGACCAGAAGTAAAGTCACAAAATGCACTGTGAAGAAAAGTAAAAGACAGGAGGCGCCTCTAAGTGTAATAGGTAGGGTCATTTATTAAGAACATTAAATAAGCATCTCACAGACAATAAGGAGTTGAATGCCTGGGATCGATAATTCCCCACAAGGAGTCCAGCGCTGTCAATGGGGGTCCGACACCGTGATGACAGAAGCCAGTCGGTGTATGACAGGACCGCACAGAACGTTTGGCGTGATGTAAAGCCAAAAACGAGGCCAGAAGCGCTGAGTGCCGTGGATGGAGAGCGGATGTCATCACTAATAGTGCGACGAGTTTCCGAGCTTCCAGGCTGGTGATGGCAAAATGTAGCGACGCTCCTTTTTTCAAAACAGAGGACTGATCAGACTGATTGAAAAAGGAACGGCTCCGCTCTCCTCTACCGCGCCGCCCGGCCGCCGCCAACAACTCATTAAGCGCCAGCGCCGTCATGTCCCTTCTGTCCCCGACCCCGGAACTGACGTCATTAGGTAATCGATTTTTCAATCACCCCGAATCGATGCAGAATCGCGAAGGGTCGCATCGCAATGCATCAATTCGGCGATTATATTCAGCAGGCCTAATATATACGGTGTATATATATATATATATATACGCACAGGATATGGCATCCTCTATTATTTTACTGCACTATATATATATATATATTTCCTGGCTCTGCGTCATGCTATCATACTACGGGTCAACTCCGCCCCTCTGACCCCCATAGGACATCCCTGAAATAGCATAAAAGGCAGGCAGTACCTGGTGGAGGTGTTCTTTTTTTTGTCCTCGCTCCGGACACCTTGAAAAATATGTTATCCTTCCTTGTGTAGTTGGGCATTGTGGGAGGTGTGGTTCTGGGGTGCCGAGGTTCGCTATCACTGCTCTAGAGCTATGGTCAGATGCAGGTTTAAAAAGAAAGCAGTGTACAATGTTTGCATTGCCTCCCATACCCTGGAAGACATTTTCTAATGTTTGAGGATCAATGATCGCTAATGTTCTCATCCCAGCAGCAGTTTCCTGCTTCCTTACCATGGCTCCCATACCCCACCAATCTGTCAACAGTTTTAAGAAATGATTTTCGGCTCAGGGCATTCTTTCGATGCGGATGCAGAGGTGGAGCATGAATATTCATTCCCTCTCTTGGGTCACAAATATCGGATGGCCTTTGGATTAATCTTAGTGCTAAGCACATGCAGGTATTTATGAAGGTTCCTGTCTTTATGACAGAATCCTGGAAAACCATTATTCTGGTGGTAAGGAAGGGCTGGTGCTCTTTTCTGGACTTAGCAAACACTAGTCTACATATTCCTATAGTCTGGGTTCACCAGCACTCAGGTTTTTTCTAGCAGACAATGACTTGACCTAGGTCATGGTGTTTTTTGGATGGCATTCTCCCCAGAACCCTCTTAAGGGTACTATCAATCTATATGGCATTTATTTCCTCAAGTGACATTTTGCGGATAGTGAAGTAGGGGTGCTGCTGCTAAGTAACGTTTTTGCCTGCAGGACCCTCTAGAATAGATCTTGGAGTATCTTGTCAATTTTTAGTAGATTCAAATCCAGTCTACTTAAGTCCTGGATCGCTGTTCATTGCAAGCAAAGGTCATGTCCATCCTTCTGGGTCCGGGTATGTTTTTGGTCACGGCCCCGCCCCAGAACCCTTCTGGAGGTACTATCTATCCTTAGGGCATTCGTTTCCTCAGTGATATCCTGCTTAGAGCGACGTAGGAGCACTGCTGCTAATTAACGCCTTAGCCTGCCGGACTCTCGAGAGCTTTCATCTTGTCAAATTTTAGTAGAATTGAATTCAGTTTACTTACTCCTAGATCGCTGTTCAGTGCTAGTTAAGGTCATGCCCATCTTTCTGGGGCCTGGGATCCTGAGCATTATCTGGACTATAGCCTGGTGTTGGCTCACTCCAGGGATTTTCTCATAGACCACTGGGATCAAGTCTTGCAGACCCAATCAGAATTTGGGTGGATGGTGAAAGTGCAAAAGAGCCAACTTGTTCCGTCCAATGCCTAACCTACCGGGACAGGCGGTTTCAGTACAGTCCAATACAAGATTTTCTTGTGAAGAGAGGAGATTGATCGAGTCTGTGCGGGGACCAAGGGGATTAGGTCCTCAAAGGAAATCACGGTTCATCGATGCATGAGTTTTTTTAGGTCTCCTAACGGCCTGTATCCCGGCAGTGCCTTGGGCACGGTGGCACAGGAGAAGGTTTCAGTTCTGCCTTCTAAGCCAGTGGCGCCGCGGTTCTCTCAGCCAGAGGTTCCAGGTTCCTTGCTTAGTTTCCAACAACCTTCTGTGGTAAACCAAGAGGAGCAACCTCTCCCTGGGCGGGCCCGTCAGCCCTGGAGACTGGATCACGATTACTGCGGATGCCAGTCTCCAGAGTTGGGGGGCACATTGCCTACAACTGAAAGTGCAGGGAGTGTGGGACCAGAGTTTGCCATGTTCCTCAAATCTCCTAGAACTAACAGCGGCCAGGGAGGCGCTGAAGACGTTTTTGCCCGTAATCCAAGGCAGGAGAGTCAGACTTCTCATGGACAATACGACGGCAGTATCGTACATTGTGAAACAAGGGGGGACAGGAAGTCTGCAACTTCTCCAGGTAACTGCGGAGATCTTATCCTTGGCCGAAGCCTATTTGTTGGACTGTTCAGCATAGTGTCTCCCGGACCCTCAGAATACCCTAGCAGACCAGTTGAGCAGGAACTTCGCCAACTACACAGGATGGATGCAAAATCCAAAATATTTGTCGAGCAATGGGGGTTCCCGAGATAGACTTAATTTCAACTGTCAAGTTTTTTTCCCACTTCTTCTGCCCGCAGGCTCTGGCCCAGGATGCTCTCTATCAGAAGTGGGCCTTCAAGCAGGTCTACCTATTTCCACCAATTACTCTTGTGAAGGAATGTGATGAACATTTGTGAATTAAGGCTATAAGGCCTCCAAAAAGAAAATACAGTGGTGTTCCAAGACTGTCACCTTTTTAGGCCACTGCATTTCTAAAAGCACAAGACATATCTTACTCCAATCATTTCGATGGCGTGGATCCCTGATGCATCCCTCCTCCTGTAACCACTCTATGATGCTCTCAAGTCCGTGCCATTTACCCTGTCAAACGAGGCCCTGGACAATTTTATTCTGCTGAAGCAAGCAATATCCACAGCTCCTGCTTTAGACCTTCCAGATTATGAGAAACTCTTCAAACTGTTTGTGTCGGAGAAGAATGGCCACGCCACAGGGGTCCTGGCTCAGGAACATGGAGGACGGACTAGACCCATTGGTTACTACTCTTGCCGCCTAGACCCCATGGCTAGAGGTGGTCCTTCCTGTCTAAGGGCTGTCTTTGCTGCCCCAGCACTCTTAGACAAAACTTCAGACCTTGTGTTAGCACACCCCCTGCTTCTTCTGGCACCGCATGACATTGCTGCCATCTTAACTCAGGTGCAACTCCGACACCTGTCCCCGGCCAGACATCTATGGCTGCAAGTCTCCCTCCTACTTCCTGACAACATGACCCTCCGAAGGTGTCTCACTCTCAACCCGGCCACCCTTCTGCCATTTTTCGAGGGGGGAGAAGGAGAAGGTGAAGAAGGAGATCCCTATGACACTCCACATGACTGCTTTGAAATGCTGTGCTTGGAAAACCCTGACCATATCTCCCTACAGTGAGTGAAATTCCTCTGGAAAACCCTGACTACACACTTTTTGTGGATGGCTCTAGATATGCAGATGAAGGAGGCAAGTACCACACAGGTTATGCTGTGACTTCTGAATTTGAAAGCCTACAAGCAGATGATTTTGGTATCATCCGGAGAGCTAGAAGGTTCCTGACAGCGGCCGGAACATCGGTGAAACATGGTCCTGCCATCAAGGATTTAATGGATGCACTACTTCTACTGGAACAAGTGGCTGTCTTGAAGGTTAAAACACATGGCAAGCTGAATTCTCAAGAAGCCAGGGGAAACCACTTGGCGGATAAAGCGGCCAAACCAACGAAAAACGGCCGAAGCGGCTAAAGAGCAGAGTGAATCCTCAGTGCAGATGCCTTTGGCAGTGCATGCGCCATCTGACAGACTATACCTAGCCTCTATGTAAGGGCGTCTCACACAGATAAAAAGCTGGAATGGATCGACAAAGGAGAAGAATACGAAAGACAAGGAGGACAGAAAAGACACCGCAGAAACATTTGGAAAAAACCCTTACGCAGTCACAAACATGACAACTAAAACCACGGCTAAAAAGAAAAAACTACTTACTGAGATAGTACATAGATTTGGGGTCCAAGAGGTGATAGGGTTGCTGTGAAAGCTAGGCCCTGATCGCTCTCTAACAAAAGAGATTTGGGCAGCACTGGGAGTTCAGTTGGCTTTACGCACCCCATAACACCCTCAAAGTAGTGGGAAGGTAGAAAGAATGAATGGGATTCTAAAGAACAGGATGTTAAAGATGGCCCAAGAGACTAACATGAGTTGACCAGACAGTTTGCCTATTGCCCTGTTTAGTGTCAGACACACCCATTTTGTTTGGTTCAGGCCCCAGACTTGGCTGTTACTCCCCACAGCAGTCGCAGTTACAATCTGATATGTTAACTTGTTATGTTACATATTTGTCTAAAGCCTTAACTAATATCCATTCTCGAGTATTTTCCTCCATTCCAGATCCAGAAACAGACTCGGGAACCCACAGTCTTCAGCCAGGAGATTGGGTGTTAGTGAAGAAATACACAAGGAAAAATTCACTTGATCCCCGATACGAAGCACCTGGATACACGCCTTTCACTGCAAGAAAGCCCAATCTCCTGAAGACAAGATCCTGCTGGCAGCACAATGATTGTGCTGTATATCCTTTTTTCTTACAAGTTTGATAAAAGCTCAGCAGGTGATTATCACCAAAACAGGTACTCAAACGGGCGGCCATCGCTAAGACAAATGGTGTCGCTACATTTTGGTACAATTCATCCAGCACATAAGTGGTTACGTTTATTTATTTATTTATTTTTTTGATCTTTGCAGTATAATACCCCTGATAAATACACTGACCCAGCACCCAACCACAGGAGGAAGCGAGCAACTCCCGCTGGAAGCTTTGATCCTCATGTGTACATAGATGCCATAGGGGTCCCAAGGGGGGTCCCAGATGAATTCCAAGCTAGGGATCAGGTTAAAGCTGGTTTTGAGTCTTTGCTCCCCATAATAACCTTCCTGACAACACTGATCCAAATGGTAAGGTTACTCTAGCTATAAAGAAATTGGAAGATCTGTCGTTTGAGTTGAAGAAGAACTCTGGTATTACAGACCCTTGGGATCAATATTTTATCTGGATGAGTGGGTGGCAGAAGGCGCTCGCCCAGATAGGAGTAACAGTACTGATAATCCTAGTTCTTTTAGCCCTGATTGTATGCTGTATTCTAACATTTGTAAAGAATCTAATGAGCAAAGCTGTAGACAATAGCACACCTACATTTCTCCACCAAGAAGAAGAAGACCGCTTTATGATGGAAGAGGACAAACCCTTCACCCCTCTACAGTCACTCCCTGTTCATCATTTCACAGTTCTATAGGGTTGTAGGGATAGATAGCACCTGACTGCCCTCTCCAGGCTGTATCGAGGGGGGTAGGGAACTAGTTACTGCTCTTCTCTATGTACAGCCCTAAAAAAATTCCGGAGGAATTTAGGCCAAATAAATAAACACTTTAATATAAAAAACAGAAGAAAAATAGCCATTTTAGGGGGGACTGTGAAGGAATGTGATGAACACTTGTGAATTAAGCAAAATGTCTATTTTTCTATGTGTATTCTTCTCTACATGTATATATATTTTTCCTCTGTCGTCCTTACTCAAAATGGCCGTTACTAGATACCTCCTACCCCCACCACCAAAATAAAATATAAAAAGAAAGATAAAGCCTTGGCACAATACCTTCAAAAGAAAATAACATTCATGAACTCGAAAGTGACCACCTTATAGCGGACCTGACTAATCAGAAAGCTGCAAATAATCAGTATTATGCTAATATTATGCTTATGATGTACTAACATATGACACCGCCTACTAACTATATAATATACTGTCCATTAGAAATAAAAGTAGTATCATTTACCTGAACAATGTGCGTCAGTCTATGATATCCACGTGCATGCACTGTAATTACCTATTTAATCAGATCCAGCAGCAAGAAAAATGGATTTTTGTAAAATCTTACCGTAAAATCCTTTTCTCTTAGCTCATTGACAGACGTAGTCCTCGGTGATACACCACCTTCGGGTTATGTTGCCTCCACAGGAGCAGGACTAGACAGGAAATTAAAAAGCTCTGGCCACACCCTAGGGGCAGTCCCAGAGGGTATATCCTCTCTCTCACTGCCTCAGCAAATCAGTTATGTGAAAAAGCAGTCTTTAGAGATTTTAACCCAACCCAACTCAAAACAACAGAGGGGCGGGGACTACGTCTGTCAATGAGCTAAGAGAAAAGGATTTTACGGTAAGATTTTACAAAAATCCATTTTTCTCTAGCGCTCATTGACAGACGTAGTCCTCGGTGATACACCACCTTCGGGACGTCCCAGAGCAGTATCACAACTGAGGGGTGGGAAAATGAAATCAAATCCCAATCTAGAAGGCCCAACCGGTGCCAACTAGAAGTTTACAATGCTCATCGTTAATGATGAGACTCAACAAAAGAGAGAAAAAAACTTTTTCTTTTTTTTTTTTTTTTTTTTCAAACAGAAAAAAACCCTCGAGGTAGACCACCGGTCTCCTCAAATTGCGGCCTGCAAAACCTTGCGGCCAAATGAGGCATCCGCCGATGCCGTCACATCAATTTTATAGAATTTTGTAAAGGTATGTACCGACGACCAAGTGGCCGCCTTACATACCTGGACCACTGACGCCTGATGGCGAAAGGCCCAGGAAGTACTGAGCGCTCGAGTGGAGTGCGCCCTAACAGGGAACGGAGGACTCTGACCCTTAATAGAATAAGCCTGTACCACCGTTTGTCTAATCCATTTGGCAATGGTCGCGGCAGATGCAGGCAAACCCTTTCTGGGGCCATCCGTGATCACAAAAAGTGAATCCGTCTTACGGAATGATTCCGTAGCTTTCAGGTATACCCTGATTGCCCGAACCACATCTAAGGAATGCAACGCATGTTCCCGATGATGCTTGGGCTGAGGACACAAGGAAGGTAGTACAATATCTTCATTCAGATGAAAATCTGAAACCACCTTAGGAAGAAAAGATGGCTTAGGATGAAGTACTACCTTATCCCTATGAATCACTAGGTATGGGGACTGGCATGATAATGCAGCCAGTTCTGACACCCTGCGAGCAGAAGTAATAGCCACCAAGAAGACCACCTTCTGGGATAAAGTAAGCAAGGGAATCTCCCTGATGTTTTCAAAGGGAGGTTTCTGTAGAACCGACAAAACCAAATTAAGATCCCAGGGCGGTAAGGGCGCGCGGACTGGAGGAGCCAGGTGCCGCACCCCCTGGATGAAATTCCGCACCAAGGATTTGGTAGCTAAAGGTTTCTGAAAGAAGATTGCTAATGCTGAAACTTGACCCTTGATGGTGCTCAAGGCTAGCTTCTGCTCAACCCCTTGTTGCAAAAAGGCCAATATTCGAGACACCGAATAGGTACGTGGAGGAAATCCTAAAGATTCGCACCACGCAATATAAGTCTTCCATGTGTGATAATAGACTTTGCTGGAAGTCGCTTTCCTTGCTTTAATAAGGGTAGGAATGACTGAAGTAGACAAACCTCTGTCCTTCAGTACTTGGGTCTCAATGGCCAGGCCATTAAAACCAGCGACTGTAAAGCACGAAGGTAAATTGGTCCTTGAGACCACAGACACTCCCTGAGACGAAGTTCCCACGGAACGTCTGCGACTAACATGTCCAAGTCGGCCAGGCCGGCTTGAGGAGGCCAGCCTAGAATTTCTAGGACCACTGGCGCTGATTGGATCTGAACCAGGCGTCCCTAGAGCTATCTGGCCCCGACCATCCGAGAAAGTCTGGTCGTTTTCTGGTTCCACACATTTATCAGATACCTGATCGTTATCAGGAAAGGTGATCTTTTCTGGTTGAACCTCAGGGACCGAAGTCACCCGACTAGAGGCTACTTGGCCTATCTGGTCAATCAGATCCGACTCCTGTGAGGTATCGGGACTAATCTTAGGAAAAGGTAAAGGAAAAGATCTATTCAGGGAACGGTAACTACCGCTTCCTGTGGTACTTAAATGTTGGAAGGGAAGAATCGCACCGGTAGTAGTGGTAGATGCTCGATCTAATGTCCTGAATACCGGTGAAAACGTCCCCCCACCCTGAAACCGGGTGGGGGCGCACCTTCAGGCTGTGTACTTTACTGTGTACCTTTACTTTGGGTTTGGCTGGGTTGGTCCTCTGCTTGTCCGACCAGCCCTTCTTGAACCCTCCTGGAGGAGTCTTGCCTTTCCCGGGAGTACCAGCCGGGCGCCCTTTATGGGCGGTAAAGAAAGGTCCTCGCTTGTTGCGAGGTCCCTTAGCTTTTGCAGCCTGTGGCAAAAAAGTGCTCTTGCCCCCAGTGGCATCCTTAATGATTTCATCTAGGTTGGCCCCAAATAGACGATTCCCCTGAAAAGGGAGATTGGTCAAGGTCTTTTTGGAACCTAGGTCAGCTGACCAGCATTTTAACCACAGCACACGTCTGAGGATCACTGCTAACTTAGATGCATGCCCTAACAAGGGAGTAGTGTCCAAGGCTGCGTCACAGATAAACCGTAGCCCTTGTATGATCTGTTCCATCAAATCAGATGTCTCCTGGGGAATATCTTTTCCCCTAAGATCTTGGCGTACCATTTTCGCCCATTCCGTAAGTGTCTGGGAAACTAGACCAATAACAATTACTGGTCTAAATGCTGACCCTATCAGAGAAAAGATAGTGCGGGACTCCGCTTCTATCTTTCGATCCACCGGATCCTTAAAGGACGAAGTGTCCTCCACTGGAATAACCGTGGCTTTATTCAGCCTGGAAATAGGCGGATCCACGACTGGTGGTACCGTCCATTTCTTAATGATGGATTCCTCAAACGGATAGCGTCTAGCAATACGCTTGGAAATAGTAAAGGTACGTTTAGAATGCTCCCATTCTCCTTTAATCTGATTACCAAAACATTTAGGTACAGGAAAAGCCTTCGCCGTCTTGATGGGCTTATTAGTCCCAAAAGGCCTCTCTGTTTCAGTTGCCTCTGCCGGTAAAGCCTCAAGTTTTAAGGTTTCTTGCACTGCCACAACTAGTGCGTCCACCAATGCTTCTTCCTGAATTATAGCGGGAGAAGAAGCGTCCTCCTCACTGTCTGAGGGGGCTTTACCTGGGATAACAGCCCTTGCAGAGGAACCTGCAACTGCCGTGACCATCTCTGAATCTGAGTCAGAGGTGTCAGATAGTATAGGGGTAGGCGGGGGTCGCTTCCTTGACCCCCGTCCCTGACAGGCCGCCTCCACCCGAGCCACCATAGACTCCAAAATTGCTGTAAATGACTCTATACTCTGTGCACCGGCGGGTCCCGTGGCCCCCTCGAGGGAAACAGGTGGGGGAATATGTGTGGCAGGGTCCATAATAACTCCAGTTACTTCCTGGATAATATAATTCAAAAGTAAAGAAAAAAACTTTTTTTTTTTTTTTTTTCTGACCCCCAGCGCCACAAAAAAGCCCCTTAGTGTTACCTGCTAGGGATCCCTATCGATCGAGAGAGAGAGAGATAGACCCCCAGGCTCACCACTTGATGCTCAGAGCTAAACTGCAACAGCTTACAGCGCTGTCTTGACAAACAGGAAGTCTTTTGGCTGGCTGCCCAGGAAGAAGGGAGGCGGCTCCGCCCCTCTGCACGCCTTCCGGCGCCTCCCCCAAGCTCCACGAGGTGTAGGATCACCTCAAACATGGCCGCCCCCATGCTGGAGACACGTGGCTACGCCAAAATGGCGGCTCGTGCGATCCAGCAAAAAAAATGGCGGCGGCCTATACTGAATAGCGGTGTGCTGCAGGGCACACAACACTCTCTCTGCATGGGGATATGGCGTGGTTGGCGGTACCGGCCCTGGCGGACCGCATGGCTGTTCGGGAGGCCTGCTAATAGCTGGAGATCTGATTTGGAAGGCAGTCTACATGTCCGTGGCTTCTGACTGGTAGGTAGCTTATACTTAACCCATAAGATTCCCAGAATGCCACAGATTACATCTTTTAAACATGTATACAATAGATTGTTAGCTCCCAAACCAAGCCTCCTGGCTTTTGCACACATAAAATCACACTCAAAGTAGGAGGATTTGTGACATGTTATAGGATAGAAAGGACTCTTTCTTACCATACAGAGAGGGGCCCGCGTTCACCACAAAACCCGTCAGGGAAAAAGGGGGAACATACTACTCACCATACCGGAACCAGGCGGGCACCAACTCCTGACAGTACCCCTCTCCACCGGGGCGGGAGGGCTGTCGACCGATACGGACGCCGTGACTCATGGTCTTTGGCGTTTCAGCGAGACGTTTAACTCGCGGGTTCAGTCCTTTTAATGGGACTTTGTCGCGGCCGACCCAGCGCGGAGCTATGGCCTGCACGCGCTCGTAGGCTGAACTGGGGTGACCACCGGATCTCAACATCCAGCCCGTCGCCCAGTTCAGCTTTCTTGCTTGAAGATCTCACAGGAACACTGGAGAAAAAAAGCTGTCTAAAAAATCCTTTAAGAAAAAAATTCTTGCCAGGACCTAAGATCCCAGCAAGGTATCTAGGTCCTTACTCCTAACTAGACAGAAAATAACTGATTTGCTGAGGCAGTGAGAGAGAGGATATACCCTCTGGGACTGCCCCTAGGGTGTGGCCAGAGCTTTTTAATTTCCTGTCTAGTCCTGCTCCTGTGGAGGCAACATAACCCGAAGGTGGTGTATCACCGAGGACTACGTCTGTCAATGAGCGCTAGAGAAATCTATTTTGAACCTGATTGAGGTTCCCTAACCGTTACACTCTGATCCTCAAATCATTGGTGAAGATCATGGAGGAGGAAGTACCCACTATTGTGATAGCTCTGTTCGGGCCGAGGAGGCCATGGTTTCCCCTTCTTGGCCGTCTGGCGGTGTGTCCTCCAATAAGGCTCCCTCAGGTCAGGGACCTTCTCATCTGCAATGGCCACACTCACCCCAACTCGGCCTGTCTGGCCTTGACTGCATGGAATTTGAAAGGAGCAAGCTCCAGAATCAAAATCTCTCTGACTCAGTACTGTCCACCATTCTGTCATCCAGGAAAGAATCTACTAAAGGCCACCTATTATAGAGTGTGACAGAGGTTCGAGGATTTCTCAGTCCAACGGGGATTTTCTTTCCGTTTCCCCTCAGTGGCGAATATATTGGATTTTCTGCAGTACGGCCTTGACTCGGGACTAAGCTTCAACATGCTTAAAGTACAAATTTCAGCACTTTTGGCCCTTACCAATACCTCATGGTCAAAGGAGTCTCTAGTAGTTGGATTCCTCTGTGCGGCAATCAAGATATACCCGCCTATTCGTACTTTTCTTTCCAAAGTGGGATTTACTGTTAGTATTAACGGGGTTGCTAAAAAGCCCCTTTTTTCCCCAGATTCGGACAGTCCTTTATGGGACCTGACATTAAAGACGGTTTTCTTGACAGTTTTGGTCTCAGCCAGATGAGGCTCAGACACTGCAGCCTTCTCCTACAAAGAGCCGTTCTGCACCTTCCTTCAGGTCAGCATAGTGTTACAACCTTCTCCGAAGTCCTTTCCTAAAGTCTTGTCGGAATTTCATTTTAATTGGGAATCGGTTCTCCCGGCCTTTTCCCCTTCTCAATCAGACTTGGAGGAGCCTAGATGGTATGATCTGGATATGAAGTCTCTCCCACAGACATAGCTGCCCAGAACGGTCTCGTTCCAGAAAACAGATGCTCTTTTTTTGTATTCCCAAAGGGTCCCAGGATGGGTATGCCGGCCCCTCCAAGAGTCTTCTCGACAGGGATAGTTAAATTAATCCAAACAGCTTACTCCCTGGAAGGCCTCCCCCCTCCTCAGGAGATCCGAACACATTCCATAAGAGCGGTGTCATCCTCCTGGGCAGCTTGGTCCAAAGCATCGGCAGACGTGGTCTGTAAAGCCCCGTACACACGTACCGAATGTCGGCCGAACGATCGGCCGTCTTTTGTCCGGTGCTGTCCTGTCGGCTGAAAAGTACTCTAGACTGCACACAAATTTTGTCGGTCAACAACAGCCAACTGCAGGAGTGATGTCATGTGATGGTTAACTTTCCATGTGTTTTTTCTTTTCTGAGCATTCCCAGTCTTGCTAATCTGCTGTTTGTCGGCCGAATTCTGTACTGACTGGCGAACAATCGGCCGTTCTGGTGTTGGCCAACAAAAATTTTAATGCCTGCACAACAGATTCTGTTCGGCCGAAAAGTCGCTGTCGGTTGTCGGAAGCATCATACTAACAAGCCGACAATCGGGCGATCGTTCGGCGGCCGAATATTTACGGCCGACAATCGCTACGTGTGTACGGGCATTTAGGCAGCAGGTTGGAGATCTCCTAATACCTGCATAAAACACTATAAGCTGGATGTGATGTCATCCCAGTATGCTCAGATGGGAGCTTCAGTAGTGTCTTCTGCTTTATCAAGATGTAAAAATTAGTTTCTTGCAGCAGTACCTGGTGTTTGTAATTTATTCTTCCCACCCTATGTTTTGGCTAGTTAAGTCCCGTAGTCTGATGGCATGACGCAGAGCCAGGAAAATGGAAAATTGTTACCAATACTTACCGTAATTTTCCTTTCCTGGCTCTGCGTCATGCCAGCACAAACCCTCCCTGGTCCCTCACGAGCTCATACAGAACACCTCCACCAGGTACTGCCTGCCTTTTATGCTATTTCAGGGATGTCCTATGGGGGTCAGAGGGGCGGAGTTGACCCGTAGTATGATGGCATGACGCAGAGCCAGGAAAGGAAAATTAAGGTAAATATTGGTAACAATTTTCCATTATATATATATATATATATACATACACACACCAGTACATACAGTATATAGATATATATATATATATATATATATATATATATATATATTATGTGACAGGAAGTCAGGTAAATCTGTGGATGCAGTCACAGACAGGAGATACATTTCCACCTGGTTTAGAAAATTCACCAATTACTATAGGGTGTCGCCGTGTCGGCTGCAGAGGTAGCCAGAGGACGTTGAAAGACATCAGCTGTTCAGGATGAGGCAATTAACATCCTTAAACCTCTGCAGCTGACAACCTATAGTAATTGGTGAATTTTCTAAACCAGGTGGAAATGTATCTCCTGTCTGTGACAACATCCACAGATTTACCTGACTTCCTGTCACAATATATATATACACACATATACATACATACATACACCAGTACACACAATATTATATATATATATATATATATATATATATATATATATATATATATATACACACACATATACATACATACATACACCAGTACACACAATATATATATATATATATATATATATATATATATATATATATATATATATATACACACACACACACATACACACACCCACAAACACACATACATACATACAATATATACATTCATTTTGAACCCACTGGTGCTGATATATAGGAGGAAAGAAGTCTTCTTCCTCTATTCATACAGCTTCTCCCCCTGATTCTCCACCTCTGAGCTGGAGAAGCAGGAAGAGGAGATCTTCAAAGAGAAGCACGGTGATAAGGTGACATCAGGTGTTACGAAACTCGCCGTTTCTGTTGCAGTGAATGCAAGCCGTTTGTGTACTGAGATGAGAAGAGAAGAATATGTTCTCCACTACTCTTCTCAGTAATTTAAACCAGCAATGCTCTGAGACAAGCCGTGATCATCCAGATCTCGGCTTATCTCAGTTTACTAAACGTACACCTAAGGTGCACAACCAGGTGCCTTCACTCACATTAATATATATATATTTATCTAAATGAAAGGATTACAAAAAAAAAAATATATATATATATATATATATGTGTGTGTGTGTGTGATCAGGAAAACTATATATATATTACTAATATAGCAGGTTTTCCAGGAATTGGGTCTGCCATAGTTACCGGTGACACCTTCAGCCCCTTTAAGCTGAAAACCCAAGTGTGAGATTGGAGACAATGACCATTCCACCATCTTTGATTTGTTTTGTTCATTTGATATAGGGGAGAAGGGAATGAGTGGGACACTCCTCTGGATGGGGGAAGGGAATGAGTGGGATACTCCTCTGGATGGGGGAAGGGAATGAGTGGGATACTCCTCTGGATGGGGAGAAGGGAATGAGTGGGATACTCCTCTGGATGGGAGAAGGGAATGAGTGGGATACTCCTCTGGATGGGGGAAGGGAATAAGTGGGATACTCCTCTGGATGGGAGAAGGGAATGAGTGGGATACTCCTCTGGATGGGAGAAGAGAATGAGTGGGATACTCCTCTGGATGGGAGAAGGGAATGAATGGGATACTCCTCTGGATGGGGAGAAGGGAATGAGTGGGATACTCCTCTGGATGGGGGAAGGTAATGAGTGGGATACTCCTCTGGATGGGGAGAAGGGAATGAGTGGGATACTCCTCTGGATGGGAGAAGGAATGAGTGGGATACTCCTCTGGATGGGGGAAAGGAATGAGTGGGATACTCCTCTGGATGGGAGAAGGGAATGAGTGGGATACTCCTCTGGATGGGAGAAGGGAATGAGTGGGACACTCCTCTGGATGGGGGAAAGGAATGAGTGGGATACTCCTCTGGATGGGGGAAAGGAATGAGTGGGATACTCCTCTGGATGGGGGAAGGGAATGAGTGGGATACTCCTCTGGATGGGGGAAGGGAATGAGTGGGATGCTCCTCTGGATGGGGGAAGGGAATGAGTGGGATACTCCTCTGGATGGGAGAAGGAAATGAGTGGGACACTCCTCTGGATGGGGGAAGGGAATGAGTGGGACACTCCTCTGGATGGGGGAAGGGAATGAGTGGGACACTCCTCTGGATGGGGAGAAGGGAATGAGTGGGATACTCCTCTGGATGGGGGAAGGGAATGAGTGGGATACTCCTCTGGATGGGAGAAGGGAATGAGTGCGATACTCCTCTGGATGGGGGAAGGGAATGAGTGGGACACTCCTCTGGATGGGGGAAGGGAATGAGTGGGACACTCCTCTGGATGGGGAGAAGGGAATGAGCGGGATACTCCTCTGGATGGGGGAAGGGAATGAGTGGGATACTCCTCTGGATGGGAGAAGGGAATGAGTGGAATACTCCTCTGGATGGGAGAAGGGAATGAGTGGGACACTCCTCTGGATGGGAGAAGGGAATGAGTGGGACACTCCTCTGGATGGAGAGAAGGGAATGAGTGGGACATTCCTCTGGATGGGGAGAAGGGAATGAGTGGGACATTCCTCTGGATGGGAGAAGGGAATAAGAGTGACACTCCTCTGGATGGGAGAAGGGAATGAGTGGGATACTCCTCTGGATGGGAGAAGGGATTGAGTGGGATACTCCTCTGGATGGGAGAAGGGAATGAGTGGGACACTCCTCTGGATGGGGAGAAGGGAATGAGTGGGACACTCCTCTGGATGGGGAGAAGGGAATGAGTGGGACATTCCTCTGGATGGGGAGAAGGGAATGAGTGGGACATTCCTCTGGATGGGAGAAGGGAATAAGAGTGACACTCCTCTGGATGGGAGAAGGGAATGAGTGGGATACTCCTCTGGATGGGAGAAGGGAATGAGTGGGATACTCCTCTGGATGGGGGAAGGGAATGAGTGGGATACTCCTCTGGATGGGAGAAGGGAATGAGTGGGATACTCCTCTGGATGGGAGAAGGGAATGAGTGGGACACTCCTCTGGATGGGGAGAAGGGAATGAGTGGGACATTCCTCTGGATGGGGAGAAGGGAATGAGTGGGACATTCCTCTGGATGGGAGAAGGGAATGAGAGTGACACTCCTCTGGATGGGGGAAGGGAATGAGAGTGACACTCCTCTGGATGGGAGAAGGGAATGAGTGGGACACTCCTCTGGAAGGGGAGAAGGGAATGAGTGGGATACTCCTCTGGATGGGAGAAGGGAATGAGTGGGATACTCCTCTGGATGGGGAGAAGGGAATGAGTGGGACATTCCTCTGGCTCAACTAGGTACAAATGGGACACTTTGTAGAAAAATGCCTTCCATCGCTGTATTGACGCCAGCTGGATGCCGACCAACGCTTGCTGGCGCTTGAAAAAAACACTGACGACTTGCTGAACTGTACAGGTCCCTCTCAAAAATTCAAAAAAAGTCAACCTTCAAATAATTATGTTCAGTTATGCACTCAATACCTGGTCGGGGATCCTTTTGCAGAAATGACTGCTTCAATGCAGGAGTATCCCACTCATTCCCTTCCCCCATGCAATGGAGGGGCATGTCTCTACATCAAGAACAATGTAAAGGTGATGGAGAGGAGTGACATTACGGATGGGATGAGTATGGAGTTAGAATCCGTGTGGGTAGAACTCCATAGGGAAGGAGAAAAGGGGAAAGTAATTGTGGGGGTTTGTTATATGCCACCTTACCAAGGGGAGGAGTTAGAGCTGGAATTTTTAGCACTTTTGGGTAAAGTGGCAAGATTGGGATCAGTCATCATATTGGGGGACTTCAATTATCCCGACATTGACTGGGAAGAGGGGACTGCACACTCACATAAGGCCCGTCTATTCACGGAAACCTTACAGGATAATTACATGTCTCAGTTGGTGGATTCTCAGACCAGAGAAAACGCAGTCCTGGATCTATTGATCACTAATGACCCAGACCTAATCTCGGAGGTAGGAGTCCAGGACAACCTGGGATCTAGCGATCACAGGATGATCACATTTAGTGTAAATAACAATATAACAAGGCAAGTGGGGAACATAAGAACCCTTAACTTCAGAAGGGCAGACTTTCCAAAATTGTACTCATTGATGGAAAGGGTAAACTGGGACCAAACCCTGGGATCCCTGACCACAGAGGAAAAATGGGAATGCTTTAGGAACATATTAAACAAAGGCATCTTGCAGTGCATTCCTATGGGAAATAAATTTAGAAGAGACAAAGCCAAACCTGGCTGGCTAAACCGTAGCGTTAAACTTATTAGGGGAAAAAAATTGGCCTTCAGGAAATATAAATCAGAAGGCACAGTATCGGCTTTCGACCAATACAAGGAGGCAAATAAGAAGTGTAAACACGAAATCAAGATGGCTAAAATCAACTTTGAGAGACAAATAGCGGAGGATAGTAAAAAAAAACCCAAAGAAATTCTTTAAATATATCAACAGCAAAAAAACTAGGGCAGAGCATATTGCACACATAATTAACGATGATGGGAGGATGGTTACAGAGGACACTGAAAAGGCAACCGTGCTGAACGCTTTTTTCTCGTCAGTATTTACACAGGAAAAGGAGGGGTACACTGACCATGACTGTATGGGGTACACTGACCATGACTGTATGGGGTACACTGACCACGACTGTATGGGGTACACTGACCACGACTGTATGGGGTACACTGACCATGACTGTATGGGGTACACTGACCACGACTGTATGGGGTACACTGACCACGACTGTATGGGGTACACTGACCACGACTGTATGGGGTACACTGACCATGACTGTATGGTTAGTAGTAATACACAGGACTTGCCACTATGGCTAACAGAGGGTGAAATCAGGGAAAGGCTGGATAAACTTAACACAAACAAATCACCAGGCCCGGATGGTGTACATCCGAGAGTACTCAAGGAACTCAGTAAGGTTATATCTAGACCACTGTTCCTGATCTTTGCTGACAGTATTAGTACAGGAGATGTACCAGGGGATTGGAGGAAAGCAAACGTGATTCCGATATTCAAAAAGGGTCAGAGGCATATCCCGTGAAATTATAGGCCGGTCAGTCTGACATCAGTAGTATGTAAACTTCTGGAGGGGATGATAAGGGACTATATCGTAGGAGTTTGCTAAGGACAACAGCATCATCAGTAGTAACCAGCACGGGTTTACAAATGGGCGTTCTTGTCAAACCAATCTATTAACATTCTACGAGGAGGTGAGCTGTGAGCTAGATAGGGGAAGACCAGTGGATGTGGTGTACCTGGATAGGGGGAGACCAGTGGATGTGGGGTACCTAGATAGGGAGAGAACAGTGGATGTGGGGTACCTAGATAGGGGCAGACCAGTGGATGTGGGGTACTTGGATTTCGCTAAGGCGTTTGATACAGTTCCCCACAAGCGCTTAATTTATAAAATAAGGTCTGCAGGTATCGACAGCAGGGTTTGCTCTTGAAAACGGAACTGGCTAAAAGGGCGTGTCCAAAGGGTGGTAATAAACAGCGCATACTCAGACTGGTCTGGGGTGGTAAGCGGGGTGCCCCAAGGCTCAGTCCTGGGACCAACCTTGTTCAATTTATTCATAAACAGCATTGAGGACGGGATCAGGAGTTCTATATCAGTTTTTGCAGATGACACAAAATTGGGCAGGGCAATAACTGCACAGCATGAAGCAGATATCCTACAGAATGACCTGGACAAAATAACAGAGTGGGCAACGACATTGCAAATGAGGTTTAACGTGGAGAAGTGGAAGGTTTTGCACTTTGGGACTAAAAACATAAAAACACAATACACGTTAGGAGGGGAACCCTTGGGGGAATCTAAAATGGAGAAGGATCTGGGAGTCTTGGTTAATGATAGATTAGGAAACAGCATGCAATGTCAAGCGGCAGCTGCCAAAGCCGGCAGAATATTAGCATGCATAAAGAAAGGGATGTATTCCAGAGATAAGACTATAATCCTTCCACTTTATAAAACTCTGGTCCGACCGCATCTGGAGTATTCTGTCCAGTTCTGGTCGCCAGTCCTCAGGAGGGATGTGTTGGAGCTGGAGAGAGTCCAGAGAAGGGAAACTAAACTAATTAGGGGATTGGAGGACCTTGATTATGAGGAGCGTCTGCAATCGTTTGATTTATTCTCCCTGGAGAAGAGGCGCCTGAGGGGGGACATGATAGCAATTTATAAATATCTCAATGGGGATCTCAGCTTGGAAAAAAAGCTGTTCAGTCGAAGGGATTGCATGAGGACTCGAGGGCATACAATGCGAATAGAGGAGAAGCGTTTTAACCTCAGGCAACGTGGGGGGTTCTTTACTGTTAGGGCAACAAGATTGTGGAATTCTCTACCACAAGAGGTGGTTTCTGCGGGAAGTATGGTGGCTTTCAAAAGACTATTAGACTTACATCTCAAGGATCAGAACATTCAGGGCTATGTGAGATGATTACAGCCACACACACCTACACAGGGGGAACTGGATGGACTATTGTCTTTATTCAACCTCACCTACTATGTAATGCGGTGTGGCATGGAGGCGATCAGCCTGTGGCACTGCTGAGGTGTTATGGAGGCCCAGGATGCTTCCATAGCGGCCTTCAGCTCATCCAGAGTGTTGGGTCTTGCGTCTCTCAACTTTCTCTTCACAACATCCCACAGATTCTCTATAGGGGTTAAGGTCAGGCCAATTGAGCACAGTAATACCATGGTCAGTAAACCATTTACCAGTGGTTTTGGCACTGTGAGCAGGTGCCAGGTCGTGCTGAAAAATGAAATCTTCATCTCCATAAAGCTTTTCAGCAGATGGAAGCATGAAGTGCTCCAAAATCTCCTGATAGCTGCATTGATAAAACAGTGGACCAACACCAGCAGCTGACATGGCACCCCAGACCATCACTGACTGTGGGTACTTGACACTGGACTTCAGGCATTTTGGCATTTCCCTCTCCCCAGTCTTCCTCCAGACTCTGGCACCTTGATTTCCGAATGACATGCAAAATTTGCTTTCATCCAAAAAAAGTACTTTGAACCACTGAGCAACAGTCCAGTGCTGCTTCTCTGTAGCCCAGGTCAGGCGTTTCTGCCGCTGTTTCTGGTTAAAAAGTGGCTTGACCTGGGGAATGCGGCACCTGTAGCCCATTTCCTGCACACGCCTGTACACGGTGGCTCTAGATGTTTCTACTCCAGACTCAGTCCACTGCTTCCGCAGGTCCCCCAAGGTCTGGAATCGGTCTTTCTCCACAATGTTCCTCAGGGTCCGGTCACCTCTTCTCGTTGTGCAGCGTTTTCTGACACACTTTTTCCTTCCCACAGACTTCCCACTGAGGTGCCTTGATACAGCACTCTGGGAACAGCCTATTCATTCAGAAATTTCTTTCTGTGTCTTACCCTCTTGCTTGAGGGTGTCAATGATGGCCTTCTGGACAGCAGTCAGGTTGGCAGTCTTACCCATGATTGTGGTTTTGAGTAATGAACCAGGCTGGGAGTTTTTAAAAACCTCAGGAATCTTTTGCAGGTGTTTAGAGTTAATTCGTTGATTCAGATGATTAGGTTAATCGCTCGTTTAGAGAACCTTTTCATGATATGCTAATTTTTTGAGATAGGAATTTTGGTTTTTCATGAGCTGTATGCCAAAATCATCAAATATTAAACCAATAAAAGGCTTGCACTACTTCAGTTGTGTGTAATGAATCTAAAATATATGAAAGTCTAATGTTTATCAGTACAGAAAATAATCAACTTTATCACAATATGCTCATTTTTTGAGAGGGACCTGTACTTGAACTTGACTTCTGACACTCTGTCCAGCTCAAAAGTCCTGCATCCAGTTCCCTCCAGTCCTTCACTGACTGAGGTAGCTCCTGTAACTGCTTGTGCTGCTGCAACTCTCAACTCTGTACACTGCACACTTTAACACTTCAGGACCCAACCGCTGGCACCCCCTTTGCACTTCAAGGTCCTCTCACTAGGCACCCCCTCTACACTTCAGGGTCCTCTCACTAGGCACCCTCTACACTTCAGGGTTCTCTCACTAGGCACCCCCTCTACACTTCAGGGTCCTCTCACTAGGCACCCCCTCTACACTTCAGGGTCCTCTCACTAGGCACCCCCTCTACACTTCAGGGTCCTCTCACTAGGCACCCCCTCTACCTTCAGGGTCCTCTCACTAGGCACCCCCTCTACCTTCAGGGTCCTCTCACTAGGCACCCCCTCTACCTTCAGGGTCCTCTCACTAGGCACCCCCTCTTCACTTCAGGGTCCTCTCACTAGGCACCCCCTCTACACTTCAGGGTCCTCTCACTAGGCACCCCCTCTACACTTCAGGGTCCTCTCACTAGGCACCCCCTCTACACTTCAGGGTCCTCTCACTAGGCACCCCCTCTACACTTCAGGGTCCTCTCACTAGGCACCCCCTCTACACTTCAGGGTCCTCTCACTAGGCACCCCCTCTACACTTCAGGGTCCTTTCACTAGGCACCCCCTCTACACTTCAGGGTCCTCTCACTAGGCACCCTTTCTGCACTTCAGGGTCCTCTCACTAGGCACCCTTTCTGCACTTCAGGGTCCATACACTGGCACCCTCTCTGATTCTCTTCAGGGTCAACACTGGTACCCCCTTTACTTTTACTCCTGCACCGGCTAGCTGGCTCCTGGATCCCCACGACCTTCACCAGAGTGGTCCCCTATCTCTCTAGGCAGTCCCCCAGGGGCAGTTTACAGTACTCACGAACTTGGAATGATTTCCTGAAACTGGACCCCTCTCAACTCCGCTGGTCCTCGACACACCGGATCCTCTCTGCAGCTCAGCCTGTCACCTCAGGCAAGGCACCCGGGACACCAGATCCTGCTGACAGGAGGAGAGACAGCCATACTCTCCCTCCTAGGACTCTGCTTCCCATCAAAGATGCTGCGTCATGCGTTCCCCTCAAACTTATACCCACTCCCAGAATGCTGTGCGGCAGAATCTGCCTTTCTGGGGTAGATACAGGCCTGAGTGCACCATTGGCTGGGTTTCCTCCACTGCCCACTGAGACCCCTCTCATGGAGCACAGTGGGGAGACTCCCCAGTCTCAACAGTCACACCTGGGAGACATGACAGCCCAGCTACAAATCATGGCCCTGCTGTTAAGCAGCCAGGGCCCACTATACTTCACCTAGCACCAACTTTGTAGGGTGCTACACTAATATATATATATATATATATATATATATATATATGCGCTAGGTAAATGTATAGTGGGCCTTTTCTGCCTAACAGAAGGGCCGTGATTTATTTTTTTAAATTTCCTGGCAGTGAATAAAGTTTCTCAGAGAAATTATACCGTGTGTTTTTTCTGCGTCGTTCTCAGGAAATATTCCGAGGAGACACAGTTTAGGGTCCAGGGTAGCCGGGCATCCCATGCAGGAACCGGACAACCTGCGTCCAAAATCCCTGCACGCCTGAGCATGACCAAATCATGTGGCCGAAGGTGCCTGGGGAGTGTGAACACCTAGGGCATGCCGAGGAGTCAAAGCGAGCCAGCCGATCCGACAACTTCGGGGAGACCAGGGTACAGGCCTCATCCCACTCCTCATCCTCCAGCTCCCCAACATCGTCCACCCAGGACCCCCGAACCCCATACGCCAGTGTAGTCACCTGCCTATTGCCCAACATTTCGTATAGCAAAGAGATAAGTTTGCGATGGTCCTGACCCTTAATCACATCGAGTATTTCTACTGAAGGTAAAGCAGGGATCGTGTGAGCGCACTGCACCCTCAAAGCATGGGACCACTGCAAGTAATAGAAATACATGGAGGCCGGGAGTTGAAATTCCTGCTGGAGCAAGGGAAAGGACTTGATAGACCCAGCAATTTGTGAGAGCAAATAGCCATGATTTCTTTTAGTTAGGGTGTCATGGGTTCCAGATGTGTTTGCTGAAGGGGGGAGTCCCCCCACTGGCTCTGTGAGAGGCTTCTCATAGGGTAGTGGAGGAAACCCAACCAGGGGACACATCCAGGCTTGTAACTACCCCAGAAGGAAGATTATGCTGCAAGGGATTCTGGGAGTGGGTATAAGTTTGGGGGAAGTGTGTGACAGTGTCTTTGGTGGGAGCAGAGTCCCAGGAAGGAGAGTGCGGCTGTCTCTCCTCCTGTCTGAGGAAGAGGATGTCTCGGGGGGTCGCCTAGGAATCCAGAGAGTGCTGAGCTGAGGGGGATCCGGTGTGCCGAGAACCTGCGGAGAGAGAGAGAGAGAGAGAGAGAGAGGGGTCCAGTCCCAGGAAAGCCTACACAGGTCCTGAGTACTGAGGATTGCCCCTGGGGGTCTGCCTAGAGGGGACCACTCCGGGAGAGGTTCTGGGATCCAGTGCGAGCTAGCTGTAAAGGGGGTACCTAGGTTGAGGACCCTGAAGCTACAGAGGGGTACATAGTCAGTGAACCCTGAAGAGTCCAAGGTTAAAGGGGGCGCCTGCAGTTTGGGCCCTGGATTGTACAGAGTGTCAGTTGAGAGTTGCAGCCATACAGGAACCTACAACAAACTACCCCAAGCCAGTGCAAGGCTGGCGGGAGTAGCCACTGACTTTACACTGCAGCAGTGTCAGTAGTTCCATAATCCACAGTCCTGGATCTTCTGGACTTAAAGTCGTGGATGCAGCACTTCTATCAGTGTGTTCTGAGAGTCAGTGAGCTTTGGCTGGCGTCAAGGCAGCGCTAACAGACATTTTACCTGGATAAAGTCACAAGTGTATTTAGTTGAGCCTAAGGAGTATCCCACTCATTCCCTTCTCCCATCCCCCTTTATCTACAATAAAACCACAAAACAAAGATGCCGGAGTTGTCAATGTCTCAGTTCTCATCCATGGCCGTGTCACATAGGTACAGAACCGCCTGACGCATCTGAGCCACCATCTCCACAGTAGTCGGAGGGGCGGAATCCGCCTCCAGAGTGCGATTGAGCACTCAGGCCCAATCAGCCACAGCCTGCGAAACCATAACTGATGCGAAGACAGGCTTCAGCAAAGAACCCGCCACCATATAAGCGTGGCGAGCCAAAGATTCCACCCGCCTATCTGTAGGGTTCCTGAACACCGGAGAATCCTCCGAGGGCATAAGAGTGGCTTTGTTCAATCTGGACACAGAATAATCCACTTTAGGAGCCACTGTCCAGCGCGAATCCGTAGGAGACGCGAAAGGGTAACGGAACCGAAACCGTTTTGCTACCACAAAAGGGAGTTTTAAATTACGCCATTGTTCGTTCACCGTTTCGTGAAACTCCGCAGGACAAGGAAAAACCTGTGTCGCCTTCTGGGTCCTGCGAGTCCCAAAGGAAGACTGCTTACCCAGCGGGTCGGGCTCATCCTCTAAATGTAGGGTCTCCTTAATAGAAGCAATAAGCGCAGCCACAGCAGCACGTTCTTTGGCCGTTTCAGGGGAAAAATCATCCCCATCATCCTCCTTCCACCTCCCCATCAGAAGGAAAGGACTGAGACCCCTCAGGGGGGGCACTGTCCAAGGCAACCATATCAGATTCAGAATCAGAGGAAGGCGAAGGCCTAATGCGCTTCCTAGAAGCCCGTTCTGACATCAACAAATCCACCTTGGACGCTAAAGTAACCAGTGCAGCAGCAAGAGAAGGAGAAGAATCAGGAGTACCTGATTCATTAACCAAGGCTGGGGGAAATTTGCTGTCCTGGGACTCCATGACAAGTACAAGGACGCTGGCCCTTTAAGACGCGATCGCGGCGCCCACCGCAATGTACCGCAAGTAAAAGTATCCCACTGAGAGAGGAAAGATACCGAAAGCAAAGGAATATCCCCAGAAACAGCCGAAAAGACCCCCAGGAGTGTTACCACGCTGCTCCACGATCTCTCTTCATGTAGAAAAGGAAGTGATGTCACACCGCTAGAGGACTAACAAGATGTGGCCTAAGGAAAATGGTTGTCAATGCAGAAGAATGGGAGGCTTCGGGAAAATGGCCGCCGAACGTGTGAAAAGAAGTGCCACACACAATATGGCGCCCGAAGGCGCCAAAAAAACACTACAGAGAGGAGCTGCAGCAGCGCCGACAGTGAGGCCAAGCAGCTGCCCACACCAAAAATGGCGGTTCCACGGTTTTCACACCGTAGCGGACCGCCGCACCATGACTGTACCCCCAAATACACCAAATAGTGCGGACAGGGTTAGGGACTCCCACAAACCCCCAGACAGCATAACATGCTCAGAAGCCCCCACAGGGCTGGGACAGATGCGAGCCCCGGACACAGACACGAGGGGAGACAGACACACAGAATGTAATCCCCAGACAGAGGCCCCACACATACAGCAATACTTACTGCTACACAGGGCGTGGGAGCCTGAAAAATGCGGGAACCCCCCACCCCAGACGGCGGGGGGGGGGGGGGGGGCGGCAGCCCAGAAGAGGACTCGTCTCACGTTTAGAACCGCATGTTTAGGCATCCCAGCGAGGTAGCCACCTCGCAGGCTTGTGCCCCTCAGGACAGGGGTAGGTCGTTTGCAATGCCAGGACGCACACATAGCCTGCTAAACGCTCGATGGCGGGCTGGGATTCCTTAAGATCCTCTGTCCTGAAATGTCAGGACAACCAGTTAGATTCCCAGCTCCGCAAACGCTGTAGTCTTCCGGAGAACTGACTAACTAAGCGCATAGCAAATAAAAGGCTAATAGTGCAAAGAAAACACTTTGCAGCAAAATAAAAGTATTACAATAGAAGAAAGACTGAGACTGTAGCCCCAGCACAGGGATAGCCTATCTTACTCCTATCTAGGCAGAAGACAAACTGAGTTGGGAATGCTGATAGCAGGGGGGTATTGGACCAGTGGGACAGCCCCCTACAGGTGTGTCTATGTAAATTACTTCGTTTTTAACAAGTCTTATGCCTAGCTATACCTTCCACCACCAGGAAGGTATAAACATGCAGCTTCTTACCAGATGGTCTAAAGAAAACAGCGTTCAATCAGGGTAAACCGAATGAAGCCGGCATCTGTCACAGACCAACCATCAACAGGCAAATCCAACCAGGTAGCATGGATATCAAACATATAAAAGTGTATGTCCAGGGGAATGGACCCAACATATAGAGTAGTTCCTCATAATGAAAATGAAATGACAATATCATTGCGCAGACATCCTTAAAAGGGTTTTATTAAACATATAGTAGAACTCTGCACACAGGGTACTCACATTCTATCCAAAGGTAAAAGGCATATAATAAAAACAGCGTGTGTCTGTTTCTCATCCAAAAACATGGCCGACCTCCAACAGCATCATATCAGGATGCCCCCTGATGATGTCAAGTGTGACGAAACATGTTGGGAGGAGCCTAACCACATGATGCTGTTGGAGGTCGGCCATGTTTTTGGATGAGAAACAGACACACGCTGTTTTTATTATATGCCTTTTACCTTTGGATAGAATGTGAGTACCCTGTGTGCAGAGTTCTACTATATGTTTAATAAAACCCTTTTAAGGATGTCTGCGCAATGATATTGTCATTTCATTTTCATTATGAGGAACTACTCTATATGTTGGGTCCATTCCCCTGGACATACACTTTTATATGTTTGATATCCATGCTACCTGGTTGGATTTGCCTGTTGATGGTTGGTCTGTGACAGATGCCGGCTTCATTCGGTTTACCCTGATTGAACGCTGTTTTCTTTAGACCATCTGGTAAGAAGCTGCATGTTTATACCTTCCTGGTGGTGGATATACCGACAGCACGTGTTTGTTTTTATCTTCACTTGGGGATCGCTTTGGAACTTTGTACCTCCTCTGAGCGTGGCTAACCTATTTAGAATTCCTGATTATCCTTCACCAAGAAGACATTGTGTCTGCTGCTCATTTGCCCTTAAAGGACTCTTCTTTAATTTCCTTTTAATATATTTATGTCCTAGCGCAATTTATTCTTGTTTATTATATTATGCCTAGCTTGCTCCTATGGATAAGAGGTCAATACCCATTGGTGAAGACTGAATGAGTGGGCGGCGACTGTCAGAGGACGTAAGAAAAACCTGCATTTCCAAATGGCCTTATTTTTGTAGCCAACACGTCTTGGGTTTGATAATTATACATCTGTATATACACATATATATATACACACACACACACACACACACACACACACACACACACACACACACACACACATACATATATATACACACACACACACACACACATACACACACACACACACTTCCACTGGCAGAGGGATGTACACCTTCAGGTGATTTTCTAGGAAGTCACATAAAGATGAATTCCGAGTTTGGGATTTGCTTGGACCAATGTAAGAGTGCGTATTCTGTACCTTGCTGATCCCTATGGAAGCCGCCATTAATACAGCGATCCTTTCTGTCCTCTGGATACTCGGCGCAGGCGCCACTCAGAGCATTTACTGATTGGATCAGAGAGAAGACTTTGCATCCATTGAGAAAAAGGAAAAGCATTCTCTGCATGGTGCGCCCCCTGTGTTCACTGTGCAGCAGGAGAGGTGCTCGGCCAAGACAGAAAGGATCACTGTAGTAGCTGTGACTACCACAGTGCTTCTCTTCGCCAGCAGGTATCGGTCAGGTATGGATTACTCACATTGCTCCAAGCTGGGCCAATCAAACTATAGCAAAAAAATCCATACCTGGCGTTAGCTTTAATGTTCCCCCTCCCCCGAGAGCTTCCAAATGCCCCATTGTTCCAGAACAAACTACAATTCTGAAATAATCCGACCATTTCACAGCACAAGCTTAGACACATCGAATGTTTAATGACTGACATAGCCAGCAGACACGGCGCCATATTCACAGAGAACTAGAAAGCGGAAATAGTAGAAGGACAAACAATGTGAATTCTAACGCTCCGTTCACAGAATGTTCTGGAATATTATTACACCGCGGGATCCGCTGACGTTACCCCTTTTATTACAGCTAATAGGCGCCAGCAGCGGTGGGAAACACTTTCCAACACACCTCGAGATGTACCGATACCAGTGGTGCCGGAGGTGGTGTCAGTGGTAAGCTGCAGCGTGTTACATGGGTTCCACATTTGCAGCAGCAAACCTCGAGATACCAGTGGTGGTAGTAGTGGTGCAGCATGTTACATGGGTTCCTCTTCTGTAGCAGCACACCTCGAGATGTATAGATACCAGTGGGGACGGTGGTGGTGGCAGTGGTGCGGATTGTTACATGGGTTCCTCTTTGGTAGCACACCTCGAGATGTACGGATAACTATTGTTTTGTTTTCCAGCATATTAGAAAGAGCATGACCATGCAGAGGGTGTGAACTGGGCTGAATACGAGGCTTGGTGGACCCCACGGTTTGGGGTAGTCCTCTAGGACTTAGTCCTCTTTCTGTTCGAGACCTTCTTCCATAGCCTCATCCAGGGGTGGAGAGTACGTGGTGGTGGTGGCGGCGTTCTCAGATTCCTCTGGAGGAGATCCTCTCTCATGAGGTTTCTGAGAAAGAGAAATGAAAAAGGATTAGGAAGAAGTGACTGGAATAAAGGACATTAGAAAAGACGAAGAAGTGACTGGAATAAAAGGACATTAGAAAAGACGAAGAAGTGACTGGAATAAAGGACATTAGAAAAGACGAAGAAGTGACTGGAATAAAGGACATTAGAAAAGACGAAGAAGTGACTGGAATAAAGGACATTAGAAAAGACGAAGAAGTGACTGGAATAAAAGGACATTAGAAAAGACGAAGAAGTGACTGGAATAGAGGACCTTAGAAAAGACAAAGAAGTGACTGGAATAAAGGACCTTAGAAAAGACGAAGAAGTGACTGGAATAAAGGACCTTAGAAAAGACGAAGAAGTGACTGGAATAAAGGACCTTAGAAAAGACGAAGAAGTGACTGGAATAAAGGACCTTAGAAAAGACGAAGAAGTGACTGGAATAAAAGGACCTTAGAAAAGACAAAGAAGTGACTGGAATAAAGGACATTAGAAAAGACAAAGAAGTGACTGGAATAAAGGACATTAGAAAAGACGAAGAAGTGACTGGAATAAAAGACATTAGAAAAGACTGTCTCTGGACTCACCACCATCTCCTCCTCTTCCTCAATCAGGATAATGGGGAGATCCATTTCGGTTTCTTCCTCCGGCTCCTGCTTCTGCTTTCCCTTCTGATCTTCCAGTATCTGTCGCTTTAATGACTTTTCCTGAGCAAGGCGTTTAGCGATGAGATCTTGACCTGATGCTTCTGCTGTCTGGTAGAAACAAAAGTAATCAATATCTGTGTGAGAGGAGAACCTTCATGGTACAGAATATGTTGATATAACGTGAGCCCCATTACCTCTTCCACCATATCTTCATCCATTCTTGACTCTGCTTCTAAGATGGCCATGATAGCATGCGGTACGTGAGCCAGCTGGAGAAGGAATACGAAGCGGTCAGTCATATCTGGCCTCTATAGTCCACCTCTATGTGCCAGACTCTTAGATGGAGGCTACTGACCTGATTTGGTGTGAAAGCCCGGACATGAGCTAGAAGGGGGTCTCGAAGATCAGGACATGTCTGGAGGACGGACAGCAGCTGAGGAGGTGGAAGCTGTAGCAGGACACTGAACGACTGAGGTTTGGTCCTTTGGCAACATTTAATAAAACCTTCCCAGACCTTGGGGTACTTCCAGACCTGGAGGAAGAGCACAGCACAATATAAAAACATGGAGCCCTGCCCACATACCTGCAGGTTAGGATTTGCCAAGATGTGGTCCACCAACATTTGTGACTTGCAGGTACATTTTTGTCTTTGAATTTATTAGGGGACACGGGGTCAGAAGATAATCAGAGAGCTTATATGGGTTATCCTGCCACCTACAGGAGAACGGGATGCTGGCAGAGTAAAACCCTACCCACTCACATCATTCTTCAAGCAATATTAAAGCCAAAACCAAAAATGTGATATTACAGCTCATTAATCCTTCGGTGTGGTGGCTGCATTCCTTTTTTTGTTTAGGCTTTTTCCACCTTTATTTCACCTGGTGACCCTGCCAGTAGCACAGGAATTGAGTCTTAAGACCATGGGACATCCCCAAATAATAATTTGAGGACTGAGCAATAAAATAGCCCAAAACACTAACAACCCACAGAAAGAAGGATCAGTGGACATGCACAGAGAGAGGACAGCAGAAGCACCTTACTGATGAAATGGGGAATCAGCCACCTGGAGAAAGCCGTTTGGAAAATATGAAGAGAAGATCAGGAGGCGGCCATGTGACTTGTGAGAAAACCAATGCTATAAAAGGTCCAAGAACCTCGACATCTCAGAGAACGGGCTCAGGTAGAGGGGGAAAACCCTGCAGTAATTAAGGCAAACTACCCCGCCGGGTGATAGAAGAGGGAGGATTCCTGTAGAGGGGGCACCCTGTGAGAAGAGGGAGGATTCCCGTAGAGGGGACACCCTGTGAGAAGAGGGAGGATTCCCGTAGAGGGGGCACCCCTGTGAGAAGAGGGAGGATTCCCGTAGAGGGGGCACCCTGTGAGAAGAGGGAGGATTCCCGTAGAGGGGGCACCCTGTGAGAAGAGGGAGGATTCCCGTAGAGGGGACACCCTGTGAGAAGAGGGAGGATTCCCGTAGAGGGGACACCCTGTGAGAAAACAGAAGAGTAGTCTGGTTCCCAAGCGAAGAAGTGGAAGGCCACAATCCTGATGGTCCTAGCACCACAGCACCACCCAGAAGGGGAATGGGAAATTGTTTGACAGGCAGGACATGGGGAGGAAGAATGATAGAGAGGAGGAGATGAGTATTGACCTTCCAGGATACTATGGCAGTCAGGGACAATGGAGAGAAGACAGCTCTGTTCCTATAGAGGACCTTTTAAAGTGGATCTGAAGGCTCTCTACTGTCATGCATTCTATGCAGTAATGTAGGAAAAGCTTCAATAATATGCAGCGTTCCCCACAACCCCCCCATTACTTACCCAATAGCAATCCAGCGGCGTGCAACTTCTTTGAAAGAGAGACACAAGGAGTGTGAGAACCAAGGTGTCAGGAAGAGGACATACAAGGCCAAGCCAAGACCCACGGGATACCAAGGGATGGGCGTTGCAGGATGAGGAACAGGAGGAGCAAGCCATGGTTTAGAGGTTCCTCGTGGTCATGAGTTAGGGTTCCCGAACGTCACCCTAGATGAGGAACAGGAGGAACAAGCCATGGTTTAGAGGTTCCTCGTGGTCATGAGTTAGGGTTCCCGAACGTCACCCTAGATGAGGAACAGGAGGAACAAGCCATGGTTTAGAGGTTCCTCGTGGTCATGAGTTAGGGTTCCCGAACGTCTCCCTAGATGAGGAACTAGGGTGACGTTCGGGAACCCTAACTCATGACCACGAGGAACCTCTAAACCATGGCTTGTTCCTCCTGTTCCTCATCTAGGGTGACGTTCGGGAACCCTAACTCATGACCACGAGGAACCTCTAAACCATGGCTTGTTCCTCCTGTTCCTCATCCTGCATCGCCCATCCCTTGGAATCCCGTGGGTCTTGGCTTGGCCTTGTATGTCCTCTTCCTGACACCTTGGTTCTCACACTCCTTGTGTCTCTCTTTCAAAGAATTGCACGCCGCTGGATTGCTATTGGGTAAGTAATGGGGGGGTTGTGGGGAACGCTGCATATTATTGAAGCATATCCGACTTCTGGGCATATTTTTTTATATACATACACGATACAAAATATAAAACTTTCACTGTTTTACAGTAGAAATAATAATTATATATTGTGTAAAACAATAACTTATTTTCCGCGCTGTGATGTATATTTTGGTGAAAAAATAAAATATAAACAATGTATAAAACCTGAAGCTGCTGCTCACTAGGTAAAATACCAGAAAAAACTAAAAGCATAAATAGACAGCGCTAACAGGTGACAAAATGTAAATGAATTATAAATATATATAAATGTGCTACAATAATTAATTGGTGCCCTAAAACATTGATGCTCTAAAAAATTGATTGGTACAACCAAAAAGTGTATTTATAAACAATACATATATGATAAATACTAAAGTGCTAAGATTAAGTGTCCATAATATAACCATTAAAGTGCAAAGTGATTTGTTAAGGTGCAGTCCAAAAAATGCTTCTTCAACAGAAGACTAAAGTGCCAAACAGGTGCTCGAATCCATAAAAGTGCCCAAGTGCTCTTCAGGAAAAAGGCCCCCAATGGGGATGCACTCACCAGATTTTGGGTAAAAATGAGCCTTGAACATGTATAATGTTCCTTGATCGGATCACAGGATCAATGCAGCTACCCTAGCATATGAGATATCCCTCAAACGGATGGATGGATGACATGCACCTCATAGGCTGGCTCCTAAATAATTCGTCTCCTCTCTCTCTCCCATGTGTGTTTCAAATATAAAGAGAGAAGCCGTACATAGTGAAGCCCGTAATATTTATTTAAAACAGAATGGTAAGAATAATACTCACAAAGTATCTTTAAAAAATCGGCAATGAACAGCATTAAACAGCCTAGCACAGTCAATCCTCCAATTTCCGTGTCGCTGCCGGCGTGCGTTCCACGGTGGTTAACAGGAAATGACGCTGCAAAAGCTCCGCTGCCCGGAAGTGCGTCGACGCGTTTCGCCCGCCTTAATGGGCGTTATCAAAGACATCAAAGACTTTAATGGTTATATTATGGACACTTAATCTTAGCACTTTAGTATTTATCATATATGTATTGTTTATAAATACACTTTTTGGTTGTACCAATCAATTTTTTAGAGCATCAATGTTTTAGGGCACCAATTAATTATTGTAGCACATTTATATATATTTATAATTCATTTACATTTTGTCACCTGTTAGCGCTGTCTATTTATGCTTTTAATAATTATATATTACAGTAGCAATATTTGCTGTTTTTTTTACTATAAAGGGCTATTTTTTTTTAACCCCATCATGACAGGTGATAAAGCATGCTGCTACTAAATGTCTTCTGCTTCCCATACATGTATTGGATTTTTGGACAAAAATATTTGCATCTATATTTGTTCAAAAATGATTTGTATATTCGTTGAATGGACGAGTGTTTGAAAATTCCACTTGCTTTTAACAATAAATTTTAAAATGAATAAAACTTCTGAGCAAAAACCACACCCACTACATGAAGATTCGTGTGATGGAGAAGTTTTCTATTCTGCTCCTTCAAATTTTCCTGTCACTGTGGTTGACAATGAACACCGAATGGACCCCACTAATGGTTAGAAAAATCAAATGAATGTTTTTAAAAATTTTCTAAAAAAGTGTAGTTTGTGTATGGCCAGCATAAGTGAGAGCGGGGGCAGGGATCTTGTATCAAACTACCTGCCTATTAATAAGAGTCTATCATGGATATTATATACCAATCCGGTGTGAAAATTTGCAAAACCGTGTTTTAGGTCTTTTAAAAATATTGATCTCTGATTTGTACCACATTTAAACCTCTAATAATACATATATCTGTCTCAGAGTGAATTAAATATCCGACTATATAGCCGGATATTTATATTTACCACTGCATATAGATATTCAAGAATATTAACTAAATTATACATTTTTTTTTTTTTTTTTTTAAGCTTTTATCCGATTAGTCAATTAATCGAAACAATAATCGGCCAACTAATCGATTATGAACATAATCGTTAGTTGCAGCCCTAGTTTAGAGGTTCCTCATGGTCACGAGTTAGGGTTCCCGAACATCTCCCTAGATGAGGAACAGGAGGAACAAGCCATGGTTTAGAGGTTCCTCGTGGTCATGAGTTAGGGTTCCCGAACATCACCCTAGATGAGGAACAAGCCATGGTTTAGAGGTTCCTCGTGGTCATGAGTTAGGGTTCCCAAACGTCTCCCTAGATGAGGAACAGGAGGAACAAGCCATGGTTTAGAGGTTCCTCGTGGTCATGAGTTAGGGTTCCCGAACATCACCCTAGAGGAGGAACAGGAGGAGAAAGCCATGGTTTAGAGGTTCCTCATGGTCACGAGTTAGGGTTCCCGAACGTCTCCCTAGATGAGGAACAGGAGGAGAAAGCCATGGTTTAGAGGTTCCTCGTGGTCATGAGTTAGGGTTCCCGAACATCACCCTAGATGAGGAACAGGAGGAACAAGCCATGGTTTAGAGGTTCCTCATGGTCACGAGTTAGGGTTCCCGAACATCACCCTAGATGAGGAACAGGAGGAACAAGCCCTAGTTTAGAGGTTCCTCGTGGTCATGAGTTAGGGTTCCCGAACATCACCCTAGATGAGGAACAGGAGGAACAAGCCATGGTTTAGAGGTTCCTCATGGTCACGAGTTAGGGTTCCCAAACGTCTCCCTAGATGAGGAACAGGAGGAACAAGCCATGGTTTAGAGGTTCCTCGTGGTCATGAGTTAGGGTTCCCGAACATCACCCTAGATGAGGAACAAGCCATGGTTTAGAGGTTCCTCGTGGTCATGAGTTAGGGTTCCCGAACGTCTCCCTAGATGAGGAACAGGAGGAACAATCCATGGTTTAGAGGTTCCTCGTGGTCATGAGTTAGGGTTCCCGAACGTCACCCTAGATGAGGAACAGGAGGAACAAGCCATGGTTTAGAGGTTCCTCGTGGTCATGAGTTAGGGTTCCCGAATATCACCCTAGATGAGGAACAGGAGGAACAAGCCCTAGTTTAGAGGTTCCTCGTGGTCATGAGTTAGGGTTCCCGAACGTCTCCCTAGATGAGGAACAGGAGGAGAAAGCCATGGTTTAGAGGTTCCTCGTGGTCATGAGTTAGGGTTCCCGAACATCACCCTAGATGAGGAACAGGAGGAACAAGCCATGGTTTAGAGGTTCCTCATGGTCACGAGTTAGGGTTCCCGAACATCACCCTAGATGAGGAACAGGAGGAACAAGCCCTAGTTTAGAGGTTCCTCGTGGTCATGAGTTAGGGTTCCCGAACATCACCCTAGATGAGGAACAGGAGGAACAAGCCATGGTTTAGAGGTTCCTCATGGTCACGAGTTAGGGTTCCCAAACGTCTCCCTAGATGAGGAACAGGAGGAACAAGCCATGGTTTAGAGGTTCCTCGTGGTCATGAGTTAGGGTTCCCGAACATCACCCTAGATGAGGAACAAGCCATGGTTTAGAGGTTCCTCATGGTCACGAGTTAGGGTTCGCGAACATCACCCTAGATGAGGAACAAGCCCTAGTTTAGAGGTTCCTCGTGGTCATGAGTTAGGGTTCCCGAACATCACCCTAGATGAGGAACAGGAGGAGAAAGCCACGGTTTAGAGGTTCCTCATGGTCACGAGTTAGGGTTCGCGAACATCACCCTAGATGAGGAACAAGCCCTAGTTTAGAGGTTCCTCGTGGTCATGAGTTAGGGTTCCCGAACATCACCCTAGATGAGGAACAGGAGGAGAAAGCCATGGTTTAGAGGTTCCTCATGGTCATGAGTTAGGGTTCCCGAACGTCTCCCTAGATGAGAACCCCCTCACACAGAGTATGGGGAAGCATTTGCATGGCCCAAGGAGAGAGGGGCACCAACCCTGAAGGCGCCTAATTGGTGACTATCAGTAAGTTAAAGACACTGGGAGGTGATTGGGGAAAATCTGTAGGGCAGTCCTAGAACTGAAGATGTTTGGGGATAGTGGGAGGCCAGTTCCGGGAAACCTACAGACTGCATATGGTGAAGGAAACCAACACACAGGGGAACACCCAGAAACCGGGGCAGTGGAAGCTTTACAGAAAAGGACAGGTCTCATGTGATACAGAGATGAAACAAATCCTTCTACATAAGTTGTACCTATTTATCTGCAGCCGTCTGTCACCAACATTCAATTAAAGTGCAGAATTTACACAAACTCTCAGTTCTGAAAAGCAGGAGGCGGAGAGCTGAAGTTACATCAGTGAGGAGAGCTTTTGGAGCTGATTGGAGGGAAGGGCTAGACCTAGTTCTAACCTAGTGTGACGTATGAGAATCACAACCTGGGATGATGGGGAACCCCCACCCATGGCGATGGGGAACCCCCACCCGTGAATAAACACAGCAGACAGGAACAAATCGGAGGCTGTCAATCACAGGCTGTGTCACCATTTCTTTCTTGGTGTCAGAAACACTTGTCAGAAGTGACTCATGCAGATAGAGGAGGGGGGGCAGGAGGGATAAAGAGTAAAGGGGGGGGGGGGCAGAAGGGGTAAACTCCTGCAGATAGAGAAAGGAGGCAGCAGACAGAAATGACACTTAGAGCTCTGGACTGAGACAAGCGCACACTACAGAGGGATCGGCTTTGTTCAGATTTCATGTCTGAGATTTACAACCACTTTAACCTACCAGAGTGAGGTGAAAGTCCCGTGAGGGAGAAATCAGAATATGAACGTGGGACAGAAATAAAGTAATTGGCTGGTGGGGCGCTGACCTCTGGAGAGTTTAAATGCCATTTGTTCCCTCGTAGGAGGCGGTCCAGGAACCCCAGTATGTAAATGTCCTGGGACAGTAACATAACGGGGATGTCGCTGGTGCATGCGCTCTAAAGGGGTGGCATACCCATGCTGTCCCTTCAGAGCCCCATGCTGCGGTCTGCGACTCCTGCGCGCATGCGTGGGAGTGACGTCCTTGCAGCGCGGCCAATTAGATGGCCGGAGCATGCAAACCCTGGTAGACCAGGTGAAGACTGAAACCCTCTCAGAGGTGAGCACTGGAGGGCTTTGTTCTAAGGTATCTGATAATGTGCTAGTACGCGATGCACCCCACACATTGTGCCTTTACCTTGCAGGCTTTTACAAAATAAATTGGTGCGGTTGACTGCCACTTTAACAAAGCTTCCTGGGCCATTAAAGCGGCAATTCCCCCCCAACAGGTTCATTGAGAGCTCGTGTTTCCTGCACAGTAAGTCCTCAGTCACATGGACGTGGTCAGGCAGCTGAAGCGCATTTCCAACTCGCTTACCCTCATTAAAAACGAGGAATGGCGGCACTCATTGACGCAGACAGAGAAATGAGGGCATGATGCATTCAGCAAGCGATACCTCCTGGCACTGCACCCCCAAGGAGATGACTGGGGCCATACTACAACCAGCATACAACCGGGTGCAATGGGCGCAGCTACGGCACAGTGAGGAGAGATTTCAGTATATCGCCTCCCGATTGCCGGCTGACTTTGTCCATCGCAGATTGTGAGTCAGCAGCCAGGCCCATGTGAAAGAGGCTGGAAAAGGATCTGGAAATATAAACTGTAAGAGCCCCCATGTGAGACATTGACCCTGTTTCCCCCATTAGAGGGTCCCGGTCCCCCGTTGTAAAAGACTAGAGCTTCAGCCTCTGCAATCAAAATGTGGAGGCACATCGGCAGAACCAGCCAAAAATCACTAGAAAGCCAACCTGCTTGTAGATGAGACGAGTCAGGATGTTCATGATGAAGCCACCAAGCCGAGGATACATGCCGAGCGCCTGGATGACGGTCCTCATGAGCAGCATGGGCAGAGGCGTGGTGTCCATCAGTTGCTGAAGAACAACAGCCAAGACTTCGGAGGTGTACACCGAGCGAACAGCAAAACAGAGATTGGTGGCTGCAAGGAAGACAGAGGGGCCAGTCAGGGGGGGGGGGGGAAGAGGGCAGAGACGCCAGTCAGGGGGGGGGGGGGGGGAAGAGGGCAGAGACGCCAGTCAGGGGGGGGGGGAAGAGGGCAGAGACGCCAGTCAGGGGGGGGGGGGAAGAGGGCAGAGACGCCAGTCAGGGGGGGGGGGGGAAGAGGGCAGAGACGCCAGTCAGGGGGGGAAGAGGGCAGAGACGCCAGTCAGGGGGGGGGGGGAAGAGGGCAGAGACGCCAGTCAGGGGGGGGGGGGGAAGAGGGCAGAGACGCCAGTCAGGGGGGGGGGGGGAAGAGGGCAGAGACGCCAGTCAGGGGGGGGGGGGGGGGGAAGAGGGCAGAGACGCCAGTCAGGGGGGGGGGGGGAAGAGGGCAGAGACGCCAGTCAGGGGGCAGAGACGCCAGTCAGGGGGCAGAGACGCCAGTCAGGGGGCAGAGACGCCAGTCAGGGGGCAGAGACGCCAGTCAGCGGGCAGAGACGCCAGTCAGCGGGCAGAGACGCCAGTCAGCGGGGAGAGGACAGTCAGCGGGGAGAGGACAGTCAGCGGGGAGAGGACAGTCAGCGGGGAGAGGACAGAGAGGACAGTCAGCTGGAAAGAAGGAGGACAAGGCAAAGAATTCCATAGCTTACCCTTAATGACCGACTTCATGTCACATTTACTGGAGTCAATGTTATGGAGAGCCACAAGCAGATCTCCGGGGGTGAGAGGAGACATGGAGGACGTCACATCACCTGAAAGAAAATTACACATATTGATTGATTCATACTGAGCCAGTACCATCCACACAGAGGCACGGGGCCACTGCCATCCACACAGAGGCATGGGGCCACTGCCATCCACACAGAGGCATGGGGCCACTGCCATCCACACAGAGGCACGGGGCCACTGCCATCCACACAGAGGCACGGGGCCACTGCCATCCACACAGAGGCACGGGGCCACTGCCATCCACACAGAGGCACGGGGCCACTGCCATCCACACAGAGGCACGGGGCCACTGCCATCCACACAGAGGCACGGGGCCACAGCCATCCACACAGAGGCACGGGGCCACAGCCATCCACACAGAGGCACGGGGCCACAGCCATCCACACAGAGGCACGGGGCCACTGCCATCCACACAGAGGCACGGGGCCAGCACCTTCTATATGGAGGCTGACAGGGAACCAGTACCTAATTTGGAGGCTCACACACAGGGCTAGTACCAAATATATGAATGATACCACGGTAAGTCTGACACCAAGCCAATCAGAACTATGGGAGAGGTCCGATAGCGGCCCACCACAGGCTCTAGGAGAGGTCCGATAGCGGCCCACCACAGGCTCTAGGAGAGGTCCGATAGCGGCCCACCACAGGCTCTAGGAGAGGTCCGATAGCGGCCCACCACAGGCTCTAGGAGAGGTCCGATAGCGGCCCACCACAGGCTCTAGGAGAGGTAAGGCTGTCCTGAATATATGATCACTGTATATAACCAGAATGGACTACATTGTCGGGCTTATTTGGGGAGGTTAAATTTAATAAGAAGAAAATTAAATGTTGTATTTTATTTTACATAGAAATGTGAAGCAGTGGCGTCCATTTTGTTAAAGGTTGTTAAAAGTTCAAAACTCCTTTTAGGAAAGGTGTCTATTCAACAGGTTTACCCCAAACATGCTGTGTTGACCTAAGGTAATAAATAGTCTGTTGACTTTCCTTAGATATAAGTCTAAGACGCTATACCAAGGTATCTTATCTGTATATCAAGAGAGGCTTCAGTAAACATTTGTAACCTTGCTAGGCTCTAGAAGTTCTGTGATTGTAAGCTCTTTGTCAATATAAGGTGCAAAGTTTATTTGAAGATATTATTAATGATTATTAATTCTGACAACATAAGGGCTGACATGACTACATGAAGCATGACGAGAATGGACTACACAAAGGCTGGTACTGGAACATTACTGATTTCACAATCTTACCATGCTGGGTTCCCAGGAGCCGGTTGAACACTTCCTTCACTACTATTGGGTTCAGTTTGATGAGTTTGGGCAAAGCCTGGACTACCTCTTTCTAGGGGAAGAAGTAATGGTGAGACGGACACTCTGCAATCACACAATGATATCATAATAAAGTACTAAATCCTACCTCTGCAGAAATAAAGGATTGGGCCGCACAGAGGATTGCCGGTTCCGCATGGCAGCACTGGGGGTATCGCTTTAACCACCAGGGGGACCCAACGCTCACACACACACCCTACCAGGGGGACCCGACGCCCTCACGCGCCCCTACCAGGGGGACCCGACGCCCTCACGCACCCCTACCAGGGGGACCCGACGCCCTCACGCGCCCCTACCAGGGGGACCCGACGCCCTCACGCGCCCCTACCAGGGGGACCCGACGCCCTCACGCGCCCCTACCAGGGGGACCCGACGCCCTCACGCACCCCTACCAGGGGGACCCGACGCCCTCACGCACCCCTACCAGGGGGACCCGACGCCCTCACGCACCCCTACCAGGGGGACCCGACGCCCTCACGCACCCCTACCAGGGGCACCCGACGCCCTCACGCACCCCTACCAGGGGGACCCGACGCCCTCACGCACCCCTACCAGGGGGACCCGACGCCCTCACGCACCCCTACCAGGGGGACCCGACGCCCTCACGCACCCCTACCAGGGGGACCCGACGCCCTCACGCACCCCTACCAGGGGGACCCGACGCCCTCACGCACCCCTACCAGGGGGACCCGACGCCCTCACGCACCCCTACCAGGGGGACCCGACGCCCTCACGCACCCCTACCAGGGGGACCCGACGCCCTCACAACACCCTACCAGGGGGACCCGACGCCCTCACAACACCCTACCAGGGGGACCCGACGCCCTCACAACACCCTACCAGAGGGACCCGACGACCTCACAACACCCTACCAGAGGGACCCGACGACCTCACAACACCCTACCAGAGGGACCCGACGCCCTCACAACACCCTACCAGAGGGACCCGACGCCCTCACAACACCCTACCAGAGGGACCCGACGCCCTCACAACACCCTACCAGAGGGACCCGACGCCCTCACACCCACACCCTACCAGAGGGACCCGACGCCCTCACACCCACACCCTACCAGAGGGACCCGACGCCCTCACACCCACACCCTACCAGAGGGACCCGACGCCCTCACACCCACACCCTACCAGGGGGACCCGACGCCCTCACACACACACCCTACCAGGGGGACCCGACGCCCTCACACACACACCCTACCAGGGGGACCCGACGCCCTCACACACACACCCTACCAGGGGGACCCGACGCCCTCACACACACACCCTACCAGGGGGACCCAACGCCCTCACACACACACCCTACCAGGGGGACCCGACGCCCTCACACACACACCCTACCAGGGGGACCCGACGCCCTCACACCCACACCCTACCAGGGGGACCCGACGCCCTCACACACACACCCTACCAGGGGGACCCGACGCCCTCACACACACACCCTACCAGGGGGACCCGACGCCCTCACACACACACCCTACCAGGGGGACCCGACGCCCTCACACACACACCCTACCAGGGGGACCCAACGCCCTCACACACACACCCTACCAGGGGGACCCGACGCCCTCACACACACACCCTACCAGGGGGACCCGACGCCCTCACACACACACCCTACCAGGGGGACCCGACGCCCTCACACACACACCCTACCAGGGGGACCCGACGCCCTCACACACACACCCTACCAGGGGGACCCGACGCCCTCACACACACACCCTACCAGGGGGACCCAACGCCCTCACACACACACCCTACCAGGGGGACCCGACGCCCTCACACACACACCCTACCAGGGGGACCCGACGCCCTCACACACACACCCTACCAGGGGGACTGAACACACTCATATCAGTGTCTGCTGGTTTTGTACATTCTAGAGAGGCCGATAAAGCCACAAACTGATGAGAAGAGCCAAGAAGGGGGCAGCATTGCAGATACACAGCCTTACCTTATCCAGACCGTTCAGTACTGGGATCAGGAACCGGACATCCGGGAGACGCTTCTGATAGAGTTCACGCACGCGTTTCACTAGTTCAGGAGATGGCGGTACTAGTGTAAGAGAAAAAAATAAAAAAGTGAGCACATTCACTCACGTGACATGAATACAATGGGCGAGGAATGGACGGTAAAGCTGGCCATACACCGATGGAAATGTGAAGAGTGTGGGTTTCCCTGCTAAAAAGAAGCTGATCGATTAACCACGTGGGGGGAGGCACTCGCCGGTTCCACATCACTTTTAAGTCCAGAACCCTCCGATACAAAATTCAAACTGGCTCAGGGCAGATATCGCATCCATGAGATCATTATTCTACGCAACACACCTGCAAGAGGCAAACTAGTTTCACTTCTGTCAGACACCTTGGAAAACTTTCCATCGATCCGTGGCTAGAGCCAATCAGAATTCCTCCATTCACCTCATTATGTGTATGGCCAGCTTTGAGGATCCTCCATAACCCAAGGCCCATCCAATGGAGGACAGGCAGCGCTGAGATACTCCAGAGGTTCCGGGAATCACCTTTATCTGTCAGGATGTGCAGGCAGCGGGTGACCAGAGTCTCCGCCCCTTTGGGGCAGTTCTCCACCAATAGAAGCAGCTCAGGGGAATTCATTCCCATGCCCCGAATCTGCAAACAGACAAAGAGGATTGGACATCAATTCCTTCATACTCAACTTCATCCAAGATATTCCTCCACCAAGCCCCTCCCCTCGACCAGCATTTAAAGAGACCCCGTCACCAAGAGGACAAATGACAGGTGAAATCAGAGAAAAGAGAAGAAGTATTGTTACATACATTGCAAAAGTATTCGGCCCCCTTGAACTGTGCGACCTTTTGCCACATTTCAGGCTTCAAACATAAAGATATAAAACTGTAATTTTTTGTGAAGAATCAACAAGTGGGAGACAATCATGAAGTGGAACGAAATTTATTGGATATTTCAAACTTTGTTAACAAATAAAAAATTGAGCATGCAAAATTATTCAGCCCCCTTAAGTTAATACTTTGTAGCGCCACCTTTTGCTGCGATTACAGCTGTAAGTCGCTTGGGGTATGTCTCTATCAGTTTTGCACATCGAGAGACTGAAATTTTTGCCCATTCCTCCTTGCAAAACAGCTCGAGCTCAGTGAGGTTGGATGGAGAGCGTTTGTGAACAGCAGTTTTCAGTTCTTTCCACAGATTCTCGATTGGATTCAGGTCTGGACTTTGACTTGGCCATTCTAACACCTGGATATGTTTATTTGTGAACCATTCCATTGTAGATTTTGCTTTATGTTTTGGATCATTGTCTTGTTGGAAGACAAATCTCCGTCCCAGTCTCAGGTCTTTTGCAGACTCCATCAGGTTTTCTTCCAGAATGGTCCTGTATTTGGCTCCATCCATCTTCCCATCAATTTTAACCATCTTCCCTGTCCCTGCTGAAGAAAAGCAGGCCCAAACCATGATGCTGCCACCACCATGTTTCACAGTGGGGATGGTGTGTTCAGGGTGATGAGCTGTGTTGCTTTTATGCCAAACATAACGTTTTGCATTGTTGCCAAAAAGTTTGATTTTGCTTTCATCTGAGCAGAGCTCCTTCTTCCACATGTTTGGTGTCTCCCAGGTGGCTTGTGGCAAACTTTAAACGACACTTTTTATGGATATCTTTAAGAAATGTCTTTCTTCTTGCCACTCTTCCATAAAGGGCAGATTTGTGCAGTATACGACTGATTGTTGTCCTATGGACAGAGTCTCCCACCTCAGCTGTAGATCTCTGCAGTTCATCCAGAGTGATCATGGGCCTCTTGGCTGCATCTCTGATCAGTCTTCTCCTTGTATGAGCTGAAAGTTTAGAGGGACGGCCAGGTCTTCCTAGATTTGCAGTGGTCTGATACTCCTTCCATTTCAATATTATCGCTTGCACAGTGCTCCTTGGGATGTTTAAAGCTTGGGAAATCTTTTTGTATCCAAATCCGGCTTTAAACTTCTCCACAACAGTATCTCGGACCTGCCTGGTGTGTTCCTTGTTCTTCATGATGCTCTCTGCACTAAAACGGACCTCTGAGACTATCACAGTGCAGGTGCATTTATACGGAGACTTGATTACACACAGGTGGATTCTATTTATCATCATTAGTCATTTAGGTCAACATTGGATCATTCAGAGATCCTCACTGAACTTCTGGAGAGAGTTTGCTGCACTGAAAGTAAAGGGGCTGAATAATTTTGCACGCACAATTTTTCAGTTTATTTGTTAACAAAGTTTGAAATATCCAATAATTTCGTTCCACTTCATGATTGTGTCCCACTTGTTGTTGATTCTTCACAAAAAATTACAGTTTTATATCTTTATGTTTGAAGCCTGAAATGTGGCAAAAGGTCGCAGAGTTCAAGGGGGCTGAATACTTTCGCAATGCACTGTAGTTACATAGTAGGGGAGGTTGAATAAAGACAATAGTCCATCCAGTTCCCCCTGTGTAGGTGTGTGTGGGCGGAGTTTCCCCTGTGTAGGTGTGTGTGGGCGGAGTTCCCCCTGTGTAGGTGTGTGTGGGCAGAGTTCCCCCTGTGTAGGTGTGTGTGGGCGGAGTTCCCCCTGTGTAGGTGTGTGTGGGCAGAGTTCCCCCTGTGTAGGTGTGTGTGGGCAGAGTTCCCCCTGTGTAGGTGTGTGTGGGCAGAGTTCCCCCTGTGTAGGTGTGTGTGGGCAGAGTTCCCCCTGTGTAGGTGTGTGTGGGCAGAGTTCCCCCTGTGTAGGTGTGTGTGGGCAGAGTTCCCCCTGTGTAGGTGTGTGTGGGCAGAGTTCCCCCTGTGTAGGTGTGTGTGGGCAGAGTTCCCCCTGTGTAGGTGTGTGTGGGCAGAGTTCCCCCTGTGTAGGTGTGTGTGGGCAGAGTTCCCCCTGTGTAGGTGTGTGTGGGCAGAGTTCCCCCTGTGTAGGTGTGTGTGGGCGGAGTTCCCCCTGTGTAGGTGTGTGTGGGCGGAGTTCCCCCTGTGTAGGTGTGTGTGGGCGGAGTTCCCCCTGTGTAGGTGTGTGTGGGCGGAGTTCCCCCTGTGTAGGTGTGTGTGGGCGGAGTTCCCCCCTGTGTAGGTGTGTGTGGGCGGAGTTCCCCCCTGTGTAGGTGTGTGTGGGCGGAGTTCCCCCCTGTGTAGGTGTGTGTGGGCGGAGTTCCCCCTGTGTAGGTGTGTGTGGGCAGAGTTCCCCCTGTGTAGGTGTGTGTGGGCGGAGTTCCCCCTGTGTAGGTGTGTGTGGGCGGAGTTCCCCCTGTGTAGGTGTGTGTGGGCGGAGTTCCCCCTGTGTAGGTGTGTGTGGGCAGAGTTCCCCCTGTGTAGGTGTGTGTGGGCAGAGTTCCCCCTGTGTAGGTGTGTGTGGGCGGAGTTCCCCCTGTGTAGGTGTGTGTGGGCGGAGTTCCCCCTGTGTAGGTGTGTGTGGGCGGAGTTCCCCCTGTGTAGGTGTGTGTGGGCGGAGTTCCCCCTGTGTAGATGTGTGTGGGCGGAGTTCCCCCTGTGTAGGTGTGTGTGGGCGGAGTTCCCCCTGTGTAGGTGTGTGTGGGCGGAGTTCCCCCTGTGTAGGTGTGTGTGGCTGTAATCATCTCACATAGCCCTGAATGTTCTGATCCTTGAGATGTACGTCTAAGAGTCTCCCATACTTCCCACAGAAACCACCTCTTGTGGTAGGGAATTCCACAATCTTGTAGCTCTAACAGTAAAGAAGCCCCTGTGTTGCCCGAGGTAAAAGTGTAAATGCTTACTTGTACTTTGATGACTTTGTGACTCTCAGAAAAGTTGACTACTTCAGGAAGAGTCATTTCCCTACCCCCACCCTCCCTCCTTACACATCATAGCCCCCCCCCCCCCTCCTCAGGGTGTCTACTTGCTTTCTGTGCAGGCCCAGCTCCTATGTCCCTCCCCTTTCTAAGATTTTATGTAGAAGCCATTGGGAGAAGAGACAATTGAGTGGCAGCTCTGTCTGCTAAGACTGATGACATCACATCCAAGATGGCGGTGGCCAGCATTAGTCTGAGGACTTCTAGCTGTCTACACAACAGAGGCTTTTACAGGGTTCAATTCAATCGATTCACATATTAAATCTTAGGAGAAGATTGTTAATAGCAGGGTCCCTAATCCTGATTGGAGGTCCCTTGTCTTACCGGAGTTTCGATGACCCTCAGCACGGTCCTCTTGATGTCGGCGGTGGCCTCGGTGTAGACGGAGGCCAGTTCATGGATGAGTTTGTGATTGTGGGGGAGCAGAGCCAGATAGAGATATAAACAGTGCTTAACAGTGTCCTCTGTCCAGGGGGCCGCCACCTCTGAGAGAAGAAGAACCGGTCAGGAATGGGACCACCAGAACATTCTACAGGACTGAACTACACAGACAACAAAGTACCCCACCTGTGTCCTTATCTGCCCCAAACAGCACTGAGGGGGGGTTGGGGTGAGCCAGGAGCTGCAGGTAATTCAGGGCAAACTTCTCTATATACTGATGAAGAGCCTCCTTCTCATACATCCTCTTTATAAGGTTCAGAGCCTGCTGACGGACCTGAGAAGACCGAGGACAGACAGTGAGTACTACAAGAGGCTGCGGAAACTGACCGGGGCACTTAGGGTCACCTACCTTATCCTTCTCATGGGAGCTGAGATCCAGAAGAAGATGGAGGTACTGGAACTGCCGAGCCGGGCGAGTCAGAATGAGATCCCGCAACGTAGACATCCCCAGGTAAGTACGGCCCTGTGTGGTGACAAACCGAGACTCACTACCATGACAGGTCACATGATATATCGCTACCTACCCTCTATACTGAGACCGAGCCAATCATCACCTACCCTCTATACTGAGACCGAGCCAATCACCACCTACCCTCTATACTGAGACCGAGCCAATCATCACCTACCCTCCATACTGAGACCGAGCCAATCACCACCTACCCTCCATACTGAGACCGAGCCAATCACCACCTACCCTCCATACTGAGACCGAGCCAATCACCACCTACCCTCCATACTGAGACCGAGCCAATCACCACCTACCCTCTATACTGAGACCGAGCCAATCATCACCTACCCTCCATACTGAGACCGAGCCAATCATCACCTACCCTCCATACCGAGACCGAGCCAATCACCACCTACCCTCTATACTGAGACCGAGCCAATCACCACCTACCCTCCATACTGAGACCGAGCCAATCACCACCTACCCTCTATACTGAGACCGAGCCAATCATCACCTACCCTCCATACTGAGACCGAGCCAATCATCACCTACCCTCCATACCGAGACCGAGCCAATCACCACCTACCCTCTATACTGAGACCGAGCCAATCATCACCTACCCTCCATACTGAGACCGAGCCAATCATCACCTACCCTCTATACTGAGACCGAGCCAATCACCACCTACCCTCCATACTGCGACCGAGCCAATCATCACCTACCCTCCATACTGAGACCGAGCCAATCACCACCTACCCTCCATACTGAGACCGAGCCAATCCCCACCTACCCTCCATACGGAGACCGAGCCAATCATCACCTACCCTCCATACTGAGACCGAGCCAATCACCACCTACCCTCCATACTGAGACCGAGCCAATCACCACCTACCCTCTATACTGAGACCGAGCCAATCATCACCTACCCTCCATACTGAGACCGAGCCAATCATCACCTACCCTCCATACCGAGACCGAGCCAATCCCCACCTACCCTCCATACCGAGACCGAGCCAATCACCACCTACCCTCCATACCGAGACCGAGCCAATCATCACCTACCCTCCATACTGAGACCGAGCCAATCATCACCTACCCTCCATACTGATACCGAGCCAATCACTACCTACCCTCCATACTGAGACCGAGCCAATCATCACCTACCCTCCATACTGAGACCGAGCCAATCACCACCTACCCTCCATACCGAGACCGAGCCAATCACCACCTACCCTCCATACTGAGACCGAGCCAATCACCACCTACCCTCTATACTGAGACCGAGCCAATCATCACCTACCCTCTATACTGAGACCGAGCCAATCACCACCTACCCTCCATACCGATACCGAGCCAATCACCACCTACCCTCCATACCGAGACCGAGCCAATCACCACCTACCCTCCATACTGATACCGAGCCAATCACCACCTACCCTCCATACTGAGACCGAGCCAATCATCACCTACCCTCCATACTGAGACCGAGCCAATCACCACCTACCCTCCATACCGAGACCGAGCCAATCACCACCTACCCTCCATACTGAGAACGAGCCAATCACCACCTACCCTCTATACCGAGACCGAGCCAATCACCACCTACCCTCCATACCGAGACCGAGCCAATCACCACCTACCCTCCATACCGACACCGAGCCAATCACCTACCCTCCATACTGAGACCGAGCCAATCACCACCTACCCTCCATACTGAGACCGAGCCAATCACCACCTACCCTCCATACCGAGACCGAGCCAATCACTACCTACCCTCCATAGTGAGACCGAGCCAATCACCACCTACCCTCCATAGTGAGACCGAGCCAATCACTACCTACCCTCTATACCGAGACCAAGCCAATCACCACCTACCCTCCATACCGACACCGAGCCAATCACCACCTACCCTCCATACTGAGACCGAGCCAATCACCACCTACCCTCCATACTGAGACCGAGCCAATCACCACCTACCCTCTATACCGAGACCAAGCCAATCACCACCTACCCTCCATACCGACACCGAGCCAATCACCACCTACCCTCCATAGTGAGACCGAGCCAATCACCACCTACCCTCCATACCGACACCGAGCCAATCACCACCTACCCTCCATAGTGAGACCGAGCCAATCACCACCTACCCTCCATAGTGAGATATTCATATTCATATGAGATTTGTATATTTTGTTTCTTATTCATCTTTATGATTTACACCATTCTATTGTATGAATTACTGACGGATCGATCTGCAGAGACATTTATGGTTTGTTTTGAACTTAAGCACTTCATATTTAGCAGCACTTGAAGATTGGTCTGACCGTGTATTCACCCGTTACCTATTCTCTGACCGTGTATTCACCCGTTACCTATTCTCTGACCGTGTATTCACCCGTTACCTATTCTCTGACCGTGTATTCACCCGTTACCTATGCTCCGATAGTATATTCACCCATTACCTATGCTCCGATAGTATATTCACCCATTACCTATGCTCCGATAGTATATTCACCCATTACCTATGCTCCGATAGTATATTCACCCATTACCTATGCTCCGATAGTATATACACCCATTACCTATGCTCCGATAGTATATACACCCATTACCTATGCTCTGATAGGGTAGGGAGGGGTAGCTGCTTGGTTTTGGGTGCATTTATTTTTATCACGTTTACCTCATCCTCGCAGTATTTTCGGATGACTTCCAGTGCCGAATCGGTCAGCAGCGGAGCCTCCAGGACGACCTTCGTGAAAACTCTACAGGAAAGAATAGAAGTCAGAGGAATAGAAGTCAGAGGAAAAGAACCATTTCATGGCCAAGAAAATCATCATCATCCTCCTCCTCCTCCTCCTCATCATCCTCCTCCTCATCATCATCCTCCTCATCATCATCCGCCTCCTCCTCCTCATCCGCCTCCTCCTCCTCATCCGCCTCCTCCTCCTCATCCGCCTCCTCCTCCTCATCCGCCTCCTCCTCATCATCCGCCTCCTCCTCATCATCCGCCTCCTCCTCATCATCCGCCTCCTCCTCATCATCCGCCTCCTCCTCATCATCCGCCTCCTCCTCATCATCCGCCTCCTCCTCATCCTCCTCCTCCTCCTCCTCCTCATCATCATCATCATCCTCCTCATCATCATCATCCTCCTCATCATCATCATCATCATCATCCTCCTCCTCATCATCATCCTCATCACTCACCCGTCTCTCTGGTCAGGGCGCTCTTGTAGCCCAGTAAGGATTCCAATCAGACACTCCTGGTAGCTCTCTTCTCCAGCCCCAGACTGATATTCACAGTATTCTTGGTAAAGCCACGCCAATGCCAGGTCCAGGCGTCCCCTGGGGTCACTCAGAAAGTGGGCCAAGATTTCATTCTTCAATGACGGATCCAAAAGAGTCACCAAACGAGCGATGACCTTCACTCGCATCTGCAGAAACAGCAACTTCACTGAAATCTGTCCCATAGAGGACACTGAAATCTATCCCATAGGACGACACTGAAATCTGTCCCATAGAGGACACTGAAATCTGTCCCATAGAGGACACTGAAATCTGTCCTATAGAGGACACTGAAATCTATCCCATAGAGGACACTGAAATCTATCCCATAGGACGACACTGAAATCTGTCCCATAGAGGACACTGAAATCTATCCCATAGAGGACACTGAAATCTGTCCCATAGAGGACACTGAAATCTGTCCCATAGAGGACACTGAAATCTATCCCATAGAGGACACTGAAATCTGTCCCATAGAGGACACTGAAATCTGTCCCATAGAGGACACTGAAATCTGTCCCATAGAGGACACTGAAATCTATCCCATAGAGGACACTGAAATCTGTCCCATAGAGGACACTGAAATCTATCCCATAGAGGACACTGAAATCTATCCCATAGAGGACACTGAAATCTGTCCCATAGAGGACACTGAAATCTGTCCCATAGAGGACACTGAAATCTATCCCATAGAGGACACTGAAATCTGTCCCATAGAGGACACTGAAATCTATCCCATAGAGGACACTGAAATCTGTCCCATAGAGGACACTGAAATCTGTCCCATAGAGGACACTGAAATCTGTCCCATAGAGGACACTGAAATCTGTCCCATAGAGGACACTGAAATCTGTCCCATAGAGGACACTGAAATCTGTCCTATAGAGGACACTGAAATCTGTCCCATAGAGGACACTGAAATCTATCCCATAGAGGACACTGAAATCTGTCCCATAGAGGACACTGAAATCTGTCCCATAGAGGACACTGAAATCTATCCCATAGAGGACACTGAAATCTGTCCCATAGAGGACACTGAAATCTGTCCCATAGAGGACACTGAAATCTATCCCATAGAGGACACTGAAATCTATCCCATAGAGGACACTGAAATCTGTCCCATAGAGGACACTGAAATCTGTCCCATAGAGGACACTGAAATCTGTCCCATAGAGGACACTGAAATCTGTCCCATAGAGGACACTGAAATCTGTCCCATAGAGGACACTGAAATCTGTCCCATAGAGGACACTGAAATCTGTCCCATAGAGGACCTCAGGACAGAGACCCCGCCTCCCAGAAACCACCAAAACCCTCCATTTATAAATCGGAGTGTCTCGGTGTCAGGATTGTAGAATCCATTCCTTCCCAATGGAAGGGACACAGGAGGTGACTTTTTACCACCAGGAACTGATTGGCATCATGGATGTGCAGCCAACAGACCTGCAGCAACCGTGTGATGCCATCATGTCACTATGGAGGAAAGTTTCCCGCACCTTGTTGTATCTATTCCACCAAGAATGAAGGCAAAAGAGGGTCCAACCCGCTACAAGCAAGGAGGACCTAATAAATTGGCCAGTAAGCGTAGGAGTTCAGAAGAGCTCATACACTAAGGCACAGGTGTCAAACACAAGGCCCGCGGGCCGAATGCGGCCCCCCAGGCCATTTCATGTGGCCCTCGCACCTCTCCTGCAGCACCCCCCTTGTCTCAGTAGCCGGCAGCAGAGAGGACAGAACTCCTTACCAGATCCTGTGCTTCTCTATACTGCTGCAGAAAGGCTCGTCTTCGCCCCCCCTTCCCAGAAGTCCACAGCAGACAGGAGGGCAGAACTCCTCCTACAGATCCTGCACCTCTCTGTGCAGCTGCAACACCACCTTGTCTCTACCTCCCCTGGTCTCAGCATTCAGCAGGCTCTGTAAGCTTACTCCAGCTCTCCTCTGGTCCTCCTCCAGACCTTGCTATTTCTTCTTCCCAGATCCACCCGCATCTTCTTACTGGCAGTAGCACAAGGTAAGGGGGTGCGTTGTGATGTCAGGAAGGGTGGGTGACTCTTGATTTATGATGGTGGGGGGGGATCTTGACATCTCATGTAAGAGGGTGGGGGGCTCTAATCTTACAGGTTTAACCGGCCCTTTGAGGGCAACCATAATGCTGATGCGGCCCGCAATAAAATTGAGTGACACCCCTGCTCTAAGGTGTGTGCTGGCCTTCGTAACTTTCAGCATCAGGCAACCAGCAAAAGTGGTCTCCCAAAGAGGAAAGGTCCATCCTGGGATCCGCTGCAGGGCTATAAAGCAGCATTGGCCTCCCCTCACCACCCAACAAGGCTGTGACCGGTCCCCCACAGCCAAAGAGGACAGGTAAGTGACTCCAGTGGATATGCAGTGTCTGGGACAAGGGAGCCGCCTATAGCCCAATGTCTCAATGTACTCCAATGGGCAGGCAGGAAAAAGATACGTACCTGAGCAGCCCCACTGCCCCCAATATGGCGTTCTGCCTGCAGGATCCTCTGCACAGCGGCCAGTTTCAAGTCCTTGATCTGAGGATCTGATAACGGTTGCAAAACTTCTTTCAGTTTAAAGACTTTCTTGCGGCCCACGGCTCCAGTTGGCCTAAAACAACAAAGAAAGAATTGCAGCAATATAGGTAAAGGGCAGAGATTTCCCCAGTGACGGCCCCCAGACCTCTCCCCAGACATCTCCCAGCGACGGCCCCCAAGACCTCTCCCCAGCGACGGCCCCCTAGACCTCCCCCCAGCGACGGCCCCCAGACATCCCCCCAGCGACGGCCCCCCAGACATCCCCCCAGCGACGGCCCCCCAGACATCCCCCCAGCGACGGCCCCCCAGACATCTCCCCAGCGACGGCCCCCCGACATCTTCCCAGAGACGGCCCCCAGACATCTCCCCAGAGACGGCCCCCAGAGACGGCCCCCAGACATCTCCCCAGAGACGGCCCCCCGACATCTCCCCAGTGACGGCCCCCAGACATCTCCCCAGAGACGGCCCCCCAGACATCTCCCCAGAGACGGCCCCCCAGACATCTCCCCAGAGACGGCCCCCCGACATCTCCCCAGTGACGGCCCCCAGACATCTCCCCAGAGACGGCCCCCCAGACATCTCCCCAGAGACGGCCCCCCGACATCTCCCCAGAGACGGCCCCCCGACATCTCCCCAGTGACGGCCCCCAGACATCTCCCCAGAGACGGCCCCCCGACATCTCCCCAGAGACGGCCCCCCAGACATCTCCCCAGAGACGGCCCCCCCAGACATCTCCCCAGAGACGGCCCCCCCAGACATCTCCCCAGAGACGGCCCCCCCAGACATCTCCCCAGAGACGGCCCCCCCAGACATCTCCCCAGAGACGGCCCCCCAACATCTCCCCAGTGACGGCCCCCAGACCTCTCCCCAGTGACGGCCCCCAGACCTCTCCCCAGTGAAGGCCCCCAGACATCTCCCCAGAGACGGCCCCCCAGACATCTCCCCAGTGAAGGCCCCCAGACGTCTCCCCAGTGACGGCCCCCAGACATCTTCCTAGTGACGGCCCCCAGACATCTTCCCAGTGACGGCCCCCAAGACCTCTCCCCAGCGACGGCCCCCAAGACCTCTCCCCAGCGACGGCCCCCCAGACCTCTCCCCAGCGACGGCCCCCCAGACCTCTCCCCAGTGACGGCCCCCCAGACCTCTCCCCAGTGACGGCCCCCCAGACCTCTCCCCAGTGACCGCCCCCAGACATCTCCACCGTGTTAGCCTGATGGCCTCTATAGTCTGAAGATGCTCTCCCCAGTGGTCTCTATGCTCTGTAAACATCTCCTAGGTGCAGTGTCGGGGAAAGGTCATCCAGCACCCAGGGCGAAGATGGCAAACTTTGCCTCAACACCCCTTCTCCAAATGGAGGTGGTGGGGCTTATAGCGGCATGCAGAGCAAAATGTATGGAATGTTTGTGGCATATGCGAATCAGAGCCAATAGTTGTGGTCACTGCAGCAAATTGAAGAGAACACAAATAGGAGGCTAACAGCGGTTAAGAAAAAAAAAAAACCCCCGATCCAGACACTGATGACTGAGAAAGTCTGCCGGCCAATAGTTTACAGCTGGGGGGGGGGGGGGGGGGTGTGAACAACAGACAGAACTGCAACGTCTCTCCGTAATAGGGGACGAAGTCCTCTTCCCTCAGAGCAGTGTCACTTCTGGTGCCTCCTTGATGGTGGATGTAAGCCACGCCCATTGCATTGTGCGACTGGATTTTTGGCAGGTCCTGCATTGAAAGACAAATGAATTGCCAGGATGTTGATGGAAATATGGGCTTCCTCTGACAATCCACCCCCACACTGAGAGGGCATCAAGGAGGATTTACAAGGTCCATAGACTGGGATCAGTCATGAGAACTTTTCATGTCTTAAGGAGAAATGGTTTCCAACGCCAGATTGGAAATTCCCCACACCAGAGAAAGTTTGGCTTAGAAGGTCAGAAACATGGGGCAAGCCCAAAGACGAAGACGGTTTGTCCCACTTTGCCAGAATGTTGACTGCAATGTTCTGGAGTTCAATGTATGGCTCTGACTCAATGGTTTCCTCTCACTCAGGACTGAGATAACCTTCTACATGAGTGGCCAGACAGCTGCAAAAAGATCCCCCCGTCTTTGCAGGGAAAGATGAAGCGGGAAGGAGGTGCAGTCTGAAGCACCCCTGGAAATGTCATACTGGACCCGAATAAAAAGGTGGAAAAGGCAGAGAGGCCTCCTCTCACTATGATAAGTGGGGCCTCCAACACGAAAAAAAGAGGCTTGGAGGACCAAAGTCTTCCAAGGAAAGTGAGTTCCAAATTTAAACTTGGAGCTGAGGGCCCGGAATCTTTCCTAGTCTCAGGATTAGAAGGTCCCGGAATCTTTCCTAGTCTCAGGATTAGAAGGTCCCGGAATCTTTCCTAGTCTCAGGATTAGAAGGTCCCGGAATCTTCCCAGTCTCAGGATTAGAAGGTCCCGGAATCTTTCCTAGTCTCAGGATTAGAAGGGCCCGGAATCTTCCCAGTCTCAGGATTAGAAGGTCCCGGAATCTTTACCAGTCTCAGGATTAGAAGGTCCCGGAATCTTTCCTAGTCTCAGGATTAGAAGGTCCCGGAATCTTTCCTAGTCTCAGGATTAGAAGGGCCCGGAATCTTCCCAGTCTCAGGATTAGAAGGTCTCCCTGCAGAAGCGCGACCCCTCTTTATCAGAGCAGAGAACTTTTATCCCAATGATCTTATCCAAGGAGAAATCAGACACAGGTTCTCCCTCAATCCACTCCTTGAGAGTTCTGCTGACCAGAATCTGAGCCAAAGATGCATATGGATGGAGAGGAGGCTCATCCTGGAGATCTGAGCCAAGGACACATAGGTATTAAGAGGAGGCCTATCCTGGAGATCCCGCAGCCAGGAAGTGACGATCCAGGAAGCTTCAGATGTTACGTCTGAAGAAGGAGCCAAGTGTGCATGCTCCGAAACGCGTTACGTCACTTCCGGTCAGCTTGCCGTTCACCGCAGCTCTCCCTCTAACCAGTTCCCTTGTGAAGCTTCTTGGATCGTCACTTCCTGGCTGCGGGACGGTCAGGACATGGAGGACTGAATCCGGGAATAGCCACACTATGGAACATGGACTAGAGCTACATTTGATGCGAGTTACTATTATTGTGTGTCGTGTAATAAAGTCTGTTGCTACATTCAGCGGCGCCTGTTTTCTTCTCTTTTGCCGCCAGCGGGATTTCCTGTTTTCTGCCTGCCAGAGCTGCCCTGATTTTTAGCAATATTTGAGAAGTCCGGTTTGCCACAGCCCCTGATCATCTGGCTGTCTTGCACCTGGGGTACACCCCTTTGGCACTAGCGCCCAACACCCTTCTCCCTGAACTCTGTGTATATCTACTGAAGGTTGGAATCCTTTTAAGGCTTTGGGATGTTTTGGAGATTTCTTGTTCTCCTTTGGATCTTGGTTGAAGGAAATAGGAGTATATATATACACTTATGTTGCTTTCATTTCTATTCCTTCTATACGCCGTGGTGAGATTTCCTGCTGCCTGATGGATCGAGTCACCAAAGCACAAGCAGATGACAACATCCTTATTGCTGAGACGAGACTCCCTGAAATCCAATCCATGCACCAGATGCTGAGGATTCCAACCCGATCGATGATCAATACGACCCACCACCTCGTGTCCTCCCTCAGAGTCACCTCCCGAAGAACGGAACCTACAAACGTTTGTTTTCTTCTGAGTCTACATGTCAGCACTGATTCCATTATTTTTCTTTTTAACTTTTTGAAATGGATTGTTTTTATGTATGAGAAGAGCTGTTCTGTTTATTCGGAAGATCAAGATTCATGGAGGGACACATGGGAGCATATGACAAAGAGGAGGGGCTGTTGTGGAAATGTTATTAGGATTAGAGTGGACATTTTTCAGGATGCGTTTTATTTAAATTTCCATAATGTCTCCCAGTGTCGGTTTACCGGTAATCGCTATAAACAGTGAATATGGCTTTAACCTGCATTAGGAAAAGACTGTTCGTTGTGGAAACCTTCCAATAAATGGACACTGCATACCACTCGCCTCATCATTCTGGCCATTGGATGCTGGAGGCGGCTACCGCTGGAGGGAACGCTGATCCAGATCTATAGAAGTGCGATGCGAGGTCGGCCACACAAAATGTATATCAGTCAGCCAGGGCCCCAGTATTCGCTGGTGGAGATATGTTTGTGATGTAGAATAATTATAGTTTTGATAAGTATCTGCCCTTTAGCAGGAATAATGACTGGTAGCTTTCCGTTATGCTTGATCCCCATGATAGAAATACTGCCGCTATTTCCTTTGCAGATCTAATCTCATTTACTGGAACAGTAGCATAATCACTATCAGATATGTTTTTTTATGAACTATATTATATAGGATTCACTCTAACAGGTTATGACAGGAGTGCATGCACATTAGCAGGGCAGCGTTCATGAGATCCACACTAGTTCCATTGTATAGTGTTTGGCGGGCATTTTACTCCTTGTGGGTCTCATTGTTAGCTATAAGTGCACCCAACGTTTCCCCGTGCACCCAACAGTGCAAACTCATGCACGCTGCACAGCTCGTTCATGAACATACACTCCCCCCTCTACTGAACTTTTAAATGTATACATATGTGTGATTGGTTATTACTTTGTATAGAGCTATTGTACACCAGAGGCGGATTGGTTATGTTGTATGGCCGTCTCCTCCCACTGTAAACCCTTGTTTTCTGGCCAAAAAAGGAGCGCCCTGTGTTGGAGTAGGACTTTCATTCTGTTGGCAACAACTGAAACAGCTTGTGCCCCTTGTACTCTTTGCCGCCGAGCGTCCTGGAATTTCTTTATACAAAAAGTACTGTATTTTCTGGCGTATAAGACTACTTTTGAACCTCAAAAAAATCCCCCAAAAATGGGGGGTCGTCTTATACGCCGAGTATAATATCTCCAAGGTAACCTAAGTATAAGTATTACCGGTAGAAGAAAATTAGGGGGGGGGGGGGTCGTCTTATACGCCGGAAAATACAGTACATGGTACTTTCAGTACAAAGGATTAAAGCGGAGTTCCACCCTCATTTTATACTTACCTCCATCTTCTCGCTCCGGGTCACCTGAAAAACAAATGGATAATCACATTTTTTTTTTTTTACTTACCTCGTAGAGAAGAAAATATACTCACCTTACTTCCTTCTTCCTCCCCTCGGCTGCCACGGCCCGTCGTCACTTCCTGGCTTTGCAATGATTCCTGGGAACTGAACGTCATCGCTCCCAGGAATCAATGCGCCTGCACCGGCCCCGACGTCAGTTCCGGGGCGCGCGCGTCATTGCCTTCTAAACAGCTTCTGGGCATGCCCAGAAGCTGTGGAGGGATGACGTGCGCGCACCGGAAGTGACGTTGGGGCCGGTGCAGTGCATCGTGGGACCGAAGAAGACGGAAGAGGATGCAGAAGAGGATCGCACAGGCTTCAAGCTGCCCACACCTGAGATGGCAGCGCTGGAGAATACATTTTCAAGGTAAGTATTTGTCCTAACAGGTAAGTGCAACCCAGGACAGATCAGAGGCTAGCCATTGTGGAATGTATAGCCCTGACTGTCCCGGGGGTATTTTCATTAAAAAAAAGTATTCCAGGGTGGAACTCCGCTTTAATGGCGTTTGACCCATATTAATATCAATTGCTCTTTTCAGCGCAGCGAAGTTCTCCGCACACCGCAGTTTTATTAGGAGCGAATTTCTATGCGCCAAGCCCCATTAATTTCCACCACAATGCAGAGTGCCCAGAGGAAGGCAGAGAGTCAGGGGCATCTGTTTGAACAGAGGGTACTAGGACCCTGCAGAGAGAGGTAAACCACTCTCTAGGAGCAGAGTCTAATGCCTCGTACACACGCAACGATTATCGGACGACCGATCGGCCGTCTTTTTTCCAGAGTTGCGTCTGTTGGTTGGAATGTGCCTAGACTGCACACAAATTTTCTCGGCCAACAAAAATCAACTTCAGAAGTGATGTCATGTGTTGGTTTACTTTCCGTGTGTTTTTTCTTCTCTGAGCATGCCCAGTCTTGCTCATCAGATTTTTGTCTGCCGAAATCTGTACTGACTGACGGAAAATCGGCCGTTCTGTTGACGGCCAACAAAAATTTTATAACCTGAACACCAGATTTTTTTCGGCCGAAAAGTCAGAGTCTGTTGTCAAAAGCATCATACTAACAAGCCGAAAATCGGCCGATCGGACGTTGGCCGAAAATTCCCGGGCAATAATCGATGCGTGTGTACGAGGCATTAGTCCACGTCTCCTGTGATAGCAATCTGCTATGTGCAGTGCAGAGGGTCCTCAAAGGGGAATTCACCACCTTTTATGGCTGCCAAGAGGGAAGGGTGACGTCTTCTGAATCCAGGAAAGGACCAGGAATCCCTCTGCTGTACTACAGGAATCAGGAGTTGGCCAGGAGAAAACTTGGGTTGACTCCAGATCTATTAGAAGAACCATTAAATTCTGTGATTGCTAAACCATGACTTCCACTGAAACTCCTGAGGTGACCAGCGACTTACTAGCAACACAGCCGTAAAAATAAGAACTTTGTCCAACAGGGTACAAAAGGGTGATTGGAAAATTATCAACCTACAGAGGGCTGAATTCAAAGACACCCTGAAAATCAAAGTGAAAAAATGATGCAGCAGGCGAGTCCATTTTGCTGAAATGTCATTGCAGGACCTCAGAATGGTCCTCAGTAGTTTGTGTGGCCCCCATGTGCTTGTATGAATGTCTGACAACATCGGGGAATGCTCCTAATGAGACCATGGATGGTGTCCTGGGGTATTTCCTCCCAGATCTGGACCAGGGCATCACTTTTGTCAGTAAAAGCAAAAAAAGGAAGAGACCACTGTGGTACTCAGCAGAAGTGGCCCAAATCATTCAAAATAAAAAGCTAGCATTTTGTAATTATAAAAAAACCCAGAGCAATGAAGATAAGGAAATCTACAAGATTAGGCAGAAGGAGGCCAAGCAAGTTATAAGAACTTCTAAAGAGCAGGCAGAAGAAAAACTAGCTCAGTCTATGAAAAAGGGGGATAAGACATTCTTCAGATATATAAATGAAAAAAGGAAATTAAAAACAAGGAATAACTAAATTAAAAACAAAGGACGGAAGGTATGTAGAAGAGAATAAAGGGCTAGCCAACTGCCTTAATGAATACTTCTGTTCAGTTTTTACAGAAGAAAACGAAGGAGAAGGACCTCCACTTGAAAGGATGACTAATGAATCGTTTGATGCATGTGTCTTTACAGAGGAAGACGTTCTAAGATTGCTGTCTAAAGTGAAGACAAATAAGTCACAGGGTCCTGAGGAGATACACCCAAAATTATTAAAAGAGCTTAGTGGTGAGCTGGCAAAACCATTAACAGATTTATTTAACCAAACATTAGTAACAGGAGTCGTCCCGGAAGATTGGAAATTGGCAAATGTCGTGCCCATTCACAAGAAAGGTAGTAGGGAGGAATCGAGCAACTATAGACCAGTGAGTCTGACATCCATAGTAGGCAAATTAATGGAAACCCTATTAAAGGATAGGATTGTGGAACATCTTAAATCCCATGGATTGCAAGATGAAAAAGAACATGGGTTTACTTCAGGGAGATCATGTCAAACAAATCTTATAGAGTTTTTTGACTGGGTGACTAAAATAATAGATGGTGGAGGTGCAGTAGACATTGCATATCTAGATTTTAGTAAGGCTTTTGACACTGTCCCACATAGAAGACTTATCAATAAACTGCAGTCATTGAGCGTGGACTCCCATATTGTTGAGTGGATTAGGCAGTGGCTGAGTGACAGACAACAGAGGGTTGTAGTCAATGGAGAACATTCAGAACAAGGTCATGTTACCAGTGGGGTACCTCAGGGATCTGTACTGGGACCAATTTTGTTTAATATCTTCATAAGTGATATTGCAAAAGGCCTCGATGGAAAGGTTTGTCTTTTTGCTGATGACACAAAGATATGTAACAGGGTTGATGTTCCTGGAGGGAAACGCCAAATGGAAAAGGATTTAGGAAAACTAGAAGAATGGTCAGAACTCTGGCAACTGAAATTTAATGTGGATAAGTGCAAGATAATGCACCTGGGGCGTAAAAACCCAAGGGCAGAATATAGAATATTTGACACAGTCCTGACCTCAGTATCTGAGGAAAGGGATTTAGGAGTAATTATTTCAGAAGACTTAAAAGGTGGGAAGACAATGTAATAGAGCAGCACGAAATGCCAGCAGAATGCTTGGATGTATAGGGAGAGGTATAAGCAGTAGAAAGAGAGAAGTGCTTATGCCGCTGTACAGAACACTGGTGAGACCTCACTTGGAGTATTGTGCGCAGTACTGGAGGCCATATCTCCAGAAGGATATAGATACTCTAGAGAGAGTTCAGAGAAGAGCTACTAAACTAGTACATGGATTGCAGGAAAAAAATTACCAGGAAAGGTTAAAGGACCTTAACATGTATAGCTTGGAAGAAAGAAGAGACAGAGGGGATGTGATAGAAACTTTTAAATACATAAAGGAGGAGAGCATATTTAAAAGAAGAAAAACTAGAGGCAAGCTAATCCAGATTGCCTCCCGGAAAAAGAGGGAACGCGACGGGGAGATACTGCGTCAGGATGCGGAGCTGAGGGACCTCCTAAGGGAGCAGAAGAGGAATCCTGGGGTGGATATCAGACACAAAATTGACGCGGCACGGGTGGCCCTTAATTTTAGCTTGGCCACCAAAGCGGAAAAGTCCATTCGCTGGTCGAGAAATCGCTATTACACACTGGGCGATAAACCGCACACACTTTTGGCTCGCAAGCTGGCCCCAAGACTCTATTCCCCGGCGCTACCAAAACTGAGGCTTAGGTCTGGTCTCCGGTCACAGGACCCCAAATTGGTGGTCAACGAATTTTATCACTTTTACACTAAGCTTTATTCCCAACCGCAGCCGCTCAGATAGTCCGCGGTAACGGCCTTTTTCCAGGACATCTCCCTCCCTAGCCTTTCCTCCCCCCATATGGAGATTATGGATAGGGAGTTCTCTACCACAGAAATATTGGCAGCAATCAAATCCATCAACCCTAATAAAGCGCCGGGACCGGACGGTTTCTCTGGCCATTATTATAAAAAATATTCACGAGACCCTGACCCCCCATCTTTGCTCCTACTTTAATTCTATTAGAACGGGAACCCCCATCCCGACATGAAAATAACGCGTATATCCAAGTGCTGCCAAAACCGGGCAAAGACCATGGGGACTGTCTCAATTACAGGCCGATATCGCTCATCAATGTCGACCTTAAAATTATGGCGAAGGTGCTGGCAACTAGGCTCAACACTTTTTTGGCGGAATATATACATCCTGACCAGGCCGACTCTGTGCAGGGCCGACAGGCGCCCGACCAGACCCGGCGTGCGATAGACGTGATTTCAGCCCTCCAATCTAACTGGAATAACGTAGGCCCCAGAAAGGGCATGCTACTATCCCTCGATCTTCACAAGGCCTTTGATTCCCTGTCCTGGGAATATCTTTTACAGACACTGGAGCGCTTTGGACAACGCTTTTTATCTCTCGTCCGTACGTTATATAGTGACCCAGTCGCGAAATTGTCCATTAAGGGTTACGGATCCCCTTTCCTGAACATTAGGAGGGGCACTAGACAGGGGTGTCCTTTATACCCGCTCTTATTTATCTTAGCCCTGGAACCATTAGCCATTAAATTGCGATCCAACCCGGATATTAAGGGCATACAATGTGGGGGGGTGGAGCATAAGTGCGCCCTGTTTGCGGACGACATCTTGATGTACATTTCGGCCCCACTGATTTCTATCCCCAATTTACTTAAGGACATGGCGGAGTTTGCGTCCATCTCAGGTCTCCAAATAAACCCCTCCAAATCTCGGGCTTTAAACCTAACACTAGATGATACTACCCTGTCTGCCCTCAGGGACAACTTTCCATTTGCCTGGCAAGAAAGGTCACTGCCATACCTAGGAATTCATCTCACGGCCTCAATAACTACCCTTTATGCATGTAACTACCCACCTTTATACAAAAAACTACGGGAAGATCTTGCAACTTGGTCTGCTAGCCCCCCGTCATGGTTCGGTAGGTTGAATTCGGTGAAAATGAACATATTGCCTAGATTGTTGTATCTGTTTCGCACTCTACCCATAATGCTTAATATGACTGATCTTAAAGATTTTCAGGGGTCGGTCATCAGGTTTATATGGGGGGACAAAAGGCCCAGAGTCAATAGGCGGACTCTTTTTACCCCTAAACTCAGAGGGGGACTAGGGGTCCCGGAACTGAGCAAATATTACCATGCAGCTCAATTGGCCCAACTGGTACGCTTCCACTCCCGGGACCCTCTCCCGATTTGGATGCACATGGAAGCAGCCCACTTGGGGGTTCCGGTCCACCACGCGTTGTGGTTAAGAGCTAGGGACAGACCGGGGGTGCTCTGTCCTGCCCTCTCCCTCGGGGTTTGGGATAGGCTGTCGGGCAGGCACTCCTTTAAGTCCCTCCATGCTCCGCTAGCACCCCTACTGGGCAACCCTTTGTTTCTGCCGGGTCTAACCCCGGCAATGTTTGACTGGTGGACGAACAAGGGGCTTCTCAGGTTGGCAGATTTATGCGACCACCGGGGACTATTTACCAGGTCCGAACTGCAGTAGAAGTATTCCCTCCCTGAGGGGGAGTACTTTCGCTACGCCCAGATCTCCCATTTTGCAGCCTCCCTTAGGCGTAAGAGCGATATCACTACCTCCACACCAATGGAGTATCTTTGCCGCACACTAGATAAACAAAAAAGCTACATATCTACGATTTATAATATACTCCACGGTGATGACAGTAAACTACCATACATGTTACGCTGGGAGGAGGATCTGGGAGAGTCTCTGGACAGGGCGGAATGGAATACTTTAGCACAGTTTAACTCTAGATCCATACTTAATACTTCCCTGATAGAAGCAAACTTTAAGGTGTTTTTGCGTTGGTACATGGTTCCGGTCAGGCTGGCAGCGGCGGTGAGCACTGCATCCCCCAATTGCTTTCGGGGATGTGGCCAGGCGGGCACGGTGCTCCACACGTGGTGGAGTTGCCCGAAAGTCCGCCGCTTTTGGATCCGAGTCTACAATTTTGTTTACTCCTTGACTCAAGTCAACTTGACGAAGGACCCCCAAAATGCCCTTTTGGGTAAACCAGTGGAGGGGGCAACTAAACCCGCTAAGCACCTCATTGCCTTTGTGTTCACAGCCGCTAAAATAGCCATAGCCCGCTCGTGGCGAACCCCCGTGGTGCCATTTGAGCTCTTGAAAGCCAAACTGACCTGAATCATGTTAAACGAACGGATGGTGGCAATTTTGAATGATAGGATGCGAATGTTTGATAAAACTTGGGACCCCTGGATAAGGTACCTGGCGGGCCCCTCATAGCCTTGGACGAGTTGTTGTTGGGGCAATTTCCCCCGGTGGGGTGGACGGGGCCTGGGTGTCGACCCTCGACCCTCTACTTTTTCAATAGCCGCTGATGTTTCTTCCCTTTCTCTCACTCTTCCATTCCTGCTGCCCTCCCCCGCTGTTTCCTCCTTTTCCCCCAGTCTGATCCCCCCCTTTTTTTTTTTCTTTTTCTCTTTTTTTCTTTTTTCCTGGTATTTTCTGACAGTACACGGACGACAGGCTGTGCCCCCCACTAGTGGAGGGCTTGGTATTGGGGCCGGGGTTGGGGGTCGTCCCCTCCAGAAGGGCGCAGTAAGTTCCCGTAGGGGCGCCATTGGGGGGGTCGGACCCGGACCGTCGGTCCTGTGGTGTGTAATGGCGGGGGCACTGTCTGTCCATGTGTCGCTATGCTTCCACACTGATGGTTGGATGCCTAACTTCAGTTTACATTTTAGGTTACAGTCTTATTGACTACTCATTTTTGATTGTGTTTTTTTTGCATTGGCACCATTGTATCTCCTGTTTTCTGAGATATTTACTGTATACATAAGAAGTAATTGAGCCATGTTGGCTCCTTGTGCACTGTTAAAACTTTCTTTCCAAAACTTCAATAAAAACATTGAAACATAAAAGAAGAAAAACTACCACAAGAGGACACAGTTTTAAATTAGAGGGGCAAAGGTTTAAAAGTAATATGAGGAAGTATTACTTTACTGAGAGAGTAGTGGATGCATGGAATAACCTTCCTGCAGAAGTGGTAGCTGCAAATACAGTGAAGGAGTTTAAGCATGCATGGGATAGGCATAAGGCTATCCTTCATATAAGATAGGGCCAGGGACTATTCATAGGATTCAGATATATTGGGCAGACTAGATGGGCCAAATGGTTCTTATCTGCTGACACATTCTATGTTTCTATGAACAGACTGAGGTGCAACCTGGCGGCGTCGAATGGACAGAAACAGAATGTTCCAGAGATGTTCTATTGGATTTAGGTCAGGGGGGGGCCATTCAATGGTATCAATTCCTTCATCCTCCAGGAACTGGCTCCATACTCTCACCACATGAGGCCGGGCATTGTTGTGCACCAGGAGGAACCCAGGACCCACTGCACCAGTGTAGGGTCTGACAATGGGTCCAAGGATTTCATCCCAATACCTAATGGCAGTCAGGGTGCCATTGTCTAGTCTGGATAGGTCTGTGTGTCCCTCCATGGATTTGCGCCCCCCCCCCCCCCCCCCCCCAGACCATCATTGACCCACCACCAATCCGGTCATGCTGAACAATGTTACAGGCAGGATAATGTTCTCCACGGCTTCTCCTGACCCTTTTACGTCTGTCACATGTGCTCAGGGTGAACTCTGCTCTCATCTGTGAAAAGCACAGGGTGCCGGTGGTGGAGCTCCCAATTCTGGGGTTCAATGGAAAATGCCAATCCAGCTCCAGTGCCGGGCAGTGAGCACAGCGCCCACAAGAGGACATCGGGCCCTCAGGCCACCCTAATGAAGTTTGTTTCTGATTGGTTGGTCAGAGACATTCACACAAGTGGCTGCTAAAGATCATTTTGTAGGGCTCTGGCAGGGCTCATCCTGTTCCTCCTTACACAAAGCAGCAGATACCGGTCCTGCTGATGGGTTAAGGACCTTCTACAGCCCTGTCCAGCTCTCCTAGAGTAACTGCCAGTCTCCTGGAATCTCCTCCATGCTCCTGAGACTGTGCTGGGAGACACAGCAAACCTTCTGCCAATGGGACGTATTGATGTGCCATCCTGGAGGAGTTGGACTGCCTGTGCTACCTCTATAGCAGGGGTCTTCAAACTGCAGCCCTGCAATTGTTCAGGAACTACAATTCCCATCATGCAGGGTCCAGGTATCTCCTCATGCTTCCAGTAGTGACACTGACCCGAGCCAAATGCAAAACTAGTGACAAACAGTCAGAAAAGAGTAGGGAAAAAAATATAAGTGGCCTCCACCTGTAAAACCATTTCTGCTTTGGAGGTTGTCTCATTGTGGCCCATCTAGTGCACCTGTTAATTTCATTAACACCAAAGCAGCTGAAACTGATTAACAGCCCCTCTGCTACTTAACTGACCAGATCAATATCCCAGGAGTTTCATTGATGTGATGCCATACTCTGATTATAAAGTGTTCCTGTCATTTTTTCAGCAGTGTGTATTCCAATGCTGTATTTAGCTGTCTGCAGATTTAGAGCCGTATGAAACCGAACATCAGAAATGTCATAAATAGCGTCTTACCAATCATTAGATGTAGCGGCAGCATTCGGTTTCCCTTCTGTATCACCTGGTGATTGGACCAGTAAACACGCCCCCTGTTGTAGAGCGCCCCACTCCACACAGGGGGTACATTTGGACAGCAGCATGATCAGTCCCTCCCTCTATGCCCAGGCGAGGCGGGCCCTCCCCCTCCCTCTATGCCCAGGCGAGGCGGGCCCTCCCCCTCCCTCTATGCCCAGGCGAGGCGGGCCCTCCCCCTCCCTCTATGCCCAGGCGAGGCGGGCCCTCCCTCTATGCCCAGGCGAGGCGGGCCCTCCCTCTATGCCCAGGCGAGGCGGGCCCTCCCTCTATGCCCAGGCGAGGCGGGCCCTCCCTCTATGCCCAGGCGAGGCGGGCCCTCCCTCTATGCCCAGGCGAGGCGGGCCCTCCCTCTATGCCCAGGCGAGGCGGGCCCCCCCCTTTCCCTCTATGCCCAGGCGAGGCGGGCCCCCCCCTTTCCCTCTATGCCCAGACGAGGCGGGCCCCCCCCTTTCCCTCTATGCCCAGACGAGGCGGGCCCTCCCCCTCCCTCTATGCCCAGACGAGGCGGGCCCTCCCCCTCCCTCTATGCCCAGACGAGGCGGGCCCCCCCCTTTCCCTCTATGCCCAGACGAGGCGGGCCCCCCCTTTCCCTCTATGCCCAGACGAGGCGGGCCCCCCCCCCTCCCTCTATGCCCAGACGAGGCGGGGCCCCCCCCCTCCCTCTATGCCCAGACGAGGCGGGGCCCCCCCCTCCCTCTATGCCCAGACCAGGCAGGCCCCCCCTCCCTCTATGCCCAGACCAGGCAGGCCCCCCCTCCCTCTATGCCCAGGCGAGGCGGGCCCTCCCCCTCCCTCTATGCCCAGGTGAGGCGGGCCCTCCCCCTCCCTCTATGCCCAGACGAGGCGGGCCCTCCCCCTCCCTCTATGCCCAGACGAGGCGGGCCCTCCCCCTCCCTCTATGCCCAGACGAGGCGGGCCCCCCCTTTCCCTCTATGCCCAGACGAGGCGGGCCCTCCCCCTCCCTCTATGCCCAGACGAGGCGGGCCCTCCCCCTCCCTCTATGCCCAGACGAGGCGGGCCCTCCCCCTCCCTCTATGCCCAGACGAGGCGGGCCCCCCCCTTTCCCTCTATGCCCAGACGAGGCGGGCCCCCCCCTTTCCCTCTATGCCCAGACGAGGCGGGGCCCCCCCTTTCCCTCTATGCCCAGACGAGGCGGGGCCCCCCCCTCCCTCTATGCCCAGACGAGGCGGGGCCCCCCCCTCCCTCTATGCCCAGACGAGGCGGGGCCCCCCCCTCCCTCTATGCCCAGACGAGGCGGGGCCCCCCCCTCCCTCTATGCCCAGACGAGGCGGGGCCCCCCCCTCCCTCTATGCCCAGACCAGGCAGGCCCCCCCCTCCCTCTATGCCCAGACCAGGCAGGCCCCCCCTCCCTCTATGCCCAGACCAGGCAGGCCCCCCCTCCCTCTATGCCCAGACCAGGCTTGCATGCCTCCAAATCGTACCTGATCTGTGTGGCTGGCAATATTGGCTCAGGCCTTTTTTTGGCCAGCGGGGCTTCATCATCTTCCTCCTTTAGGACCTTAGCCCGAGAGCCCAGCACAGAGATGGCCTGGCCGGTGGTGACAAGTGTGGAGACTCTTCGTTTGATCACCAGCCCTTCTGGCTTCACGCTTTCTTCCTCCACTACTTCTACCGGGGTCTCCTTTACCCTCTCCTCCAAACCTGCAGAGGAGATGAAGACTATGATCAGGACAATGCTTGTCCACATTCCTATCACTGCTCAATAGCAATCTACTGGCAGCTCACCTGGACCAATGCCAGCCGCAGTCATCTGAGAGGCCATAAGACGAGCCAGATGTCGTATCTGAGCGTCTGTCCCAGCAGACTCCACTGGAGTGTATGTGGACTGGAAGGAGGCCGGCATGGTGTCCGGGAGGTAGACCATACTGATGAGGACCTGCCAAGAGAGGAATCAGCAAAGGCGGATAAGAGAGGGAATAAGAAGACAACCGGGAGGCAGACATACAAGGAATGAATGGTGAGAATGAAGGAGAAAATGGTAGGAAGGAAAGGGAGAGAGGAATAAGGGAGGGCAGTAATATTGTTCACAGAAAAAAGGATGGATGGAGAGAGTGCTAATATATTATTCCTAAACATTTCCAGTTCTATGGGGTATGTCTGTATATTAAGAACAGTATACAGGTAAATATGAGGGATGATATTAATAATGGAGCTATGGATGAGGCAGAATCCCTATGGGTAGAGCTTCAAAGGGAAGGCACAGTGGGGAAGGTAATATTGGGCGTATGCTATAGGCCCCCAAACCAGAGGGAGTAGGGTGAGGCGGACCTCATGTTACAGATAGGATTGGCAGCAAGGATGGGAAATGTCATTATAATGGGGGACTTTAATTATCCTGATATAGACTGGGCAGAAGGAACCGCGCATTCAGCCAAGGCTCGACAGTTCCTAAATGTTTTGCAGGACAATTTCATGGGTCAGATGGTGAATGCACCGACAAGAAACAATGCGGTACTTGACCTACTGATTACCAACAATACAGACCTGCTCACGGATATAGAAATACGGGACAACTTAGGAAACAGTGACCATAGGTCAATTGGTTTCAGTATTAATTACAGTAATAGGAAACACAAGGGTAATATAAGGACACGGAATATCAAAAGAGCCAATTTCCCAAAACTGCGCTCGCTGCTAGAAAATATCAAATGGGATAGAACCCTGGGAACAAAGAACACGGAGGAAAAATGGGAGTGCTTCAAGAGCATACTTAACAAAGGGATTGGCCAGTGCATTCCACAGGGAAATAAATGTAAAAAAGAGCAAAACTAAACCCTGGGTGGCTAAACTCCAACATAAAAATGTATATTAGAGCTAAAGAAAAGGCCTTCAAAAAATAGACTGAGGGGTCATTGGCAGCATTCAAGCATTACAAAGAGTGTAATAAGAAATGTAAAGATGAAATCAGGGCGGCTAAAATAGAACACGAGAGACATATAGCGGAGGAGAGTAAAAAGAACCCCAAGAAATTCTTTAAGTATATAAACAGTAAGAAAGCGAGGTCAGAACACATTGGCCCCATAAAAGATGATAAAGGAAAAATGGCCACCGAGGACAGAGAAAAGGTGGAAGTGTTAAATAATTTCTTTTCTTCAGTCTTCACAAAAGAATCGGGGGGCGACACGAACCCAGCTTGTAAGGCCAAACTAAATAATACACCTCAGGAAGTGCCGCCATTGCTAACAGAGGATAGACTTAGAGCTAAACTAGAGAAACTTAACATAAATAAATCACCGGGACCGGATGGCTTGCACCCGAGGGTTCCTAACCACTTAAGCCCCGGAAGATTTGGCTGCTCAAAGACCAGGCCCTATTTTGCGATTTGGCACTGCGTGACTTTAACTGACAATTGAGCGGTCGTGCAACGCCGTACCCTAATGAAATTGACGTCCTTTTTTTCCCACAAACAGAGATTTATTTTGGTGGTATTTGATCACCTGTGCGATTTTTATTTTTTGCGCTATAAACAAAAAAAGAGCGACAATTTTGAAAAAATATTTTTTTTCAAATTTTTTATATGAAATTCTCAAAAAAAAAAAAAACAAAAATGTAAAAATCTAAAATTTTTTAACATTTGTGGCCAATTTGTTTTCTGCTGCATATTTTTGGTAAAAATCGCAATAAGCGTATTTTGATTGGTTTGCACAAAAGTTATTGCGTTTACCAACTACGGGAAAGATTTTTGTCATTTTTATTGTTTTTTTTTTTACTAGTAATGGCGGCGATCTGCGATTTTTGCGGGACTGCGACATTGCGGCGGACAGATCGGACCCCTAACTGACATTTTTGACACTTTTGGGGGTACCAGTGACATTACTACAGTAATCAGTGTTTACTGTTACTGTAAAAATGACACTGGCAGGGAAGGGGTTAACTTTATTTGAGAGGGAGGGGTTAAGTGTGTCCCTAGGGGCGTGATTCTAACTGTGGGGGGCGTGGCTTGTGATGTAATCACAGAGACATACAATCCTACATAGAAGATCACATAGCCACTGGGCTTACATCAGGGAGAATGACAGATGGTTGTGTTTTCTTTCTGCCTCTGCATCAGGAGATTGTGAGTGACCGGAGGACATCGGAGCCACCTGTCACTCATGCTAGCTCCCCAGGGAACGAGCGTCACCCCCCCACAGGCAGCTGACTTACCCATACATCACTTTGCCCTGCCGCGGTATATCTGCAGAGAGCGGTCTTTATGAGGTTAAAGAGCTCAGCCAAGTGATTGCCAGACCATTATTCTTGATCTTTAAGGATAGTTTACAGACGGGTATGGTGCCAGCTGATTGGAAAAAAGCCAACGTGGTACCAATATTTAAAAAAGGGCCGAGATATATCCCGGGTAACTATAGGCCGGTCAGCCTAACATCTGTAGTCTGCAAAATTTTGGAGGGGATGATAAGGGACCACATACAAGACTTTAGTAATGAAAACGGTATTATAAGTAGTAATCAGCATGGATTTATGAAAAATCGTTCGTGCCAAACCAATCTATTAACCTTCTACGATGAAGTGAGCTGCCACCTAGATAAAGGAAGGCCTGTGGATGTGGTGTATCTGGATAATGGAAGGTCTGTGGATGTGGTGTATCTGGATAAAGGAAGGCCTGTGGATGGAGTGTATCTGGATAAAGGAAGGCCTGTGGATGTGGTGTATCTGGATAAAGGAAGGTCTGTGGATGTGGTGTATCTGGATAAAGGAAGGTCTGTGGATGTGGTGTATCTGGATAAAGGAAGGCCTGTGGATGGAGTGTATCTGGATAAAGGAAGGCCTGTGGATGTGGTGTATCTGGATAAAGGAAGGCCTGTGGATGTGGTGTATCTGGATAAAGGAAGGCCTGTGGATGTGGTGTATCTGGATAAAGGAAGGCCTGTGGATGTGGTGTATCTGGATAAAGGAAGGCCTGTGGATGTGGTGTATCTGGATATAGGAAGGCCTGTGGATGTGGTGTATCTGGATAAAGGAAGGCCTGTGGATGTGGTGTATCTGGATAAAGGAAGGCCTGTGGATGTGGTGTATCTGGATAAAGGAAGGCCTGTGGATGTGGTGTATCTGGATAAAGGAAGGCCTGTGGATGTGGTGTATCTGGATAAAGGAAGGCCTGTGGATGTGGTGTATCTGGATAAAGGAAGGCCTGTGGATGTGGTGTATCTGGATAAAGGAAGGCCTGTGGATGTGGTGTATCTGGATAAAGGAAGGCCTGTGGATGTGGTGTATCTGGATAAAGGAAGGCCTGTGGATGTGGTGTATATGGATAAAGGAAGGCCGGTGGATGTGGTGTATCTGGATAAAGGAAGGCCTGTGGATGTGGTGTATATGGATAAAGGAAGGTCTGTGGATGTGGTGTATCTGGATAAAGGAAGGTCTGTGGATGTGGTGTATCTGGATAAAGGAAGGCCTGTGGATGTGGTGTATCTAGATAAAGGAAGGCCTGTGGATGTGGTGTATCTGGATAAAGGAAGGTCTGTGGATGTGGTGTATCTGGATAAATGAAGGTCTGTGGATGTGGTGTATCTAGATAAAGGAAGGTCTGTGGATGTGGTGTATCTGGATAAAGGAAGACCTGTGGATGTGGTGTATCTAGATAAAGGAAGGCCTGTGGATGTGGTGTATCTGGATAAAGGAAGGCCTGTGGATGTGGTGTATCTGGATAAAGGAAGGCCTGTGGATGTGGTGTATCTGGATAAAGGAAGGCCTGTGGATGTGGTGTATCTGGATAAAGGAAGGCCTGTGGATGTGGTGTATCTGGATAAAGGAAGTCCTGTGGATGTGGTGTATCTGGATAAAGGAAGGTCTGTGGATGGGGTGTATCTGGATAAAGGAAGGCCTGTGGATGTGGTGTATCTGGATAAAGGAAGACCTGTGGATGTGGTGTATCTAGATAAAGGAAGGCCTGTGGATGTGGTGTATCTGGATAAAGGAAGACCTGTGGATGGAGTGTATCTGGATAAAGGAAGGTCTGTGGATGTGGTGTATCTGGATAAAGGAAGGCCTGTGGATGTGGTGTATCTGGATAAAGGAAGGCCTGTGGATGGGGTGTATCTGGATAAAGGAAGGTCTGTGGATGTGGTGTATCTGGATAAAGGAAGGCCTGTGGATGTGGTGTATCTAGATAAAGGAAGGCCTGTGGATGTGGTGTATCTAGATAAAGGAAGGCCTGTGGATGTGGTGTATCTAGATAAAGGAAGGCCTGTGGATGTGGTGTATCTGGATAAAGGAAGGTCTGTGGATGTGGTGTATCTGGATAAAGGAAGGCCTGTGGATGGGGTGTATCTGGATAAAGGAAGGCCTGTGGATGGGGTGTATCTGGATAAAGGAAGGTCTGTGGATGGGGTGTATCTGGATAAAGGAAGGCCTGTGGATGTGGTGTATCTGGATAAAGGAAGGCCTGTGGATGGGGTGTATCTGGATAAAGGAAGACCTGTGGATGTGGTGTATCTGGACTTTGCAAAGGTCTTTGACACCGTTCCCCACAAACAGTTACTGTACAAACTAAGGTAACATGTGGCACTTTTCCACTGCAAGGACCGGCTCGGCTCTACTCGGCCCGGTTTGCTTTTCCACTGCTGGTACCGCATAGTACGGTGTTGGAACGGTTCGGTTCGGTATGGTTTGCTTTTCCACTAAAGTAGTACTAAAGTTAAGTGGGTGGGATTCTCTGAGCAATCAGTGGCTAGTAGTGACTGCATGCAAAGGATTGTGGGATATGGTACCTCTTGGAACCACAATCGAGGTGGTACTGTTTTTGAGATCCGTACCGTTCGGTTCCATGCAGTGTAATAGCGCCAATAGTAGATGAGGCTGAATAAAGACAATAGTCCATCCAGTTCCCCCTGTGTAGGTGTGTGGGGGCGGAGTCCCCCGTGTAGGTGTGTGGGGGCGGAGTCCCCCGTGTAGGTGTGTGGGGGCGGAGTCCCCCGTGTAGGTGTGTGGGGGCGGAGTCCCCTGTGTAGGTGTGTGGGGGGGGGGGGGGGGGGGGGGGAGTCCCCTGTGTAGGTGTGTGGGGGCGGAGTCCCCTGTGTAGGTGTGTGGGGGCGGAGTCCCCTGTGTAGGTGTGTGGGGGCGGAGTCCCCTGTGTAGGTGTGTGGGGGCGGAGTCCCCTGTGTAGGTGTGTGGGGGCGGAGTCCCCTGTGTAGGTGTGTGGGGGCGGAGTCCCCTGTGTAGGTGTGTGTGGGCGGAGTCCCCTGTGTAGGTGTGTGTGGGCGGAGTCCCCTGTGTAGGTGTGTGTGTGGGCGTATTCATTTCCTATACCCCTGAATGTTCTGATCCTTGAGATGTACGTCCAAGAGTCTTTTAAAAGTAGCCATACTTGGGGCCGTCAATGCCAGGCTGGGGCTCTCGCTGCAGGTCTCCCCGGAGTTGGCATTGTTGGGTATCCATGAAGATGATCAGCGCTCGCATCACTCCAAGCTGCTGATCTCCTACCTTTTCTATTATGCAAGAAAGGGTATACTTCTTAAATGGGCTGCCTCCTCTCCCCCAGATGTGGCGTCTTGGCTTGTACTGGTGGATGCGGATCTGCCTATGTACATACTTACTTATATGCACAGGGGTTGCCCTTGGAAGTATGATAAAGTCTGGGCACCTCGTACTGCTGACTGTTCTTGAGCCTTGTGTTCCCTTCCCCTTCCTGCCCCCCCCCCCCCATCTTTTCCCTTTCCACCCCCCCCCTGTCTTTTCCCTTCCTCCCCCCTCCCCCTTTCTGTTCCCTTTTTTAACTGGTTTATTATGGTCTTGCTTTTGCTGCTAGGTATTCTTCTGTTACTGGTTTATGACCTCCAGCATGTAGATTGATTGATCTATGTCTCTTTTTGCTGTGTTATACTGCTCTTGACTTCTGTCTTGTAATGCCTGCTACCATTTATTTCCTACCCTGTAATTGTGTCTTTTTTTTTGTTTCCTAATAAAGCACTCCTTGTAAAAGAAAAAAAAAAAAAAGCCACCATACTTCCCGCAGTTACTACCACTTGTGGTAAAGAATTCCACAATCTTGTAGCCCTTACAGTAAAGAACCCCCCGCATTGCCTGAGGTTAAATCTCTTCTCCTCTAATCGCATTGTATGGCCTCGTGTCCTCATATGTTCTTTGCGACTGAATAGTATTTTTTCTATGCGATAATCACCGTTAAGATATTTATAAAATGCTATCATGTCCCCTCTCAGGCGTCTCTTCTCCAGGGAGAATAAATCAAGCGATTGCAGACGATCTTCATAATTAAGGTCCTCCAATCCCCTAATCAGTTTATTTGCCCTTCTCTGGACTCTCTCCAGCTCCAACACATCCCTCCTGAGGACTGGCGACCAGAACTGGACAGAATACTCCAGATGAGGTCGGACCAGAGTTTTATAAAGTGGAAGGATTATAGTCTTATCTCTGGAATACATCCCTTTCTTTATGCATGCTAATATTCTGCCGGCTTTGGCAGCTGCCGCTTGACATTGCATGCTGTTGCCTAATCTATCATCAACCAAGACTCCCAGATCTTTCTCCATTTTTGATTCCCCCAAGGGTTCCCCTCCTAACGTGTATTGTGCTTTTATGTTTTTAGTCCCCAAATGCAAAACCTTACACTTCTCCACATTAAACCTCATTTGCCATGTCGTTGCCCACTCCGTTATTTTTCAGGTCACTCTAAGATTTCTGCCTCATGCTGTGAAGTTATTGCCCTGCTTAATTTTGTGTCATCTGCAAAAACTGATAACGACCTCAATGTTGTTTATGAATAAATTGAACAAGGTTGGTCCCAGGACTGAGCCCTGGGGGACCCCACTTACCACCGCAGACCAGTCTGAGTATGCGCTGTTTATTACCACCCTTTGGACACGCCCTTTTAGCCAGTTCCGTATCCAAGAGCAAACCCTGCTATCGATGCCTGCAGACCTTATTTTATAAATTAAGTGCTTATGGGGAACTGTATCAAACGCCTTAGCGAAATCCAAGTACACCACATCCACTGGTCTGCCCCTATCCAGGTACACCACATCCACTGGTCTCCCCCTATCCAGGTACCCCACATCCACTGGTCTCCCCCTATCCAGGTACCCCACATCCACTGGTCTCCCCCTATCCAGGTACCCCACATCCACTGGTCTCCCCCTATCCAGGTACACCACATCCACTGGTCTGCCCCTATCCAGGTACACCACATCCACTGGTCTGCCCCTATCCAGGTACACCACATCCACTGGTCTGCCCCTATCCAGGTACACCACATCCACTGGTCTGCCCCTATCCAGGTACACCACATCCACTGGTCTGCCCCTATCCAGGTACACCACATCCACTGGTCTGCCCCTATCCAGGTACACCACATCCACTGGTCTCCCCCTATCTAGCTCACAGCTCACCTCCTCGTAGAATGTTAAGAGATTGGTTTGACAAGAACGCCCATTTGTAAACCCGTGCTGATTACTGCTGATGTTGTTGTTGTCTTTAGAAAACTCTTGGATATAGTCCCTTATCATCCCTTCAAGAAGTTTACATACTATCGATGTCAGGCTGACCGGCCTATAATTTCCCGGGACGTGCCTCTGCCCTCTTTTGAATATCGGTATCACGTTAGCCTTCCTCCAATCACCAGGAACAGTTCCTGTCATAATACTGTCAGCAAAGATCAGGAACAGTGGTCTAGAGATATCAGCTCAGCAGAGGATCAAGTTGTGATTTGAGGACAGGCAGATGTCTTACAGTATGTCCTTATTAGGACATCCATGGTCACCATAAGACATGGGGCCATCCGGGGTCACCATAAGACATGGGGCCATCCGGGGTCACCATAAGACATGGGGCCATCCGGGGTCACCATAAGACATCGGGCCATCCGGGGTCACCATAAGACATCTGGCCATCTATGATCATTATGGATCTGATCTGGGCTGGAGACACAATTTAATTTGATTCGGCTGCTCTCGTTTGTTACAGTAACCTGTGATCACCATGACCGATTGGCAGAAGCAATTGGGAAAATCTGCAGTAAGGCGGGAAGGAAGGTTGGGGGCGCATGCCGCGTTTCTCACTTTGTGGGCGGTCAGGGAAGATTATCCAGAAATAAATACCTACTCTAACTTCTACTTGGATTTTCAGGAATATTCCACAGCAGCTTCATGACATTTTCCATTGGTGTGCTATAGAGAACAGTAAGGAGCATGGTAGGGATTTCTTTTAGCCACCTCTACGGCTATCTGGTAGATGGGGGCAATCTTACAGCTATGGGTTGTCATGGAGAATTCCTGGCGACTTACAAACAAGACAGAAGACAGAAGAAGGCATGATAAATTTCCATACAATTCCTTTCCCATCCCTTCACGAGGCGCTATCCCAATGCTGGTGGTGTTCCACATTGGGCCCTACTTTCCCATCCCTTCAGGGGGAGCTATCCCTATGCTGGTGGTGTTCCACATTGGGCCCTACTTACCCATCCCTTCAGGAGGAGCTATCCCTATGCTGGTGGTGTTCCACATTGGGCCCTACTTACCCATCCCTTCAGGGGGAGCTATCCCTATGCTGGTGGTGTTCCACATTGGGCCTTACTTACCCATCCCTTCAGGGGGAGCTATCCCAATGCTGGTGGTGTTCCACATTGGGCCCTACTTACCCATCCCTTCAGGGGGAGCTATCCCAATGCTGGTGGTGTTCCACATTGGGCCCTACTTACCCATCCCTTCAGGGGGAGCTATCCCTATGCTGGTGGTGTTCCACATTGGGCCTTACTTACCCATCCCTTCAGGGGGAGCTATCCCAATGCTGGTGGTGTTCCACATTGGGCCCTACTTACCCATCCCTTCAGGGGGAGCTATCCCTATGCTGGTGGTGTTCCACATTGGGCCTTACTTACCCATCCCTTCAGGGGGAGCTATCCCAATGCTGGTGGTGTTCCACATTGGGCCCTACTTACCCATCCCTTCAGGGGGAGCTATCCCAATGCTGGTGGTGTTCCACATTGGGCCCTACTTACCCATCCCTTCAGGGGGAGCTATCCCAATGCTGGTGGTGTTCCACATTGGGCCCTACTTATCCATCCACAGAGAAGAATGACACTTACCAGATTGGCCACGCTCTCCGGAGTCAGCAGCGGGTTTAGGAAGTCGGCGGTGACGTCTGTAGCAGACAGCGTGCTGGGAGGTGGTAATGGAGGATGCGGTAACGGGTCTTTCTCATCGTCATCATCAGCCAAAGGAGCGTCTGCAAGAAGATATACAGAACCATGAGAAATACCATCCTCTGGCCTCAATGCTACAACTCAGACCTGAAAATGCTGTGTCCCCTGGCTTCAATGCTATGACTCCGACCTGGATCGCGGGAGGTTCTGGGCTTTAATAATGGACATGGAGTGTGAAGCGCGGGAGGTTCTGGGCTTTAATAATGGACATGGAGTGTGAAGCGCGGGAGGTTCTAGGCTTTAATAATGGACATGGAGTGTGAAGCGCGGGAGGTTCTAGGCTTTAATAATGGACATGGAGTGTGAAGCGCGGGAGGTTCTAGGCTTTAATAATGGACATGGAGTGTGAAGCGCGGGAGGTTCTAGGCTTTAATAATGGACATGGAGTGTGAAGGGCGGGAGGTTCTAGGCTTTAATAATGGACATGGAGTGTGAAGCGCGGGAGGTTCTGGGCTTTAATAATGGACATGGAGTGTGAAGCGCGGGAGGTTCTAGGCTTTAATAATGGACATGGAGTGTGAAGCGCGGGAGGTTCTGGGCTTTAATAATGGACATGGAGTGTGAAGCGCGGGAGGTTCTAGGCTTTAATAATGGACATGGAGTGTGAAGCGCGGGAGGTTCTGGGCTTTAATAATGGACATGGAGTGTGAAGCGCGGGAGGTTCTGGGCTTTAATAATGGACATGGAGTGTGAAGCGCGGGAGGTTCTGGGCTTTAATAATGGACATGGAGTGTGAAGCGCGGGAGGTTCTAGGCTTTAATAATGGACATGGAGTGTGAAGCGCGGGAGGTTCTAGGCTTTAATAATGGACATGGAGTGTGAAGCGCGGGAGGTTCTAGGCTTTAATAATGGACATGGAGTGTGAGTTCTAGACTGCCATGGTCCCTATGTGTTTTTGTCCCTCTCACCAGTTCGGCTTTTCTTCTGGCTCCCCTCCCCAGCTTCTCTGGTTCTCTTGCGGCTGAGGTCGCGGGGTGGCGGTAAATGACGGGTGATCTCCGCCTGGTTGGTCCCTAGATCCAGCAGAAGGGTGCTAATTGGTCCCTGGTAATCACAGGACGAAGGATGGCGCAGAACACTCAGCAGCTGCAGCTTGAGGTTCTTCCGGACACTACTGACCTGAGACTTGGCCAGAGTTGGCGGCAGGTTTGCTGCAATGAAAGGAGAAGAAGTTATTTCACATTACAGAGAGGGAAGAGAAGAGCGGATGGACATGACAGCCAAGTACCATGGAGGGTTTCATACGCCTGGACAACCTCGGCCATAAACATCGGCCTCTGACGAGCGATGGAAGCCAAAGAGCCGAGCGCCGCTGTCAGGTTGATGCTGGAGATCGCCGGGTGCGCCATAAACTTCAGCAGTTCTTTCAGGGCTTGTTTTCCCGTGTCCCGTAATGTGTCTGCAAAGATACAACAGGGGAGGGGGGTGAGCTTTACACCGACCACGGGGAAGGCAGAGAGGAGGATTAACATGGTTTTACGGGGGTATATATATGCAGGGGATATCTATAGCGAGGGGGGGAGTATATAGAGGATAAACGTATCTATACCTTGGGGCATACATATACAGGGGATGTCTATAGCAGGGGGAGTATACAAAGGGTGAACATAGGGTAGGATACACACTGTATTTTAGGAAGGGGGGGTAGGATACACACTGTATTTTAGGAAAAGGTAGGAGGATACACACTGTATTTTAGGAAGGGGTGGTAGGATACACACTATTTTAGGAAGGGGTAGGAGGATACACACTGTATATTAGGAAGGGGTAGTAGGATACACACTGTATTTTAGGAAGGGGTAGGAGGATACACACTGTATATTCGGAAGGGGGGGGTAGGATACACACTGTATTTTAGGAAGGGGGGGGTAGGATACACACTGTATTTTAGGAAGGGGTAGGAGGATACACACTGTATTTTAGGAAAAGGTAGGAGGATACACACTGTATTTTAGGAAGGGGGGGTAGGATACACACTGTATTTTAGGAAGGGGGGGTAGGATACACACTGTATATTAGGAAGGGGGGGTAGGATACACACTGTATTTTAGGAAGGGGTGGTAGGAGGATACACACTGTATTTTAGGAAGGGGTAGGAGGATACACTGTATTTTAGGAAGGGGTGGTAGGAGGATACACACTGTATTTTAGGAAGGGGTAGGAGGATACACACTGTATTTTAGGAAGGGGTAGGAGGATACACACTGTATTTTAGGAAGGGGTAGGAGGATACACACTGTATATTAGGAAGGGGTAGGAGGATACACACTGTATTTTAGGAAGGGGTAGGAGGATACACACTGTATTTTAGGAAGGGGGGGGGTAGGATACACACTGTATTTTAGGAAGGGGTAGGAGGATACACACTGTATTTTAGGAAGGGGTAGGAGGATACACACTGTATTTTAGGAAGGGGTAGGAGGATACACACTGTATATTAGGAAGGGGTAGGAGGATACACACTGTATTTTAGGAAGGGGTAGGAGGATACACACTGTATTTTAGGAAGGGGGGGGGTAGGATACACACTGTATTTTAGGAAGGGGTAGGAGGATACACACTGTATTTTAGGAAGGGGTAGGAGGATACACACTGTATTTTAGGAAGGGGTAGGAGGATACACACTGTATTTTAGGAAGGGGTAGGAGGATACACACTGTATTTTAGGAAGGGGTAGGAGGATACACACTGTATTTTAGGAAGGGGGGGGGTAGGATACACACTGTATTTTAGGAAGGGGGGGGTAGGATACACACTGTATTTTAGGAAGGGGTAGGAGGATACACACTGTATATTAGGAAGGGGTAGGAGGATACACACTGTATTTTAGGAAGGGGTAGGAGGATACACACTGTATTTTAGGAAGGGGTAGGAGGATACACACTGTATATTAGGAAGGGGTAGGAGGATACACACTGTATTTTAGGAAGGGGTAGGAGGATACACACTGTATTTTAGGAAGGGGTGGTAGGATACACACTGTATTTTAGGAAGGGGGGGGTAGGATACACACTGTATTTTAGGAAGGGGTAGGAGGATACACACTGTATATTAGGAAGGGGTAGGAGGATACACACTGTATTTTAGGAAGGGGGGGGTAGGATACACACTGTATTTTAGGAAGGGGGGGGTAGGATACACACTGTATTTTAGGAAGGGGTAGGAGGATACACACTGTATTTTAGGAAGGGGTAGGAGGATACACACTGTATTTTAGGAAGGGGTAGGAGGATACACACTGTATTTTAGGAAGGGGGGGGTAGGATACACACTGTATTTTAGGAAGGGGTAGGAGGATACACACTGTATTTTAGGAAGGGGTAGGAGGATACACACTGTATTTTAGGAAGGGGTAGGAGGATACACACTGTATTTTAGGAAGGGGTAGGAGGATACACACTGTATTTTAGGAAGGGGGGGGTAGGATACACACTGTATTTTAGGAAGGGGTAGGAGGATACACACTGTATTTTAGGAAGGGGTAGGAGGATACACACTGTATTTTAGGAAGGGGTGGTAGGAGGATACACACTGTATTTTAGGAAGGGGTGGTAGGATACACACTGTATTTTAGGAAGGGGTAGGAGGATACACACTGTATATTAGGAAGGGGTAGGAGGATACACACTGTATTTTAGGAAGGGGTGGTAGGATACACACTGTATTTTAGGAAGGGGTAGGAGGATACACACTGTATTTTAGGAAGGGGTGGTCCGTCGGGATCTGCTCCAGACTGATGTCGCCTTCCTGTCTCTTGGGAATTTCACTATCAGGAGTTCGGGGGGACAGGGTGACAATTAGACTTTCCACAAACTTCACAGCGTGTGTGCGGATCCCGTCATTGTCAGATTCCAGCAGCTGAAGGATGTCCCCGGCCATTTCAGTCACTAGGTCCCAGCATGACTCTTGTTGTTCTGATGGTGGTCGGGAGCGGACAACCCACTGTACAAAGAATAGAGAGAAGGAGGAATGACATCAGAACCTTGGGAGGACAACTACAACGAGAAATGACATCAGAACCTTGGGAGGAGGACTACAACGAGAAATGACATCAGAACCTTGGGAGGAGGACTACAACGAGAAATGACATCAGAACCTTGGGAGGACAACTACAACGAGAAATGACATCAGAACCTTGGGAGGAGGACTACAACGAGGAATGACATCAGAACCTTGGGAGGACAACTACAACGAGAAATGACATCAGAACCTTGGGAGGAGGACTACAACGAGGAATGACATCAGAACCTTGGGAGGAGGACTACAATGAGGAATGACATCAGAACCTTGGGAGGAGGACTACAATGAGGAATGACATCAGAACCTTGGGAGGAGGACTACAACGAGGAATGACATCAGAACCTTGGGAGGAGGACTAAACGAGGAATGATATCAGAACCTTGGGAGGAGGACTACAACGAGGAATGACATCAGAACCTTGGGAGGAGGACTACAACGAGGAATGACATCAGAACCTTGGGAGGAGGACTATAATTTGAAATGACATCAGAACCTTGGGAGGAGGACTACAACGAGGAATAAATACACGTTCGCCAGCACACCAGGGATCTTCAATTGCAGTCCAAAGCTTTTATAGCAGAGTGATGACATCACAACGGAATAAGTGCAACATGCCTAACAAAGGGGTCCTGCATGGCTCCAAAAGGCTGCACTTATTCTGTTGTGATCTCTCTGCAATAAAAGTTTTGGACTATATTTGATGATCCATAGTGTGCTGGCGAACATGTGTATTTATCTTAATGCATCCAGTGTCCAGCTGATAATCGCTACAGAGGAGCCTATAATCCAGGAACGTGTACCATGGGAATATAGACAAGACTACTACGAGGAATTACATCAGAACCTTGAGGACTACAATGAGGAATGGCTTTAGAAAGTTGGGAGGAGGACTTCGATGAACTTAGTTCTCCTCCAACGATAAAGTACTGAGGACAGTACTGCCCCTAGGGGCCAAGGGCCAGTACCACCTCTAGGGGCCAGGGGAGAACCTCACAGAGTAAGAGGAGAAATTGAAGGCTGCTCAATTCAATCTTGGAGCCAAACCGCGATTACGCTCGGCCAGGGAACACGTTTTGTATAGAGAAATTCAAACAAAATTAAAGTTCACTAAAACTTCCCGGGTGTGTCCAGCCGTGACTGTAATCCGTCACTGTGGCGGACGGACGACCGGGTAGGAGCACAGGTCTCGCTGTCAGAGATGTCCCCTAGTAGCGAGTTATGCTGTAGTAACTCTTGGTCTCGGTAGCAATAAAAAGTGGACTTTCCCAATAGCGATAATCCAAAGCAGGTATAACTTTCCCCCACAGACATTAATGGAAACTGATTGCTGGGGTGAACTGGTTTATTGAACAAGAAACAGACTTGTTATACATTTGAGGAGTACGTCAGTCACTACATGAAGAATGAGCCGAATATTATGGGTGCATTCACACTTGAGCGTAGCATTTTACAGCGTTTTTTTACCGCGATTTTCAGGCGTTTTTGGAGGCAGGCATTGACATCAAAAACGCTGGTAATCAGCCCAAAAAGAAGCTCATGTACTTTTTTCAGCTACAGGCGTTTTGCAAAACTCTCAGATGTGAACAGGGGCCATTTAAATAAATTGGGTTTTACTTGTTGGGCGTTTTGGAACGTTTTTTTGAGTGTTTTTGGAGCTGAAAAACACTCAAAAACGCCCAGGTGTGAATGGAGCCTTACCCAAAACACCACACAATGGTTAGATAACGCGGTACAGCTGACTCATGGCTAATCCCATCATAGAGGATCCTCCAAGAGTTCATCAAATTATCCACCAGACAGAAACAGGTCAGGAAAAAGGGAGCGGGGAGGGGCACAGACCAGCAATACATTCACCATACCCTGCACCAATAATGGTACAGGGTGACCAAAAGGATTCTGGGGACCCTCATATAGTATCTGTCTTTCATCCCCAGTGACAGTGACTACCGTCAGTCACCAATAACAGAAATGGCTCAGAAATCAATACTGGAATGGTGGATACAGTTCTACACTCTCCCCTCCCCCACATCTGGGCCCCTGCAGACAGGACAGCTCCTTGGTTTCATCCTTCCTGATGTCTTCATACGCCAGGCTAGTTGCTGACTTGAATCCATAAAAGCGGGCAGCCTGAAGAGCTGCATGGAGGCCTTGGTTCCAATGTTTCAGGAGGAAGTCATGTCAAACGTTGGGGGCCAAACTAGGTTAGAAAGGGTCAACCATAGTTTGACCTTTTGACATATTTGACCTATAGCATGTATGAGACAACAGTGCCATCTACAGTATGAGATGGGAAATGTTTCACTCACAGAGATTAAATGTAGAGTTAGGAAGTATTTCTACAGTGTAATTGTTATTCTTGTTTAAAACCAAATAAAAAGATTTTTTAGTAAGAATAAGATATGCCAATAAGGGAATGGCTATCCAAATTTTCCAAAAGAAATGCCAGCAACATAAGCTGAAAAGGGGGCTTCATAACGAAGGAAGATGGGGACTTCACAGACAGAGACAGACAGAGGGGACTTCACAGGACAAAGAATACTTCACCTGGGGATAACACTAGTGCCGTATTTCCTGCAATCACTTGTAGGGTAAAGCCTGGAGGCCTTGGTTGCCTACAGAGATCGTGAAGCCACTATAACCTCAGCTTAGTGACTTTTAGCAATGGATTCCTATTGTACACATTGTCCATGTTATTCTACTAGGAAGGTTAGGTAGCGTGTGCATGTGTTGTATGTATATCTGCATTGTTTTCCTATGAGTGTAAGTAGTTGGTATGTACAGAATTCTTGTTTAGTAAAGCCCATAAATACACTAGAGAGGTTAACTCTTCTTTGCTTTAACTGCAAAGTGACCTTAAAAAGGAGAAGTTTACCTTTAGGAACATGCTACCGCCCCAGCAGCCTCTCCCCGATCCGCCTTCTAATTGTGACAGCGGGTCAGGAATCTTCTCCCTACACCCGCTGTTATAAATTTGAAAAAAAATGTGGATATGTGGGACTCCGCCCACACGGCCATGAGTTCTGTGAGGGTGCTGCGGAGCACTCTAGGCACTGGCAGATCTCTGAGCCTCCTGTCTAGAGAGCTACACCAACAGTCTGCAGGAGCCGGAGATTGTACCTGTGATATCCTGATCCCGGGTGCAACGCTTTACAGGCAGCTTAAGAAAATAAATGTTTTAAAAAAAAAAAAAAAAAAAAAAAAATTCAAATTTTTTGCAGGTTATTAGAAAAGGTGAACTTATCCTTTACAAAGATACAAAGCAAAACATCAGGGGAGGAGCCACACATTGTGGGATGAGATGGAGCGACTGAGGGGAGGAGCCACACAGTGTGGGATGAGATGGAGATACTGAGGGGAGGAGCCACAGAGTGTAGGATGAGATGGAGCGACTGAGGGGAGGAGCCACACACTGTGGGATGAGATGGAGATACTGAGGGGAGGAGCCACAGAGTGTAGGATGAGATGGAGCTAGTGAGAGGAGGAGCCACAGAGTGTAGGATGAGATGGAGCGACTGAGGAGGAGGAGCCACAGAGTATAGAATGGGATGATGATACTGAGGGGAGGAGCCACAGAGTGTAGGAAGGGATGGAGATATTCATGGGAGGAGCCACAGAGTGTACAATGGGATGGAGATATTCAGGGGAGGAGCCACAGAGTGTGGAATGGATTGTCAGGAATTCGCATGGTTTCAAATGATGGGTTCTGGAAGTGGTTCAGCTTGGCCCAAGGGTGGGAATTTGGATTACCTGGTACTTCAAAAAGAAACAAAATGGATTTTGGATTTGGGGGCCACGGGTCCCCCAGGCCCAAATGACACCCTCAGCTTTTCTTTGTTTTTGAAAACATAATGAGACATTCCAGTGGACATCCCGGCAAATTTATTGCTGAAATAAAAAAACTCTTGTTTCTAGATCACTAAATGAAAAGTTTTAGCACAAAAAAAAAAAAAGAAAATGGGATTTTTGACTTACCGTAAAATCCATTTCTCTTATCTCCATTGACGGACACAGCTCCTGATCTTGTAATTGTATATAAAATATCACTATATGCGCCCTCTGAAAATGATAAGATATATCCCCTGCGCACAAGGCACATGAACAGATGCGTCTTCAAGACAGACACTGTCGCAGCTACCTAATGAAAAGCAATATGTATAGGTATACTCTAATCACTAATCCCACAGGGCAATGAATCAAGTATAAGTAGCGCAGACAGTACAAAATTGTGCATCATCAAGAAAACAAAATCTGGATACTGATACCCTATTGAACCCTGTTTATGGATCCAGGGATGGACGTTTGATTGAAAGCATTGATTATCCAATTGTGTGAATAGCTCCTGATCTTCATAGCCATTGGGTTATACTGCCCCCTACAGGAGTGGGACACTAGGCAGGAAAGAATCTGGCTACGCTTATGGGCAGTTCCAGAATTACAAGCAGTGTTAGAATTACAACCCCACAGAGGGGGGGGGGGGGGGGGTGGGGGGTGCTGTGTCCGTCAATGAACATCAGATAAATGGATTTTACAGTAAGTCACAAATCCCATTTTCTCTTTCATTCATTGATGGACACAGCTCCTGATCTTCAGAACCATTGGGACCTCCGAAAGCAATGTTAAACATAAGGGGTGGGAACAGCAAAAAAATTCCCAAGGCTAAACATTAGCCAACCAGGCAACAGGAGCTCAACCAAAACTGGAGCCCATCTGAAAAAAAACAATACACCCTCAAAGAGGATCAGGTCCCTAAACAGCAGCCTGCAAAACCTTGTGGCCAAAAGAAGCATCCGCAGATCCCAACACATCCCTTTTATAGAACTTTGTGAAAGTGTGCACCGATGACCAGCTGGCCGCCTTACAAACCTGCGTCACTGACGCCTGATGACAGAAGGCCCAGGAGACACTGAGTGCCCGGAGTAGAGAGCGCCTTGACTGGGAAAGGAGGAACCGGACTCCTGATGGATCAGACAGACGGTGGTTCAGGCCTATTCCATCTAGAAAAGATCGCAGAAGAAGCGGACAACCCTTTCCAAGGCCCATCCATGAGCACAAATAGTGAGTCTGACTTCCTAAAAGATTCCATAGCTGCCAGGTAACCCCTAATCACCCGGACTAAGGCTGCAACTAACCTTTTCATAAATCGTAATCAGTTGTCTGATTATGGCTTCAAATAATCGATTAATCTGATAAAATAAAAAAAACTCAAAAGTGTGGTGCATAAATTAGTTATGAAGTAAAAAAAAAAAAATGATTTTAAAATCTCTCTATGCAGCGGTAAATACAAATAACTATACCTGAACTCCGATCCCAATCGCTTGTACATGTATATAATCTATCAGGTGCTAAAAAGGGTGTGACCACACATTCTGGAGGGACTGCATGTGGACTAAAGAGCTCACTCTCTCATTGCAAAGTTTGCTGGAAAGTGTGCAGAGGATTTCTTTCAGAATTTGTAGCTATAATGTGAGGGAACAAAATATATAATCTCTAATAACAGACAGAAGAGATATTATATATACACACACACATACACTAGGGATCGACCGATTATCGACGATATATGAAGGGCCGATATGCACTTTCCGATATAGAGGAACCAGCCGATATTGGCGGTATTGTCATGACGACGTCATTGCGTATGTTGCGCTGCACACGTTCTGCCTTCTAAGACCGCCTCCCACGCAGCCAGCTGCAGTCCGGTCACGCCGCGGTGCCAGCCAGCCACCCACAGGCCCTGGCCTCAGCCAGCCACAACAGGGGGCCAGCCAGCCACAACAGGGGGCCGGCCAGCCAGCCACAACAGGGGGCCAGCCAGCCAGCCACAACAGGGGGCCAGCCAGCCAGCCACAACAGGGGGCCAGCCAGCCAGCCACAACAGGGGGCCAGCCAGCCAGCCACAACAGGGGGCCAGCCAGCCAGCCACAACAGGGGGCCAGCCAGCCAGCCACAACAGGGGGCCAGCCAGCCAGCCACAACAGGGGGCCAGCCAGCCAGCCACAACAGGGGGCCAGCCAGCCAGCCACAACAGGGGGCCAGCCAGCCAGCCACAACAGGGGGCCAGCCAGCCAGCCACAACAGGGGGCCAGCCAGCCAGCCACAACAGGGGGCCAGCCAGCCACAACAGGGGGCCAGCCAGCCAGCCACAACAGGGGGCCAGCCAGCCACAACAGGGGGCCAGCCAGCCAGCCAGCCACAACAGGGGGCCAGCAGTCAGCCACAACAGGGGGCCAGCAGTCAGCCACAACAGGGGGTCAGCAGTCAGCCAGCCATTTTTTTTAACCTTATTGTCTCTTTCAAATTGCAATGGAAATGGATGAGGAGAGAAAGAGTAAAAGTGTGGTCTGGGACTATTTCTCATCTCAACCATCTCCAGGAAAAGCAGCAGTGTGCAACACATGTGCAAACAACATAAGCATGGGATCAGCAACTGCAAAAAACAAAAATACCTCAAATCTTTGGGCCCATCTAAGAGTTCATCATATTGAATTGTATCATGCAGCACAGAAAAAACAAAATGAATATCAATGTGATTGAAATACTTCCTCCACTATCCCAGGCAACAATAACAGATGTGTTTCAGAATACAGACAGATGTCATTGTCTAGATTCAGATGGAAGATCCCAACTGCTGGACAGAGTAATCACAGAGAGGATGGTCACTGATAACTGCCATTTACAATGGCGTCTGACTCTGGATTTCAGCGGTTGATATCCATATGGGAGCCAAGCTACACACTGAAGAGTGAGAAGTATTATCGAACCAAAATGCTGGCAAAGCTACACCAAAAGGTGATTGATAAAGTAAAGGCTATGCTGCAACTAGAGAATGCTGGCAACTCGCTCTCATTCACGACGGACTGCTGGTCACAAACAGAGTCACTACTCATTCTTACATGTCACACAAAAAGGCAATTGGTGTTGAATACAAAAGTGATACAAGGATCCCACACTGAGTACAGAAGAGAAATGTTTCTAGGCATGCTTGAAGAATGGGGAATCAACAAAGACAGAGTGGTGCTTGCGCCACTTCGAGACAGTGGAGCAAACATGCGGAAAGGAATGAGGCTTGCTGATACGTCAGACCTCTGTGTCATCATGGCACACAACACCCTCCAACTTTCAAATGATGGTCTGTCAAGCCAAATAGCATTGATTGATATATGTTTTGAGAAGCATGAAGAGATTAAACATGTTGTGCTTGCAAGTCTGTTGAATCCTCAATACAAGAACCATGCTTTCTCTTCTGATGTTGTATTGGCTAAGGTGAAACAATGGCTGACAGAAGATATGGAGGTGCAGGAGGTTCCTGATGAAAAGAAAAGTCCAAAACAATACTTTTATGAAGAGCAGCATGCTGAAAAAACAGACAAATGTCCAAAAATATATCAACGAACAGAAGAGAATCTGCTTCATCATCGTCAAATTGATCAGGACATTTTCAGTGTTTTATTGGGGCCTCATGCGGAGGATTCTTCTAAATCTGCAACAATGAGCCTGGATGATGAACTTCATCTCTATTTGAAGGAACCAGTAATTGACAGAAGAAGTGGTGATCCTCTTCAGTGGTGGAGAGAAAATGAGGCACGCTACAGAAGACTTGCTTTCCATGCTAGAAGATACCTCTCTCTCTCTCTGCTCCTCTGTCCTCCTCTCCTCCTGAGCATGTTCATGAAGTGGCAGCATTGTATGAACAAAACAGAAGACCTTTAACAGGTGACCACATGCTGAAATGTTCTGCTTTCTGCAGTATAATATTCTTCTACTTAACTGGGAGTATTGAAAAGAGTAGTGTCCACTCCTCCACTCCACTCCACTCCACTCCACTCCACTCCCTAGCTTTTTTTCTAGCAGTTTTGCACTGACTGCACTGCAGTAGTGATTTAAAAATGATTGCAGTGAGTGCAGTACTGCAACATTCACAATCAGATGATGTGAAATTTCCCTGCAGGTAAGGTGTGAAGAACGAGCTCTTCATGTTACAAAAAGTTAAGATTTACATGTTCAGTAACAGATTTGTGCTGAAATTTGTGTTTATTTTGCAAAAAAACTTTAAATGTACGAAAATATTGGCAATGAAAAACTGATATCGTCGATCACTAATATATATATATATATATATATATATCACACACACACACGTGTTGCACAGATGCCGGAATTGGTGGATACCAAGCATTGCTCTCGTGCAAATCTTCTGATACTAAAAACTCTCCTTTTTTTGGGATTTCATTGACTTGCATGGAGTTAAAAGTCACAAAGAATTTAGGAGGTCCAAATCGCACGGATCTGCAGCTTTGAAATCACACTGAAGTTTAGAGTTATTTAGGGGAGGAGCCACAACATGAAGCCGAGAACAGAGCTATTCAGGGGAGGAGCCACAGCATGGAGACGAGAATACAGATATTTAGGGGGAGGAGTCTACTTATATACGAGGGAATGAAGACATGACAATACCCATTTCTTACCTGAAGAGCCACTTTATAGAGCTGAGTCATGGTCAGGATGGACTTCTTCACCACATTAACATTCTCATCCTTCAGAAGCATGTGGAGGTTCGCAATCAACTTTATCAACAGCTCGTTATCCAACTTACTGTAAAAGGAGAAAAAAAAACAAAGCTGTCAGAACCCCATGGACTACAACTCCCAGCAGGCCTGCACACTCAATACAAAACAGGCCGGTGACACGTTTCCTGAACACAAAATTTACCAACGGCTTCCCCTCCAGCACCCGGAACCCTCCGTCACCCCCCCTCTGCACCGAGGACCCTCCTCCTCCCCCCCCAGGACCCTTCTTCCCGCCCCCCAGGACCCTTCTCCTCCTCCTCTCCCGCCGCGCCCAGGACCCTTCTTCCCCCCACCCAGGACACTTCTCCTCCCCCCCGCGCCCAGGACCCTTCTCCCCCGCCCCGCCTCCAGGACCCTTCTACTCCTCCCCCCCCTCCACTGATATCACATGATCCCCCATACCCGGAAGTGCCGGGACAATTACCACTGATATCACATGATCCCCCATACCCCGGAAGTGCCGGGACAATTACCACTGATATCACATGATCCCCCATACTCGGAAGGACTGGGACAATCACCACTGATATCACATGATCCCCCATACCCGGAAGGGCCGGGACAATCACCACCGATATCACATGATCCCCCATACCCGGAAGGGTCGGGACAATCACCACTGATATCACATGATCCCCCATACTCCGGAAGGACCAGGACAATCACCACTGATATCACATGATCCCCCATACCCGGAAGTGCCGGGACAATCACCACCGATATCACATGATCCCCCATACCCGGAAGGGTC